>NC_083734.1:4020000-4690000 GCF_028564815.1 Eubalaena glacialis | reverse complement strand
GGCTCACTTCAGAGCAGAGCCTGAGGCAAGGATGTGGTGCAGGTGGTGTATCTGTGAGGTCACCCCCGGAAGTGGGAGTGGGGGAGGGGCATGCAGTGAAAGGCAGGGCTCAGTCATGCTGTGGGCACCCGAGAAAGAATTGTCCATGTACAGGCCAAGAGGGCAGGGCATTTATTCCCACCCCTCATTGGTTGAGAGTTACCCCTGGGGACATTAATTTGTTTGCATACCTCCAGCAAACTCCTCAATAAAAAGAAGCCGTTTCTTGAGATGGGGAGCTGTCAGCTTGCAGGAACCTGGGCCCTGGTGATGTGGGGTCGGCCACTGGCAGTGTCTGCTGTGCCACCTCGGCTTCCTTCTAGGGATACAGCAGTGCACAAAACAGGTACCCTCTCTGCTCTCATTTTTGGGGGAGGGGAGGACAGACACTAGACAAACACAAATTCTGGTTATAATTGTAATAAATGCCTATGAGAGTTTAGGGTAAGTGCTTCATGGGGTGACTGACCCCATCTGGGGATGAAGATTATTTCAAATTCCAAATAAATGGAGTCTGAGTATATGATTTCTTGAGTATTTATTTATATACTATAAGAAAAGTTTGAAATTTGGTGTTGTAATTCCTATCAATTTTTTGTCATCATCCTGAGAGTTATTGAAGCATGCAGGATACCAGGTGAGAAACTCATGCTGGAACTTTTGGTGGTTCTGGCAGCCTGATTGTGGCTAGATTGCTCTGATTGGACTGGCTGAGCAGTTATGATGGAATCGTTTACACGTGGATACGTTTAAAAACATATTATTTATTTTCTAATTATAGGAATGATATAAGTTTACTAGAGACAATAAGGAAACATATATTATATAGTATGTATTATGCATAGTGATTATTATATATAGCATATATATTTATTATAAGTAAGCATAGTGATTTTATATATTTTATTTATCATAAATAATAGCAATTAAATATGTTATATATATTATAAATAATAACACTCTCAAGAAAAATGCCTTGTTTAAGGGTAATTTCCCTCCAATCCTTTTTATTCACATGTATTTGCTAAGTCCTTGAGTCATCAATTTAATATTTAGTTTCCCTTATCCTTGGATATTCCTGAAAATGCATTGCATGTAGTGAGTTGTAAAACTACAGAAGTGCAGGATTGAATCACATACTAATTGAGTGAATGAGTCTCGCCAACCAACCCATGAGTAGGCTCATTTTACTAGGAATGTTCTGTTCTCTGTAAAGTTGGGGAAACACAATATTTCCAGACCTCCCGTCCCTGTGAACATCATGGATATGTCATCTGTGAATGTCAAGCTCACATGTGTGTGTATTTCTCATATATTTAGTTGAAATTATACCAACTGTGCAGTAACATCCTATTTTATTTAACACTATTTTTGGAGCATTATTACAATTTTTTCATCGTGATAATTCTGATGGCCAAATGATATTCTATAGCATGAATATATCATAATTTGCTTTTATATCCAATTCTACTGTTGGAATGTAAGTTGCTTCTAGGTCTGTGTTACTTTAATCAATACTGCAGTGAATGTCTTGAGGATTAACCTGTGTCTGAAGTTTTGAAAATTTCTTGGTATAGATATCTAAAATTGCAATTTCTCGGTCAAAGAGAATGACTATTTTTAAGGTTTCTAATAAATGTTGTCAAATTACCTTCCAGAAAAATTGAAATATGGGTGTAAATTTTTAAAAAATTTACTCAACTCTTCAATTACTTTGATGAATCTCTTTTGTCAAAATAATCAATCTGGTTGTGTATTCAGAGCTTTTAGATGCCTTTACTTTCATTGTAAAAGGAATTTTACAATGAAAGTAAAATCTTCTATTTTTCCTTTTTGGGGATTAAGTCCCAATTTTTTTAGATCACTGATGCGTAAGCCTTGTTTGTGAGTCTATATGGTAAAGTGTGTACATATGTGCACATAAGCACGAGGCCAATGGAATTCTGGACTTTTCCTCCACTTTTTGCCCTCCACTGTTATTATATTTTTCTTTGATGGTTTTTTAAAACCACGACTTTAAAGGTGGTTTCAGGATGACCTATTTATTTCCTCACTGAGATAATTTTTAAAGACGTAACATACCACCCAAAGCATGGAAGCCTTCAGGAGAAATTTGCTTTTGTTTTCTAGAAGAGGTTTACAGAGTGTTTTTAAAACCCCAGAGAAGATGAAGTTGTGTTTCCCCTAACACGACTCTCTTTCATGAAATAAAAACGGCCTGTTGACAACACGAGCTTGGAAACTCCGTTTCTTTGGTAGCAATTTTTCTCACTCTCAGATCAGAAGGAGGGGACGACGGAGGCCTTGAACTCCTCTGCTCTTTCCCATTTATTTACCCAATTCTATCAGCTTGACCGTTGGAACCAATGAGTCGATTAGGTCAAATGGTTGACCAATGCAAGTTAAACAAGTTACTCGCTTTAAAAAAAAAAATAATAAAAGCAACCTCTTTTCTTGTTAACCACTCAATTGACCACATGAAATGTCCTGTCCTTCTGCGTTTGTGTGGTGTTGACAGCCAGTTGAGGCGATCAGGACAGAGCGGAGATGAGGACAAAAGAGCCTGATAACACTTGAAGTTTGGGCTGACGGAAGGGTCAGGGGCCAGAAAAGCAAACTGAGATCAAGGATACACAGAGAGCTGGGGGCAAGGCCCATGCAAACCCGCGGTCACCGGGAGAGGGGCTGGGCTGCAGAGCCCGGTGGGCCGGCTGGGTACACGGTCACCCCACGGGGAAGGCTGCTGGCTGAGGCCACTGCCTGCCCATCCCAGCTGTACTTCGTCCCCCTCCACCCTGGTGAGAACCAGCCCTCCCTGAGTTCTGCCTGGGGACCCTGTAGGTGCAGAAAACTGAAAGCAGCTGGCAGGGAGGACTGCGGGGCAGAGGCAGGGCGCTGAGGCTGATTTGGGAACGAATGAGCTTTACTGCTTCTTGCCCAGGCCACGCCATGTTTTAGGACCCGTTTGATTCTTCCTGAGAAAAGATGCCGGGCGCCGGGAGCTGGGGTCTCAGTGTGTGAGAGATGCTCATCCATGTTCAGCCAAATCTAAGGGGAACCAGGGAAAGAAAAAAAAAGTTAACTGAAGACTCAACTTTTGACATGTGCTTCTTTTTTTTTTTTTTTTTGATTTCTTTTATTGAAGTATAGTTGATGTACAATGTTGTGTTAATTTCTGCTGCACGGAAAAGTGATTCCGTTATACATGTATATACATTCTTTTTTTTCTTTTTTTTAAACCTTATGGCCCATTGATTTTAGTGTTTTTTTTTTTTTTTTTTTTAATTTTTGGTTGCGTTGAGTCTTCGTTTCTGTGTGAGGGCTTTCTCTAGTTGCGACAAGTGGGGGCCACTCTTCATCGCAGTGCGCGGGCCTCTCACTATCGTGGCCTCTCGTTGCGGAGCACAGGTTCCAGACGCGCAGGCTCAGTAGTTGTGGCTCACGGGCCTAGTTGCTCCGCGGCATGTGGGATCTTCCCAGACCAGGGCGCGAACCCGTGTCCCCTGAATTGGCAGGCAGATTCTCAACCACTGCGCCACCAGGGAAGCCCTATATACATTCTTTTTCATATTCTTTTCTATTATGGTTTATCACAGGACATTGAGTATAGTTCCCTGTGCTATACAGTAGGACCTTGTTGTGTTTCCATCTATATATAATAGTTTGCATCTGTTAATCCCAAACTCCCAATCCATCCCTCCCACACCCCTCTCCCCCTTGGCAACCACAGGTCTGTTCTCTATGACATGCACTTTAAATCATGTCCTAGCTTGGGTTCCTCAGAATCAGTTCCCCAGGTGCAAGTTTTGTGCAAGTAATTTATTTGGGAGGTGATCCTAGGAAACACCAGATGGGAGGAGGGCAATTGAGATGTGGAAGGAAAACAATAGTCAAGATGCACAATTGAGCAGATTCCCACGGTGGGCACCAGTGCTCAGAGTCTCTGGGGACCCCCAGGAGACAGTACAGAGCAAACTCCAGAGTTGCCCCACCCAAGAGGAAGGAGAGCAGAGCTATTTACCTGGTGAGTCTTGCCAGCCAGGGGTTGAGGATTTCCTGGGAGCCGTTACCTCCCTGGCTCACCCCCACTCTGGCTAAGGGGGCTCCCAGTGGCCAGGCAGAGGCCAAAGGTAGGGAGTCAGGGTGCAGGCAGTGGGAGATGGTGCAGGCAGTGGGAGACGTTCCAGGCAGCGCTCATGGCCATGGTGGGTACTAAGGGACACAGGAGGAGCTCCCAGGGTGGGTGTTACAAAACCCAAGTGTGTGTGCTCAGCCATGGAGCAAGCTCAGCGTTCCACTCACAGGGGCAGGCAAGTCAGCCAGGAAACTCCTCATCACCATAACTCCCCTAACGATCGTGCCATCAATTTCATTGATCAAAAGAGGCAGGAATGCCCTTCCTCTGGCAGCCCCGTTTCCAGTCCTTCTGTCTGGGTGGTTTTTGTTGTAAAACTCAGGAATGCGTCTCAAGTAATGAGGGATTTTTTTTTTGGTATTCATCACCCCTTTGTGCAAATCCAGGATTATAATGCAATGCGATACGAATTACAACAACCACTAAGGCAGCAAAAAATCTGGATAAAGCAATCCAGGAGAGGACTCAGTGGACCTCCATGGAACCACACGTATCTGTTTGCCGAGTTTGTAATTTGTGGGCTAGCAACCTTCGGACGATGTTGATTCGTGTTTTACAGAATCATCTATTATCTTAACTTGTAACGTTTCTTTTAAACACACCCCGGGGCATGTTCTTTCGGAAGCTCAGTTATGTGCAGTATTGTTTGATCACACTTTTGGCAAACGGTTGTTAGGAGCGTAGGATCTGTGTGTTTGATGGGCAGCAGGACGCAGCAGGCTTCTAACAGGTGCCTGGGGAGGGGATCCCGGGTGTGAGAGCAGGTCCACAGGTTTCCCCCCAGATGTACTGTATCCATTAGCATGGAGATCTAGACACCCTGACTTCTTACTCAATTCCCAACAAGGAGTAAACAAGCGAGTGTCGATTGACAAATGTTTAATGAGCATTTACTATGTGCTAAACCCATGATTCTTTGGGGTCCAGAACCACTCTTGAAAATTATCGAAGCCCACAAAGTACTTTTATTTATGTGAGTTATATGTATGGATATTTATCATATTAGAAGTTAAAACAGAAACATATTAAACATGTATTATTAACTCATTCAAATAATAGCCACAATACAAGCATTACATGTTAACATAAATAACACATTTCTGTGGACAATCACTACAGTTTCCAAAATAAAAAATATGTAGTGAGAAGAGTGGTATTACTTTACATTTTTGCAATTCACGTTTATGTCTGGCTTGTTAAAGAGGACGGCTACGTTTCGTATCTGCTTCTGCATTCAGTTTGTTGCAGTATGTTGTTTTGGTTGAAGTGTATAAAGAAAATCTGACCTCATACAGGTATATGGTTGAAAAGGGAGGAGTATTTTAATAGCCTTTCAGATAATTGTGGATAGTTTTCTTTGATGCAATACTCAAACCTGACAAATTGTAGTTTATTTTTTTCTTCTCTTTTTTCTCCCTCCCTCCCTCCCTCCTTCCCTCCCTCCCTCCCTTCCTTCCATCTTTCTTTCCCCCCTTTCTCCCTCCCTCCCTTCCTTCCTTCCTTCCCTCTTAAGGTTTTAACCATTTTTAAGCGTACAGTTCAGAGGCATTAAGTACATTCACATGGTTGTGCAACCATCAACCATCCCTCTATGTAACTCTTTTCATCTTGGAAAACTGAAATTTTGGCCCCATTAAACAATAACTCCCCATTCCGCCCCCCGCCCCATCCGCCACCAGCCCGTAGAAACCACCATTCTATTTTCTATCTCTATGAATTTGGCCGCTCCAGGTAACTCACATAAGTGGACTCATACAGTCTGTGTCCTTCTGTGTCTGGCTTATTTCACTGAGCACTGTGTCCTCAAGGTTCATCCATGTTGGAGCAGGTGTCAGAATCTCCTTCTTTTTCAAGGCTGAATAATATTCCATTGTATGTTTAGACCACATTTTCTTTATGTATTCATCTGTTAGTAGACACTTGGGTTGCTTCCACCTTTTGACTATTGCGGATCATGCTGCTGTGAACATGGGTGCACAGATATCTCTTTGAGTCTCTGCTTTTGATTCTCTTGGGTATATACCCAGAAGTAGAATCGCTGGATTGTACAGTGATTCTATTTTTAATATCCTGAGGAACTGCCATACTGTTTAGTAGTTTCTTATGGTTAGTTACAATGTGGAATCTGAAATCATATCAGTGAACTTTTTGTGACCCGTTGCATTAAAATTTATTAGCCTGGCTTGCACTTTGAATGGATCTTTAACCAATGCACGATTCTTAAAATAGTATGCATGGGTCATTCGGAAAATATTGGTTCAATGAATTATGCAGATCTTCCAAATAATAATTCATTTTTAATACAGTATAAAACAGTCACATTAAGTAATATCACAGCTGACATCATCAGAAAAATCTTTAAAATATTGCAACACTGTCAAGTTCACTGTGACAGATACACATCTTCTAAAATTCTAATTTTCAATAGAAACCTTTGTGTTTTATCATTGGCAACTGACACTGTCAATTGTTTTCCTTGAAGTGACAGACTCACTTTATTCATTTTAAAGAACACGTCTGCTAAATACCCAAGTCTGAACCACTATAGCTTATCATTTCTCAAGTAATAACGAATTCCACAGAGGTGTGGGGGGAGGGGAGAGAATTAGTTCAGTGTGCAACTCAAGCAACTGCCCAGGTACTTTCCTTGGAGACGGCTGTTGTCCTTTAGGACCCAGCAGAAGTGTTTTTGTGTACTTTCCATTTTGTTACACAGAATATTAAAAACCCAGGCTTTTAAGGATCAGTCAGGACTTAATAAAATTAATCACTGTTACTGTTTTATCACAGACACTTTTCTTTTTTTTACAAATTTTGATTTTTAATTTATTTAATTTATTTATTTTTGGCTGTGCTGGGCCCTCGTTGTTGCGCGCGGGCTTTCTCTAGTTGCAGTGAGCAGGGGCTACTCTTCGTTGCAGTGCATGGGCGTCTCATTTCGGTGGCTTCTTTTGTTGCAGAGCATGGGCTCTAGGCACACGGGCTTCAGTAGTTGTGGCACGTGGGCTCAGTAGTTGTGGCTCGCGGGCTCCAGAGCTCAGGCTCAGTAGTTGTAGTGCACGGGCTTAGTTGCTCCATGGCATGTGGGATCGTCCCGGACCAGGACTCAAACCCGTGTCCCCTGCATTGGCAGGCGGATTCTTAACCACTGCGCCGCCAGGGAAGCCCCTATCAAGGACTCTCTTAAGCAACACTGCCTTGTTTCACTGTGTTGGCAGTGAGCAATACAATGTTTACTAAGTCACATTTGACCACTGCCCCTGTTTGTGCTGGGGCTCCAGCAGGTTTACCCCCCCTTGCTTTTGCACCATCAGTGCAATGGTCATCACAGTGAAAAAGGCAAATAACAGCTTAGTGTTTGGGGATTTGGAGAATAGTTTGGATTTCACAGACTTCCTGAAAGTTGACTCTGGGATATCCGGGTGTGCGGGCAGTCCATTGAGAACCACTATGTTAAATAAAACACTGCTTGGCCGAAAATTTAAATGCATACTAAACACGTATATGTGGTATGCACCTCCTTTATTTGTTTAAAAAATTATTTTTGCTCTTCAAAAGTATCACAGATCTATAGTAGAAAATTAACTAAAGCAACTGTATGACAATTAAAATCACCAGTAATCTCATCATCCACAAAACAACTCATTGTTTGCTATTTGTGCTTTCAGATAAATACTTGTATCTCTCTCTATGTATTTATCTATACCTTTTTAAAAATGGAATTATATTAAACAAGCTATTATATAATCTGCCTTGTTTGTGTAACAATATGGCATAAATATTTTTCTATACCATTAAACATTCTTATATAAATATAAATACAAATACAAAACAGGTGGTTGGTATCACATCCTATGGCTACATCAAAATTTATTTTAACCAAACCCAACTGTTGCAAATGTACCTGGTTTCCTATTGCTTTGCTATTATAAAAATTCTCCAGCCACCATTCTTGTGCCTGAAGTGTTAGATATATTATATATTTATATTTTCTTCCTGACTATTAATTCTTAGAAGTGGAGTTGGTAGATATGGAATCTTCATGTTTTAAAAATAATAATGGATTTTGTCTAATTGTCTTCCAGAAGCTTGTCTCCATCAGCTCTGGTTGCCCAATGCTGTTCTATCACCTCTGACCTGCAGTGTAGTCTCCTTGGCCCTGTGTTGAAGTGTTTATCTCTGCTCTGTTCAGTTGTGTAACACTCACCCAGCCCCTTAACACACACACACGCACACACACATACACACATGTACATGCACACGCCATGTGCCAGGGCCCCAGTCTTCCACTCACTGTGAAACCTGGGATCTGGCTGAGGAATAAGGTACTGGGTCAGGAGAACTGAGCTCAACCACCTGGAAGAAAATTAAACCCACACCAACCTCCTCTACCATTTTCAGGCTTGAACCTTGGAATGCATTCGATGTTGGCAGACAGAATGGAGTTCACTAAGGTCCACTGTTTTCACATAACATAGAATGGACCATTTTAACCATTTTTAAGTGTACAGTTCAGTGGCATTAAGGGCGTCTCCATTGTTGTACAACCATCACCCTCCATCTCCAGAACGTTCCATCTTCCTCAACTGAAACTCTACCATTAAACAATAATTCCCCATTCCCCTCCCCCAGCCCCTGGCAGCCACAGTTCTACCTTCTGTCTCCATGAATTTGACTCTTCCAGGTCCCTCATATAAGTGGAATCATCTGTATTTGTCTTTTTGTCACTGAGTTCTTTCACTCACCTTAATTGACCCACCGATTTTGACAACCTGCTTTTATGAGCCCCTATCTGACAGCACCAGGATGGTTTGATTTGAGTGTGTTTGCAAGAGGATAACATCAGGATTTCCACGTTCCTGAGCAAATTTGATCAGGAGAGGGGAAATATAAACGGAGTTCTTGCCCTTGAGAGGGATCATTTGTCTAAATGCATTTTCAGAAGAAACAGCCCAGCATTATTATCGACGAGGCTTTGTTGAATGTCTATTGATTTAAACAACAAAACCAGTATTTCAGGCATGTATTCTCTTGACATTTCTGTGACGAGAAGCACACCATCCTGGACCAGGAAGATTTCAGAATTACTGGGACCTCATTGTCTTTACCCCTCCTCTAAAGCGGAAGGACTCCTCATTGTGAAGACCAGTATGGACTTACTGTTCTTTTTCTGGTGGAACAAGATGGAATGCTGCAGAGTTGGGTTTATCTTTGTGGAAGTTCAGGTGTAGTACAAGCATTCACACCCCAAAGCCCCGTGTCAATGGCGTTCCAATTCTTTATTCAAGTTAATTTAAGCTATCAACAAAGTCCTCAGCAACATGGATGGACCTAGAGGTTGTCATACAGAATGAAGTAAGTCAGACAGAGAAGGACAAATATCGTATGATATCGCATATGTGTGGAATCTAAAAAAATGGTACAAATGCAAACTTATCTACAAAACAGAAATAGAGTCACAGATGTAGAAAACAACCTTATGGTTCCCTAGGGGGAAGGGGGGAGGCATAAATTGGGAGATTGGGATTGACATATACACACTACTATACATAAAATAGATAGCTAATAAGGACCTACTGTATAGTACGAGGACCTCTACTCAATACTATGTAATGACCTATATGGGGAAAGAATCTAAAAAAGAGTGGATAGATGTATATGTGTAACTGATTCACTTTGCTGTACACCTGAAACTAACACAACATTGTACATCAACTATGCTCCAATAAAAATTAAAACAAAACAAAACAAAGTCTAAAGAATGCAAACACAGGGCTGCAGAGTATACTGTGTGGAGGTTGAAGGCTACCTATTTCAAAGAGGGCTTACTCTAATAATAGATTCTGATTTCTTCCGAGGACTTGCTTTGTGGCAGGCACCTGGTCATTGAGTGTATTAGCTAATTTCATTTTACAAAAATGCTATCTTGCAAATAAAGAAACAGAGGATAGAGGGGTTAAAAACTTCCTAAAATTGCAGTTAGTTGTAGAGCAGGATTGGAATTCAGGCAATCAAGTTCCAGACTCTAGGGGTTTAATAAGCTCATCCTAAGATCCCTGACCTTAGTATTTATTAAACTGCTGAGTATTTATTAGACTGATCTATTGAAGAAAAAACTTTTTAAGAGTGACATAACCATTGTATTTACAAATGTTCATAAAATATAAAGAGCTGGAAGTGATATTCTTTGTGATTATGTAAACATACAATGAAAGTTCTTCTTAATAAATGGTTTTTGAAAATGTTTTGGCAGGGGCCCTGCCAGCAAAAACATTTGAAAACTCTGTTTAATTTACAAATGATTTTGGAAAAGTATGATAAGAATAATCTAATTTGATTAGAAATGAGAAAAGACAAAAAGTTATTTAAATCTAATTGATGAAAAACAAGACTTTAAATATTACTTTAATTACCTGGGGTACTCCAACACAATATCAGTCGAAGACAAAATAAGGGACTGTTTTCAATATAGTATATGAAAATGACTTACTTTGTGAAAAATAGAATCGGGAATCACTCAGTTCTCAGAACAATGTTATTAAACAAAGTAAGCGCGTAAGAGAGGCAAGGTGCATTGCACCCAAATGACCACAAACCCAGCAAGTATAAGTAAAATTTTTAATGGCCTTTCTTCCTTGTTAATAATGATATATGAAGCTATGCACTACTTTTTCAACCCAACACTCAAACCCAGTGGAAAAAGCCTATGCATTTCATCCAGGATTCTGACAGCAGGTTAGGCAAGACCCCCAGGGAGGGGACAGCTGGTGGTATGACTCCCAACCACCTATTGGAAATTTAAAGGCATTTTCCGCTTTCAGATCTCTATCACACCCTCTACTTCACTCAAGAAGCAGATGATTACAATTCCCCAGGAGCCAATCAGAGGGACCTCAGGGCAAAGAGGTTATTTGATTCGATTACAAGAATATCTGATGGCTATCTACAAGGATCTCAGAGCTGTGTGGTTGAGGACAGATTTGGGGGCTACAGAAACGATGGATAAGATGGTGGGCGAGGTCTTAAGGAGTTTATGGTCCTTTTAGGGAAGAGGAGACAAAAATCCTGAAGTAGAGAGAGAGCAGGGAGGGAGGGAGGAAACTGGAAAGTGAGAGCTGCAGTCAATAAGAGCCTGGAAGCCAGAGAGAGACAGAGAGAGAGAGTAGGGGCTGTGTTTGGAGGCGTGAAACTCAAGGTTTGCAGCCACGGCATCTGACATCAGCATAACAGGGCTCTCCAAAGAGAAAAGCAATATGGTGGCACAGAGCCGGGAACTATAATGCAAGAGAACTTTCCTGAAATACGACAAGGTTGGAAACTACATATTGAAATCGACCGTGTCCCTGAGAGTATCAACCCGGGATGAGCCACACCAACACGTATTCGAGTAAATGTTTTGGATTAAAAAAAAAAGAAAAGAGATCTTTTGGACAAGAGATAAAAGCAGCCAGCGACTCAGAAAGGGAACTCGATTATCATCAGATCTTTGACCGCAAGCCTTTATGCTAGGGGCCAAGGGGTAGCGTCTTTAAGACAATCCCTTACTGAGGAATGTTCTGGAAGATGAGCACAGAGAACTGAAATGGTTGGAGGTGGCGACATCAGGGCTGGTGTAGAGCTTTCAGCCTCAAGTTACCATAGAACTAAGATGAAATGAGAGCTAAAGAGGCGGCTGGGCAGTGCTTACGATGGTTCTGTGATCTGACATTGCAGGTACAGACTGACCCTAAAAATAAGGGGGAAAGAGGGAACGCGTGTGCAGAACAACTTTTCACCACTGTCAGAGGTTGGATGTGCTGGTGGAGTGATAAAGCTGCTCTGAGGCTGCTGATGTGTGCAACGTGACCCAGACAATCTCCCTGTACCTGCCCGCAGGGTGGATCACCCAGATAGGACAGTGATATTTCGTGTCTCTCTTTTAGCAGGTTTCTGTTTTGTTTGTTACATTTCCCAGTAGCCACACTTTCTAGGGCTATTCCTTCTGGATATCCCGGGTTTCGGGTCTGGGCAGAAGACCTCTGCTCACTCCTACTGTCATTCTCACCAGATCCCTGACGGTCAGACTTAGTACGTGTTTACATCTCAAAGACTGTATTCAGATTGATAAGGACTTTCTGTTGATTTTATTCATATCTAAATGTCTGTCCTGGACCACAGAGAGCCATTGACCATTTCCAGCCAGGTGATGAACAGAAGTCACCCAACATTCCACTGGGAAGAGTGTTGTGTTGAAAACCCAGACTCCTCCCCAGCCCCTCAAGAATTTATCATGACCAATGCTCAGTGTGGTTTATTTTAGTGCCATTGAATAGCCAGTGACTCAGTTTCCTTCTCTCCCTTTTGTACTTTCTAAGGCAGAAAGGAGAAAACGTTGGATGCCCATGACTCAGAAGCATGCATTTTATTTTTCTTCATAACACTTACCACTGTGTGACTGTTACAGCCGCCCCTTGCTATCCGAGGGTGATTGGTCCCAGGACCACCCCCCCCAATGGAGACCTAAACTCAGGGATGCTCAAGTCCCTTATAAAAAATGGCTTAATATTTGCATATAACCTACTCACATCCTACCAGATACTTTAAATCATCTCTAGATTACTTATAATACCTAATATAATGTAAATGCTGTGTAAATAGTTGTAAATACGATGCTATGTAAATAGTTGCCGGTACAAGGCAAATTCAAGCTTTGCTTTTTGGAACTTTCTGGAAAACTTTTTTTCTGGTTATTTTCCATCCGAGGTTGGTTAAATCTGCAGATGTGGAATCCATGGACCCGGAGGACTGACTGTATGTTGTGTTCATGGGCTCTGACCTCATGGCATCCAGGACCTTGTTTGCTTCCTGCTGCTTTCTCAGCATCTGGCATCAGTGGTATCTTAATAAATACTTGTTGAATGAATGAACGATGATATGCTTTCAGATATTAAGTATTCATGATAAAGCAAATACGTGTGCTCTTAAAAGAGGGCTCCACTAAGTGTACTCAGCTTTATCACAGACATTTAGAGTAGAAGAGGGAGAAATATACAGGGCATTTTGTCCAGTTCCAGAGAAACATTCCCAAAGTCACCTCTGGTACCTATTAGTCTTAAGATTATCCACACATCTTCCAGAATTGACGAGGCTAGTTTAAAATTTTTTCCACTAAATAACTAGCTGGTGCATATTTCACCTAAATTAATACATGAATGAATAAAACAAATATTAATATTTTAGTAGATTGAGATAGGGCTATCATTCAACAATATTGTATACCATCACAAAATGTTGTATTTTTAGTAAGAAAGAAAATTAATTTTTTCAGCTAAAAGTGAGCTATGTTATGTGCAAAAAAGTGTAAAAAAAAGCAAATGCATAAATTTTTCCTTTAAAAAATAAATGAATGGGTAAAAAAATAAAAAATAAATTAAAAACTTGAAAAAATAAATGAGTGGAAGCATGCAATATATATTGTTTTCATCTTGATTTTTTAAAAAAATAAAAACAAAAAAATTTGAAAAATTTGAAAAAGTAAATGAACGGAAGCAAGCTATATATATTGCTTTCACCTTGACTTTTAAAAAATTCATATACTATCTGGGAGACTGTTCCTTATCAATCCATACAAAGTTTCCTCGTTTGTTGTGGCTGCATATTGTATAGATTTACAATAATGTATTTCACCAGTCACCTATGGATGGACATTTAGGTAGTTTCCAATCTTCTGCTGGTTGAACAAAGCTGTAATGACTAATCACATATCTAGGTGATGCCATAAATCTGAGAGTGGGTGTATCTGTGGGACAAATTCTGGGAAGTGAACTTTCTGGACAAGGGGTATATGTGTTTGTGATTTTGAAAGATTTCACTCAATTGCCAGCTGTAGAAGTTATATCAATTTACACACTCCAGCCATCCATGAGAGCCCTATAACCCCCTTTAATGGGCACTTGGGACCTCATATGTGCCCAGGAGGGGACTACTAAGGGCACCAAAGACTTGGATCCTTTCTGTACTGAGGTGACCATAGTTTGGGAATAAAAAACGAGGACTCAGGCAAGTATACTTATGGGAAAAACAGGCTGGCGTATTTCTACTTGAGGGTGTTGTGAATTTTCTGGAATGTATCGTCGCATTGCCAAGCTCGGATATGCATGTAAGTGCTTGTAGGAGCTATAATTTACTGAGTAGGTAGGTGTCTATCCTCTAAAGTACATCTTGGCAGAATCTGTACAAAGACATTTCAGAAGCTGGGAGCCTTAGGCCAAGGCACTCTTTGGCCACTGGACCGATGGATTCTGAGCTGATGCTATTTTGTTTGAAAGGAGGTGGGGGGACCACATATCAGGGAGTGATTGCTGTATAGTCGATGAACTCAGCAGTGGCACGAGTCCAACTCCGTCATTAAGGCCATGTGTACATGACGTGAAAACAACCTGTGAATTCCCTGTGTTCAGATATTTGGTCTGTTCCATGGGGGCGGAGCGGGGGGTTCAGTTAAGCTGATGGTTAGATTTAATTGAGTGGCTGCTTGGATGGATGCGACAGCTCCATTAAAATGGTTGATCCAATCAGTCATGTGAGATGATTGAAATACTGGATCAATCGCCCCTGGTGTAGTGCGTTCTTTCAAGGCAGGCTTAGCAGTGGGAACCATGGCCCCTCATTTTAGCACCTGGGTGGCCTTAGCTGTGATGTGGGCTTCCAAAGTGTGCCATTTAATCCCGGGAAAGCCCAGGCAATGCAAACAATCTGCCTCAATAATAATAGCAGTAAGTGCAGTTTACTATTGTTTTTATTGTATTTTGAATCACAAAGGGATGGAGGCTGCGTAACCTTTTTAAGAGTCTAGGCTCTCTAAAGGTCTTAAGTCGGCCCTGTAAAAGCAGCGAAGTATGTGTTTGCTGTCCTTATTTTATGGGTGCGCTCTCCTAAGCTCATTGCCCAAGAAACTCTTGGTTCATTTCCTTAAAATGTAGGCACAAACTACTACCGGGAATAGGATGGAGCCACGCCATTTGTCAGTGGTTAAATAATCAGCATTGCATGATGATCTGACAAACAGATCAAAGCTGGCTTTTTCACTGCGTGTCTACAGTTGGAAATAGAACCTTTTATTAAATACAGCTCGTCTTAGCAACATTCAATAACATATTATACATCGTAGGAATGCTTTTGCATCGTGGAAGAAAATAGCCACGCCAAATTGGGAAAAGAAAGAAAAGAAAATCTCCCGAGTCTATCCCTCCATCCAAATTATGTTATGATCTGCTTTGAATTTTGGGGGTGGGGAAGAGGCAGGTAAAAATAACTCCAATCAAACCTGTATTTTAGGATTATTTCCTCCCTGTAAGAAAATTGAGAGTAAACTATCAAAAAAGCATCTAGGTACAATTTGGTGCCTTTCTAATCCTAATTGTACGCACAAATTGTATTATAATCTTGAATCTAGGGGAAAAACTTCACAGCTCTCAATGTGCAAATCAAAAATCCCTCGTTTCTGGGATTTAACTCTCTCTCTTGGGTGTGAGAGTTTATCTGATGCTGCTTTTTGCAAATGTGCGGGGAAAACCGTAGTTTTCGTTGCTAACGTTTTACACTAACTCCTCAAGCTTAAGAGCTACAGAAACTTGTATCTCTGTGACAGGTGTCTGCATGAGGCAAGTGGAGGCCCCGGTTCAGTCTCGGGACCCCTGTGGTGATAATTGCCAATCAGACAATTGATCTGTCTTTGGGGCTGGGGATGAAATGAGTCGCTTTTCTCTTGGCTTTCTGCTGCTGTTTCTTGTGAACTGAATTCTAAATATAATAAAATTATCCTCTTGACAAGTGGCTATTTTAAAAACCTGCTCCCAGGACTGACTGTGTCGTGACTACATCTCAGTGTAGGCCAAGAATGGGTTCTGGAAGAACCAGGCTCCCTGTCAGTAAAAGTAATTTTAAGCACCTTTATTTGAATGAAAAAAATAAAATCAACAAGATAGAAGAAGGAACAGATAGCAAACCTGTGTCACCCCACTCTCATCCCCCCACAGAGTCATGGATGGGAGGAAAGGCCATTTATTGAGCATCTACTATGAGCAGGCACTTCCCCTCCCCTCCCCTATTTAAGGACAGTATGGGAAGGTGAGAGACACATTGGAGAGGAGGAGAGAAACAGGGTAGCATAGAAAGGAGAGAGGGAAAAGTAGAAGAAAGATTCCTGAAGTCCAGTTTCCCTTATTTTGGGGGGTATTTTTTATTGTCATAAAATATATAACATAATACATAACATAAAATTGACCATTTTTTAAAAAGATTTTTTGTGATGTGGACCACTTTTAAAGTCGTTATTGAATTTGTTACAATATTGCCTCTGTTTTATGTGTTGGCTCTTTGGCCACAAGGCATGTGGGATCTTAGCTCCCCAACCAGGGATCGAACCCGCACCCCCTGCATTGGAAGGCAGAGTCTCAACCACTGGGCCACCAGGAAAGCCCCCAAACTGACCATTTTAACCATTTTTAGGAGTCTAATTCAGGGGTGTTAATTATATTCACAATGTTGTGCAACTGTCACCACTATCTAGTTCCAAAAAATTTTCACCCCCTCCAACAGAAACTCTGTGACCATTAAGGGCTAACTGCCCATTCTGTCTCCCTCCCAATGCCTGGTAACTTCCGTTCTACTCTTTGTCTGATGAACTTGCCTATTCTGGGGACCTCATATGAGTGGAATCATATAATACCTGTCCCTGTGTGTCTGGTTTATTTCACCGGGCACCATGTCTTCAAGGTTCATCCATGTGGGAGCAGGTGTCAGAGCTTCATTCCTTTTTACGGCTGAGTAATACTCCATGGCACGAATCCACCCCGTTTTGTTTATCCATTCATCCGTCGATGGATACTTGAGATGCTTCCCCTTTTTTCTATTGTAAATGCTGTTATGAACATTGGCACACGAGAATATCTGGTCCATTCTCTGTTTTCAATTCCTCGGGTGCATATGTATACCTAGGAGAAGCATTTTCCTTTCAAGCCCTACCTTCCTGGGTTCTCTCTAGGTAGACGGCTACCCATGGCAGAGGTGGGAGCAACAGAGTCAAAATGGGGAAAGCAAACCAAGAATTAGCAACAAAGGGTTTTTATTTTGTTTTAAACTGGAGACTGACTTTAAGGGGAAAAAAATCCAAATAAAAGCAAGGGCTCCCATCCTCCCCTTCTTGTCTCTGCTCCCCTCCCCCCAGAACGTTGCAGGTACCTCCCCATAAGTATGTGAAGAGTGACTGACATCCCATGTTTATAAGGCCGCTCTGCCATGCGACTGCTCCTCTAGGACTTTATTAATGACACTTACGATTCCTGGAATAACTACACCATGCCGTTCTCCCAACACCGGGCCCTGGAGAAGTCATCACCCTAGTGATCACAACAAAACTGAATTCTAACAGGCTGCCTGCTGGTGCAATACGCTATGAGTCACTCCCCATGTTCTGGCAGTAAAAACAAATTAAATTAAAGATCCCAGTTCACCAAAGGCCTAATTCTCATTTCTGCAAAGTTTCCATTAAACAATGTCGTCTACAGGAAGTACATACTAACATTCTTCCCCCGGGGAACTAAATGCAAAGGAAATTCCAATAGGAGAATTATTAAATTTCCCCATTAATTTTGTGTTACACCCTCTCAGCATTTATTAAGCCTATTAGGAAGATTCAACGATCTGCCCTCTTTGAATTCTGTAAAGTATTTATGGAAATTAGATTTCGTGGGGGAGATGTGAATGGCTGAAAATCAGAAATGAACAAAGGAATAGATTAAAGGGAGTTTGCTTTGGTAATAAAGATGGTGAGGGAGTTTCTTCCTTTTATTAATAGCATGGCAACATTTCAGGGAATATTTTAATATTGTTTTCCCCTGAAAGAACCCCAGTCCAAGTATTTTTTCTTCCCTCATTTAATGACAGTGATTTTCACCTTGCCTTTGATTTAGTGGTCCTTGGAAAGGAGGCCTGGTGTCTGGGAAAAACAGGTGAGGTTTCCACCTGCTTGGGGGTGTGGATGAAAGGGTAGCCCTGGGAGGAGGTGTGTGGGTGGGCTTCCCAAACCCATCAGTTGGTTGGTTGATTGGTTGATTGTTACTGCAAGACTTCAGTGAATTGTTCATTTTCTAACATTCCACTTCATTCAACATGGATTCCAGGGTTCTCAGTATTTCCCAGGTACGTGTGAGCAGGGCTGTGTGTAAACATCAGAGTAGAAAAGCTGGCAGAGCGACAGAACACAATTTATTGAGTGCCTATCAAGTACTGGGGACTATATACTTGATGCTTTTATAGATCCTTTTTAAATTTTGGTTCTCACAGCAGGGCTCTAAGGTAGGTATTTTTATTTTATGTGATGGATGAGAAAACTTGCCCCAGGTCACATAGCTTGTCCGTGGCAGAACTGGAATTCATTCATTCATCCATTCAACACTCTGGTACCGATTTTGCACTAGACGTGGTGCTAAGCTCTGAGGTTCAACAACTCTTTGTGTCGTTTATTGAGATGTTTTATTACCTTTTCTTTCTTTAAAAAAAAAAGCTGGTGCGTTGAATGTCTCATATATTTTTTAAAATACAAAATTTATGGATGTGTAATCGTGCTTAATCTTCAACATTCAGTTAGTACTTTTTTCTTTTTGCTGTTCCTTTACAGCAGTGTTTTTCCACGTGTGGTCCCGGGACCTACAGAGACAGTATCCTGGGGGAGCACTTGTTAGAAAGGCAGATTCTCAGGGTTCACCCCAGGCCTGTCCGCTTGGAAATTCTGGGGAGTGGGACGTGGAAATCCAGATCTTAACAAGATCTCCAGGTGGTTCTGACATTTCTTAAAGTTTTCATGGCTTCATGCACTGGGCAAGTAACAGAGACAGGAAAGGAAGGAGTGAAACTGTCATTAATTCAACACCTACTTGATGCTAAATAGTGTCCTGAGAACCTTATATTCATGACCGCATCTATTCCTCACGACTCCTACCTCCTGTGGAGTAAATATTATAAACCACATTTTTACTAATGAAGAACCTGAAAGTCAGGATGGTAAATCGACTTGCCTGAGGTCATATAGCCAGAGTCAAGGTCAAGGTTTGAACCCTGGCCTGACTTTAAAGACCATGCTCTTTCTAGTGCCTCATGCTGCATTAGGAAACTAGATGCCTGAGAGTGGCATTCATGGTGAAAGGTAGAGATAAGCATAGACCCATAAGCAGAGCCTTGGGGAGGACACAGTGTTGCCTGGGGGCCGCTAGTGTGACCCCCTACATGTGCATGTTGAGTGCAGCGGAGAGCAACAAGGATCTGCATGACAATGGATGTAAGACAAGAATCTCTTTCTCTCAAATAATCTGCGGAAAGTTGAGCCCGGAAGGGAGTAGAGGGGAAGCGAACTGCTGTTATGAGAATAAGGGCTGTCCACATGGCAGATATTAGGCTTTGTGGTAATAACAAAATAATGATTGGGTAATCACGTGCTAGTGATGGTGGTGGTGATGGTGGTGGAGATGGAGGTGGTGGTGATGATGGTGATGATAGTGATGGTGGTGATGGTGGAGATGGTGGTAGTAGTTGTAATGGTTATTTACAGTTACCACGTATCAAGCTCTTGTTAAATGCCAGGTATCGTATTATAATGGAGGTTACTTGTATTGTCTCTTTTAATCCTTTAACAACCCAATGGGAGCTGGAGGATGGAAGAGTCCATTAGCACCATTTTACCATGAAGAAATGGAGGCTTCCAAAAGCTGCACACCTGCCCAAATTTAAAGTGCCAAAGCTAAAATGGGAGTGATCTATGCACTGATAATCAGGGTCAGCCCTGATGGAGTGCTTACTCTGTTGTAGGTTCTCTGCTTGGCATTTTAGCTAATCCTCATCAGATCTTTATTAGGCAGACATCACTGCAGATAAAGAAACAGAAGCACAAGAGGTAAGTAGTGTATTGCTCACAGATCTATAAGCAGCAGAGCCAGAAATTAAATTAGCCTGATTCTTTGCAAGATTTCATGATGACTTACTGGATTTTTCTGGTGCTTCCCTAGGGAAATTGTTGCAGTTTCTACCTTTATAAGACCCTGGGAACTTCAGGTCCCAATTTTCAGTTGCATCAAAGTGTTGCATGTGTTTGCAGTTCTTTACATTTCCACATTGGGCACATGAAATTGCACTTATCCAGTCCAAATTCCATACTAATTGACCGATTGAAACAGGATTCTATTTCAAGTGTGCTTTGTAATTGAGCACTCTTCTCCGGCTATAGCTGCAGGTCATCCATATGAAAGAAAAGACAAATCTTGAAGTCTTATCTCTTTCTGAAATAGTAACCATAATTTGGCTTATTTTGCATCCTACAAGAGTGGGTTCAAAGCTAAGCTAAATTACAAAGGGCTCCAGCTGTCACTCTGGAAGATGCCTTTTTGTACATCCGTCTGGAAAGGATTTGTTCCTATGGGGGCAACTATATCTTACAGATATCAAATGCTGCTTGGGTGGGTGAGATGGGACTTGGAAGTCCTTTCATGCTTTTAAGATTTTCTTTGTAATCGGGGTACCCTTTGATAGTGTTTGACCTGTACTGAGTTCTCCTAACATCTCCGGCTAACAATCCTGGTCTTACAGAAGAAATGTGGATGCTGGTTCTTATAGGAGAGGTAGCTTAGAAGGCAGCATAGCATAGTGGTTCAGCAGTGCTACTTGCTCGTGACCTGCCAACGAGTGTTGGTCTAGAACTGTTTGCTATTAGTTCCCAAGGAGATCCAGAGCCTGCACCAGAATGTAAATCAGCTAGAAAATGAAGCACACTGTTTAGCTCAGCTGATATGGTTTCATAGCAAGACTTTCTCAATGAAGGAAGCACTGAATAGACTTACAATCTGATATCAACACCTTATCTTCTCACAGACCAGAATAAAAATGTTTGAAGTCTAGCTACTTTGTGTCACTGTGGTTTAGAGCACAAATTCTACAACCAAACTACCTGGGTTCAAATCCTAGCTCTGCCACTTATTAGGCTGTGTGATTTGAGGTAGTTTCCTTAACTTCTTTGTGACTTGGTTTCCTCACCTATTAATTGAGAATAAATAATTTTTTAATCAAGAATAATAAAATTTGAATAATAATATATTCAACACAGCTTTGCCACGATTCCCTCTGGCTTTTGTCCTTTTCTCTAAAAGTCCAGGTGAGGGACTTCCCTGGTGGTGCAGTGGTTAAGACTCTGCGCTCTCGATGCAGGGGGCACAGGTTTGATCCCTGGTCGGGGAACTAGATCCCACATGCATGCCGCAACTAAGAGTTTGCATGCCACAACTAAGGAGCCCGCCTGCCGCAACTAAGACCCAGTGCAACCAGACAAATAAATAAATATTTTAAAATAAATAAATAAAACAAAAGTCCAGGTGAAAACTGAGTTCCAAGTAACTCATCTTGCATGTATCACAGTTACATTCTAATTACCTTGTGGACAGAATTGGAAGTCTATTTTACAAGTTTTGCTTGGGGTCTCAGAATTAAACTTCAGACCTTTCTTCACACTACCAAATACATTTAGCTATGATGTTGGAAAGTCCTGGCCTTCAGAACCCATGGGAGATAAATTCTGAATACCCCTAAAACCAAGAATTCTGGGAATATTCAATGAAGAAGGGTAGGGGGCGAAGTAGGCATGCTGTTTTTATTTCCTCTCCTTTCCCAGTGGTAAAAAGGCAGATGGGCAGGAAATATTGAACTAACCTCTAGACTGGATCCAGATAGCCCAGGTTAAGGAATCAGGCTAATTTTTGAAAAGCTGATTTTTAAAAAAATGTATTTTATTGAAGTATAGTTGATGTTGTGTTAATTTCTACTGTACAGCAAAGTGATTCAATTATACATATATATATATATACATTCTTTTTCATATTCTTTTCCATTATGGTTTATCACAGGATATTGAATATAGTTCCCTGGGAAAAAAAGCTGATTTTGATTTTACTAATTTTTTAAAAATATTTTTAATTGTGGGAAAATACACATAACATAGAATTTACCATACTACCCATTTAAAAATATGTAATTCAGTAGCATCACACACATTCACATTGTTGTACAACCATCGTTCCTTTTTATTGTCAAATAATATTCCATGGGCTGGTATGAATAAAGATGTTATGCACATTTATGTGCAAGGACCTGTGTGGCCATAAGTTTTCATTTTTTCTGGGGCTATAACTAGGAGCAGAATTTCTGGTTCATATGATAACTCTGTGCTTAACCTTTTGAGGAACTATTAAGCTGTTTCCCAAAGCAACTACACCATTCTACATTCCCAGCAGAAATGTGAGAGGATGCCAATTTCTTTACATCCTTGATAACACATCTTATTATCTAACTTTTTGATTATACGGAGCAAGAGGTGGTATCTCATTGTGGTTTTAATTTGCATTTCCCTAGTGACAAATAATGGCAAGGTTGTGTGCGTGTGTGACCGTATTGGCCATTTGTATATCTTCTTTGGAGAAACGTCTATTCAGATCTTTTAGGCAGAAGTTCTTAACCTTTTTGCGTCATGTATCCCTTAGGTGGCCTGGTGAAACTGATGATCCCTCCTCAGAATAATCTTAATTACAAAGAAAACCTATTATACTGAAATAAAATTATTAAAAATATTTTAGAAACCATATTTGTCATATCTTCATTGTAAATCTCGTTACTACTGCATTAAATAAAATTAAGAGGCATATTAATAACACCATAATCTGAAGGTTGTGAAGACAATTAGCAATATTTGGAGATACTTGCAACCGCTGTAATAAACTACAAAAATATATTTAAGTTAGATGGGTGGCAGAATCACAGCACTAAGATTACTAAACAATATTACTCACTAATATGACTAAGGTCAGTTACCTAAACTCAGAACTGAAGGAAATGCTAAATTTCAGTTCGAAGTTAATGAAAAAAATGATGTAATTTTTTTCCCTTCCAAGATCACAGGCCTTGAGAATTCTATTCATGTTTCTCTTGGTGGGGGTCCATAGATCCTAGGTTAAGAAACTGCCCTAGAAGAAGGATACAGGCTCTTCTAGAACCATGACACCCATACAGGGAAGGATGGGGAAAAAACATCCGAAGAACTCTCATCTTTTACCTTTCAGTCTCTGGCAGTGTTTTCCATTGATAGGACCAGCGGGAAACCCAAGGACCACGGGGTCTGAAGATGCAGCCATAGGAGTCAGACCCATGTGGCACAGAGTGGACAGGGGAGGTGGGGAAGGGATGGGGGTGGGGGGAGTGAGGTACGAGAGTGACTGATGGTGGGGAGTGGGGAGAACAGTGGGTATTCTGGAAAAAGGACCAGAATGCGCAGATGTAGAGACGTAACCCTTCTGAGGAATTAAAAGAAATTGGCTTGAGACTAGATGGGACAGGATTGGTGGAAGGTTTTATTTTTTCAGCTCCCTCCCTCTGATTTACATATTATTTTACAAATAGGCATTACACACACATACAACGTCCCAAAGGTACAAAAGAGCACAGAATGAAAAGTATGTCTTTCTTCTTCTCTGTCCCCTACATACCATCCATTTCCGCTTCTGAGAGACAGCCAAAGGCACCCATTTCTTGTTAATACTTTCAAGAATATTTTATGGATTTGCAAGCCTATCAATGTGTGTTTCCGTATAAGTAGCAATATTTTATATTCCATTATTACTTTTATTACTTAACTATATATCTTTTTTTTAAATTACTTAATCAAATGTCTTTAAATTTGTTTCCAATGGCCAATCTGAGAGGTATAAAAATGACATCTCATAATTTTAGTTCTCTTATCATAAGTGACATTAAGCTTCTTCTGTATATTTCAGAGCATCTTTATTTTGTACTCTGTGAAGAGTCTGTTTACGTGTTCGCAAAATTTTTTTTTATTGATTTGCCAGAACTTTTTATATATCCTGCGACTTAGCCCCCTGTGCTCTGACCTGCAAATATGTTTTTCCTAGTTTGACATTTTCCTTTAGGCTTTCTATGTTTCTGTTTTGTTTTGATATTTTGTCATTCAGGCTTTTCTTGGGGTAGTCAAGTTTACTAATAATTTTTTTTTTAATTAATTAATTTATTTTTTATTTTTGGCTGTGTTGTGTCTTCCTTTCTGTGTGAGGGCCTTCTCCAGTTGCGGCAAGCGGGGGCCACTCTTCATCGCGGTGCGCGGGCCTCTCACTATCGCGGCCTCTCTTGTTGCGGAGCACGGGCTCCAGACGCGCAGGCTCAGTAGTTGTGGCTCACGGGCCTAGTCGCTCCGCGGCATGTAGGATCTTCCCGGACCAGGGCTCGAACCCGTGTCCCCTGCATTGGCAGGCAGACTCTCAACCACTGCGCCACCAGGGAAGCCCACTAATAATTTTTTAATGGCTTCTGGGTTTTATGTGATATTTTTAGGAAGAGCTTATTCATTCTATGAAAAAAAAGAGTCTCCTTTTTATTTTAGTACTTTTATGAATTCATTTCACATATTTCAAATGTTTGTTCATCTGTAATTTACTTTTATGATAAGGTATGAGTTAGACACCTGCATTTATTTATTTTTCCAGATGGCTACTCATTTTTTCCCAGCATGACTTATTTTATAACCTTTTTTTCCTCAGTGATCTAAAGTGCCACCTTTATCAGATACTAACTTCCCAAATGTCTTTGGATATATTTCTAGACTTCCCACTTAATTTCATTTATCTGCCTGTCTATTGCTGTCCAGAGACCACATCATTTTTTTTTTTTCACACACACTGTATTTTATTTTTACAAGAGATAAATAACCACATCATTTAAATTTCAATTTCTGTAACATGTGTGTAATGAATATCTGGAAAACCTAGCATCTTCTCTTTGAGAACTTTCTTGTCTATTCTTCCCTGAGGGAAACTTTAAAGGGGACCAGTAACTAGACAGCAGGTTCGTCTTTCTCCGCCCATAGGTCCTGAAATCGAACTTTTCCCTTGGGTTCTGCCTACTTCTGGCTGCTTCCAGATATTGCTGGATTGCTAGTAATGAACACCTTACCCTGCTTTTGATCTGCTTTTCTGTGTCTTTATTGAGCCTTCCTGGACGCTGCGAAGAGGAATTGGACAGATTATTTGTGGTAGAGCTATGGCTCTACGTTTTCCTGACTCCAGTTCAGGACATCACTATTAGGACTGCCATGAGGATAACTTCTATTATTACTACAAATGTCAGCATCGCCCCAACCCCTCTTCCTCCTCCTATTAAAATACAGTGTGCCAGGCTCTGTGCTAAATTGTTTGAATATACTATCCATTTCATCCCGACACAGTACCCAGGGGAGGGAGAATGCGTTTCTCCACCCACACCTAGCTGTTGGTGGTCACTGCTACATGTGTTCTATCCGCAAATGTATCCCCTTTATTGGCCACTTTCCAGCTTCTGACCAGGAGCCCAGGCATCCAGACTTCCTAGTGCCACAGCAGACAAATTGCCCCACGAGTGTGTTTTTATTTCCAACGTTGTAAGTTGTACCAAAATAGTTTTTATGCTATTTACAATGTGTCTGACAAGAAAACAGGTGGTTGCTGCCAGATCCTGATTTTTAATTGAACCTCTATTTGAGTGTGGGGTGCAATAAATAGCCCTACCCCTGGGGGCATAAGGCAACAGTAGAGGCATTTGAGAATGTCTCCTGGGAAGGCCAGAGGGCAAAGAGACCACAGTTTTCTGGATTCCTTGCTTACTCTGGTTATTTTTGGAAATGTCTCTTAAAGGACCACTGCCAGGGAGTCGATGATTTCACAATTGCCTTTTGTTTTGTTTTGTTTGTTTTTTGAAACTTGTAGTATTTTTATTCTCTTTATTCCAAATGTTTTGTAATGTTATATTACTTTAGTAATTGACAATAAAATACTGCTGTTTTGATAGCGGTCAAGTAACAAAGCAGTTGTGTTGAGTTTGGACTTGATGTGACATTAATGGACATGGTGATCTCTAGGTCACATAGGTTTATTCTCTCCATGCCTGAAAAGTCATTCTGCACATCCAGAGAGGACTTCCCCATCTCGTTGGGTCCTCTGCTCAGAGATGGCTTGTTGGAGAACAGGGATGGTTGTATTTTCACAGATTGGGTGAGAGAAGTGGGCACGAACAGGGTGGTCTGAGTCTTGGGGTCACTCTGCCAGTGACGGAGTATTGCAAACAGATGGCCATGGCGCCAATGCATCCCTGGGTCAGCAGGGGCTGAGGCTACCAGGGGTTCCCAGCTGGGACGGGTGTGCTGGAGTGTCTGCGAGAAAGAGCTTCGTGGTTGGTATGTCAGGTCTGTCGTGAGAAGAGAGAGGAACCAGCAGAGCTCAGGAGACGATGCTCTGAGTCCCGAGCCATGGACGATGCGGATGGAGATGGTGGTCCTAGAGGCTGGTGTCCCCAGAGCTGCTGGGCCAGTGCTGGGGGCGCCCAGACACGTGCACCATTTCTTACACTTATCCACAATCCCATTAGAAATTCCAACATTCTTTCATCCAGGTATTGTTATTCCTCACTTACAGATAAAGAAATAAAGATCCAGGGATGTTAACTTGCTCTGAGCTGTGTGGACGGCAGGGGAGGCGTGTCTCCTGAGCTGTTTCCTGACCTTAAAACCCCTCAAACTCATTCTCTTTTTTCCCTGAATTCTCAACTTCAGAATTGAATACAAGGATACTCTTCTCAATAAGAAATAGGGGAATGGTGGGTTCTAGTGCCACCTGGGGTACCAAAAAAAAAAAAAAAGAAAAGAAAAAAGAAAGAAATAGGGGAATGGATATTTTTCTTTCAATAAACCTCAGTGTTTTGCCTTTTAAAAATTTTGTTCCTCCAACTCAATGTCTCCTACAAATTCCATCAATTCCTTCTAAAAACGCAGAACTGTCTAGGATACGAGGAGGGACTATTCCTCCTCTTTAATTTTTCTACAGTTAATACGATAACTCTGTTTAACACATGTGTATTGATCATTTTCCAGGCGCTGGGCACTGTGTAAGTTATGCAATGGGATGACCCAAAGTGGGACATATTTTTAAGATGTTTCTACATAGAGACTTTAAAAGCCAATATATTAAAGTATCAATAGAATGATACAAATGAACTTATTTACAAAGCAGAAACAGACTCACAGGCATAGAAAACAAACATATGGTTACCAAAAGGGAAAGGACCGCAGGAGGGATGAATTGGGAATTTGGGATTAACAGATACACACTACTGTATATGAAATAGATAAACAGCAAGGACCTACTGTATAGCACAGGGAACTATATTCAATATATTAAATATATAATAATATAATAATATTATGTATGTATATAATAACTGAACCACTGAACGTTCTTAGATGTGCAGCTCACCCTTAGAACCTGAACAAAGTTACTCGAAGACTTGGTTTAGCTGAAGGTGAAATAAATCAAAATACAGAACTCTAGAATGTGATAGTCATGGCAGTGACCCCTGAAACAGGCACAGAGAAAATTCAGTTCCAATGATTGCTTTATATATTTGATTACAAAGCAGAATGGAAGTGTGACAAGCAACTCTTGGAAAAGGACCATGTTCTAATTATAATAATAATTCAGGTCTAATGTGTTGTCATACAAAAACAAAAGCCAAGAGATAGAATGATAGAAGAAAATAGAATTTCCTCATTGTTCCCCAGGGGGATATTATTTTATTCTTAATAAAGATAACTGGTGAAATATATGTTCCCGGATGTAGTTTTTAAACCTCAAAATAAGAACTAGTTGAGATAAAAACAGGATGCATACTTTCCAAATGACTAAAGAAAAGGGCAGCGAAAACAAATTTCACGTATCAAACATACTTATCTAACACATTGACGTTTTTGGTCTTTAATCTTCTCTCCAGGGACTTCTGTGACTTGTCATCCCCCTGGATCTTACCATCACCTCCAATATCGTTAATGCAAGGGTCCCTTTTCTGACCACAACTTTCACCGTTTCCAGCTCAGCTTTTTAATGAAAACCACTAAAATCATGCTTGATCTCATTGTGACCTCCAGCTCCTTTATCTTCCATCTTCCCTCTCCTTCTGTCCTCTCCTTCTTTCACATTGCTATCTATGCTGCTTAGATGTCAGGGCCATTATTTCAGCGACCCTACTGCCAATCCCCTAAGCTCCCTGCCCCTTTGGGCTTTTGTCATACCCCATCTGGCTGACCTCCAATCCCAGAGAAATCCACTCTACACTTTCTCTCTTCCTGTGTTTGAGTAGCTGGAGAAAAACACAACAGGGCGGATTGTACCATCGTATATTCATGATCATCAACCTTAAATGCCGGACAATCTTTCAGATGTCTCTGGTCAGCTCATAGTCTGACTCTCTGTAGGGGCTAATCCAAACCTTCTCCAGCCTCCTCGACTGCCCAGCTTCCCCACCTCCCCAAAATCTCTCAGCAGACCCCCTTATTTTGTATCTCACAGAGAATAGACACTATTAAATAAGAATCCCTCAACAATCCTGCTATCAAACCCTCGAAAATCCTGCTATATACCAGACCAACCTAACTGCGTTTGTACCTGTCTGGTCTTCCTTCTTGCCTGTTACATCAAGGAGCTGTTTCTTTTCCTGATGAAAACCAACTCAAGTGTGTCTTAGACCCCATCCTCTTCCTCTTTCTTGGGAACATTATACTATAGATTGTCTTTTATTTCTCCTGAATAGCCAGTGTCTTCTTCTCAAGCTCATCAGTTGCCTCCCCTTGTAAACATTTTTTTTTTTAAAGTTCCCTTCTATTAAAAAGATGCTCTCACCCCTAGATTCTATTAGGTTTCTGACCTTACTGTCTCGATTGGCTAACCTCCCACGCAATCCTCAACTCATTTCAACCTGGCTCCCGTCCCCATCCCCCCACGAGGACAACTCTTACAAGACCCGTAATAGCCCGCATGAGATTAGATCCCGTGGACAATTTTTTATACCCGTTCTACTTAACTTCTCAGTGACATTAAGACTCTGTACTCAATACTAATGTGTGGGATTCTTCCCCCCAACACCACCAAGCAATTCTTGGTCACCGGCTGGGTGTCCTTCATTTTAACTCGATTCTGACCTACTTACCTGGAAATAGCATCAGATTCCACAGTTAAGGGCTCAGTCCCACAGGACTGCTCCCCAACCCCCTTCAGACACCAATTACAAACCCAGGTTGTCACCTGGGCTTCTGACCAACAGGCCGCAGATAGGAAGTTCCAGTGACTCCCTCCTTGGGTGTAACTAATTTGTGCAGCGGCTCAGAGAACTCAAAGAAACATTTTACTTACTAGGTTACTGGTTTGTTATAAAAGGATATAACTCAGGAGCAGCCAGATGGAAGAGATGCACGGGGCCAGATGCGGGGAAAGGATGCAGAGCTTCTGTGCTCTCTCTGAGCGCCCTGCTCTCCCCAAATCCAACCCAGGATCTCTCTGAACTCTGCACTTTTGGGTTTTTATGGAGGCTATATTACACAGGCAAGGCATAATGGATTACATCACCGGCCATTGATGACTGAACTCAATCTTTAGCCGCTCCCCTCTCCCTGGAGGTTGTGGGTGGGACTGAAGGTTCCGACCCTCTAAAATCACTTGGTTGATTCCCTTGGCAACCAGCCCCCAGCCTTAGGTGCTTTCCAAAAGTCACCTCATTAACATAATGAAAGACACCTTTGTAGCTCTCATCTCTTAGGCAATTCCAAGTGTTTTAAGTGCTCTGTGCCAGAAACTGGGACTGAGACCAAATGTGTATTTCTTATTATAAATCACAATGTCACGGATATTTGATGCTCCTGACTATTCTTGTCTATTCTTGTCCTTGGTCTTCTCTGACACGCTGCTCTCTCTTTTTCCATCATTTCTCTGTGTGTGTATCATCTCTGTCTCCTCTTCAAGGTCTCCTTTTCCTTCTCTGCCTCTTCTGCGCACTGGACTTAAGTCCTTTGTGTTCAATTTTGGTTGTGCAGCAAAATCACCCGCGAGTTTTTAATAACTACTGATGATTTGGCCTCACCCCAAACTGTTTGAAAATAAGTTTCTGAGGGTGAAGCCCAGCCATCTGCATTAACAGAAAAATCCAAGTGAGTTATTCGGATACATTGCTGGTGGGAATGCAAAATGGTACGACGTCTACGGCGGGTAATTTAGCAAAATATCTAACAAAACTACATAGCTGGTTACCCTTCAATCCAGCAATACTGCTTCTAGGAATTGACCCTTGAGACACACACCCAACAATACAAAATACTATGTACAAAGTTTTTCACTGTAGGATTATTAACTCGTGTTTGCAAAAATTTTCTCTTACGCTGTTTTTTGGAAATTTTATAGTTTTGGATATTACAATTAGCTCTGTGATCCATTTTGAGTAAAATTTTACACATGGCATAAGGAATGGATTGAAGTTGTTTTGCATATGGATGTCCAATTGTTCCAGAACCATTTGTTGTAAGGACTATTCTTTTCCCACTGAATTGCCTTTGCACCTTTGTTGAAAATCAATTTTCTGTATACAGATGGGCTTACTTCTGGACTCCATTCTGTTCCATTGATCTATTTGTCTATCTGGTTGTCAAGACCACACTGTCTTGACAAGTGTGGTTTTATAATAAATCTTGATATCAGGTAGTTGTCTGACTTTGTTCTTCTTTCTCAAAGTTGTTTTGGCTACTCAAGGTCCTCAGTGTTTCTGTAGAATTTTAGAATCTGTCAATTTCTATAAAAACATCTGCTGGGATTTTTCTTGGGATTGTGTTAAATCTATAGCTCAATTTGGGGAAAGTTGACCTCTTAACAATATACCTCTCCATTTACTTAGGTCTTCTTTAATTTCTCTCGGAAAGCAGTTTTCAGTATAAACTTCTAGCACTTATTTTGTCAGATTTATCCTGATGTATTTCATATGTTTTGATGATGTCTTAAAGGATACGTTTTTAATTTCACTTTTGATTGCTCATGGCTAATATATAGAAACACAATTGATTTTTATATATTGAGCTTGTATCCTGCATGTATTAGTTTAGTAGCTTTTTGTCCGTTTCATTGAATTTTATGTGTAGATGATCATGTTGTCTGTGAATAAAGACAGATTGGCTGCTTACATTACAATACAAAAAGCTTTTTGTTTGTTGGCTTGTTTTTTGTTTGCTCTGCGTCTTTGTTCCAGCCATGCTGTGGATCCCTACTTCTCCATCCCAGGTAATGCATCACTTCCAATGGAGTTTGGACCTGGATTCTCCTTACCATGCATGCAGCTATCACTCTGCAGTATCCAATCCTGCTTCATGACAGTGAACGTGAATCACTGGTAATGGCCACAGCCCAGCTATGGAACACGCCCTTTCCGTCTCCAAGTAGCCAGTTGGGATCAATCAAAGTGACAAGCCAAGTCCATGTGGGTGGCCACTAGATCATTCCTTGGGGCACAGATGTTTGCCAGGGGCTGGTACGTGATTTTGGGGTAGAGATGCAGAGCTGCAGAAAGCTTTTCAAGTGACCAAATTCTAGTCAGCCCTCCTGAAAGACCACAGGCTTCAGTGAATTGCAGAACAAGTTCCTTTTCCCCCAAGAATATTAATGAAACTTGCAGCACCGCCAAGTTGCTTTCGCGCTGTAACTTTTTCTCAGGATCACTTGTTATGTGCAGGTAACGTTAGCCAGAGGGCTGCGCAGGTGGACTCCACAGGAGAAGAACATGAATACAGCATCTTGGGCATCCAGGTAAGTGAGAAAAAGGTACCCAGTGTGTGAAACTTAAAAGTCCAGTGGAAATAGGTATGTGGCCTCTGTCCTCCCTCTGTGCCCTCAAGGTGCCATCTGGATGGGAATCAGCCCTTGGGGGTGGCAGCCCTGTCTGATTCTTCTCCTATTGTCTTCATTTAGGTTTTCCCTAGAATGGGGAGCAGGAAGGAAATCTGACAGTAGTATATTTCAGAGACACTTGAGCCTCAGGGTGAGACCTGTTATTTTCAGCGCATATTAAGAGAAGAGAATCTGATCCCTGGCAGAATAGGGGTTTCATATCTTTTATGATGATTTGTTTCTCCAATCATAAAAATGATAGAGACTCTTTGCAGAAAATTTAGAAGATTAGGAAACATATAAATAATAAATAAATATGTCCACAATCCCACCACAGAGACAAAAATACAGTTAACATTTTAAGAGTATTTCCTTATAGACACATATAAGAGCATACATGTGTGTATAAATGCACACACACACGCATATATATAAACACATTTTTCCCTTTTTTTTTTTTGCCAAATTGGAATTGTATTGTGTATATTTTTATACTGCTTTTTCCATTGAATATGATTCTATGAACAGTTTCCCATGCCATTAAACATTCCTCAGGATCAATAATTCTAAATGGCTATAATGTATCGTACAAATATACTATAAGTTATTTAACTGTTTCCGTATCGCCAAAAGTTTAGGACGCCTCCAGTTTTCTTCCTTCTAAGTAATGAGGCGATGAATATCCTTGTTCATTCATCTTCACACACATGTTTGGTTTCCTGAATTATTCTCGGTCCCAAGAATCCTGTATATAGTGGGGAATATTTTCATCACCGCTTAAACACAGCTTGGGGTCTGGTTTTAATTAGGGGGCCACACGCATACAGAGATGAGAGTGACACTTCATGAGTGAAAATATAAACCTTTGCGATGTTGGGGGTAAAGTCTAGTTTGGACGAGGTAGTTCTCGAGGTGAAGACCCAGGCCGCCCTGCAGTTGTGTTTTCTCTCTCCAGTAGGGAAAAGGGGGGTCGCCCTTCCTCCTGTCCCCCGTCTTGCTGTCTCCTGGGTACTCAGAAGGCAGGAGAATGCCCCCCTTGCCACTGGTTTCCTCCCCACAGCCCGCATGCAGCATCACCGTCAGGTAAAAAATGTTACTCATCCTTAGGTTTTTGTCCAAGGACGGAGGCTTAGCTCCTGAAGGAAAATAAGCAGGTTTGTTTTTCCTCTTTGCCAACCGCTGTGCAGCCAACCAGCGGTGCTGTGATTTGTTCTGCTGAATGGAAACCCTCTCAGATCAGGAGATGGGGACGCAGTGGTGAAATCCCCTGATCTTGAATGCACACGCAGTGCACGGTGACCATCCCCACACCCCCAGTACAGGGCCTTGTGAGGGAGCAGCCCAGCTCAGACCTCTGCAAACCCCGCCTGTCCGGAGACTTGGGGTACTCTTTTCAGATCCGCACGATTTTCTTCTAATATTTCTCTGCTAATTTCCTCATTTCTTTTTTTAAATCCTTTTTCTTCTGGATGTGAGGCCTCCTGAATTCATCTTCTTTCTCTCTTTTCCTTCTTTCCTTATTTTCCTCTTTCTTCCTTTTTTTCCTCCTTGTTTTTGGAGGATTCCTCAGACATGTGCACAAACCCCTTACTGAATGTTAAATTCCCCCTTTCGTATTTGCACCTGGCAAGGGCTCTTTCTAATTCTCGCCTGTTCTTGTTTTAATAATGCAAAGCTGTCTGAACTTCTTTTCTCCTGTTCCTCTTCCTCATCCTCCTCTTTCTTCTCTAAAGTTTTAGGCACTACAATTGACTCTGGAAGATAAGGTTTGTCGCCCTCTTTTTCCTTCTACCACCATCATCAGACACACCCTTCTCCAGACCCATTTTCCACGTGTTACTTATCTTTGGCCACAAAATACTACATAACACACCACACATATACACCTACAACCACAAAACCTCAGTGGCATAAAGCAAAAATCATCTATATCTCTCTCAACTGCAAGGTTTAGATGATTAGGTCAGGGAGGCTCTGGCCAACCTAGACTAAGCTTTCTCGTGTGTCTGGATGTTGACTGGCGTTGGCTCATCTGGGCTGGATTCAGCTGGGTGACCTGAGCCAATGGGACAGTTAGACTCTCATCCCATATGGGCTACCCTGGGCATCTTCTCACGGAGATGGCAGAGGTACAAGAGAGAAAGCCCATCTGAAGCTTCTGCTAACATCTCGCCGGCCAAAGCAAGCCATGTGGTTGATTGATCCCAAGATGGAGAGGCAGGTCAGGCCATTTGGTCCACGGTGGGGTTACAGGACAACTATAAAGTTACAGGGCAAAGGGCACGGGTACCAGGAGGGATGAAGAACTGAAGCCCTTATTACAACGTGCCCGCTCTCTGTACATACGTATCTAAAACCTACATCCTAATTTTGACCAATATTCTCTTTCTCTCTACAACGTTTCCTTTCTCTGGAGTTAATCAGTGTATATCTTTATAACATTTTATTTCTTTGTACTTATTTCCATTTCAAACTTTTCTAATATTCTAACTTTCCTCCTAAGATATTGGAGGCTGCTTCAAGGATTCCAGCAATTTCATCTTCCTGAACACACTCTCCAGGAAGCATCTGAGCTGTTCCAGTCTGGACTGCTTGCCTTTCATACGGATGCACAGCTGTCATCCTGGGGGTTCCTCTTCTATGAGTTTAATCCCCTGATTCCTGTGTCCGTGTCTTCCTGTTTCCAGGGTTACTCCCTTGTTTAGTGGCTTGTACCCTCCAATGGCTTCCTGAGAAAGGGTACCTGGGAGATAGGTCTTTTGAGAACGTGAATCTACGAGAGAGCTTTATTCTACCCTCAAACTTGATTGATGGTTTGCAAAGATAGAAGTCCATGGCCTTGGTAAAACTCCCCCAGGCCAGTATTTCCCGATACGTATTATTTTGTTCTGAAGATGTTAATATTTGTCATTTATAAAAAGTATCTTGAGGACAGGGTAATTTGATACACATTGCATCAAAAGAGTTCAACTGGTTCCTCTTTGACGAACTTCCCAGAGTTTTGGGGAGTCTCCAAGAAGGAGGATATAACGTGTTATTTTTCGAACCTTATTTGATCATGGAAACTTTTCTCCTTGTCACGTCATAAGAGAATACTGTTTTGCAGAACAAATATTTGGGAATGGTATAAGAGAAGTTTGAGTTTGGGTGCCTTAGTTTAGGACCTGTAAAGAGGCTAATTCTTCTTGCCCCGCTGCCTCGCTCCCAGTCCCTCCCCGGAGCCAGCGTTTAAAATCCTCTGCTTACGGCTGGTAGTGATTTTCAGAACGCAGATGTGTGCAGGTACCCAGGGGAATGGGAAGCCAAGAGGGTGTGTGTCCAGCAGAGGCTCCAGATGGAAGAATTGAGGGTTTTAAAAAATGTGTGTAGTGAAACGTCTTAAAATATTAGCTGCAGTCCTTTCTGCGGTCCCTGGTATGGGAATCATTCCCCAGTCAATCTTCCTCTTTGTCTTGAGGATGATAAATACATTTAAAAATAAATCTATCAGCATCCCTTTGGGGAAAGCACCCTTCCCCATTTTCAGGTCGTGTGGTCCTGGGGAGGTTGACCCTGTCCTTTCTCCAGAATAGTCATGGGACCCAGTCCTGCCTGATGAGAATCAGCTATAAGAATTTTGCAGGAACTTTTAAGAAAAGAGACATTATTATTATTATTTGTTTGGACTGCCAGCTGTTTGGCCACTGCAAACTTAGGGCTGCAGTGGCCTTTTCTGCTGTTTTTTTGGAGATAGTCCTATCAATGTAGCCAACATAAAGGAAAGCAATAGAAATTCACAAATTCCTGGAGTCCTCCTTTGAAACCCCAGATGAGCCTTGCCTGATCTATCAGGTTCCATCTTTGGACTTTTCAGCGTGGAGGCAACATATTTTCAGGTTTCCACTAATTTAAGTTGGGTTTCTATCATTTCCAAGGAAAAAGATTCAGACAATCGGGGTTATTTTGCTCCCTTGGCTTCAGAGGCTGTTGGGATTAATTGAGAATGCAAGCGGAAGTGCCGATTCTATCGTTAGAACTCATCAACTGTTCATTTCCATTTCCACACAGTTTTGTTTTTTTTTCCTCAGAAGAGAGCATTCTGGAACATGACCGTCTCTGGAGACCAACTAAAGAGAAAGCAAGAAGTCAGAAATCTAGGGAAACTGTATTCCAGGACACCCAGCATTAGGCATTGGGATGAAAATGATGCTGAGATACCAGGCAGCGGAGTGAGTGTCAGGGTGTGGAAGGTGGGGTCCTCGCTCCAAACAGCAAACACACATCTTCTCTACACACTGTTTCAGAGAAACTTGGGGCCATGTATGGATGCTGGCCACATCACTGAGCTGTTGCCCCAGAAGAGAACGGCAGGAGTCCTTCAGCAGAGAAAGGAAGCCCATCGTGGGGAGATGCCCAGCAGCCACTCCTCCGTGCTTGCTGGTCCTGACACTAACATCTCTCCTTCTCCCCTGTGGGCCAACTTGAGGGTTTCAAGTGGAAACTCCTTGGCTCCCTTTAGCACAAAGTCAGTACCTTCCAGTGTAGGCAGGGGCTGGTTTGCCAGACATCTCGTAGTGGACCCTGCATTTCCTGTGTGATACTTGAGTAATGATTCCCTTCTGGATCAACAAGCATGGTCCTGTTTTATTTATTGCTGAAGATTAAAGATGAGAACAAAAACGGATTAGGGTGAAGGTTAGAACAGCCCAGCTATGGACCAGAGGGGCTGAAGGTCCTCTCGCTGCTGGTGTCTCCAGCCCAGCACACACGCACACATGCACAGGCTCACCCACACTTGCACCTGCTTGTGCATTGTGCTCACGCACGCGTGCTCACATGCACGTATTCACACACTTTCACACATGCACACAAACTCACACACACATCGGGACAGTGCTTTAGACTGGAGGCGTGTTTGTAGACAGTCTGGTGATACGACCTCTGGAGTGCAGGGGGCGCAGGGAGGTGGGGGAGGGGTGAGGTTTTTTTGTTTTTTGTTTAATTTTGATTTTATGTTGTGTTAGTTTCAGGCGTACAGCAAAGTGACTCAGTTATACATATATATCTGTTCTTTTTCAGATTCTTTTCAGGTGGATGGCTTATCAAGGTCTCTTCCGCCGTCTCCCTCATTATGTGAAAAGGATGAGCTTGGTAACTGGGGAGAAACAAACTGGTAGAGTTTTGGCTTCGCCCCCAAGCACCTCTCCCTGGGTAGTGTCTGCTGTGTGTGCACTTTGGGATTATTTCCCGGGAAGGGATTGTTTCTATTGAGAAGCACATATGGGGATAAGCAGAGAGAGTGTCTGTCTGTGCATGTGGGGGGAAGTTCCAGTGTCCCTGAAGCTCTGGAAGCGTTTGCAGTATCGGCAGGTGGCCCTGGGAAGATGTCGCGAGCTGGCAGGAGTGTCATGAGCTATTTTGACCTCTTGGATGTCGTGATACACCTGCCTCAGGAGCAAAGTGGCCGGTCTGTCCCTGTGCCTCGTGGGGCTCTGTGTCCCAGTGCTGTGTTGCTTCTTTGCATTCAGGCTCAAGTCAAAGACCATCCTCAGAGAGAACCTCCTTGGTCACTTAGTAAAGTGATCACCTCTTGAACAGTCTCCCAACTTGATCACATTAACTGTTTTATGTCCGTCATTGCACTTTTCAGAACCTGAAAGTGTCTCATCTGCTGGTTTGCTTGTGTGCTATCTGCCTTCATCCCCTGGGATGGAAGCTCCTTGAGGTCAAGGACACTGCCTGCCTCAGCTCTCTGTCCCCATCATGTAGAGCAGTTGGCGGTACTTTGTAGGGGCTCAGTCAATGCAGTGTTTGTTGATTGACTCACCTCCTGAATAGCTTGTCTGAGGACTGGGAAGGAGCAAATTAATGGACTTGGGTCTCTGGTCTAAGGGTCTGAGGTGCAAGAATAACAAACCCTCATTAACATCTTGGAGAAGCACAGAGTGTGCTGTATCACGGGCATGATGGTTAATTTAGCAAGGCTACGGTGCCCAGGTGTTTGGTCAAACACCAATCTAGATGATGTTCTGAAGGGTTTTTTTTTTTTTTAGATGTGATTAATACTTAAATTGGTGGACTTTGAGTAAAGCAGATTACCCTCTATAATGTGGGTGGGCCTCATCTAATCAGTCGACGGCCTTAAAAGCAAAGACTGAGGTTTCCTGAAGAAGAAATTCTCCTCAAGACTGCCATGTCAACTCTTACTTGAATTTCCAGCCAGCCAGCCTGCCCTACAGATTTCACACATGGCAATCTCCACAATTGTATGAGCTGATTCCTTAACATAAATCTTTCACCCTCTCTCTTTCTCTCTCTTTTATATATAAATATATAAATAAAATTTATATATAAAATTATATATATTTTATATGTAAATATATAAACAAAATTTATATATAAATTATATATAAACATATATTTATATATATTTTATATATAAATTATATATTTATATATTATATATAAACAAAATTTATATATAAATTATGTATAAACATATATTTATATATTTATATATAAATTATATATATTATATATAAACATATATATATATTTTATACATAAATTATATATATTTATATATAAATACATATTATATATATAAATTATATATATTTATATATAAATACATATTTTATATATAAATACATATTTTATATATATATTTATATATAAATACATATTTACATATAAATTATATATATGCATATTTTATATAAATATATAAATAAAATTTGTATATATATATTTATACATAAATATAAATTAATATAAGTAAATATTTATATATACATATGCACAGATATACATCCTATTGATTCTATGATTATATTTCTCTGGAGAACCCTAATACAAGGGGTAGGGTCCTAATAATAACTACTGCCATTTACTTTAAAGTTGTTTTGTGCCAGGCACCAGGCTAAATGCTCCATCTATATTATTTCATTTAATCCTCACCACACTACAACCATGTAAAACAGGCATTGTTAGTATTCTCACTTTTTAATGTGCAAACAAGGTCCAGAGATGTTAAGTAACATAGCCAACATCACACAGCCGGTGAATCACAGAGTCAGTATCAAACTTGAGTTTGTCTGATGCAGAAACATGTGCTCTTAATCACCAAGCCACACTGAAACTGGGATGTGAATCAGAAATGGCTCTGGCCTTTGGGGGGCTTGTGGTATATTACAGGGAATTATAGACAGAAATAATTGTAACTTACAAGGTAGAGATTGATAAGATAACAGATAAGTCTTTTGGAATTTCAGAGGAGAAAAAGATCAATTCTAGCTTCTGTGGGTCATGCAAGGCTTAATGGATAAGAGGTTCAGTCTGGGCTTTGAAGAATGTGTGGGATGCACACATGCAGCCAGGGAGGATGGTCCTTCCAGATCAGCACCATCAAGTACAAATACAGTGTGAGCCACGCAAGAGAGCCACGTAAGGAATTTAAACATATCTAGTAGCTGAGTTAAAAAGTCAAGGAAACTAGGTAAAATTAAATGTAATAATTTGTGTTATTTAGCCCAATATATCAAAAATATTATTATTCCAACATGTAATTCATATAAAAATGATTCGTGGGGTATTTCACATTCTTATTTTGTGTGTTAAACCTTTGAAATCTTATAGCACATCTCAATTCAATTATAAAAGAGAGATTTTGTTTTCTTTCTTTCCTAAGATGTCTCCAGGACCTGGTGTGTATTTTCCCTTCCAGTGCACCTCAATTCAGACTACATTTCAGGGGCACGATAACCCCATGTGACCTGGGGCTACCAGACTGGACAGACAGCTCCAGATGGAGAGCAAAGCAGGGCAGAGACACAGGGGCAGGGAAGCCTGGTGTAAGTGCAGGGAAAGGAGGCCGATTATCAGCCTGCGGTGAAGTTTATCTGAAGGAGAGCTATGGGCAGCATCGTGGAAATATACATGAGGCCAGATTATGGAGAGCCTTCGATGCCAGAATAAAGTGTTTAGATTTTAGAAACAGGTAAAGAGAAGCCACTGCTCTCAAGGTTAACTGGGAAGGGAAGAAAGCTTTGCCTTAGGAAGAGGTTAGCGTGAAGGATGGTGGTGGTGGGTAGTGGAAGGGAGACCAGTCAGAAAGTAGTGGCACCAGTTCCAATCAGAGGTGATGACGTGGAACCGAGGCTGGGACGCTGGGGTTGGGAGAGTGGCTGATGTCAGCAAGTAAGAGTTTATAGGCATTGGCAAGGGAGAAAGAGCCACGGGAGAAGTTGAGAGAGGGCTCCAAGATTTGCATCCTGGGTGACTGGGAAATAGAGCAGTGAAACAAGCAGCTGTGTCTTCTATCAACAGATCACAAGAGATTCCCTCTTCTCCCACTTTGGAGATTCAGAATCAATTTCTGGGCCTCTAAAGATGTCTTGTGTCTTGGTCTCTTTCCATCAGGAAGGAGGGCGGACCATTGAACTCTTAAGAATGTCTCTGTCTTTTGCAGAGTTCCACCCATCCTTCGTCTTGCCTGAGCTACATGACCCAGAGCATCCCTTGACCGTCTCTGGGCCTTGGAGTCCCAGGAAGGGAAGCACCACCCCTCCCCTGCCAGGGGGGTGGTTAGATGGTGCCTGGACCGCACTGTTGGACATGTGGCTGATGGTCTGTGATCACAAGCTCTGTGCATCTCTAACTCTCTAATGAGCTGGAAGTCTGGAGGGGGAGCAGCAAAGATTTACAGCTTTTACTTGGGAAACCTTCCTCCTGTCAAGGGAGGGATTAACTGGGCCCAACGGGACTCAGCTCAGTGGCTGCTGATAGCAAGTAACAAGGACCAGGAAAACCTGTGGTGATTAGCACCGAGCGGTATCGTGGGAGCCTTCCTCACCATTGTTTATTTTAGAGATGTGACCATCCAGGGATCCTGCGTGGTGTGTGTCAGACATACTTACTAGGGAGATAATTTGGGAAAAAGAATGTACAAGATGATGATGGCGGAGACGGTGGGCGGGTGAGTCTGGGCTCATTCACATGCTGGATCACTGTGTACTTGGTTGTCTGGGGGAGAGTGCCTGGCAACCCCAGTCTCTAGGACCCCCCCATTCCTTAATCTGCTGGTAGCTTCTCCCTTAATTACACCCAGAGTCCTTCTCTGTGGGTTTCGGTGTTGCCCATTGGAATGATTCAAATTTTGATCCTTTTCTTCTCCAAGGTACTTTTTATTTCCCCCTTTTGTCCTGTTCTCCTAGATCTCTGTTCGGCTTCCTTCTTTCCATTCACTTTTCTTTTTTTAGAATATATATTTAAAAAAATAAATTTATTTACTTTACTTATTTACGTTTGCTGCGTTGGGCCTTCCTTTCTGCGCCCGGGCTTTCTGTAGTTGCGGTGAGCGGGGGCTACTCTTTGTTACGGTGGGCAGGCTTCTCATTGCAGTGACTTCTCTTGTTGCAGAGCACGGGCTCTAGGCGCACAGGCTTCAGTAGTTGTGGCTCGCGGGCTCAGTAGTTGCGGCTTGGGGGCTCTAGAGCTCAGGCTCAGCAGTTGTGGCACACGGGCTTAGTTGCTCCGCGGCATGTGGGATCTTCCCAGACCAGGGCTCGAACCTGTGTCCCCTGCATTGGCAGGCGGATTCTTAACCACTGGGCCACCAGGGAAACCCTTTCCATTCACTTTTAATTTTCCATCGAGTTAACTGAAATTTTCCATTCACTTTTATCACTGAGGCACATAATGGGGGGGACGGCCTCTTTTCTCAGGACCGTCCCTATTTTGTTCGCCTTGCGTGGATAACTACTTGCTCGGCTCCTGCAAGTTTATCTCATCCCCTCTCCACCTTTTGCTTCCCAATTGTCCTTTGATCAAAAAAAAAAAAAAAAAAAAAAAAATCAATGCAGAAGAATCTCCCTGGTGCAAAGGAATTTATACTAGATTATCTCAAAAAAAATGAAACTGTCTTTATCGGAGGTGAAGACCTTGAGAAGGATCCAAACCATAAATGCTTTGGGGTTAGCTCAGCTCATTGGAAATGTGACTCGTGGAAGCCATACTTTTCTGTTTGTCTTTTTTTTTTTAATTAGTCAGAAATGAATCAGTTCCAAAAGCTGTAAGACTCAAAAGTAGGAATGGAAGAAAAGAAGGGTTGGGGTTCTCTCATTGATGTCAGCCTGTTCCAACACCAAAGCGTTTTCTGTCATTCCCAGGGGATTATTTATCAAAACCACAAAAATGGTCTCCTCTCTGGCTCAGCCCCTATCAAGCCATCTGAGGATTAGTGCTTGAGTTCCTCCTCTCGGCATCATCCCCAAATACAAGGGGAAAAGCCTTCCTAGTCCTGGCTCCCTTCTTAATAATCCAGTTTGGATCAATTGACCATATCATCATTCAAAGCCTTCCTTAACCTCTTAATTCTCAACTCAAATGGGCTCCTAGGATAACGAGTTCCATATGGCCTGAGGTGCTTGAGTCCATCCTCATATTTAAAGGAGTTGCAACGTGAGCCACTCCAGCCAGGCAGGTGCCTTTCTACCTCCACACGCCTCCAGGGACCACTGCCTGGGTACCCTCTTCACAGTGTTCATCGCACCAGGGCCCTTGTCACGAGGAGAGGCTGCCCCAGCCGGGTGGGAAGGAGCAATCCTTTCTCAATCCACTGCAATGCTGATCAAAATCCTGGAGCTGAGTTTCCCATCGTCTGCATCCAGTCCTTCCCACCATCATCATCCTTCATGGGAACAGCAGGAAAGGGCACTGGGATTTGCATCAGAGCCTCTACTTTTCAGTCTCTGCTCTGCTCTGTTTACTGGCTGTAGGATCTTACACAAGTCATCTGATCTTTCTCAGCCTCAATTTCTCATCAGTAAAATGGGCATAGCACCTGCCCAAATGACTTCTCAGAGCCTGTGGGAGGAGCCAATGAGATGAGAAAGTGCATCGAAACCTGGGATGCGCCGCCTGAAAGCACGGTTGGTCTTGTTTTCCGCATCCTTTGTGAAGGTGGCTGTTGGACCGCCCTCCTGCAGGGGCATGGTATGGTGAAAGGTCAAGGCTCTTCATCTGCGTGCCGCTTTCCGCACGGGGTCTTGGGCACGTGATCGCTTTTACTTTTCTCTTTTCAGATGCTCATTGGCCTTGGATGCTCAAGGTCCTCTCCCTTGGGAAATTCTTTTTAAGTCTGGGCTGGAGTAGTAGACCAAGGGTGATATTTCAGTCAGAGTGGGGCATTTCCTAATCCTATCAGAGACACCTTTTTTGACCGGTGAAGCTTGGACCAATACTGTGCAGGTGACTCCTGCAGGCTGAGAAGGATGTAAACCAGTGACAAAGGGGTGTAAACCATTTCAACAGGGACATTTTCAGAGAAATTTAGAGATAAAGGTCGGTAGAGACATCTGCCTAAACAGAGATGGGATTACTGTGCATGAGAGAAAACTGGGCACGTTGTAGAGTTCCTGGCCCCAGAAGGTGTGAAATCTTTTTTTTTTTTAATTGAAGTATAGTTGATTTACACTGTTGTGTTAATTTCTGCTGTACAGCAAAGTGATACAGTTATATATATATATTCATACATTGTTTTTTATATTCTTTTCCATTATGGTTTATCACAGGATATTGAATATAGTTCCCTGTGCTCTACAGTAGGACCTTGTTGTTTATCCATCCTATATGTTATCGTTTGCATCTGCTAATCCCAACCTCCCACTCCATCCCTCCCCCACCCGCCTTGGCAACCACAAGTCTGTTCTCTATGTACGTGAGTCTGTTTCTGTTTCATAGATGGGTTCATTTGTGTCCTATTTTAGATTCCACATTTAAGTGATATCCTATGGTATTTGTCTTTCTCTGTCTGACTTAATTCACTTGGTATGAAAATCTCTAGGTCCATCCTTGTTGCTGCAAATGGCATGATTTCATTCTTTTTTATGGCTGAGTAGTATTCCATTGTATATATGGACCACATCTTCTTTATCCACTCATTGGTGTGAATCCTTGACAAATGCTTCTCTTTTTAATGAAATGTCACTTGTTTTAGTTATAATACTTTTGGGGGGTTGCATTTCTTGTGCTTTATGCATCCTAGCTCTCTTGGTCCTCACAACCTGGGAGGTTGATATTACCATGTCTCCCATTTTACAGAAGAAGAAACTGATGTGTAGAGAGCTGAGGTGACTTCCTAAGGGTAGCAAGTGGGGAAGCCGGGATTCCGACACATTTTTGTTGAACTCTAAAGCCCAGGTAATTGACCAAAGTTAGTGGGTGGGAAGTTACCTACAAGACTTGCAGCTTTGGGTAGTGATGTTAACACACTCCCGTGACCTCTACCACACCTTCTAAATTGTAAGAGAAATGACCAAACAGGGGGACCTTCCAAATCCATGCTGGAAACCTGGGGACACAGTTGTCCCTGTGTTGAAAACATTGAGAAACTTCTCCAACATAAGATTTTTTTAAAAAAATTTTATTGGAGTATAGTTGATTTACAGTGTTGTGTTAGTTTCAGGTGTACAGCAAAGTGATTCAGTTATACGTATATGTATATTCATTCCTTTTCAGATTCTTTTCCCAAGTAAATTTTTACAGAATACTGAGTAGAGTTCCCTGTGTGATACAGTAGGTCCTTTCCAACATAGGATTTGACAGGACTGGGGAACCCCTCGGGCAGTGGAGGAAAGCTTGACTGCACCCCTGTGCTGGGGGTTTAGCCAACACCACCAACAGAAAGCCATCATGGCGGGCGTGAATGGGTGGGTGAGGCTCACCCTTCTCTTTCTTCTCAAGCATTGCCCTTTCAAATGTCAAGGACCCAGAAGCCAACTATAGAAGGTAGCACACCTTTTATCCTATTCTGTTTGTACTTCGTTCATCAGAGTTCCTTGCAGTATCACATATATGGACAGAGTTTTCTTTCCCATGGCTGGCCCTGGGAAGCCACAGTGTTTTCCCTGTGTCTTTATGTTCTGTGGAGCATTTCCATGAGTGTCTGGAGGGCACAGATGGAAGTTCCGGATCATTTTTCTGTCTGGCCCAGACCTAGAATTCATTCCTTAGGACAGAGAATATTTCTACAGATTCTTCTTCTCTCCCCCCTCCTTTCTCTCCTCCTCTTCCTCAAGTTAATCTTCTGTTTATCAAAGGTATCCCCATTTTCATATATTAAAAAATTCTACAGTTAGCCAAACTGGGGTACTTCAGCCTTTATTGAGTTGATGTCCCCTCCAAAGCCAACAGAATGATGTTTAAATCAGTTACCCTTTCTCTGCTTTCTGCCTTCCAAAAACTTATGGATTTTTTTCTTTTCATGCTAAAGTGTCCTCTCATGCTTATTTTGTCCTTGTAGGTTTGTGCCTTTTTTTTTTTTAATCCTTCTGTTCCATGAAATGAGGTTTCCAGAGACAGAGAAGATAAAGTTCAACCTGCCGCGTTTAACAGGCAGCCACAGCAGGCCTAGGAAGAGAAACTTGGGATGATGAGAGTCAGAGACATGTAGGGAAGACTGAGTTGCAGGTGGTTTGTTAGAGACATTAGCGAGGGAAGAGCCTGCAGGGGGGAGGCCAGGTACCTGGGGGGTTTCCAGGAACCTGGACCAGGGATGGTAAGTGAAAGCCGAGTGGTGATTGATGGTGTGTGTTGTAGTTGTAAATTGGGGAAAAAACCAATTAAGCAGCAGATTTGAAAAGGCAACCAGTGTCCCACCAGGTGGGTGAATTCTATATTTGGATCTCTTTTCTCTCCCTACATATTCTTTAATACACACTCTATTGGCGTATTTTGCCCATCATCTCTTCCTTTCTATACTTTTTTTCCCCCTAGAGGCACAGGGCTAGCGTTTTGTTTATTCAGCCACGTTCTAGACCCGTGTTTCTTCAACTTTAATGTGTACAAGGATCATATTCTCAGAATGCAGATTCTGGTTTATAGGTCTGAGGTAGGGCCCAAGCGTCTGCACTTCCAACAAACTCCCAGGCGGTACGGATACTGCTGGTCCATGAGGTTCTAGAAAGGAGGTTTGAAGACTTGGAAAAGCCAAGCATGGAGGGTATTTCACCCCAGAGGCCCATGCCAACCCTAACTCTCCCCCTGCTTTGCTCTCACCCCTCGGCCCTCCTGCAGGCTTGGGTTGACATAGGCCTGGCTTCTCTGCAATGCGTCATTTCCTGGAATCATCCGTGTTCAGGTCTGGTCCACAGGAGAGGGCCTCCACAAGGCTCCACTGCAGTGACCTGTTACCCTGGTACATCTCTCACCTGCCGCATCGCTTTCTCATTTTTCTAGTTGGTCCCCATGGCCAGTAGGGACTCAGCTGGGCAAATGGAAAGAAGGAAATAGTTGACTTGCTATGGCAAAGTAGCTTAAATCCCAAATCCAAAATTTACGTGGATGATCACCAGGTTCCTTTTTTTTTTATTATTTATTTAATTTATTTATTTATGGCTGTGTTGGGTCTTCGTTTCTGTGCGAGGGCTTTCTCTAGTTGCGGCGAGTGGGGGCCACTCTTCGTCGCAGTGCACGGGCCTCTCACTATCGCGGCCTCTCTTGTTGCGGAGCACAGGCTCCAGACGCGCAGGCTCAGCAATTGTGGCTCACGGAACTAGTCGCTCTGCGGCATGTGGGATCTTCCCAGACCAGGGCTCGAACCCGTGTGCCCTGCATTGGCAGGCAGATTCTCAACCACTGCGCCACCAGGGAAGCCCACCAGGTTCCTTTGGACACAGCAAACCAGCAGTATATAATCACAGAATAGAGCAAACAAAAGAAGGAGTTTGTTTGCTTTACATAAAGAGTCAGAGAATGAAGCCAAAGTGACCTAATGTGAGTTTTCAGAATTAGCGTTTGCTGTTTTCATTTGCCTGATGTAATCCCACTTCTGTTTATTCAGTGGGGATTTCATTTGTCTGATGTGGTTTCATAAGAAGCAACAGAAGTGGCTGAAGGAACAAAAGGAAAACCTAGCTGGTTCTTGACATCTAACTTTGATTTGTTGGCAATGAGTGTAATTAGGTTTTCTTTTTAAATGCATCTTTTTTCCCCAAAGGCTGAAATGAATTCAAGAATTTGGACGTTATCTCGCCTGGATCACTTCAGAGAGGATTCTTTCTGGATGTCGTAGTAGTTAGGGTGTCTCTAGCTTCTGCTTCCTGGGGGGATGTCTGTGACATCCTGCATCTTTGCCTTGATATTATCTCTGGGGTCACCGCGTGCAGTGTCAAGGATGATGTCTTATTCGTACAAGTGGATCGCAATAATGAGATCTCAGCTTGGTTTTAGATCACGGCCCACCCTCCTGCCAAAACTCAAACAGATACAACTCAAAAGGGATATTTAACCGCATCAACAAAAACAGCGTGTGTACTTTTTGAAGAGTTCACCTCTGGGAAATCCAAAAGCATCCCTAACGTTGGCTATGGATCACGTGACTCCTCCTCTAATTACTTATTCCACGGAGGGTCGGGGAGAGACCAGAGTCAGGAAATGGATGTGTAATCATTGTCTTGAAGGTTTGCTCACTGTTATTGGGTACAATATTAACATCTCTTTATGTTTCTTGAGCATTTGCCCGACTGTGTTTTCTCAGCAGGGTGGGTGGGAAGGCTGATGGGATCTCGAAGTGCCTGGCTGGACCTGGAGGTTGGAAGCAACGATAAATGAGGACATTTGCTTGGCTCGCTGGCTAATGAGTGAAAGATCGCCAAGAATAATAAGGTTTCAGCGGCATTTCCTTAATGACTGGCACAGTTCATTAAGAGAAGAAACCAAACGCGACATACCCTTGGGAGAGGCTGGGGGGATGGGACGGTCCGATCCTGGAGATGGGGGCGGTGACTCAAAGGAATGTGGCTTTCACACAATTAGGTGTTTTGAAGGAAGACAGAGCCTGGACACAGTTGAATAATCTTGGCTAATTGAGATTTGCATGGGTCAAAGACCAGGGGACCCGCTGCCGTTGAGGCGGGATGATACCCGTTCTGGATCCCTGGACGAATAGCGGCCCGTGTGTGTCTCCGCACGGTGAAAAGGGGTGCCTCCGGACAAAGAGCAGCTTTCATGGGAGATGGCCTTCCACCCTTATCCCAGCTGCTGGCGTTCAGTGGTGGGTCTGACGGGCTCTCATTTACCCAGGTGGAGTCACATTTAATAAGTCTCCATTGCCCTCCTTCCCTAGGAGTTAGAACTAATGAGGCATCTCCATCCCCTCCTGTTGTGTGTCTACCAGTGACACGGCCTCCGGACGACGTGCTTCTGAGATGCAGAAAGCCTCCCCGTTCCGTGACCGGGATGTGAGACAGGCTGACCGCTGCATCAAGCGTGGAGGGTGTGAATTTCTGTCTACAATCGATATTCCACTTCTTTATTTCTTTAAACCACCTACAACTGGCTGCAAGCCCCTCCCATCCCGCTTTACTGATGGGAAATTGGTTTGCAGTCATTAGAGATGCTCTGTCTCCCAGGCAGGGCTAAGGTACCAGCAGGGGCACTGCCAGGACATATGGCACCTTTGTGTATGTTGGGAAAGGGCACCCCTTCTTGGAGGAGGTACACCTATACCATGGGGCATAGCTTGGCGAGCTGAGTGCAGGCTGTATTTGGCTACTTCTTGCCGCTGCGGCCCGGCATCCTTGTGTAGGACATGGATCACACAGGTGTGCACGGTAGCCCGGGATACCCGGTCTGAAGTGACATCGACGTCTAGACAGGCTCCTAGTCTCAGAGACCACCAGTCCCCCTGAGATGCCCGTTGTCCCTGCCTCAAGTTCCCTGCAGGTGCTATGGCCAGAGTCCCTCTGTGCCTCACAGGTGTCCCTCTGAGCTCTGGCATCTTTGGGGGAAGGCCGCAGAGCCCCAGATCCAGGTCCGGACAGAAGCCACACACCTCTTCCTCTCTAGGGAGGACCCTACACCTCTTTCTCCCATCTTGCTGTCCTCAAAGGCACTCCCTGTCTCCCTCCCTCTTTTCGGACCCTTAGCTTAATGTCATCAACTAATTTAGGCTTTATCAAAGGCAGGAAGAACCATGGCTCTAGATTTTCCACTTTCTAAAACCCCCCAAGGCAAAATACAACACTGGCCACCAATTAGAAATGGAAGGGAAGAAAACTATAGAGAAAGCAAACACAAATGAATGTTTCCGTGTTATCCTGCTACATTGACCCCAAACACTTGTTTTCCCTGAAGGAATGATGGAGGGACACCGTGTCCTCAAGACATATGGCCTTCTTCTGAGATGCTCTGGCCTCACACAGACTTTGAAGAACATTTGTCGGTGATTCACACCTACTCTAGCAGGCTGGGAAAACATTAGTCCTTGGTGAAATTTCATCTGTCTTCAACAAACTTACTAATACTGTGTTTCCCTAATTTCTTAAGATGGATCAGGACCATTGTGTTATTGTCTGAAGCACCATTTGGGGCTCCTTCAATAATTCAACAAGAGCTGAGTCCCTGTTAGGTTGAGTGGACAGAGGAAGGGGTCACACAACACGGCTCGGTTGTTGACCTTGTGTGACCTTGGGCAGGCTTCTCTATGAAGATCAGGTTGGGCTGGAATTGGGTGATTTTTTTAGGTACATCTCACCATTGCTATCCGTAAAAATACTGTCATGGGAAACTCATCGTATGTCAAGAAGAAGAGGTAAGGCAAGTGAAATATTCCCTTCTCTTTTTTTTTTTCTTGTTCTTCCTCCATCACTTGAGTCCATTACTTCCGTTTCTTTTACTCTCTTGTTCTCACTGCCTCCTTCTTGCATTCATCTTTGTTGTTGTTTCCTCCCTCTTTTCTCCTTCTTTTGCATCCCCTTAACGTTTACTATGATCAATGTTTATTGAATTAAGTCTTATAAGCACTGCCCTTCAAGGTAGCCAAGTTGAATGTTTCACACTTCTGTCTCAATGCAGAAAGAATGGTCACACCAAAATCTGAAATTGTTTTTAAAGCAGTATATAATCCACAAAGAAGGTTTTCTCCAAGGACCTCGGGAGAGAAAAGTTCCCCTTGCCCTGCACTAAAACTAGCCACCAGAGAAAATGACCTTGTAACCTTGTCAACCTCCATAAGGAATGTTAAACGGGAGATGGTTGGCTGATGCAGGACAAGGCTAGTCTGCGGGAAATATCTCGTTGCCTTGGTCTTCGACGTGAGATGCAGTGAGATGGACATATTATGAAAATGATTCTAGGCTGAAATGTTGCTGTGATTACACATATGTTCGGAGGTAGATTAGAGACAATTCGAGGTCATTAATACATTAGGCGACCCTGGAAGTTGAGCTCAGCTTCTTCAGAATTTCAGGTCCAGTAGCTTAGCTTTCTGTAGGTCAAAGAAAATGCTCAGATTGGCACCCCGCTGCCTTGACTGCCCCGCAGAAACTCTGTGACTTTGATACTCAGTGAAAAATGCACATCTGGAATGAAATCAGACCTCAGCCCTTTCAAGCTTCTGCTCCTTGGTATTTAATTATTATGACTTGGCTGTGACTCAGGGTAAAGGCTTTATTTTTAGCAATGATTGGAATGGCTCTGATGAATAGATCAGGAATGCTGTTTATTTTTTTAATTGGAGCATGTGACTAAATATATTTTTCAACTCTTGAATGAACAAATCTGACACTTAAGAAAACACATTAAAAATCTTTGGAGCTTTGCATAAGCAGCAGTTTTGCAGACTGTTTTGTGTGAGTTGTCGTGTCTGTCCTCTGATGTTCTGATGAATCGTAGTTATTTATGTCTTGGGTCCAACCTGGGATAAAGATGATAAGAACTAGCAGGGACCTCAGGTATCATCTGGTTCAACCTTCCTTTGACAGAGGAGGAGACTGGGGTCCATGGGCTGAAGTCACACACCAGAGTCACTCAACAGGGATTATCCAAAGTGAGCTAGAAACTCTGTAGTTTATGACTTTCTTCCCGTCCTTTCCACCCTCCTCCTCTTCCCAAGTATGGAACACATATCATTGCTGGTTCCTGAAACCATTTTAGATGGTACAAGAGATTGGATTAAACAACGGAAGCACGGAGGGAGACAGCCTTTCCAGTTCTCTCTTTCTCGTCTTGATTGTGCCAACTTTATTCCAAACACCGTTTCAGACTCCGAGAACATGAGGATGAATCAGTGACAGTTCCTCTGTTCAATGAACTCCTAGCTAAAGAACTTACTCCTACAGATCAAACTGTGGTTGATGGGGTGATTGTGAGTGTGTGCATGCGTGTGTATTGTGTATGTGTGCACACCTGCATGTACTTTGTCTTTCTTGTTCAATTATGAGTATTCTCGTAGCATTCTCTCAATGCAAATATAACCTAGGGAAAAAATTTCTGAGAAACCCAAACCCCCGGTATCTACTTTGAGTCACCATGGGAAGGAGTCCTTTTTGGTTTTTTGATTCAATATTTGTATATCTTGAGACATATGCTCACCACCAGTCTAGTTAACATCCATCACGATACAGAGTTAAAATTTTTTTTTCTTGTGATGAGAACTTTTAAGATCTACTCTCTTAGCAAAGGTGATCTTAAGGAGAAAAAGTCTGTGTTGAGGCTAATCTTTAACCTGAATAGTTGCTCATCTCCCCCTTTAACTCACAGAGGGCAAATCTTAGGGTCAGAGCCTTCATCAAGGAGCAGCCTACAAGTAGAATTTGATAGCATTGGTTTGCCTCATTCTCTGTTTATAGGAAGTGCATTGGTTATTTATGTCTATGCAATAAAATATTTCAAAACTTAGTGGGCTAGAACAAGAATAAACATGTATTGTCTCACACAGTGTCTGTTGGAATTCAGGAATTCAGCAGTGTGTTAGCTGGATATTTCTGGCCCAGCAAATTTCATGAAGTTGTAGGTACAGTGTCAGCCAGGGATGCATTTATCTGAAGGTTTGACTGGGACTGGGGGTCTGCTTCCACAGTGGCTCAATCCCATGGCTGTTGGCAGGTGGCCTCAGTTCCTTGCCACGTGGACCTCTGCACAGGGCTGCTTGAATGTCCTCCCAGCACATCAGCTGGCTTCTCACAGAGCAAGCGATCCAGGAGAGAACAAGGCAGCCTTGTAATGGATGGGCAGGGAGGCGTGGCTTCATGACCGGGCGTAAGACTCAGACAGTCAAAGAGCATTCCAGGCCCAAGGAACAGCAATCACTTATTCGTTCATTACACATCTTTATATGTCAGGCCTTGCACTAAGGGTACAATGATGAAAAAAAGAGAGACATGGTTCCTACTTTCTCTCCTTTGAGAGCGGAAGACAGACAAGTAATCAAGCAATTAAAACACAGTGTGAGACAATTATTAGGAAGTCACATGCTTTGAATTAGAAGTTTGAACGAAATCTCCCTTAAAAGACAGTGTCAGAGAGGTAAATGGTGTTTTAGGTATCTTGTGGGTGAAATCGGATTTTATGGACTAGCCTGGAAAAGATCCCCGCATCGTTATAATTTTCAAAGAGATGCATTAATTTTCAAATGCCCAATCTGTACTGAATGTTTTGGAGGCATTTTTGTACTTGAAGAAACTGACTTAAAAACTGCACTTTTGGAGCACATTGCTTTTAAGGTTTTGGCACCGCCTATAATTTTGTGAATGGCCAAACGTGGGGTTAAATTAGTACCAGATTTTCGCTTGCTGGGGATGGTTTCTCCCTTGAAAGTCTATTATCCTTTGGACATTGATGCTGAGTTCACTATGTCTTTAACACGATGGCTTTGGCTTTGGGGAAATCACTTAATTGCTTTGTGTGTATGTATACTTGTGTGTGTGTGTGTGTGTGTGTGTGTCTCTCTCTCTCTCTCTTTTTTTTAACGTGTAAAATGAGTGGAATGTTTCTTTCCTGCTCATCTGGACTAGCCAAGTACCTGCCCCGCCTGGAATACAATCAAAAACGTCTTCGTTATACTCACTCCAGTAGAACCCAAAGGGACGATGAATTATTGTAGGGAAATTAATGAAGTAAGAGTTGAGACATGACTTTCACTCTGCTTTTGTCAGCAGTTAGGCGAGTGTCCTGTTCTTTTTCTCTCCTGGTGGTTTTTGTCGTCTGTAAAGGGGGTCACTAGTATCAGACCTGCTGGCTTCGCCCACTCATGGGGACAATCAAAGGAGGCAAGAAGTAAAGAGTCAGAAGTTGACTCAAATTTGAGACATTTTTCCAGTGACGACACCAGGCGTGTGGAGATTCTGCGGGGGGTTGGGGGGTGCCCTGTACCCCTGTGTTAGGACAGACAGCTGCGGAAGCAGCTCGGTATAACCAGAGGTGAACAGAGGATTCTGCTGTGTTGTGTCCTTACCCTCACTGCTCCCCCCAGGGGCCAGGCTCCCTCACAGTGGGTCATCTTTCCTACCTCGGAGAGACCCCAGGCTGCCTGTTTGCCAGGCCAGTCTCCCTCCCTGGTGGAGCCGAGTGCCCACAGCAGATGGCGGGAAACCCAGAGGTTCTCGACTTGTGGTCCTCAGAGGAGCAGCTTCAGTAACACCTGGTCTTGGTGAAAAGGCAGAATCTCAGACCCCATCCCAGGCAGTGAATCAGAAACTCGGGAGGGGTCAGTTAAGAGTATGGGATTGACAGATACACACCACTGTATATAAAATAGATAAATAGCAAGGATTTGCTGTGTAGCACGGGGAGCTATAGTCAATATCTTGTAATAACCTAGAATGGAAAAGAATCTGAGAAAGAAGCTCTATCTCTATCTATCTATCTGAATCACTTTGCTGTACACCTGAAACTAACACAATATTGTAAATCAACTATACTTCAATAAATAAATAGAAAAGAAGCTCTGAGGGTGAGGCCCAGCGTTCTGTGTTTTAACAGCCGTTCCAGGGGGTTTCTAATGCTCCCCATAGTTTAAGAACCACTGCCTCAGAGAAGCACTTTTCAAACTTTAGTGTGACTAAGAATTTTATGAAAATTCAGATTCTGAGTCGGAGAGCATATGGTGAGGCTGAGAAACGATTCTGTAACTCCAACCAACCCCCAGGCGATCCTGATGCATCTGGGCGGCAAACTGCCCAGTGGGTAGCAAGGCTGTGGAGGGAATAGCAGGGAACTAGGAGATGTAGGTTTTAGAACCAGGTCAACCACTAATTCAGTGGGGACCCACAGGCAGCTGCCATGTCCCCCAGGTCAGATCTTCCCAGCTCTGATATGGTACGGTTCTGATTTCGTGACTGATTCTCAGGACATGTGATATCCAGGATTCTCAGAGATTCTTGAGAAGCCCCCTCAGCAACAGAACAATGGAGCAGGACAGCAAAAAGGAAACAGCTGGGTCCAAAAGTAGCAGCGCCCTGGGCTGGTCTATACCAGCCACCAGAGGGTACAGCTGAGGGGCTGGGCTGTGCGGGTGTGAGGGCTGGGAAACACACATCACAGCACCTGTTTCCTCCAGGTTCTCAGCACCAGGTGGGGAAATGCTTTCTCTGCATATCTCTCCCTTTGTGACCTAAGACCGCGAGTTCCTTCATGTCAGAGGCACCCAGGCTTGTGCGGAGATGCTTTGGGTGGAGCATCTTGCAAGTGGTCCACATTTAAGATGAAGGGACCCTTTCCCATCCCTCCGCGGCCACTTTACATGTCCTCTCCTGTTTCATAAGATGTGCACTGCTCCTGACACACCTGGCACTTTGGGGGTTTCCTCTTCCACCTCCCACGGGCCGCCTCTACGTCAGAGCTTTCCAAAAATCCTGGGGTAACACATCCCCAGGTGTGCGAACTACTTGGGCTGTTGCTATAAACCTTCCCAACCCACGAAGCTCAACTCCACGTTTTCCCTTTTAATTCCTCTGGCTCCTGTGAGGTCCCTCCCAGATCCTGCAGATGCACAGATGCTGAGGCTGCCGGCTGACCCGCAGCTGTCCTCACAAGCACACGACTCATCAGTACCGACCTTGGCCCTCTGTGAGTGTCAATATTTATTTAGACAAGAGTCGGCAGTGGGAGAGGCAGGGAGGGAGAGTGAACGGTGGGCCAGAGAAATTCTGTCTGGAAAAGAGATGAAATGGACACATCCCAGCCTGGGAATGCTGCTTGCACTGGGCTCTGCACCCTCACCGTCTGAGACCAGACTCAACCTGCTGGGTCCAAAACGGTGGTCCTAGACATCACTGAACCAGAATCCAGGCTCCATCTAGCCTTTTTGGTTTGCTCTCATTGTTATTTTTATTACACATCTCTATTTATTGAAGAAAAATTAGAAAAAAAGAATTCAAAATAATTACTACAGAAAACTACTACTGATATTTTAGCAGACAGTCTTGCAGGCATTTTTTTCTTCCCATAATCCCAGGAAGGATGTATATATATCCATACATATTTATATTTTTTGTGTCAATGGGACTATAATGCAGTTATCTTTCTATAATTTCTGTTACAAAATTATTACTATATTACATGCATCTTTGCATGTCAGTATATAAGCCTCAATAACACAGTGTTTAAAGACTAACATTCTATCCTGTGGATGTACAGTAGTTTTTAGAACAGTCCTTTGTTTTTGTTTTTTTCTGTTTTTAACCACTAGGCTGTTTGCAGTTTTCTACTGATGTCAGCTGTGTTTGATGAACATCCATGATATTTTCCTTTGGCATGATTTCTCAGAGCACATTGGGATAAAGGGGGTGTGCATTTTTCAAGGCGTTTGGAACATCTTGCCAAAGTGAATCCAGAAAAGCTGTAACAATTTACACTTCCATTGGCAATATATAAATACGTCTACTTATCTGTACGCTTGCCAACTAGGGATCCTTATTCTTTAAAAAAATTTTTTTTTAAATCTTGCCAAGTTAACAGACAAAAATGGTGTTTTATTTAAACTCCTTTGGTTACAAATAAGTTAAATGCTTTTCCATACCCATGGGCCATTTGAGTTTTTCCTTCTTTGCACTGCCTGTTCATATCTTTTGTTCATTTCTTTTTCAAGTCTGGTACCTGCCTTTTCTAGTGAGTTATAGGGATGCTGTAAACTTTTTGCCCATTATATGTGTTGCAAATATTCTTCCCACTTTGGTGCCTGTTTTCTCATATGAGGAATGGTGTGATGCAATGTGGAGATATTCAAAGTCTGATGCCAGCTAATCTATCCACCTGCTATAAGGTGTCTGTCTTCCATAGGCTTGGTTCTGAGGTGTTTTAGGCACAGAGGCTGGCCCAGACTTCCATTTTTTATTTTATTTTATTTTAATTTTTTTAAACATCTTTATTGGAGTATAATTGCTTTACAATGGTGTGTTAGTTTCTGCTTTATAACAAAGTGAATCAGCTATACATATACATATATCCCCATATCCCCTCCCTCTTGCACCTCCCTCCCACCCTCCCTATCCCACCCCTCTAGGTGGTCAAAAGGCACCAAGCTGATCTCCCTGTGCTATGCAGCTGCTTCCCACTAGTTATCTATTTTACATTTGGTAGTGTATATATATGCCCATGCCACTCTCTCACTTCGTCCCAGCATACCCTTCCCCCTCCCCGTGTCCTCAAGTCCATTCTCTACGTCTGCATCTTTCTTCCTGTCCTGCCCCTAGGATTAATCTCCACAATTTACAAGCAGCTCATGCAGCTCAATATCAGACTTCCATTTTTCAGACCTTCCATGGGACTGTTGAAAGTCAGAATTTAGAGCAAGAATCTTAACCGGATCTGTTTTGCTCTGAATGGAAACATGTGTTCCTCTGCCCTGGATCCTTAGCAGGTGTGTAGGCATTTTTGTTTGTTTTTAGTTAGAATTGCTGGTGTCGGGTATTTCTAAGGTCAAAGTTCCCGAAGTTGTTTTTCCTAGAGTTTTCTCAGCTTCGGAAGAGATGGGATACGTTCGTGGGTGTCCACATTCATGGACTTTAATGCCAGTAGTCTCACAAGACACAAGGCAAGAAACCACTGTCCTCATTCAGAAGGTCCATACTAAAGGTCTTATAAAAGGAATGAAGTTCTGATCCATGTGACAACCATGATGGACTTCGAGAACATTCTGCTAAAGGAAAGAAGCCAAACACAAAGATCACATGTTGTATGATTCCACTGATAGGAAATATCTAAAGTAGGATCTCTGTAGATGCAGAAAGACCCTGATGGTTGCCAGGGGCGGGGGGTTGGGGAAGGGAGGATGGGGTATGGGATTTTCTTTTGGGGTGATGAAAATGTTTTGGAACAAGACAGAGGTGATAGTTGGCCAGCATTGTGAGCGCCCTAAATACCACTAAACTGTTCGCTTTAAAATGGTTAATTTTACGTTATATGAATTTCACCTCAATAACAACAAAACCCAGGGGAAGGGGGAGAACCTTGCCGGTTGTCACATGAAATTAGAGGGACAGATGTCAGTCGCCCAGCACTGGAGATATTTGGGACCTGCCCTCGTCTTGGTGACCAGTGATTCTTCCCAACGTCTCATGTGAAAGTGAAGTGTCAGGGAGGGGGCCTTGGGATACTATTTCTCCACTGTTTGTTTATTAGGATTAACTGCATCAGCATGCCTCATTTTCCCCCAAACAGAAGGTGTTGTGATCTGGCAATCCACCTTGGATGCTAAATTATGAAAAAACGATCTCCCAATTGCTGTTCATGGGGAAGAAGAGCAGGTCAAGCGTGGCTTTGTAGGTTGGGTTTCGTGCCAGCTGCCCAGGGCCACACTCGGGCCGCTCCGGAAAGCAGCAAGCCCTGCGGGACTCCCATCCCCAGCCTGAGTCCGGCCCTTTCTGCCCTGGCCTTCTTCAAAGTGCTGCTGTGTCCTTGTTTAGCTGTGTTTCCCCCTCATTCCCACACCGCAACCCTCCTCCCCCATCCCCCCAGTACAAGGCAGTATTTTAAAAGACGTTAAACTTGAAATAATTAATCAAGCTACAGGGCGAGGGAACTCCTGAAAGTCTGGGGAAATGATGCTGTCTGCTCTATTGAAATGCAGGCATGCAAGCCAGAGCCGCCTTTGTTTTAAAACTTGGTATGAGGTGTTCCTGGAAAGCCCTGTTTCCATCCACTTTTCTGCTACCTTCCATGGCTGACCGCTGGCTTTGGGTTGAGGGCAGTTTTGCTGAGTCCATGTGAACAGGTCATAGCTAAAGATGTTGTAAATTAAGTGAGTGTAACACGTGTGTTCCCTTTGTGGGATGTTGGGAGGGAGAGGAAGAGGGCTCTGTATGGGCCTCTACCCATTAAAGCCTTTACTTCCCATGTTCTTCTTGAGGGTACCCAAGAAACATGTATTGGGCACCTACAGTGTACCCGCCACTGTGATACCTGATAGGCGTTTCATGATGCATCTGTAAGGTGCAGTTTCAGCTCTCAAGGAGTTTAATTTTTCTTTATTCCAAAAAGATGAGATCGTTTTTAAGCTCTGACAATGGTGAAAGCCATGGGTTAAAGTGATTTCAGTTTCCTCTTCGATAATAAAGAACCTCAGCCTCCTGGTTCCCTATTTCTATGCCCACATGTGTTTCCCTTCATGGATTCTCAAGGCTTGTAGCCTCTGAACTGGTTCTGGGGATGAGACCTGGAAAGAAAGGGGGTGTAGCTCCATTTGATTGGCTTTTCCAGCTCCAAAATCCTGCAAGGAGCACATACGTGGGCAGGAGGCGGTGGCTCTGGGTGGGATGTGCCACTCACCTTATGGTAGGCAGTTCCGTAATGTCTTGGACTCGTCCAGGGCTCACCATGTGTGGGCATGCCCAACTAACACAATCAGCTATATTGTACTGTACTGTAATAGGTTTATAATACTTTTCACACAAATAACACATACAAAACAAACAAACACAAAAAATAAAGAAAACATTTTTAATCTTACAGGACAGTACCTTGAAAAGTACAGTAGTACAGTACAACAGCTGGCACACAGGGGCTGGCATCGAGTGAAAAGGCAAGAAAGGTTACTGACTGGAGGAGGGAGAGGAGGTGGGAGATGGTAGAGCTGAAGGGTCATCAGCAATAGGAGACGGAGGGCAAGCTGCAGTTTCACTCAAGCTTGAGGTCGATGGAGCGCATGTTTGCATCTTTGAAAGCTCGCAACTTGAAAGTTCGTATGTAGGGGACTTACTGTATTAGCAATGTTGGCTTAGGGGTAGGGGTCCTGTGTGCTGTCATTGGCTAGGAGTTTGTTGGATTTACTTCTGGAGGAGCTGGCATGGTTTAAACTCCTTGGGCAGATTTGCTTTCTGGATCATGAGAAAGATATTACTGGGCTGGCTAATTGGATGTTGTTTTGAATTTTAAGCCCTGATTTGGGGGAAGTGTATTGGTGACCTAAAGTAGGTCTAAGAGTAGATGACCATGGAGATGGTCTGGAAGACAGGTCAAGAAGAAAACATGCTGGATACTGTGTAGGTAATTGGTTGATCATCTGTATTGTCAAACTATTATTGAACTAGAGGACATTCCTTAGTGGCCTGACAATGTAAGGCCTGGTCCTCTTCAATATTTTAAGTATTTTGGTTGAAAAAAAGAAAATGTGTGCCTATGAAACCCATGGACATAACAAATATATTGGATGGTGACATGAAATTTTATGTTTCCTGGTCAGCAGAAATAATAGGTTGAAAAGAATAAGTGGAGATTTATCAGGAATAAACATGAAATTCCCTGTTAGGTAAAACAAACAAACACCAACATAAAACATTTGTGCCATATACACAGGATGGCAGAGACCTGGTTTAATGTGGTCCATATGAAAAGCACCTGTACTGTTTGGTTGACCACAAATTCAACATGAGTCAGCAGAATGAAAATTAAAAAATAATGGTGAGGAAAAGGTGGTCTTTCAAAATATGGTGCTGGGTCAATTGGGTAACCATACGGAAAAAGAAAACTATCTTGACCCCTAACTCACACCATACACAAAATCAGTTCCAGATGGATTGCTGATATAGTGAAAGGTAAAACAATAAAGCTTTTAGGAAAAAGCAACTCAAGAGAACACCTTCATGACCCTGGTGTAGAAAAATATATTTATTTTACCAGAATACAAGTACAAGCCCTAAAGAAAAAAATAGATGGAACTATTTTAAAAATTAAAAACTTTTTTAAATTAAAATTTTAAAAAAATTAAAAATTTTTCTTTAAAAACTTAAAGAAACCATAAAAATGATGAAAAAGCAACTAATAGAATGAGAAGAAATTCTATGTCTCTCTTTGCCACCTCCACCCCATTTCTGTCCACCCAACTAATGATGCTTGGCCAGAAAAAAGAATAAGTTCTACAGATCATTAAGAAAAGGCCAGAATACCCAATAGAAAAATGGGCAAAAGACTTGGCCAAACAATTCACAAGAGGGAATATCCAAATGGCCACTAATTATATAAAAGGTACTTAATGTCATTAGTCAAAAGGGAAATGCAAATGAAAGCCATTATGTACTAAGTTCATATCACCCCCTCCAGTATTGCTAAAATCAAAAGAACTGCCAATGCCAAGTGTTGGTGAAAATGGAGAGCAACACTGCTACTTGAAGTGTGATTTGATACGACTTCATAAAGTGTTCCATAGTATCAACTGAAGTGAATCTTAGGTAGAGTCTATGACTCAGCAGTTGGATGCAAAGGAATATACCCAACAAGAATGCAGACACAAGGGTCACCAAAACATACACACTAGAAAGTTTGTAGCAGCATTATTTGTAATAGTCAAAATATAGGAACAGCTAAGTCGACCTACAATGGAATGAATCCAGAAATTGTGCAATATTCACACGTGACACCGCAGACCAATGAAACTGGACCATCTACAAGTGTGGCCAGATCTCACAAACATCATGTTAGTGAAATAAGCCAGACACAAAAGCATACATGCTGTGTGATTCCATCTCTGTAAAGCACAAAAATGGCAAAACGAATCCAGGTGCAAGAAGTCACGATAGAGGTTGTCCTCTGGGAGGGGGTGCTGGTTGGAAGGGGGTCTCAGGGGAGGATACTGGGATTCTGGTGATTTCTCCTTCTTGATCTGGTGCTTTAACATGGGGGTGTTCAGTTTGTGAAAATAAATTGAGCCACACATTTACAACAGGTGCACAGACTGTACGTATACCATACACTCGTCACTCTGTACGGTAGGGGGTGGGGACTGGTTCCAGGACCCGCCTCTGATACTAAAATCTGCGCATGCTCAAGTCCCGCAGTCAGCCTTCTGTATCCGCGGGGTCTGTGTACGTGGATTCAACCAATCGCGGACCTTAAACATAGGACATGATCCGTGGTTGGTTAAATCTGCGGATGTAGAATCCGCGGATACAGAGGGCGTACTGTACTTCAATAGGAAGTGAGGACTGTTGAGTAAATGTATTTCAACTATGTCTGAATTCAACGATGTCAGTGTGCTGGGGGCTAGGCCTTCTCATGGAAGCCTTATGACAGCCCCATGAGGCAGGCGTTCTTCCTCTTCAGTAACTGGGCACCCTGACTTGAACAAAGTCCTAAACCCACTTCAACTCAAGTGATACCCAAACCTGAATGACCCATCTCCAGGTCTGGCTATGTCTTATTTATTCTTGTAGAGCAGAAACTGTAAACTGGTGGCCCAGGGACCTGATTCTTTAGAAGGGTTGCCCTGGCTCAGTGCTTTATTTTTAAAAATAAGTTGCAATGTTATTTCATACAAAAATCAGGTCTCCACTTTCTCCTGAGATATTGGAAGGCCTGGCAATGCTGGTCACTTCTGATGTGTCAGCACGGGCCTGTTGCAGAGTAGTAGCTGCTTGCTTCCCTTCTGTGTGCTGTTCAGTCCCCCACAGTACCTGCCCCCCAACCCCCTTCATCTCAGGCTGCTCCACTCATTTCCGTTCCATGCCCAACCCCTGTAGGCTTGATGCTTCTGGCTTGGAGCTTCCCACTTTGCTTGCAGAATCTCTTTTTCCCCTCCACCTTTGTGAGCTGAATTCCTGACTGATGTTGTGCTGTTTTCTCTTCCTATCTCTTCCCACCTAAGGTATTGTTCACGGGATGCTGTTGTTTCCTTTTACACCAGCTGATTGTCCACATGTAGCAATTTGATATCTACAAAATACGTTGTTCACTAGCATAGGTCGGACTAGAGTAAAAGCTGTATTGGCAAGAGGCTGTCAATTTCCTGGGACCCTCATCTGGATAGGTTGGTGCTTAAAGCAATCGTGAAATCCTTTCTCTTCTTCCCACTGCTGATTATTCATTAATTTAGCAAATATTTGTTGGATGGCAGACACTGTTCCAGGCAAAGGGATGTGGCAATGAATAATCCAATGTCCTTACCTGCTTGGACCTATGGTCCAGGGAGAGCAGACAGAAAATGCAGACATCCGTACGTACATCCTTGCATACATAGAGGCATGTGGTGAGAAGTTACTATGCAGAAAAATTAAGGAGGGTAAGGAGTAGGGTGTGGGAGAGTAGGGAGGGTGGGGCTGATAAAGTGATAAGAAGTCTTTTGTCCATCCACAGAGGAATGGATAAAGAAGATGCGGTACATATATACAATGGAATATTACTCAGCCATAAAAAGAATGAAATTATGCCATTTGCAGCAACATGGATGGACCTAGAGATTATCCTACTAAGTGAAGTGAATCAGACAAAGACAAATATCATATGATATCGCTTATATGTGGAATCTAAAAAAAAGGGTGCAAACGAACTTATTTATGAAACAGAAGTAGAGTCACAGATGTAGAAAACAAATTTATGGTTACCAGGGGATAAGGGGGGCAGGGGGAGGGATTAAACTGGGAGATTGGGAGTGGCATATACACACTACTATATATAAAATAGATATGTAATAAGGACCTCCTGTATAGCACAGGGAACTCTACTGAATACTCTGTAATGGCCTATATGGGGAAAGAATCTAAAAAGAGTGGATATATGTATATGTATAACTGATTTACTTTGCTGTACACCTGAAACTAACACAACATTGTAAATCAACTATACTCCAATAAAAATTTAATTAAAAAAAATGTACTTTGGCAGAGTTAGTGGCAAGTGCAAAGGTCCTGGGGCAGGAGCAATGGTGGCCTGTCGTAGAAACAGTGAGGAGGGGGGTCAGTATGGCTGGGGCGGGAGTGATAGGGAAACAGTAGGAAAAGAGGTCCCAGAGTGGAGGGGGATTAGGGAGACGCAGTGTCTAATCGTGTGCAGACCTTCTTACACCAGGCAGAGGCTTTGGAATTTCTAAGTGTGTTGAGGTCCATTGGTGGGATTTGAGTAGGGAAATGATGTCCAGTTTTCTATTCCTTACACTTTGCTGTTTCCTCTTTTCCTCCTTCCCCGTCTGTGCCTTAGGCCTGCCAGGATTATTTTGTTTCATGGAGGGCTCTTAAGGTCTAAGAGGTCCCTGTCATCTGGAAGTACTTTCACATATGAAAATGACAATTCAGATGTCCATCCTTCTGAATGGAAATAAGTAGCTGAGAGTAAGTCATTTGTGAAATAATCATATAATAATAATAATAATAATATTTGTGAGCACTTTGCTAAACAAATCAGTTTATTTTGCCATCTGTGCTATTTATTAAATAAAGAACCAGTTATGCCTTCTTTGAAGGTATGTGGTGGCTTAGAAGGTACTATTTTCTGGCGAGATGATGAGAAGCTGGAGAGGAGAGATATTATGAAAAGCATCCCGTGAACAGAATTTTCCAGACGCAGCCCCACTTGCCTCATTAGTTAGCAGAGATGCCTCCTAGGGCCTTGTATTCTGTCGCTTGTCCATTTTGCTTTATAGTGCCATGAGCTTCCGGCTTCCTCTGCTTTAAAAGGCATTTTAATGGGAAACTGGAAACAATTTTAAACTGGAAGGCAGGGGCTTACTTCTAAAGAAATGTGTCCGTGGCATGTTAGCCGAAGAAGCCCGGTTGGCATCCGCGAGGGCCAGCGTGTTCTCGAGGGTGGGGGTGAAGCAGCTAGGGCGGGAGCCCCTGTAAACAAGCCTGGGAGAAAAAGAGCCCAGTTTCCCAGTGAGGACCACCCCGGACCAGAGGTTAATTGTAACAGTAATGGGATATCTGGGGCCTAGTTAAGGAAATGAAACTGTAACTAGGTTAACGAGAAATTAGACCGTTACCGCGCATATGTTAACTGAAGCTCCTGAAAGAGGGCTTTGAGCCTTGCCCCGGAGCGGAGGATGCTTTGCCCCCTAAGTGAAGAAACCTCTGTGTGGCTTGAAGGAAACAGAGGTTCAGAGATAACGGACCCTCTGGATTTTGTCAAATCTCAGAATGGTGACCTGGGAAGGACACTCAAGCGTCAGAGTTTGAGGGGTCCTGACTGACCCCAGATGATTTTGAACAGAACCCCATCTTCCAGTAATAGACTGAAAATCAGTGCAATTGTAACGATTAGATAATATTTCCGTTGTCTTGTAATGGTGGGAATTTCTTCCTCATTTTTTCTTCATCTCTTCAACAAATATTTATGAAGTGTCTACAATTTGATAAGCACGAGGCTGGTCCATGTAAACAAATACTTAAAATAATTGCAGACAAGCGTGACAGTAGAGGTCTGAACAGAATGCCTGGGGAACACAGACTTAGATTTATCACTTCTTTACACTTCGTTTCTTACAACTGTGTATACAAAAGGTAATCTTTTCATACACCAAGAAATCTATTTTTCTCTCAGGTTCTTTTTGTGCATCTGTTTGCAATAAATCAGGAGGGTTTAGCCTTCTTAGCGAAAGTCACCTGCGTGGTTGTCACCTGCTGGCATCTGGGGGATCGAGGCAATTTGATAAGACTTTTGGCCAGAAGTATCCAGTTTTATAAAGGTATGACCTCAGCTGTTTTATGGAACGCAAATGGCATTGAGCATCACGTGTGGTGGTGATGAGAGAAACCATTCCAAACCAGACCAGGGTGACTTCTTTGGATTTCAGTGGAGGTAACAGAAAAAGTCACACATTGGCTTTCTTTCTTTCTTTCTTTTTTGTGGCCAAGTGGCATGCAGGATCTTAGTTCCCCTACCAGGGATCGAACCCGTGCCCCCTGCAGTGGAAGTGCAGAGTCCTAACCACTGGACCACCAGGGAATTCCCCACACACCGGCTTTCTGAGGGATCCTCAGTTTCATCTTGACTTTTACTCACATTTCTTGTTCCATAAAAGTGATCTGGTGCTTTTCCTTTTCTTTTCTCCCCAACCCAAATCATTAGTAATGCATTGTCTATAAAATGCAACTCACAAGTTAATATGTCACAATATCAATATCAAATAACTCTCAAGATAAATATTTTGGGAAAGAGAAGTGCCAATATCTATTACAATTAATACATGAATACATTCTCTTTCTGAAAGATCCAAACATTCAAGCAAAGCAATGCATCAGCATTCTCTGACGCTAACACAGCACAGGGCACACCTCTCCCGCTGTTCTGTTTTTCTTGGCTATTCTTGCCCATTTTCTCTTCCTAGTGAACTTTAGAATTTGCTTGTTACATTCCATAAAGTTCCACAGTGGTTTACATAAGAATGATTTGAATTTGTATATTAACTTGGGCAGCACTTAAATCTTCACAATACAAAATTCTCTTGTCCAATAAATGACCTATCTCTCCATTTATTTAATTAATCTTTTATGCGCTTTGGTGCTATTTTATAGTTTTATGCATCTGGGTCTTAGACATTATTTTTAGGCGTTTGACATTTCCTGTAGTCATGGCAGATAAAATGTTTCTTCCCTAAGACGTTTTCTAGCAAGTTGATGCTGGTGTATAGAATTGTTTTCTGTTGATACCAGATCCATCTGCACTGCTGACCCTTTTATTGCTCTGATGGTTTTGGGCAGATTCTCCTAAACATGCTAAATAGATAATATTATCATCTGAAAATGTGGAGAGTTATTTTTCCTCTCTTCCCCAATATTTATTTATTTATTTATTTATTTATTTATTTATTTATTTTTGGCTGAGTTGGGTCCTCGTTGCTGCACGCGGGCTTCTCTCCAGTTGTGGCGAGCAGCGGTGCATGGGCTTCTCATTGCCGTGGCGTCTCCCGCTGCAGAGCCCGGGCTCTAGGCGCGCGGGCCTCAGTAGTTGTGGCTCACGGGCTCTAGAGCACAGGCTCAGCAGCTGTGGCACATGGGCTTAGTTGCTCCGCGGCACGTGGGATCCTCCCGGACCAGGGCTTGAACCCGCGTCCCCTGCATTGGCAGGTGGACTCTCAACCACTGTGCCACCAGGGAAGCCCTTCCCCAATATTTAGATCTCTGTTTTTCCTTCTGTTAATGCATTGATGTGACAGTACACTAAGTACAGTCTAGGGTGATAGTGGGAGCTGATATTGTAATTTTAATCTGATTTTAATGGGAACTTAATTTGATATTTGCTATAGTTTTCTGATGGTTGCCCTTTATTAGATTAGGAAGCTTTCTTCTATTACTAGTTTACTCAGGATTTCCTCCCTCCCCCTTCCACCCTCCCTTCCTTCCTTCCTTCATTCCTCTCTTCCTTTCTTTCTCTCTCCCTTTCTTTCTCTCTTTCTCTCTTTCTTTCCCTCTTTCTCTCTCTTTCTCTTTCTTTCTTTCTTTCTTTTTCTTTCTTTCTTTCTCTCTCTCTCTCTCCCCCTCTTTTTCTTTCTTTCTTTCTTTCTTTTTCTTTCTTTCTCTCTCTTTCTTTCTTTTTCTTTCTTTCTCTCTCTCTCTTTTTCTCTCTTTCTTTCTTTCTTCTTGGTAACAGCTTTAATGGGATCTAATTTACATACAATACAATACACTGATTCAAAGTGATCACTTCAATGGCTTCTAGTACATTCACAGACTTTTGCAGCCACACCACAATCAATTTTAGAACATTTTCATCACCCCCCAAAAGAAACTCCACATCCCTTAGCCGCCACCCCCAACATTTCCAGGAGGGGTGCTGATGGCTGTGTCTCCTGGGGCTACTGCACTTGGGGCTTTGTGTTGTATTTCTTTCCCTGACACCCTTATCGCGGCTACCTTCTGATGAGCACAGAAGAGGAAGGAGAAAGAGAAATTGTCCGGAACGTAGCTGTGAAAGCAAAAGCCCCTTGTCAGACGGGCTCTGGTTCTCCCCCTGCTTCTCGTGGTCCTCGGCTCTGGTCTCAGAGTCCTTCGGAACTGCCTCTTCCCCTGAACAATCTCCTTCTGCGTATACTCTGAGCTGTGGTTTCCTCCTGCGGTTGTTATTTGTTCCCATGTGTTAGATCTGATTCTATCTGCTCTGTGCCGTTTCAGAATTCCTAAATCTCTCTTGTCCTCGGATTCACTGGTAGCTCCCTATCTTCTCCAACACTGTTAAAATGGTCTTTTTGTTCTTTTCTCCTCCTCTTTTGAAATTTCTCCTTCACCAGGGCTTGGGGAATCATGGTTGGTGTTGACGCCCTGCCACCATTTCACTACTAGTTGGTTTTCTGCAAAATTGAGTTTTAAATCACAGCCTTCTAGAAAACCCTCCTATCAGTTGATTTTTCAGCAGTATTTGCAGGAGAGTGGATTTTCCGTATTTCTTCACCAACTTTGACTGATTCTTCTCTGGCGCGTCTGCTATGTTTGCTAAAGAGTGTAACCAAGGAATCCCTCATGATTTCAATTTTGTAGTTTCAGGGTCTTCTTGTAAGGATGCTCTAAAGCATAGACAATATCGATTATCAACAAGTATGCATTGAGGACAATTTTCAGGCTTCTGGGTACGTTTGAACTTGGAGAACCTTAGCAATGTGGAGGATATTCTCATAAGCCTTAAAGTATTGATGCCAGAGGAGAAAAATCTTGCCTTACAGCCAAGTGGTATTTCCTGAGTCGAGACATCAATCCACAGACGTGGTGATGGGGCCAGATGCTGTGGAGTTTCTTGATCTTACATTTATTAAATGCTCTTTTCATTTTGTGGGGTAATTAGAGGGCCAGCTCCAAAGCACTTGCCAAGTAAGTCCTACAGGGAGTTTAATGATTCCTTCCAATGTATTTCCTAGTGATCCCACATGCTCTTAAATTTTAATCTCTCCCTAACCATGATCCCTTTCTGGTCTGTTACCATTTGTTAAAAAACAAACATGTCAGAATGGGCTTCTGCTCCGATGAATGAAAGCTTGGTTTTTCAGAACTGCGAATATTCTGGTGTAACAGGGGGACAAGCTTAAGCCTCGATGTCCCTGTGTTCTCTAGTTTTCTGGGATTGTTTTTCCTTCAGCATCTAAACACCAGTAGACTGTGCCCATGCTGACAGACAGCGTGAAGTTCAGTCTAACTAGTTGTGGGACTTCCTGAGGAAAGTAGCCTTTTCACAGATCCATTCTGACCATCCGGTCCCTCTCTCACCTCACCTCAGCCAGAGGCCCCGCATGCTTTGTTCTGGTCAAATCATGACTAGTTTTTTGGCTGCTTTTTTTTTTTTTTTTTTTTTAACATCTTTATTGGAGTATAATTGCTTTACAATGGTGTGTTAGTTTCTGCTTTATAACAAAGTGAATCAGCTATACATATACGTATATCCCCATATCCCCTCCCTCTTGCATCTCCCTCCCTCCCACCCTCCCTATCCCACCCCTCTAGGTGGTCACAAAGCACCGAGTTGATCTCCCTGTGCTATGCAGCTGCTTCCCACTAGCTATCTATTTTACATTTGGTAGTGTATATATGTCCATGCCACTCTCTCACTTTGTCCCAGCTTACCCTTCCCCCTCCCCGTGTCCTCAAGTCCATTCTCTAGTAGGTCTGCGTCTTTATTCCTGTCTCGCCCCTAGGTTCTTCATGACCATTTTTTTTTTAGATTTGGCTGCTTTCTTATCCTCATCTCCTGTCTCCTAAGTCCTCAAGGCATAGGTAAAACCATCGATCACATTAAATAAAACATTGCCAAAGATGTTGTGTGTCAGAGACTGCTTGTTTTCCCCAATATTTGTTCTTTCTTTCTCACTTAAATTATGAAATCACAAGTGTTGGCTGGATACATGGTTGGGGGTTAAACTCTATTTCCCAGCCTTCCTTTTGGTTTCATTCTGGCCAGGAGAATTTAAACAGGAGTGATAGAGTAGTGTATATAACTTCCAAGCTGTGTCCTTGAAAGAAAAGTAACAATTTCTCTTCTTTCTTTATCCGTTCCTGGCATGTGGATGAGTTGACTGCTGTTGGAGCTACCATCTTGGAGGACAAGATGGAAGCTGTATGTGAAGGACAGAAGGACAGAAGGACAGAAGGATCTGAGGTCTCCAAAATTCTGGAGTCACTCTATAAGCCTTGGATGCTCAAACTGGGAAGGAATGAGAGAGAAATAAATCTCAGTTGGGTTTCAGCTACGGGTCTTTTGACCTTTGTTGCAAAAGGTGAACCATAAATTTTGGGATAATGAAAGGGAATAACAGAAGGAAATTTAAAGCTGGTGAGTAGATCTTTTAAAAGGCAGAAAAGTAAGGAAAATGTGGGACCTTTACTAATAATCTTGAAAAGTGAAGAGTGTCAGAGTTAGGCATCAGGAATTCTGAGTTGCTTAGATCTTTGTGATGAACCCTAAAGGGAAGGGTTTCTGATATCCTTCTATATGTTTGCTCTTATTAGGGTCACGTACAGACTGTAATAGTAGGTAATGAAGCATTATTTTTAAGCCAACATTCCAGAATTTAAACTTCCAGATTGCTACAATATAGGCATTATTAAAAGGAAAGGTTTTGGAATTGCCTTAAGACCATATGTATAGGCCATACAATAAAATCCACCTTACTAATTAAAAGTCACACCTCATTTTGACGTATATTGATATCACCCAACTTGATCCCCTTCCTAAATCATCAGGTTTAGTTCTGAATGACCCTTGGCTCTTTCTAAAAATCAAATCTACCCTCCAAGGATACAGCTGTTAAGTCTATTTGAATGATCGAGCCACAGTTCTGAAAATAATGTCAAAGAGAATTTTGGAAGTTGTAAAATTCCAATCTCCCTAAAGGAAGTATCCCTCTTTCCAAGACAAGACAAAGGGGTCTTTGGGCAGTCTTAACTGATCATAAACTTGGTAAGTTTTAATCTGTTTGCCAATAACCCATTAATTGGCATAGCAGCTAGATCTCGTTGTAAATTCTACTTTGCTTACCATCCTGATATCAGTGCTAAAACTCACGGTGATACAAACGAGCTTAGGTCTGGTTGCACTTGGAACTGAGGATTCAGCAGGTGGCCAACGGGCAGAGACATTTCACACTGAACCTGAATTAGTCTGTAACTCTGCCTTAGAAAGCAGCTTGCCTATAAATATTTCACTCTGCGTCAGACAAAAGCTGGATGGATGTGAGGCCACTTCAGACAAAAAACAGATAAATTCCTGCTTAACGTGTACCTGATGCTTTATGATTTCTGCCCAGGTTCAGATTTCCTGGATCAAATGTTCCCAAGGCCCGTGAGGTCATGTGGTTTCAGAGACATAAGCTAAGCTTGGTGTATATTACAGAGAAGCCATCGCATCCGGGTGTGACCACTCTGAAGGTAAGTGTTAATCCCAATCTGATTTCATGTGTGTGCAGCAGCTGTTGGGAACATTAGGTCTGCCATGTGTGTCCAATGGAGCGGTCCCCTACCACTCAGCCTCATCTGGTTCCAAAGTTAATTTAGCGCATATTGGGAAATTCCTGAAACAACATGAGACTTAACACTATTTTCCCATCAAATCCTTGGAGTTTTTGTTGATGTTGAGAGAGTCTTAGAAGGTGTGAAACCGTAGGACTGGGGAATGGAATGGTTTACTCATAAAATCTGGGACCCTTATTGGAGGGGTTCTTTCTTCAAGTTAAATGCATGTGTTTTTCCAAGAATAAACCCAGTGCCCTACTTGGAGTAAAATGGTCCTTGAACGTTATGAGCCACATCCTGTGTTCTTTTTTTAAAGTTATTTTTTATTACTTATCTATTTTTTACATATTAGTGTATATATGTCAATCCCAATCTCCCAATGCATCCCACCCCCCCTTCCCCCTTGGTGTCCATACGTTTGTTCTCTACATCTGTGTCTCCATTTCTGTCTTGCAAACCGGTTAATCTGTACCATTTTTTTAGATTCCTCACATATGCATTAATAAACGGTATTTGTTTTTCTCTGTCTGCCTTACTTCACTCTGTATGACAGTCTCTACGTCCATCCACGTCTCTACAATGACCCAATTTCGTTCCTTTTTATGGCTGAGTAATATTCCATTGTATACATGTTTTACATCTTCCTTATCCATTCATCTGTGGATGGGCATTTAGGTTGATTCCATGACCTGGCTAGTGTAAATAGTGCTGCAGTGAACATTGGGGTTCATGTGTCTTTTTGAATTATGGTTTTCTCTGGGTATATGCCCAGGAGTGGCATTGCTGGGTCATATGGTAATTCTATTTTTAGTTTTTTAAGGAACCTCCATACTGTTCTCCATAGTGGCTGTATCAATTTACATTCCCACCAACAGTGCAAGAGCGTTCCCTTTTCTCCACACCCTCTCCAGCATTTGTCGTTTGTACAAATCCTGTGTTCTTGATGATTAGTTTCTGTACCAACTTGGTAATGCAGGGTACCTCTCAGACTCAGCTCTCCATCCGCGGATGAAAATTTCGTGACTTGGATTTCTGGTCAACGCTTTTACTCATGGAAGGTAAAACTAAACATTCATGGAAATCTTGAATTAGAGTTAGCATTTTCTCGCCTCTCCTAGGGCGTGGCCCATCCCTCCAAAATTGTTTTCTTTATTTTCCTCACTTCCTCATCCCGTTCGTTCCTTTAGCATAAGGAAAATATCTGCTTAAGCTGATTTATATCCACGTGTGAGTAAAGGAGAGTGGATCTTAGCTGTAAGCCACACTGAACATATGAATTTGCGTTTTTTTAAAGTGATGTTTGGTACTCAATCTGAATTTAGCTAACTGACTTGACCCTGTCTTTCAAGCAGCTGCTGAAATACCCATTCTCTGAGTTTTTTCAGGATTAAGACAGGTTAGGGCTGGTGACGTCTTACATTTCAGCTTTCCTCTTTGATTGATCCAGTTATCAGCTATCATATCTGTTTGAATTATAACCACTCTGTGAGGTATAATAACTTTTTAAAGATACAACTGCTAATAGAGTCCATTCGTGGGTGATTCAGTGCATTTGCAGCGTTTAAAGGAATTTAATAATCCAAGCGTTTAATTGATCACCTACTATGCGCCAGTCAGGTGTGTGCCTGTATGTGTCTGGTTCTTTGGGCAGCTTTTTCACAGGACTACATGATATTAAATATCCATTACAGGATTTTGGGTGATGGAGAACCCCTGGCCTTTGCCTAGCACCTGTCACTTTGCCTTCAGTTCTCATGTCTGTGGGTCCCACTCTGCCAGACCCTCCCCCTCTCATGGGTGTACACTCACTGTAGCTCCCTGATTCATTTTCTGACTTCCAGATCAGGTCGTTCTGAATCAAGTTCACTTCGCTGGCACATATTCCCCCAAAGGTATGGTTTATACATGGACCAACTTGAACCTTTGGAAACAGGAGCAACAGCAGCAAGTCCAAGATGTAAGGATCCCCTCACCTCATGTCCTTGTCTCCAAAGTCCAGCGTGGAGCCTGATGAAGATACCAGTGAGCATTCCTTGTTAATAAATTCATTTCTCCCCTTGACTCTCTCCTAGACTTTTTCTTAAATTTTTATTGGAGTATAGTTGATTTACAATGTTGTGTTAGTTTCAGGTGTGCAGCAAAGTGAATCAGTTATACATCTACGTATATCCATTCTTTTTCAGATTCTTTCCCCATATAGGTTATTACAGAATATTGAGCAGAGTTCATATACACACTACTGTGTGTAAAATAGATAACTAATAAGGACCTACAGTGTAGCACCGGGAACTCTAATCTGGTAGATTTTTATTTAATTCAGCCGTCTTATAATTCAATGCACCATCTGGGGTCTCATGGCCAATTTAACATACTAAAAAGAATAAAAATGTGACTGCTTAAAAAAATGAGTTTGTTCCTCACTCCAGTCTTCCTAAGCCAAGGGCACCCACAGATGGGGAAACTCGTCAGTAGGAGTTTCCAAAGTGGGCATGCCAGTGTATCCATTGGCCTCAGATGAAGAATGTGCTCCTGGATTATTTTCCAGATCAGAAGACTTTTTCATACTTGACAAAAATAGAGAACCTGGAGCGAGACCAGATGCAGAATATCAGAGGACAGAGATATCTTTAGTTTCTTTCTTAAGCTTCTTGTGCCTCTGGAATCAGCATGATGCAGGAAAATGATGGGAAGGAACTGTCTCTTTTGTGCCCAGAGCACGGGCATCACATCAAAAGTCAAATGTACCAACGATCGTTATAATGAAACCTCCTTCCCACGTCCTGGCACCAGCAGTGTTACTTGGAAGACAAAGCTTCTTGCTGCAAAGAGTCTGTGCTGCAAAGACCTTCATTCATTCATTCGTTCATTCATTCATTCAACTTATCTTTACTGAATGGCCACTAGGAACAGGTACTGTGCATCTTGGGAATCTTTGAACGTGAGCCACAGAAGCATGTATTTTTCTGGAATTTTGTCTGAACACAAATATTGTTGATGCCACCTCTGTCCATTGACATTTATTTAATAACACTTGAGAGGCATTCTAGCATAGCGTTCAGGGCACAAACTCAGGTATAGAAGCCTGGCTCCCCCACTTTGTAAATATGTCACTTTGGGCAAGTTACATGGACCTACCTCAGTCTCCAACTACTAACTAGAATATTAGTACTTACCTACCAGGGTTGTTGTGAGAATTAACGCTGTGAGCCCATATCATGTGCATAACCGTGCTGAATACATAGCAGGTGTTCATAAACGCTGGCCATCATTATAACAGAATTTAATATCCAAACAGTCCTGGCATTATGAATTTGAATAAATTGCCTAAACTTTCCAAACCCCCGTTTGTGCATCTACAGAATAAGGATAATAACACCTACCTACCTACGTTATAGAAGTGCTGTGGTTCCCATGAGACAAGATATATAGAAGTGTTTTATCAACAGTCATGTCTTACGTACGTCAAAGTTATTTTCATTATGTTGAGCTCTTAAAAGACCACCATAATGAAACTTCTTTGTTTGTTCAAGTCCTCAGGTTATACATTCTGAGTCGAAACATAGAAAAGAAAAGCAGGCTCAACTCCTTGACAAAGGAGAGAGAAATTCTTGATCACAATCCCATCAACTCTATATAGAGGAAAACACAGAGACTGGTGGTGGTATCACCACCAGAAAGAGACAGTATATGCTGGACCACAAAACACAGTAAATCTTTACTAGGAGGGATGAGGGCAGGCATGTGACCCAGGCTAGGCCAGTTGGATGCTCCCTTGCTGGAATTTAATTCTCGTGTAGAGAAACAAAGAAATTGAAAACAGTCGTGTTCCGTCCCACTGCAGCCTCCTGGGCACCGAGTCCCTGCGATGTGCAGAAATCGTGGTCTCTGGTCCCTGGTCTCCAGGGCTGCTGTCTTTTCCTTCATCTCCCAGACTGCTCTTCTGGCCTCTTGTCAATCTGGGGAGCTCTTGATCCTTTCCAGTAAATTACCTTCAGCCTAAGTCAGGTTAATTTCTGTTGCTTGCAACACAGGAGCCCTAAGGGATGTCTGCCCTAAACCTGTCTTCTCAGGTTGGCACCAAAATCACACAGCTTCCTCCAGCCTCCTCTATGCATGGTGTCTTCTGCTGCATGTGTGCACCCTCACGCACCTGTAACGGCTCCTTTATCATATCATGCTCTTAGAAGCCACTTATTCATTCCTCCACCAGACAAATACTGAGTATCTAGGCGTCGTTTCGGTTGCTGGGGATGCATCAGTGAACAAAATAGACAAAATCCTGTGCCCTCGTGAGTTTATACCCTCATGGGGGAGAAGAGAGACAATATATGGATAATAGGGAAGAACACATCTGACTCCATATTAGATCTGTTCCTTTTCCTGTGCTTAGTCATGCTGGCTCTGCACCTTTTGTGAAAAGCATGTTGCTTATAGCCTGAAATATACAGGCTAGTCTATTCCCAGGGCTCTGACCCTGAAGAGTCCATTCATATAGAGGTAAAAAGTTGCAGAACAGAGAATGACATTTGTCTTGTTGGAGGTTTACAGAGACATCGCCACCTGACCTATATGGGCACCTGCAAGAACAAAGGATTCCGACACCAAGAAGTTTGCAACAAGTAACCTCGCCCCCCCCTCACCTGGCCTTTAAAAGTGCTTTGCTGAAACCCTTTGAGGAGTTCAGGGTGTTTGAACACTACCTACCCCAGTTCTCCTTCATGGCCCTGAAATAAACCTTTTTCTGCTCCAAACGCCGACGTTTCGGTTTGTTCAGCCTCGCTGTGTGTCGGGCACACGAACTTGCGTTCAGTAACAACAATAAACAAAGTATGTATATATATATATAAGGTTATATATATATATACACACACATATATAAGGTTAGATAATGAAATGCCTCGGGAAATAATGAACCTGAGAAAGAGGGCAGGAAGAACTCAAGGCAAGGGGCTGATGCAATTTTAAGTTTTTATCAGGGAAGGCTGACTGACAGAGGACACTTATGTGAAAGACATAGTGGAGAGATAGACAGCCATGTGGATATCAGCAGGAAGAGCATTTCTGGTGGAGGGAACAGACAATGCAAAATTGCCCTGGTGGAAAGTTGCTTCCAGTGTTGTAGGGATAAGAACGCTAGTGTAGGTAAAGCAGACGAGCAAAGGAGAAAGCAGTAGGTGTTGAGATCAGGGAAGTAATAGGGAGTCGGGGGCAGACAAGGTAGGGACATTGTTAGGACTTTGTTTTTTTACTGGAAGTGAGTTGGGAAAACATTGGAGGGTACTGCCCAGCAAACGACACATGGTTACCTGTGCGTTTCTCTTCTGCACTAGCATCTCTTGGCTTTCAAGGCCCTTCACCATCTGGGCATGACCCATGCGTTCCACCCCTGGCTTCAATGCCCTGCTCTGTTTCAGCCAGACCGCTCCATTCCCTCTTACCTGGACACTACACATGTCCATGTCTTGATCCACTGTCTACCCAAAACTCAGCATCGATCAACGGCCGTTTCCAATCCCTTCTCCTTCCAGATGTTTTCTTCCACTTAACCAGGCCACAGCGGTCTCGCCCACTTCTGAACCTTTCATGAACTAACCTCTACACCCTCCAACCGAGATTTAGCGCATAGGCCCTTGTATTTTATAGAATGTTTCGTGTATGCCTGCCATGTCTATCCAAAAACTATAGACTGTAAACTTTTGGAACAAAGGTACCATGTCTTGCCCCTCTTTGTCGCCCCTCTTTGTCGCCCCTCTTTGTCGCCCCTCGGGAGCGCGATGAAAAGGAGTTTCGTGTTACTGGAAACAATCTCCAAGGCTCTCAGCATGTCTGGGTTCTGTTTCAAAGGTTTACAATGGCCCCTTCTTTCCTAGGGGGTCTTGAAAAGTTACAAACGAATGTGTCACTACATGGTTTGCTCAAGTAACAGAACAGAGTTACGGTGTAAGACCAATCATCATAGTTCATTAAATCTGGGTTGTTCAGGGAAAGGGATGCCACGGGCCTTGGTCAAGCAATCAAGGGACTCAAAGCCACGCAAGCCAGGTCCAGGGGCTTTGTCCGGCCTGAGAACAAGCCGCGATTGTCCACCCAGCACATGACGGCAGGGGCTAGCATTCTTTAATTCTGCAGCTGAATAGCACACACAGCCTTGTGATCCCAGATCCCATGCAAGGGTAACTAGCCTTCTATAAACATTAACACCCATGGGAATGGCGCGCCGTAATTACCCTGGCCCCTAAGTACTTGGCAGTTTACAGAACTCACTCTACAGGCTGGAGTGCAAATGTAATTTTCGTGGCAATGTTTATAGCAGTCACAGCTCTGTAAACCGGCTGCCTGGGCCGAGGACACTGGATTTGTGTCTTAATGGGGATGTACCTGCAAAACCAGGGTGTAGAAGCTTCCCCGGACAGACGCCTGGGCTCAGAACCCCTCCAAATCCTTCATATTAACTTTCCTCTATTCTCACATGAATGCCAGGGATGCAAATGAAAATGTCCTTATTTGGGTAAAAAACAAAACAAAACAAAAAAACCCTAACAAAATCACCTTGCCCAGCTCTTACTCCCTGGGGATTTCTTCTGAAGTCAGAGGCAGATTATATGCCTATTTCTCAAACTCTTGTATTAGTATTTACTAGAGTCAGATGACCTGGGTTGAGTCACATTTATGCCAATTAAATATTTGTGCAATGTTGGTTAACTCTTGGTGTCTGAATTTGTGCGGGAGCTGGGTGAGATCTCCAAGGTCCATTTTTGTTTTCACATTCTGTGACTATGTGTTTCTTTGAGCCCCAGGGAGGTGTCTGTCTTATAATAAAGAAACGGAGATTCTAGTCTTGGTCTACGGAGCAGAAAAAGAACTTTAAAGACAATCTAGTCATTTTTTCCTTATTGTAACAGTGAGACACTGATTCCTAGAGTCTGTGAGTCACTTCTCAAAGTCACACAGCCACTTATAGGGCTAAGACTTACACCCTCATCCTCTGGTCCTCAATTCAGAATCTTCCCATTATATCCAAGGCTTTTTAAAAGTGACTTGTCTAAAATAACCAGAATGATCATTCATCTGAATGATCGGTAAGAACATATAAAAAATGCAAAACATCGTTAGGCATCAGGGAAACACAACTTTAAAACCACAAAGACATCAGCTAAAAGGAAGAAAAGATGGATAATACCAAGAGTTTGGTTTGTTTTTGAATTTTATTTTATTTATTTTTTTATACAGCAGGTTCTTATTAGTTATCTGTTTTATACTGATAATACCAAGTGTTGATGAACGTAAGGAGAAACTGGAATATGCTCCTCCAGGGCTGGTGTGGGTGCAGCCACCTTGGAGAAGAGGCATCCATTTTTATAAAATCAAACATGCCCTTAGCATATGACCCAGTAATTCCACTTACATGTTTACCCAAGAAACATGAAAATGTGCACACTATGACTTGCACACGAATGTTCAGAGCAGCTGTATTCAATACCAGCTCTAGACTGGAAACAACCCAAATGGACATCAACAGGCAAAAGTTCTGGTACATCCATGCCATGAAAAACTACTTAGGATTAAAAAAGGAAGCATGTAGTGTTACAAGCAAGAACACAGATGAATATAATAATATATTAATAACATAATAGTACAATAATAACAAAATAATGAATATAATAAGTTAAAGAAGTTAGACATTAAGGAGTACATACTGAAGGATGTCTTTGCATGAATTTCTAGAAAAGGCAGATACGGTGCTTGCACGGAGCTGGAGCTGAGCTGAGGGGACAGCAAGGGCATGAGGAACGACCCGGGCCCTGGAAATGTTCTCTGCCTGGATTATGGGGCTGGTAACACAGGGATACATTTGTCAAACCTCACCCCAGTGTATACTTAACATGGGTATATTCTATTGTATGTAAATTGTCCCTCAAAAAAGTTGGCAAAATAAAATAGTGACTTCCTATTGGCACTGGGGAGGTGACAGGGCAACGGGGCAGCAAAGCCTGCTCTCCTGGTGCCCTCTCAGGCCCGCACGCCCTCCAGACCCGGCCCGCCGACCACTTTTGCACATCCCTCAGAGCAGAGATGGCTGCAAGCTCTGCAAGGCAGAGTGGGAAAAGGCAAGGTGGAAAAACCACTTTGCCACATTTATCTCTGATGGAAAGCCTTGTTCAGCTTGCCCGAGATGTGTTTATAAATCCACGCTCTGGTCTGATTTAGATTTGCCACCAGGAAGGGGACGTGGCTCTTTTTAAAGAAAGCAGGCTCTTCAGAGCGCAGATGCCCCCAGAGGAGGCTGAATGGACCCACAGCAGGCAGATTCGGGGTGTATATCTGGTGGGGGAGAGATCCCGGTAAGGACCGAAATTCCCTGAGGCTGGGGTTTGAGGCAAGCATGAGGTGAAGGGAGAAAGCAGTTACTGTGATCATTTCGACGCTGCAAATACTGCCTAGACCTCGAATCTCCTTCAGTTTCTGACTGTGGAAGAAAGAGGCTTTTTAATAAAATGTAATTGATATGCACTGTGGATCCAGGTTTGTGAATTGATGTGACAGATGCTCGGGGATGCAAAGGTTTCTTTGAAGAAGTGTTCGGTCTGGTCCAAAGAGAGGTATGTATGGAAATCATGACTCAGCCCTGCCCCAGGACTTTTATGTGGAGGTGGAGCCCTCAGGGGCTTCATAAACCCCAGGCGCTAGCCTCCGACGTGCCTCAGCCCTCCTGGCTCGGATGCCCCATTTCTCCCAGGCATGGACCTGACCCTGCCCCAGCCCAGCGGGTCCCCTGCAAGACAGGCCAGCTCACAAGCTCCCCATTCCCCTGGCAGGGACAGGAATGGACAGATGCTAAGTGTGGACTAGATACCTCTAGTTTCCAAACTGAAGTTCTAGAACACTGTGTATAGTGAATAGGACCCATTTTCAAATGTGGTCCCAGATCTATAAATAATTTGTGCTCAAAAATATGACCAAGGGATGGAAATTGGGTAAAGCAAACCCAAGTCATTCCTGACATTGACATTAGCGTCATACTGGGCATGTCTTTATGACAAATGAAAGGTACATAATGGAATATCAGGTGAGTCATATGTCTAAAGTACTATCTTGATCATTTACTCTCCTTCTCAAAAATCTTCAGTAGCTCCCTATTGCCTCCTAGAGATAAAGGACATCTCTGCTCTGTCCCTGCACAGAGCATAAGGGATCCAGGGCAGCGTGGCCCTAAGACAGCCCGAGCCTTACATGATTCACCCTGTGCGTTGTGAGAGCCGCACCTGTGACCTGGATACCCTGGTGACGTTGCCCTGTAAGAACCATCAGTCCCAAGGGAGACTTTTCAGTTCCCTCTGGCACCAAAGAGGACGTTTCAGAATCCTCTTTACATCTGAAAAGGAATAGATAATGTATATGTATAACTGAATCACTTTGCTGTACACCTGAAACTAACACAACATTGTAAATCAACTATACTCCAAAATAAAATAAAAATTTAAAAAAGAATCCACTTTACCTATATCATCCCTCCCCACACATTCAAGGAGATTTACTGAATTTGCCCCAAGTGATGTAGCTCCCCTTGGCTGGCAAGTGAATGGATTCAGCCTCAATATGCATTATATTTTGGTCTTCGGTTATGCAGCTACACTGATCTTCCAAAATTCCCTAACTTTACCCGACAAACCTGATAACCCAGTGTTGTCCTACACGTGTCTTTTTTTTTTTTTTTTTTTAAGCTGACAATTACCAACACTCATAAATCCTTGTTGGTTGATCATGGACTTGCTTTTCATTTACAGGACATTATTGGAATATTACTATTTCCTTGAAATCCTCTGACATCTGCTCGCCAATTTTAATCACTGCTCAATGCGTCAAAAACACCCCGAGTGACGGGATTCGGTTACAGTTATTCAGTTCTGCTTGTGTGTCAGTGTCTCCTCCGACACGTGGCGGGAGCTGCCCGTTGCTGGCTGGCTGGTGTACGAGCATGGGGACCACATTTTGGGGGGTGTTTTATGGCGAAGCCATTGTTGGTTGGCACTGCTTCCTGCTTCCATCGTCTGCCTTGTTTTCAGGCAATGGGATTGCTGTAAAAATTCACTGGGGTGAAAAAATGTCTGTATTTTTTTTCAAGTCCTGCTTTGGTGTTCGCATTTCCTGGAACTAGCTCATTAGCAAAATACCGAATCTTTGAGCCATGGTGCCCTTGACCCCTTATGCTCTGTACAGATGAGTTAGACTCAGGAAGTCAGAGATTAGGGCTAGATCGCCATTTGAGAAACGGTACTAATCCCAGACACATTTAAATGGAAAGGAAGCTTCTATCGCTTCTCAGCCTTTTGGCTAAGATCAAGTGTGGAAAGGAAGCTTCTAGAGAATGTAAATATATGTTAAGAATGCTAGATATACTTCTGATATTTGGAATTCCATATTGTATTAATTTATTGATTTGTCAGTTTGGTTTGGCCTCTCCCTTACAACAATTGTCACATGCTTACGCGTTGTCTTTTGAGAAGGGCACAGGCTCCAGGAAGACAGGGTTTCTGTCCTTCCATCTCTGTATCCGCAGAGATCTTGACTTCACAGCTGGACCAAAGCAACCACCCACCCAGTTGTTGGTGGAAAGAGCCAAGGTGATGCCTCTTGTTCCTCCTGGGTCTCACCATCAATTAAGGGGAACATTTGTTAAATCAATTTGTCCCTGTTTTTAAACACGTCAAACTCTCTCATGCCATTCTTCACACTTGTTAACCTGCAGATGGCAAAGAATAAATAATTTTCCTCCCTCATATTTAGCTCCTTATACTCTGATACACACAAGTGTAAAGTCATGCAGGAAACAATTTATAGATGTAGGCAAGAGAGTGTTCATTGTAGTGTTATTTATACCAGCAAAAAAATTAGAAAGGCCCTTGATGTCTGACAATAAAAAATAATGAATAAATTATAGACCATCCATGAGATGGAAAATAGACATTATGATATTGAAGAATTTCCAGGAATGATGAAATGCAAATATACCAATACATGACTAAGGCAAATAATAAAAACATATTTAATAGAATTCCAATTTTGGAAAAATATATCAAATCATATTAGTGATTATTACCAGTATTTGGCATTATACATGACTTACGTTTTCCTTTCTATAATTCTTAGTGTTCAGTTTGCTTTCTAGTTTATTAGATGTTGCTACTGCTGTTAACAACTTCCTTTTCTTTGGCATCTTTCTGTCTGTTTTATTGTCGGTGTGGATGGCGGAGTTTTGCTGTTGTTGTTTGCTTTTTTAAATTTCTCTTTGTGTGGTATATTCTTTCATTCTTTTATTTGAGAACTTCAGGTATAGTTTTTTAATACGGGTGAGGTATCTCTTTTAAAATTTTTATTTTATATTGCAGTATAGTTGATTTACAGTGTTGTGTTAGTTTCAGGTGTACAGCAAATTGATTTAGTTATACATATACACGTATCTATTCTTTTTCAGATTCTTTTCCCATATAGGTTATTACAGAGTATCGAGTAGAGTTCCCTGTGCTATACAGTAGGTCCTTGTTGATTATTTGTTTTATATATAGTAGTGGAGCTGTCTCATAAATAGCATAATACCCATTTTTTCCTTTATCAGATCTGAGAATCTCTGACTAATGTGTGAATTAAATCTACTCACATTTATTTTGATGACTTATATTTTTATTTTGCATTTTTTATTAACATGCTTTTTCTCCGGTTTGTTTTTGATACTCTCTGCCTTCTATTGAATTAATAAAGTCTTTTATGATTCCCTTTTTTTCTTCCTTCTCATTTGGAAATCAGACATTATATTTGTATGCCTTTAGCTTTCACCCTAACATTTCTAACACTTATACTGAACTTTATGTTTGGCTAACAAAGTCTAAACTTGGTATTGTAGAGACCACTCCCCGCCACCCCCCAGCACATTGAGAAATAAACATGCTTTGTTTCCAACTTTTATCCTCCCATCTTTCATATAATTTTTATCTAGTACTTTACTTCTGCTTTGTCTTACAACAAATAATTAACAGTAATAATCCATATAGTAATAATACATCTCTCTATATATTTTACTGTCCATGGTTATTTAAATTTTCTAACATGATTTGTAATGTTTTTTGTTCACCGTTACTTCATATTTTGCTCCTTTCTTCCTTCCTTTTTTTCTTAACTAGAGGACATAAATCCACTTATAGTATGTCAACATACTAAATTGTAAATTCTCAATATTTGTAGACCTGAAAATGTCTTTTTATTTTGCCCTCATTCTTTTAAAACTTATTTTGTATTATGAAATATATTAAAGACCCCAAATCACAAACAATAATATAACTGAGTTAAAGAGTTCACATTTAGCCATTTTTGCTTCATATATTTTAAAAGTCTGTAAAAATAGCGTGAAAATCTCACTTCCCAGTTCCTCCCTAAGGATAACCACTATCTTGAAGTGGATGTGTATCATTCTCATGCATGTTTTCATACATTTACTGCATATGCCTGTTTCCTTAAACAATGTATAGTATTGTTTTGTGTCATACTATGTCTAACCTAGTTGCATTTTTTCACTCATGTGTCTTTGAAATTTTCCCTGCTGGCACACACAGGCCTAGTTCATTTATTTTACTTGCTGTATAATAAAATCATGGTATAAATAAACCACCATTTAATTGTAGATTTCTTCATCAAAGGGCAGTTGGCCTGTTTGCACTTTTCATTATTACAAATAAGGTGGCAACCAATGTTGTTGTGTTTCCTTGGACATGTATGTGAGAATTTGTCTAGGGTAGAAGCTACAGGCAATTTTTCTGTGTGTTGCAGGGTGCACATCTGTAGTCAGACTAGTTAATGTCAGAATTAATTGTTCCAAATTATACTCCTACCCGCAATGTATAAAAGTTGCCATTCTCCCACACTTGATGTTATCATTTGATATAATTATTCCCAATCTGATGAGTAAAATATAATCTCTAATTACTGTTTTCAACTGTGTTTTCTTGATTACTAATGGCCCTGAGCATCTTTCTATATGTTAATTAATCCTTTGGGTCTTTTTCAGCGAGTTGCTTCTTAGTAGTCTTCGCCTATTTTTTTCTCTTTGCTTCTTTATCTTCTATTCATTTTTTAGGAGTTCTCTATACATTTTAAATACATGAAACTTACTGGAGAGCGTCTCTCTGAATATTGCCTCTGTCTCATTATTTCTCATTTGTCCTTCTGGAGTAAATGTACGCTGGATTATTTCTTTCTCTTGTCCAGTTCTCCTAACTCTTTTTCTTTCTTTTTTAGTGTCTTCTCTCTTTGTATGTTTTCTGTGTGATTTTTTTTTTTAGTTCTATCTTTCAATTCACTTATTTCCCTCTGCCATTTCTACTCTTCAGCCCACTCATTCCTTTATTCACTCATTTATGTACAAATATTTATGGATTGCCTATGTGTATGAGATACTATTCTAAGTGCTAGGGCTGAAACAGTAAACAAAAAAAACACACCAACTCTTCCTTCATGTACATTATATTCTATTAGGTAAAATTCTACTGAGCTTTAAACGATATTGGTTATCTTTTATTTGCAGGATTCCTACTTTGTTCATTACAACTATTTCTCAAATAGTCATTTCTTATTATTGCATAGAACATTCATTTCTTTATTTCTTTCATCAATTTTAACATATTGTTTCAATGTTCTGTTTAGATTGTTTCTAGTTCCTGGAGTGTATGGTTTGCTTTCTCCTGTGCTGTCTCTCTTTTAGGATTGAGTGTTTCCTTGTGTGTTTTGTAGTTTTTGATCATGAGCTCATCTTCAGCAGAAATCTAGCCTGTGAACTAAATTACCAAGACCTTCTCAGTTAGGGGATTTTAGGAAGTGTTGCAAAGTTGTCTCTGTCTCAGCCTTGGGGAGGTCACTAGGGCAACATTTAAGATGCTTTACAGTGCATAATGGGAGTTCAGATCCCAGCCTAAACACGGCATAGCTCAGGGGTCCAACTTCTCACAGGTAACTATTTCCACCCATGCTGTGAGGTATGGCTCATTTCCAGGTCCAGACCTTGGGCCAGTGGGTAGAGATTTATAGGTCTGCTTCTAGGATTGAGGAAGTTCTAACCTTTGCTCCACAGGAAAGTAAAACTCCTTCCCCTAAGGCATAAATCCAATCCAGGTCCCTTGGGGAACTAAGTAGCTGAGTGTGCTCTCTCTGATTCTGGACTCTGAAAATTTCCTATTTTTAAATGTAAATATGTATTTCTAATTAACCCCTCCCCCCTTTTTTTTTTAAAGCAAATGCACGTGTTTTGAATGATGGCTGAAGGAGGAGAATGTCCAGCTTGCTCAGTATTGTATCTTGACTGGAAGCCCCCAAATTTTCTATAATGAACATGTGGTATTTTTATAATTAAGAAAAAACCATCATGTAAAGTCCAATCATGCAGTAAATTTAAAAAATGTGAGTTTGGGGAAAGGTAATTTAATAATGAGTCAGAGATTGGCTGACTGGAATGACAAGCATAGGGGCCAGAGAAAGAATGAGGGGTCCAGGGCATCAAATGGTAAGCTACACCCCAAGTTCAACTCTAAAGGGGTTCTATGTATTTCCATACCTATAATTCTGCACCTATGTTCCCAACCCATGCTTCTTCTCTGAGTTCTGGGCGTACGTTTACAAAATGTCTCTAATATTTCTACCAGATAACTTCAAGCTCATCATGAAAAAAAAAAAAAAAAAAGATTTAAGACTCCCTCTTCTCTCCTCACCACTTCCAAAATTGTTCTTCCTCCTAAACTCCCTAATTTGGTGCCTCTGCCAGCCCACTGATCATATCCCAAGTTTGAAAGTCAACCCACCCTTTTCTGTGCTCCTCCTTCTGAATATAACTCTGAGTTTGGGTACCAAGTCCCAGCAATGCATCGCCTACGTGTTTCTTGACCCCCTTTCCTCTCTTCCATCCTGACCACTACAGAGCTGTGGTTGTAGTAGGTGACCCCCATCGTTTGTCACCTGGATGGGAGCTACAGCCTCTTCACTGGTCTCCCTCTCTCTCCTCTTCCTTGTCTTCAGTTCATCCTCCAACCTGCAACCAGAATGGGCTTATTAGCCTATGAAATTACCCACACTTATAAAAACTGACAACCCCATTCCCTGGTGCCTTTCTCACCTTCCGAGATGGCTAACACTCTGTGGAGTGTGTTTCTCTCTAAATAAATCCACTTCTTACCTAAAAAAAGAAAAGAAAAAAAAAAAAAAGATAATGCTAACCTAGTCATGGTACTTCCCTGGTCCTTTCAGAGAACGGACCATCAAAGATCAGTGTTTCCTTCTCACAGTACTAAGATCACAGTACCGAGCTGCCCATAGAGCCAGGGGCTACATATTCCAGGACTGCGTTTAAGTTGAGCCCTATGATAAGTTCTTGCCATTGGAGTATGAGAGAAGTGATGTGTGTGTGTCTTTCTGGGCTGAAGTGGGTAAATGCTGGGAAATCTTCCCAGATAGTACGTTTCTCGTCTACAGCAACCCGAGGAGCTGCTTGTGAACAAGGTTTCTGGAGTCTGAGTTCCAGAATCGCTCTGGGAGGAAAGTCACCCAACCAGGAACACCCTCATTGGACTGGACCGGAAATAAGAAAGACAGTTTTGTTGTGTTAATCCACTGAAAATTCAGTGATTATTTGGTTCATCAGCTAGTGTAACCTTGACTAATATTTTGATTAAATCATAACAGTTCCCTTAAAATAACTTCAAAACTGTTTAGAATCATGCCCAAGGCTTAGAATCATGACCTGGCCTCTTCGTACTTGTATCACAGAATCTCTACTCCCTACTCCTTACCCCTACTCATCCAGGTCCTTCTGCCTGGAATGCCCTTTCTTTCTTATGCTTGTTAACTCTTCTTTTTCCCAAGACTTAGCTCAGATGTTTTCTCTCCTGAGAAGCTTTTCCTTACTATTCCTTCCCTGCAACTTCTTTCCACTTTTTCTTACCTTGTATCAAACTTCATAGGATGCCTGGCAGCTCATACACATACATTCGTCACACTTAAACCTTTGTGTGTGTGTCCTTGTAACTGACATATAACCTCCGTGAAGGAAGAGACATAGGTTTCTCTCAAATATCCCAGCATCGAGCTCAGTGCCAGGCTGGCTGGTGCTCAAGACCTATTTGCTGAGTCAAATTGAGTTTGAGGTCACGTGGATGAAGATTCGGGGATGAAGAGGGAACATGTGAAAGCTGGCTGAGGGAGGATGCCAAGGAGGATGGTCTGCTCCTCCGTTTGGGGATTGGCAGGGTCAGAGCCATAAAGTGTAAGTGGCCTCTGAGGAAAGCATTTGCAAGTGGTACCAGCTTGTGTTCCGCGTTCAGCTGAAGGATGAGGATCCAGGCAGACTAGCTGGACTTAAGCAGGGTGGGAGTGAAAAGCCAGAGAGAGGGTAGGTTAAGCCCTGTAGGTTGGCTGCTTACCTGTAAATCTCTCCTAGTAAAACACATTTAAACTCTAAGTTGCTGCTGACTTAGCAGGACGCAAATGCCTATAGGAGGGCATGAACCCCTGCTGTGCTTTCACACTCACCCTCTAAGAGGAGAAGCTTAACCCTAGGGAGGCGGTGCTTGTGGTAGAACTGATGAGCAGTGAGTGAGCCGTCTCCTTCCACATGAAGGCATCCTTGCTCATGTCATCGGAAGGCTTGCATAGGGTCTAATCTCCATTTTTCATTGTTGGTAAAAGTAAGGAAATCCCAGATACACAACCAAAGCACCATGGTCAGTGAGTGACAGACTCCAGCCTACAGCTCAACGGCTGCACCCCCCACTGCTGGTCCCAGCAGGTCACAGAACCTAGAGTCGGCCAGTGGTCAGAGAGGCAGACACACTAATTTAACCCGTGTACAGAATGACATTTTCTAGATTCAGTTCCTAAATACTCAAAACACATCCCCAAGTTTCTGTCTACAATGTTGTCAAACTATTTAAGCAACTGACACTAGACCGTTTTGGTTCAATGGACAGGTTTTTTCCTCCACTGAATAATCAGAAGTAACCATTTGTGTTGGCTTCGTGTAGTCAGGGGACTTTCAGTAGTAACAGAAAATGCCACTTGAATTGGCCTAAATAATACATTTATAGCTCACATGACTGGAAGTTTCACAATGGGGCATGGAATTTAGGGTTAGTAAATCCAGAAGTTCAACATCGTCATCAAGAGCACAAGTTCTGAGGGTCCCTTTCCTTCCTTGTCCATAATTCTGGCTTCTGCCTCGGGCTGGCTCCCCTCACAATTGTAGGATCTAGGGGTAGAAGAAAAAAAGAGCCTATCCCTCAGTCATGAAATAAAATTCCTCCCTTCCAGCCATGGTCATGTGTGGGCTCTGGACCAACAGCTGTTGCTAGGAGAATGCCATACAGTGGTTGGTTTCAGGGTAGGGTCCTCAAACTATCTGATGGGATTAACATGTTTGGCTTTGATTAATCAGTACTCATCTCATTCCAGGAGCTGAAGTTACTTCCTAAAGTACCATGGATGTCGGTGGAAAGAGTGGAAAACATGTTGGAGAATTGAACATGATGTCCACTATACTGTCTAAAATCATTCAGTCAAAGGGGCGGGAGGGGGAAGAGAGAGAGAAAGGAAAACCAAGTTTGACTGAGTAATATCTGTGGCACCAGGAACCACAGACTCAGTGATGCAATAGACAATATCTAGCCTGATGTTAATTGGTAAGGAGACAACACCTTTTGTTTGATTCTTGGTTGAACACCAACCAGAATGAGAAAACTGAGTAGATTAATTTCAGCTCTGTTTTCTTTTCTTCTTCTTCCCTTCCCCCCACCCCTCCCCTCTACCTTCCTCCTTTTCTTCCCCTCCCCTTCCTCCACCTCTTTTCCCTTCTCTCCCTCCTCCTTCTTTTTGGCTCTTTCTTTGCTTACTTCTTAAAGAGATCATGACTCCTCCCTTCCCCCTTTGACTCCAAAGACCACCATTTTGGCCCTCAAAGAGCAAAAAATTAAAATAAGAAAAAAAGCAAACAGTTTCTCAGGCAGGTCACGTGTTTGGAACCACATCAAACTGCTGCTTACTGGCTACCACGAGCCTCTCATCCCACTTTGAAAAATACGTTCCTGCTAGAACCTAAGAGCTTAGGAAAGTGAGCGAGTTAAGTCCAAACACACACCAGAATAAATTAAATAACAGAGTTAACGAATTCAACTGTGGCATGGTTTTGCAGGAGTGGTAAATTGCGTTTTAAGGTAGAAGTGTTTGGTTCAAGGCTATTTGTTTGGAAGTAATCTTGGCAAGTGGACTGGAGTGAAGGAAGGCTTTTAAAGGCAGGGGAAAGGATGAATTTGGCACTTTTGGGTTAGGTAGTACAGGAGGGCTATTAGCAAATGGATCTTTTTTAACCTGGAATGTTATACAGGGTGTGCTGCATAATTTACTTTACAATGATGTTCAGATAAGCGTTATTTAAATTACTCTATGGGGGACTTTCCTGGTGGCGTAGTGGTTAAGAATCCGCCTGCCAATGCAGGGGACACAGGTTCGATCCCTGGACCGGGAAGATCCCACATGCCACGGAGCAACTAAGCCCATGCGCCACAACTACTGAGCCTGCGCTCTAGAGCACGTGCTCTGCAACAAGAAAAGCCACCGCAATGAGAGGCCTGCGCACCGCAATGAAGAGTAGCTCCCGCTCGCCGCAACTAGAGAAAGCCCGCGCGCAGCAACAAAGACCCAATGCAGCCAAAAATAAATAAATAAATAGGGCTTCCCTGGTGGCGCAGTGGTTGAGAATCTGCCTGCCGATGCAGGGGACACGGGTTCGAGCCCTGGTCTGGGAAGATCCCACATAGATAGATAGATAATCAACAAGGACCTACTGTGAAAAAAATAAAATAAATAAAAAATTTTAATCTCTTTTAGGTCTTTAAATTTATTACAAAATGTTAGAAAGTTGTTTTTCATATCACAGCTCCTCCCTTTTTTGATAACCAGATTATTCTCATTGCAAGATGCAATATTCTCTCAAATTTTATAGAGAATACAATTAAAAAAAAAATTCTGCTTGATGGCCTAAATTGATTTCAGAGAAGAAGGGGTATTTACACTGGATCCCTGGATTGTTTTCCTTATTTTGAATTAGTGAATGTGTGTTTTTTTTAACCATTTTAGAAAACTGAAGTATTGTTGATTTACAATTTTACGTTAGTTTCAGATGTACAGTAAAGGGATTCAGCTATACGTATATCTATTCTTAAGTGCAGGGATGTTTCTGCCTGCTCATCTTTACCTGGGAAGGTGTGTTGGCAGCGTGGACTACTGACATCCCAGCTCTGATGTCCACAAATTCAAATGGCAAAAGAAGAGTCTGTATTCCACCAGATTTTTGCCTTATGAAAAATTAATATCATTACAGGTATCCTTTTCTTTATAAACTTGAAAATTATCCTGTTTAATTTTCAAAATAAATTTCTACTATATTTCTTTTGCATTAATTTAAAAAATTAATTTAGTGATAACATATCTTTGATTACTGATTTTCTAATCACGCTCAAAGTATATTTTCCACTTATTCATTTACTTTAAGTTCCTCAGTAGCCTTTCTTTCCTTCCTTCCTTCCTTCTTCCTTCCTTCCTTCTCTCTCTCTCTCTTTCTCTCTTTCTTTCTTTCTTTCTTTCTTTCTTTCTTTCTTTCCTTCACTGCACTGCACAGCTTGCAGGATCTTAGACCAGGGCCCTGGCAATGAAAGCGCCAAGTCCTAACCACTGGACCGCTAGGGTCCAGGGAATGCCAGGGAATTCCCTAGCATTTATTTTTTTGATGTATTTTTCCACATTTCCTATTAGCTTTTTTCCCTAGATATTTACTCTTTTTACTCCTATTTTCTAATTAATTGTTTGTATATAGGCAAACTCCTAATATTGTATATTAATTTTGTACTCCCCCCACCCCCGCTTCACTATATAACAGTGTTGGGGATATTCTCCAGAGTTTAGCTAGTACCATTTCATGAAATAATGATAGTTTTACCTTCTCCTTTCCAATTTTTAAACTCATTTATTTTTTCTTTCTCAGGACTATTTATGTGCTATCATTCACAAGGACTCACAAGCTAAAATGTCATAATAACTTTGTGAGGTCATTTTTGCAATTTTTCGTGAAAGAGTCATATTTTAGAATGTTTTGAAGTGCTGATGAACAGAATAAATGAAAGTGTAACTATTAAAAAAAAAAAAAAGAACGAGAGTCTGTGTTCTGCCAGATGAGGTCTCCAGCCACTGGTGATGTGTTGGCAGAAAGTTTCCCCCAGTTGTACAGCTGGGAAGGTCACCGTCGTGGTGAGTGGTTCCTCTTGTGTGTTTGTTGTGGTCCCCAGGGAAAACTCTCCGGTAGCAGGCCTGGCTGCCCTCATCAGTGGGCCCTGGAGACGCAGCTCCTCTGATTAACGCCCCGTCTGTTCCAAATGAGGGTGGGCGGGCCAGGGAGCCCAGAGTAGCCTTGCTGTGGGCCAGCGCTGGCTCCATTCCCCGCGTCTCCCGTAAGGTTGGGCTGGGACCCTCACCTGCAGCTGTGCGGCTCACGCCCGCAGGTGTTTGAGTTCGCTGGGCTGCAGGAAGTGGGGAGGACCGCACTGTGACAAACGCTTCCCTTCTGGGTGTGGTGTGGGCCCCTGAGCTGCTGGGTCACTGCCCCTTCCTCTGATGCGCAGGGCCCACTCTCCTTAGAAGTCTGTTTCGGCCACACCTCTGCACATCGTCCTGACCACTCACCAAGGGCAGACTGGGAGGAGGCACCTGGTCTGGAGTTCTGTGTCCTTCCCGATATATGTATCTGTATATATAGCATAACATTTACTATTTAAGCCATTTTGAGTGTATAGTTTGGTAGTATTAAGTACCTTCACATTGCTGTGCTATCTTCACCAGCATCCATCTCCAGAACATTTTAATCCACCCAAACTGAAACTTCGTACCCATTTAAAAGTAACTCCCCATTCCCCTCTACCTTGGAAACCTATTCTATTCTCTGCCTCTGTGAACTTGACTCCTCTAGGGACCTCATGTAAGTAGAACCCTACAGCAGTGGTCCCCAACCTTTTTGGACCAGGGACCAGTTTCGCGGAAGACAGTTTTTCCGCAGATGGGAGGGGGGGATGGCGGGGCAGGGGGATGGTTCAGGCGGTAATGGGAGCAATGGGGAGCGATGGGGAGCGATGCAGAGCGGCAGATGAAGCTTCGCTTGCTGCCCGCCACTTAACCTCCTGCTGTGCGGCCCAGCACTGGTCCCAGGGGTTGGGGACCCCTGTCCTACAGGATTTATCTTTTTGTGACTAGCTTATTTCACTTTGCATAATGTCTTCAAGGTTCATCCATGTTGTAGCTCACATCACAATTTCCTTCCTTTTAAAGGCTGGATCATATCCCACTGTATGTATACATCACATTTAGTTTACCCATTCGCCCATCAAAATACATTAATCCATAGTCTTTTTTTTTGTCTGTTTGCTTATATCTTTCTGATTCTATGCCTTTAATTTCTCTTTTCTTTTTTTTAAATTGAAGTATAGTTGTGTTGGTTTCAGGTGGACAGAGAAGTGATTCAGTTATACATATATATGTATATGTATATATATGCATATGTATATGTATACATATATATGTATACGTATATATATGCATATATACAAATATATATATATATATATTTTTCAGATTCTTTTCCCATATAGGTTATTACAAAATATTGAGTATAGTTCCCTGTGCTATACAGTAGGTCTTTGTTGGGGATCTATTTTATATATAGTAGTGTGTATATGTTAATCCCATTCTCCTAATTTATCTGGCCCCCCCCTTTCTACTTTGGTAACCATAAGTTTTTTTCTGTCTGTGAGTCCATTTCTGTTTTGTAAATAGGTTCATTTGTAATTTTTTTCAGATTCCACATATAAGCGATATCATATTTGTCTTTCTCTGTCTGACATACTTCACTTAGTATGATCATCTCTAGGTCCATCCATGTTGCTGCAAATGGCATTATTTCATTCTTCTGCAGTCTTTTTAAGGGAATAGAACTTGCCTTCCCCTTCAGTCTCTACAGCATGGAGCTTGAAGACATTTTGAGATTATTCTAGACAAGTGGTTCTCAAACTTCAATGTGCATCCCCAGGAGGGCTGGTTAAAACACAGATTACTGGGTCCCACCCCCTAAGTTTCTGATTCAGTAAGTCTGGGGGCGCCTGGGGATTTGCATTCCTACCAATTTCCCAATTGGTACAGATACTGCTGGTCCGGGGACCACACTTGGAATAACGACTGTTGTAGAGATTCAGTTACTTTCTTTTCCAACTGCTACTGACTACGCATTGTAGGGTAGCTACCCACCCACATACACTTCTGCGGGAACTTAATCATGCACAATCCTTGTTGTCCCAAAGGACCAGGTGCTGACCTAAAAGGTCATCCATCAGTAAGCTAGCCACTGACCTTTGACTTGTGTGACCTCACTCCAAATGGTGAGCTGGACCAATCCGTCAGGAATTTGAATGAGGTGACGTAGAGGGCGGTTGACCAGCAGAGATGGGGCTGGTGTGACCATCACGGGCCTTGGTTGGCTGAAGCCCAGAAAGCTACCGGTTGAGGAAAAAGTAAACACTCACCCAGAAGGAGAGACCCGGCTGCCTACCTTTTGTTAAGCTTTCCCCCTTCTCACTGCTTGCTCCCTGCCCCCTGAGCCCACCCCCTCTGCCGGAAAGAATTGGCCCCTGGGCTTGAATTTCAGTGAAGCCATGAACAGAAAATGCACCATGAAATTACATGGCTCCTGCAAAAGAGGCGGCCATCTGCTTTTTCTTTAGGCCTTTCCCTACAGTCTGGTGTTATCTCCCCTTCCTGGTGATACTGTACATATTTAAGAAAAAGGAAGCCTTTATTAAAAAAAAAAACAACAGAATGCAGGATATTCGGCACTAGTAAATTCCCCAAGGCATTTGTGGACACGCTACCATTTTCTAAATATTCGTACTAGTAATTTGTTAACTTAATTGTTTCTAGTTTCTCCCATCCCAATTTTGGAATGGGAATATTGTCCTTTGCTGCGTTTCTATAAGTTGCTCTATATGCGTAAAGATTTATACACAATGATTTGCTTCAAATTCTACACAATTCTACGGTAGCTTTTTCTCACCTTAATCTTCTTTCCCACATTTCTGAGTCTTGGGGAAAATATGATTTCCTCTTTTCTGGTGAATAATACCAAAAAAATCAATTAATAGCAGGTGAGATAATAGGCAAAAACCAAACAAATTAAAAAAAAAAACCCTTCACTCTAAAATAAAGTCTATTTGAAACCGCACAGGTTTTACTTTAGACTCTAAGGGAGCCCAGCTGTGGTTAAGCACAGCAAAAACAAGACATTTTGGTTCCATTTCTGAAGATGAACTTTGAAGATGTACTTTGAAAACTCCATGTTATGTCTAAACAAAAGGAAGCTGATGTTACAAGGCGCATTTTCATCCTGTCTTTTTTATTGTTTCCAGACACTAGCGCTGTCCCCTTGTACAGCGTGTCCTGTTTTCCCAAGAGAGGCCAGGATGCTCTCTCTAAACTTTCCTGGATAAGCTGAAATGTGAGACAGTCCAGGAGTGGACACCTGATATTTTGCAAATTATCAGCTTGGTGTTTTGACCTGGCAGGGCTTTCTCTGTGTGTTCCACACATGCATTCCCTTATTCCCTCATTCTTTTTTAAAAAAATTTTATTGAAGTATAGTTGATTTACAATGTTGTGTTAGTTTCTGCTGTACAGCAAAGTGAATCAGTTCTATATACATATATATATATATCTCCACTCTTTTTTAGATTCTTTCCCCATATAGGTCATTACAGAGTATTGAGAAGAGTTCCCTGTGCTGTACAGTAGGTCCTTATTAGTTATCTATTTTATATACAGTAGTGTGTATATGTCACTCCCAATCTCTCAATTTATCCCTCTCCCCCCCTCCCCCTTGGTAACCATAAGTTTGATTTCCCCAATGAGATGTAAAACTCTCTCTTTTACTGACACACACAGCACATTTTGATGGAAACACAGCGGTGGGCAGAAGTGGTCAGGGAGGGGCCGTCAGGGGCGGGAAGCTGCAACCCACTGCCAGGGTGGGCCAGGCTTGCATGGGGAGGGCAGAGCCTTCTGCAGGGACCAGTCTGGAAAGACCTAGACTGTGCATCACGCAAGCAGCCCAAACGAAGAGGAAAAGAATACTTGACCTCCACACTTTTACAGGTTTGGAACAGAAAGAGGGTCAGCCTGCAATCAGGACCCACGTTTGCTGAAAATTTAGGGTCATGAAGCAAAGAACAGGCATCCTTGCATAGCTGGTACAAAAAGGGACACAGAAAAAATATAGAACCAGATTTTAGTTTCTTAGACACACTGGCAAAGGGTTATCACTCATTCGGTATTCAGAAGGAAAAAAGGATGCCTGTAAAAACTCTGGGGATATCTATTTATCATTTATCTATCTATCTATAAACTTTATTTCTTAGAATGGATTTATAGAAAAATTACAAATGTAATATAGAGCATTCCTATTTACCCGATATCTAGTTTGCCCTATTTTTTGGAATTAATGATACATTATTATTGATACATTATTATTAATTAAAGACCATTATTATTATTAACTATTACTAGTACCTAAAGACCATACTTTATTCAGATTTCCTAGGTTTTTACCTGATGTCCTTATTTTCTATCCCAGGATCCACATTACGTTCGTTACACGTTACATTACATTTCATCATCATGTCTCCTTGGGCCCCTATTTTATACAAATTCATTAAACAATTAACACGTGGTAGGGAGGTCGCATGGAAGAATACCGGCGCAAACATTGCCCCGAATCCCTGCATCGCCCTCATCAAGGCCTGAAGTTACAAAAAGTCCCTTTGGGAGGGTTATGATTTTTGGACTGGGTGACCCTTTGCTGCTCACTTGACTTCTCTGAAATTTTGCACGAGTCGAGTTTTATGGGGGTGGCTCTGCATCGGTGCCTGAGCCCAGAGTGTGTGATGTGAATGGCAGGGAGAGTTGTCCCCGTGTCTGTTCCCAAGGATAGCAGGGAGTCACACGGCATGTTCACCACATCAAACTACTGTCGCCCAAATAACAAGCAGCCTAAGTGCGCGTTTGGTAAGGGCTGGGCCAGGGCGGAGAATGATTCCTTAATAGCTGCGCCAGATTCTTGCTAAAGGGGAGGATGGCCTGTTTTAGCCGCCAGCCCCAGGGGGGCAAGGTCTTCTCTCTGCTTCGATGTTTATGCCAGGTCTTTAGTGTAAACTGGGGACCAGGGTAGGAACCAGGGCCACCAGCTATATCACACACATGACCTCCAACAATTTATCAAATATCTCTGAGCCAGACTGATCATTTCCATCCCTCCCAGAAGTGGGAGAGAGAACTGAGAAACTAAGTCCTGGGGCAAGTTCTTTCCACGTGCGTGCAGCAGGTGTGCATTAAGTACTTACTGTATACTGGGCACGATGCTAGGTGCTGAGAACATGGGGGCGAAGAAGATGCATTTCTTGCCCTCATGGGATCCCCCAAGTTCTGATGCCACATGAGGATTTCAGTCTGAGCATCTTGGACAGTAGTATTGCTACATCATTACTCCATATATTTAAGGAAAATTGTAAATTTGGTTTGCATAGGATATTGAGCATTGAGTTGCTTTATTCTAAAAACGCTGCCAGAATGATTAACTGAAAAATCCCCTAAAAACCTGAATGGACAGTAAATGTGGCTGGGGTAAATGTTTACCAGATCCCTGAGAACTGAATTTTTATTGACTTGTTTCTCCTGGCAGAAACCTGCTAACAAAAAATCAAAATATTCCTAATGGTCATACTGTCTTTGATTTAAAGCCTCTTTCGTCTTTAGGAAGGTGGAGGTCACGAGCCTCCCTTTCTGCCAAACCAGGAAATCAGGAAGCCTGAGACAGGAGCCTTTGGAATCAGAGCCTTTGGTTGACCCCAGGGCAAATTACTTAAAAGAGTCTCGAAGATTCCATTTCTTCATTTTTAAAATGTGTATAATGCTTGCTTTGGCTTCATGTGTCAGCTGCTGTGTAAAATCAATGAACCGATGCCTATAAATATCTTGGCCCAGGCTTGGCACACAGTAGGTGCTCAAAAAACCGGGCGCTCCACTGCTTAGCCCTGGCTTCCCCCTTTGTGAAAATGGAAATACTGCCACCTACCTTGTAGGTGTTGTGAGCAAGCAAATGACTTGAAATAAGGTCTCTGCTGGGCTGAGTCCCGGGCTCTGCCCGAGAGGGACATTTGTGGATGACAGCGGGTCTCAGAAGGAGGCTGGACACGTCATCAAATACCCCTCCAGTGACCAGCTGAAGAACATGCGTTTACCTGCCCCGGAGAGGCGGTAGGTTCTCTGCGGATGTATCCAATGAGCCGACAAAACTCAGTAGAAGGCAAAGAGTCTGTGTCAAGCCCTGCAGTGGCCGGAGGAAAGGGACAGGGGGTTAACCGGTGCCCATCAAGAAAGAGCTTCTCTTCTCTTCCTCCCCTGCTCCAAGCTCGGAGGAGAGGATAGCTTCGCAGAGGAAGGAATTAAGAGAATAGAGAAAAACCCAGCATGCCCTCCTTCTGCCGTTAGAGCCTGCAACTCGGCTGTAAAGCCCCCTCCCCCCCGACCCATCTGCAGACCGACAAGCCAGGGGAGTAGCGGACCCCAGTGATAACATACATAAAGGGCTCAGTCCAGAGCCTGGCTCTTAGTAAGGACTGAGCAAAACAGTTTTCTTTTCACCTTGACCTTTCTCATCATTCTTCTAAGAGCTATAGCAGTTTCCAAGGGAAACATTCAAAAGAGGAAAGAGATGCTATTGCCCTGTTTGACCCCATTGACCGGGTGGACGCCATCAATTTAGCAATAGCTCTCTAATCATCATCTCGTGTGTCCCTCCTTCCTTGCCGTGCTGTCTGGTCCATAGTAAATAAATATTTGCTGAATGTTATTTATTTTTATTTTGGCTGCGCCGGGTCTTAGTTGCAGGATCTTTGTTGCGGCATGCGGACTCTTAGTTGCAACATGCATGCGGGATCTAGTTCCCCGACCAGGGATCGAACCCTGGCCCCCTACATTGGGAGCGCGGAGTCTTGACCGCTGGACCACCAGGGAAGTCCCTTTGCTGAATGTTACTGATGCAGGTTCTGGAGGAGGTTCACAAGCTAAAATCTACATGAAGGTTTTTTTCTGTTCACCAGTGTTATATTACTGGGGATTGAACTCTTGATAGGTATTGCCGAATTGTCTCCCAGAGACTGTATCAATTTACATCCTTTGTGGCGTTGAATGATACCGTTAAAAAGAGTAGTCTCTCTAGCAGGTGAAACATGGTCTATCACTGTCTTATTTTGCAGTTCTTTGTTACTAGGAAGGATGAATACTTTCGTTCCATCAAGAATAAGTAAACAAATTTGGGTCAGGCTATATAGCTCAGATCTTAGCAGGATGTAGGCTTAAGGCCGTCAGTTACAGGAATTGACAGTAGACTCTTTCTGGGTGAAACACCACCTCCTCTACAGTGACAGAAGTACTTGGAATGACATTGCAAATAGGATGCTGATTTTTCTAAGCAGAGCGCACTTTCCCATCCTTCCTTGACCTTGGCGAATGCCCAGTGATCAAGCTGGAAACTTACAGAACTCAGCTTCCTCCCATCTTTGCCCACCTCCCACTTCCTGGCCACGCCACCCCCATTTTAGATGTTAATCGATTCAATCTTACAGATGCTAAGGCCGCTCGCCTTCCATGCACACATCTGGTGAGATGGGTGTTTCCCTGGCTGGCTTGCATGTTACCAGCATCTGTCAACCCTATTTAGTCTTTAATTGCTCTTGGGGCATCTGCAGGAAAAGCCTGCCTTGGGATCCACACACTCATATGAAAACAGTGCAAAGCGCTCCCAGGCTGGAGTGCATTTGGAAAGAGTGGTTAAAGTTGATTTTTTATTATTTATTGCTGAGCCGTTGAGTCATCATAAAATCAGTGTCCAGCTGAGGCTCCCTTTGGTCCTGTTGAGCCAGCTGTCACCCTGGTGGAGCGGTGGTGCAGAGGCATCTGAAGAAATCAGAAAAAAAAAAAAAAAAGGGAGGCCACCAAGTCCCCTGAGGCCATTGATTCATTTTATGATGCAAACACCTGTCCTGGTTTATATTAGCTGCCTTGTGACGGTTGCACCTAAAAACAAAAGCAGCGTTTGCAGCACCTCCAAGTGCAAAGGCTCTGAAAGGGTCTGAATACAACACCAGAGACAGAACAGCTATGAGTCACTGAAGATTGACTTTGATGCCCTGCAGGTGGAAAATAGGGATTCTTCCCGAGATGGGTGGGGTGTGGGCACCAGTCTTTAACTCCCTCCACCCTCCCAATAAATGATCCAGACAAACAGGCACCAGGAAATCTCTACATTGGCAGATGGCACAAAGTTCCCCAGCAAGTGCCTGGCCAGGCTGATGGGGATACACTGCAGGAAAAGCTTTGGAGTCTGCGTTAATGGGCAGGAATGTGCTGGATGAGTTTCAGTGAGGTGAAGTATCTGGTAATGAATCCACTCGGGGCAGGCATAATGGGCTCTGCGTATTGGTTATAGCCTTAGAAAGAGGTCTGGCCGTATCGGGCTGGGGTTTTAGGGATGATCTGCTCTATGCTGTTAGGACTATCACGAAAATATTGACCAGCACCAAAATGAGCGTTGGTGACAAGGTGGAGAATCTTATTCTCCCCTGGTCCCAAGATCTGCAACGCCATGGGCAGCTTTATTTGCCCCATTTCCACGAAGACCTCGTTTTTCAGTGATGTTAATAACCCTTCCTTTGAATCAGCAAGCAGTGACTCCACATCTGTGCCTCTGACCGTTTCTGGATTCCATTGTATCCAAACCTCCTCAACCAGCAGGGAGTAGAAGACAGGGCCTCTGCTTGGGCACAGAGCTGGCCTTCTCCCCTCTTTGCTTCCAAGGATTGTCTGGGTCTTGGCTAGAGGGTCTCCGGGTACCAGCTCCTTCCTGCCTGGTACCTTTGGGAGCAATACTGTAGGAGGAGAAAACAAACATAACAGCAAAATGATGTCTCAGTGGACATTTGTTGGTTGCCTTCCTTCATCCACTGCCTCTTCTCCCCTTCCTATCGGGACCTCAAATTTTAAAGCCATGTGACTTCGGGTGAGATTGATCCCACCCTCAGCACTAAGGTGGATCCTAATTGGCTTAATACAATGCCCTCATCCCATTTCCCTGGCCACTGTATTTGGTTCATTGATGAGCATTTAATTTTAGGCCAAGGAACTGAGAGGAGACATTTGCTAGGGGCATCTGGGAAAGAAATTTCTTTTTTTTTCCCCAAAGGAGTTGCAAGTCACTCTTCTCCTAATGAGAGGGGAGCCAGCCTCTGAGGGAAGCTGACATGGTAAAAGGCAAAGAGGAGAGAGAGAAATAGAAACTGGGATCTAGGTGACATCATCAAGCTGCTGGATCAAGCCATACCTGAAGTCCACATACCTCTAGACTTTTAGTTTTTATGTTGACGCATATGAAATTGCCAGTACTTATAATTATCCTAAGGCACACAGCAGCAAACACATCCCAAGGGATTCTTTGAGACGAGACTACCAAATTTTGTGTGTGTATCAGCTGTTCACTTTGCACTTTGACCTTTCCACCAGCTACAAGCTGGGCTTCCCAACCTTAGCTTAGTCACCCTTTAGTTCATCCTACACACTCCTTTCATATTAATTTTGCTTCGACACTGCAGTTTCCACACTTGTGCTTCAAAGCCAAGAATGGTGCTTTAGGGCTTTCTGCATGAAGGATAAACACAGTTGCCTGGCCTTACTCCAATAAGCTTTTCTAACCTTATTTTCCATGACTCCCAAATAGAAGAACCCTCCATTCCACTCAAACTAGGCTTCATTCTGACCATAGGCTGTGCCAGCTCCACTACGAGCCTATAATTAATTTTCTTTCTGCTGCTTACACCTCTGTCTGTCTGTCTGTCTCTCTCTTTCATGGCCCTTCCTGGTATACTTAAGGCTATGTTGGGGCAACTTATATTTAACGAGTTCTTTAACCAGATCTTTCTCTCCAATGAATTCCTATCACTCTTGAAATCTATGCTACGCAATCTTTAATTAATTACAGATTAATGGCTTCACACCTACAAACCCAACCTCTTAAAGTTACATGGACCATATATTATATCTGTTTCATAAACTTCCTAACTACCACAGTTTGGTGCACACAGCAGAAACAAAGGTATAAATGTTAAATAACTGACATTGTCCAGACTTAAACATTTAGGCCACTCAACTTAGCATTGGGTACAAATGAGCCCAGAAGCCAAACGATGAGGGTTTATCCAAGCTGATGTTCTGAACTTGAGACCTTCTGCATGTTTCCTAGGAAAGTTTCATCCAGCAAGATCATTTTTCCGACATCAATTCTAAAGAATTTTTTTTTTTTGATGTGGACCATTTACAAAGTCTTTATTGAATTTGTTATAATATTGCTTCTGTTTTTTTCATATTTTGGTTTTTTGGCTGTGAGTCCTGTGGGATCTTAGCTCCCCAACCAGGGATCGAACCTGCATTCCCTGCATTGGAAGGCGAAGTCCTAACCACTGGACTGCCAGGGAAGTCCCTGACAACAATTCTAACACATTTTCCCGTGTTCAGGCAAACCTGTGGGTTTCAGCCCAGACAATGAGAGGGAAACATTGATACTTTAACCCAAACGCAGCTTAAGAACCCTTGGAGGGTTCAGACGGACAGAGCTGAACCAAGGCTTTTTGCAGTCTGGCTTCTGTTTCTCAAGCCCTCGGTGGAGAGACAACTTCCTTCGAATCCCATAAGACACTGTGGATACTAAACAGACTTACAAACCCAATCGAATGAGCTAAGCGTCCACGGACCCAGAAACACCAAACCTATGTTTTTCTTAAAATAAACAAGCATAAAGCATTTAAAGAAGAAGGTTCTCAGGGGCAAACCCTAGTTGGATTTTAGCAGATCTGAAAACACTTGAAACATAGTCAAAAGACTTTCTGCTAATCCCAAGACATTTGCAAACAGGTTCTACCTTTTTGTGGCCTCCTGGCTCTTCCAGACCCCCATGGACGCACCTGTCTACCTGCGGACAAACCTGTCCGAGCTGTTCAACACAAGTAAACTCATCAAGGGACCATGGGAGTGGGCAGCGGACAGCACAGATGGGCACTGGGGGCGCTATTCATCATAAATGTCCTTGTTCATCCTTTTCCGCCATCAGGGATGACGGTGACTTTTCTGTCTTACACTTTGAATTCTCAAAAGAAAGAAGAGTAATACATGCATCGGTAGGCTACTTCAGTGTTCCGTAAACCTTAAGCTGCCAGGAAGTTTGCTTCCATCATGAAATCTCTTCAAATCCCATTGGCTCTTATTCTTTATCATAATTCTTTGAATATCTGAAACCCGTGATGTTTAAGTGAGTCTTCTCTGTTAGGGGTTAAGTCATCATATTTGTTTTTCTCCCAGTTCTAATTTCCTAACACTGTCATCTTCTTTCGAGTTTCCCCTATTTTTGTTTCCCTAGGGGCATCCTTTGGGACAGAAAGTGAGTTTAACCCTTAGACATTGACACCTATTTTCCTCTGAGTTTCAACTTCAGGGGGATTTCAGAGCAATACTTACCAAGGTAACTGAGCTCACCCATTCTCTGCAGCTTGGGGAGAATTCCTAAATCTATTTCATTTATTCAGCCATACTTGGTAGGACTCAACTAAAAGAATCTTATTAATTGAAACATCTGACAGTAGGTTGGATTTTAGTTTAACTGGAAGATCCTGTATAACCCAGGGAAATAAGACAACTGGAAAGTTTGCATTTTATTTGGCAGCTTTTTATAGTTCCCAGATCTTGTAAAAAACATGGGGGAGGCGGGGTGGCAGGATAAAGCAATGGAGTTTTTAAACCAAATGAAAGCTGAATGTGGACGAGGCCAAGGTTTCTTGCCTATCGCTAACCTCCATGAATAAGAGAGAAGAAAATTTCCTTCACTCTGTTGAACAGAATATTACACTGGAAAACTACTAATTTTAGGTGCTGAAAATCAGCTATTTCCTGTAACATACACTGGTCCATACTTTTTTTTTTTTTTCACAACACTGTTATTGTTTCTATTACAAAAGTCACACAAGTTCATTCTGGAAAATTTTTTGAAAAAAAAACCAGAAGCAAAATGAAGAAAATTTAAAATTGCTCAAAGCTCACTGCATGGAGAAATTCAATTAATAAAAAATTAGTGGTTTAATAATTAATAAAGTGTATAAATGTCTAGTACTTTTATCTCTATTTTCTCTCTTATATTCTTTCTCTCTTTCTCTCTCGCAAAAACTAAAATTGAAATTATACTGGACATTCTGCTTCATAACTTACTTTTTTCATGATAGAAGTTATTCCTAAATAGGTTTTTTTTTTTCTGGCTGAGATATAAGGTTATATTCTAGTCCCCGTAATACTTTTCTACCATAGCAAACATCCTTGGATCTAAATCTTTATGCCCAGACAAGGTCTCTCCTTACGAGGCATTTCTGGACGAGAAATTGTTGGGTCAAAGGAGATGCAGAATTCTAGGGCTTCGGGGTAAGGGTTGCCTAGCTGCCTTCCAGAAAGATTAAATAATTTCGCACATCCACCAGCACGGTATAAATATTTCCTCATACAAATTCTGGATATTTTAATTGAAAATTCAAATTGATAGATACAAAATAATAGCTCATTATTTTATTTGATTATTAATGAGCTTGAATATTTTCATATAAAATACTGCCATTATATCTATACTGTTGTACATCCAAGTAAGACGTAATTTAAAATTAGTTATTCATTTAATTTTTATATAGTAAGTATAGCAACTCTATGCTTTCTCTCATATATTGAAAATATTCCACATATAACAAGGTCCTACTGCATAGCACAGAGAACTATATTCAGTATCCTATGATAAACCATAATGGAAAAGAATACAAAAAAAAAGAATGTATATATATGTACAATTGAATCACTTTGCTGTATAGCAGAAATTAACACAACATTGTAAATCAACTATACTTTAATTTAAAAAATTTTTTTAATTAAAAAAAGAAGATATTCCTTTCAATCTAACAGCAGCTGGGCTAGTAAACAATGCACAGGTTACCAGGTAAGAACAGAGCATCTTATTCTGTTCAATCAGAGGCTGTTTACCCTTTAACAGTCTCCTGCACAGAGGTTCATGCCCAAGATGGGTTTAGACTAGGTTGCTTCTGAGTTCTTTCTTATACCTGACATTCTTCCTCCTTTCCTACACTTAGAAATAAAGCATCCTTGGTCCATTAGGAGAAGGAGCAGAGTGGAGAAGCATGGGGACCGGTGGCCCTGCCGGCTGTGACAAAGTGGCTCCGGGTCTGCTCATTTCTCCTCTGTGGTGTCCCACGTGCCTGCCACGCCCCTGCCACGCTGGCCATGACCGCCACCCTCCTTCCTACAACACTTGTACAACTTCCCTTTAAGGCTTCTGTGGCGCGTTGGAACTTACAGCCAGAAACTGGATTCTTGCACCTACGTGTGCGAGTTTCCTCTGGCTGCTGTAACAAAGTGACACCAACTGGCTTCAAACAAGGGACATTTATTCTCTCACAGTTCTGGAGGCCAGAAGTCCTAAATCAAGGTGTCAGCAGGGCCATGCCCCCTCTGAGACTCCGAGTAAGCTCCTTCCTTGCCTCTTCCCAGCTCCTGGTGGCGGCTGCCTGTCCTTGAAGCTCCTTGCTTGCAGCTGCATCACACCAGCCTCTGTCCTCGGCATCTTTCCCTGCATCTTCTCCTCCCCTGTTAGAGCTCTCGTGTCTCTTGTCCTGGACCATGAGCTCCTGATGTCAGGGTCCATCCCATACTCACTCCTCTACCTCAAGAAGCACCTGGTACCCGATATGCAGAGGGAGCTCTTTGGATGCATAGTGAACGAAGATGAATTAATTCTATGGCTTCTCTTTATAGCCCACGTCTTGAATTCTCCTGGATATTTTATCATCAGCTCTTCCCCTGAATACCCCTCATATACCAAATACACTCCCCAAAGTGGACTTTCTCCAGGGTTTTCTTCTCAACTTTCCTTCATTCTCGCTGTATTCCCTCCCCGAGTTGTCCTGTTACCACCACTGTTGCGTGGGTCGACTCATAAACCTACCTGTCTTGTTTCAATCCTTCCCTTGAGCTCAGAGCTATATTTCTAACAGCCCGCTAGAGTGAATAGAAGCTTTGCTCAAATTCTAAAGCCAGCATGTCTAAAACGACACCACCACCCCACCTGGTCCCCTGGTTCTTGGTTTCTGACGTCCCAGGCACGAATTAGAATCAACACCTATTGGCCAGTAATTCTAGAGACGTGGGCCCCGGCACGAGGGCCATCCCCAACTTTTGTGGGTTCCGCGCTGGAGTGGCATTTGTCACCCATTGTTTTCCCTTCAATTTTGCCACTGCTTCGCTCAAGATTTTGGTGTCTCTCACCCACTCTTGTGGTAGCATCCTGACAGGTCTCCCTTGCTTCCTGTCTCTTGCTCTGCTATCCATCCTTCAGGAGAATGGTGTTGAGAGAAGGATCGGATGGCATGATTCTCTTGCTTGAAAGCCCCCGGGCTTGCATTCAGGGGGTCCTCCTTTTGGGATGGGAACGGATGTTGGCTGTGAGCCTGGGAAGTGGAGTGACACTGCATTTGTTCAGCGTGATTTGCTGTGTTCGATGGACCCCGCTCAGCTTCGCTGGAGTTACCCTGTTTCATCCCGGTCCTCAGGCTCTGGGCCCCCAGGTTTTTCAGGAGGTGCCAGAGCTCCGCCAGTAACACCTACGAAAGGTCACCGCTTTGACCTCATGATTATTGTGTAAGCTCGTTAAGGGCAAAGATCAAATCTTTTGTCGAGCTACACTTACTTCTCAGCTGCATTTAATGTAAAACTGGGCAGCAGAGGCCTCTGAGGAAATCCTTCTGAAAGAGCCGGTGTGAGAAAGATAAATAAATAGCAGAGGCCCCTGGGCTGAAGCAGCAGGGCAGGGCAGCTCTCCGAGGCTGCAGACGCCGAGGTGAGCTTGGCTGCAGAAGTGCCGGGCCCGTGATTGATGGAGGCAGTTTGCATCCGGGCTTCTAACCAGACCCCCTCACCTTGCAGAATATAGAACTGAAGGCATCCACTGCTCCCTGAAGCCAGTGCTTTCCCGGGACGAGGCAGCATTGTGTTCTACTTACTGAATGGGAGGCTTTCTCTTCCCTTCCCAGTCACCACGGCATCCGATCACCAGCCTGGGCCAGGCTACACCGGGCTCCCTCCTCCCTGTTCATCGTTCATGATTTTCACGTGTTTTGGGGCTGTTTTCAAGTGCCCCAACCCCCAGCCTCTGCTCAGTGGAGCTATAAAAGCAGAAAGTCTTTCATCTCTTCGCCAGCAACAGCCCTCCCTGCTCCCTTGATCATTTGGCGAACTTGCCTCTGAACTCGGTCCAAGCTGTCTGTCTCCTTGGGATTCCACGTCTCCTCGACCGAGATCGGCCTCCCAGGTGTGCTGGATGATTAGCACGGAGGAAGGAGTTATGTACACTGTGGTTAGCGCAGTAATAACAGCGATATTAATAAGAGCAAGAGCCTGACGATGACAGAGCACCTGGGCTACGGTGATCGCGAGGAAGATGCACTTTTAGCCCCGGGGAGCCCATATTGTCCTCTTTTTATTGTAACACTTCCGGTTCTTTCTCTCATTCCAACAGTAATCTGTGTCCATTGTGCAAAGCGTGAAAAATTCAGAAAGATAGAAATAACTCAGGATACGTTACCCATACTCCTGCCATGCAGAGGTAACCACTGTTAATATGTTGGTGGTTTTTTGGTCCAGATTTAGTTGATGCACAAGCTCTCGGATTCACACATGTAAATACATTGGCAGAGGTGGGTTTCATGCTGTATATAAAATTGTGTGGCACCAAAGGGGAAACGTGAGGGGAAGTGATAAATGAGGAGATTGGGATGAATATAAACACACTACTGTATATAAAATAGATAACTAACAAGGACCAACTGTATAGCACAGGGAACTCTACTCAATATTCTGTAATTACCTATAAGGGAAAAGAATCTGAAAAAGAATGAATATATATATACATACAACTGAATCACTTTGCTGTACACCTGAAACTAACACAACATTGTAAATCAACTATATTCCAATAAACATTAATTGAACAGCTAAAAAAAAATTTTTTTGGGGGGGGCTTCCCTGGTGGCACAGTGGTTGAGAATCTGTCTGCTAATGCAGGGGACACGGGTTCGAGCCCTGGTCTGGGAAGATCCCACATGCCGCGGAGCAACTAGGCCCGTGCGCCACAACTACTGAGCCTCTGCGTCTGGAGCCTGTGCTCCGCAACAAGAGAGGCCGCGGTAGTGAAGAGCCCCGCGCACCGCGATGAAGAGTGGCCCCCGCTTGCCGCAACTGGAGGAAGCCCTCGCACAGAAACGAAGATCCAACACAGCCAAAAATAAATAAATTAATTTAAAAAAAAAATTTTTTTTTGAATAAATAAAATTGTGTGTCCTCTTTTTCCTTCAATGTGATATCACACAGACGTTTCTAGGTCATGAGATAGTCTTCTACAGCATAATTTTAATGGTTCTATAGAAATATATATTCGATGATGTATTTGGCCATTTCCTTATGGTTGAGTCCATGGGTGGTTTCTGAGCTGGGTCGTTATGAAAGTACTATAGGAAAGGAGCAGGGGACAGAGCACATAAAGTGACCTGTAGAAATAGCTTGCCATCCGGAGAATTGCTGGGGGAAGCTCAATTCCCACTTTCTGCATTCCTACTCACTGGAAAATGGAGTAGTTTGGCATTGAACCAGTCAGATGGGGCAAGGGGAACAGCTCTTTGAGTGGGGAAGGGGGTTTGGACCAATCTTCCATATCTTTATATCTTAATCCCTTAGCCACATAACTAGAGATGTCCTAGAGATAGGAAGAGGGAAGGGACACAACCAGGAGAGTTAGCAGTCTTGCCCACGTAGCCCCAGGAAGGCAGGAAAGAGAAACTCACTCACATCTCAGAGATCAAGTGGGAGTTACTATCCCAGTGAATATAAACCCATGAACCACCCTCTGGGAGATAAACCAACATGGTGAGCAAATTATCTTCATGGGCGCAAAATGTTCTTTGGAGGAAGAGAATGTAGCAGGTCAAAACTCTTGCAGTATAAAAAAAAAATTACCTGCTTCTGTTTTACTTTTCTTTTTTAACTGGATAAGAAAAATCCAATCCCTCCTAAGCTGGGATGGGGATTAACTTGAAAGTGGGTGTGAGGGATCTAATGGAGGGATGAAAATGCCCTAAAACTGATTATAGTGACGGTTGCACCTCTCAGTAACGTTCCTAAAAAATCATTAAATTGTACACTTGAAATGGGTAAGTTTTATGATAGGTAAGATATGTTTCCAATAAAACTACTTAAAAAAGTAAAATTTAAGCCCCTACCTAAAAAAAAAAAAAAAAAGTCTCGTGTAAAACCAAGACAAGAGACTTTTTAAAGGGTTGACTAGGACTAGGTTGGGAAACCAGGGAGGCCTTGTGGGAAGCAAGATGGCGAGATGCACGGTGGACATGGTCCCATGTGGCACCAGAGGCAGGAGGCTGCACCACAGCCAGCTGAATGCAGCAGAGAGGCTCTCAGCCTTGCTTTCATCTGCTCTGTTGTCCCTGGCAACCTCTGCTAACTCTGTCCGGTGAGTCACTGTACCTTCAGGTACAAAGAACGGCTGTCTGGAATGAGAACAGGCTTTGACCTTTGCTGGCTGTGTGACTTCGGGTAAATCATTTCACCTTCCTGAGACTTGGATGCCACGTGCGGAGAATGAAGGATAATGTCTGGCTCTCGAAGGCCTGTTGAGTTGTAACATTTCTCTAATGCCATGATTCATGCTTTATAAATGGTTATAAACAAATCCTAGAGCCAATTTTCTAGTTTTCTCCTGTGCCCAAGGACAAACATAAATCATGTTTAACTGGTGAGAACTCTAGCTAACTCACAGGTATATCATGAGATTAAATGAAATAATAGACCTGAAAGGAATGTGATGAAGAAAAAAATACCTAAAACCCTATGGGGATTTTTACCCTATTTTTAGGTAAAAATACCTAAAACCCTATTAAAAAAAATTCCTAAAAATACCTTAAAAAACCCTAAAACCCTAAAAAAATACCCTAAACCCTAAAATATTAGCACAGGCATCATCTTGCTTTCCTCCTCAAATCAACCTTCTGTGCTAGTCCAACAACGTTGGAGAAACGGTTGTCATTTGCTGGACTTGGGCTGAGTTTCTAATCTGTTGGTTTCACCTAATCTTTAAAAGGAAAATTCTATCCAAGTACAGTGGCATTTATAATATCCTCATTGCAAAATAGGAGGAGACAACAACAAATGGAGGCATCTTAGTAGGGTACCTAAAAAAAGGCAAGGGATTCTGGAAAGCGAATGGGTGGTGAAGACAAGTGCTCTTGCCGTGGTCAGTTTCTTGCCATGGTCAGTTTCTGCTCTTCCGTGAGCCTGCAAAACAGGTGGCAAGAGAACAGACCCCAGACATCTCAAGTGTTGTTCTTCACGAGGTCCTCCTAGAGTGGACAAGGGCCAGCCGGGCACGTGGTTCTCGGGGTTGGTTCTCATGCTGACAATGCAGCCGTCACATCCCCTGGGAGGGAGCACTGAGGGACTTCGGTAAAGACCGGGTCTGGGTTTCACAGTCCAACGTGAGATGCAGTGAGACATCCATCAGAGCTCTGTAGATTCAGGTAAATATATTAGATTTTAATGCCACTCTGAAATATCAGTTGGATCCTCCAAAGTATGCTCTTGACAATCAGCCAGTTGCCAGGTGTTTGCTTTGTGCTACCTGGACAGAGCCTGAGAAGTCCTCTCCCCATGCCCCGCCCCCCCACCCCCCCATCCCCCGCCCCCCTTGGTGAGCACTGGCTCATATTTGCACAATAAACTCAACATCTCGCTGTAACAGCCTTTCTGGCTGCTTCCCCCGAGGCCTTCCTTGGAGGAGAGCTGGCTGGGCAGCCCAGAACACATGTGAAAGGTTAAGCTTGCAATATGGAACTTTAGTTCCAGGTGGGGTGTGTTACTTTGGAGGACAGGTGAGTCTGAAAGGCAAAAATGAAATCAATGCATCCTCTCTCCCCACTCCTCTGCCACTTCCCCTAGGGGTTTGTGAGTGGAGATGTTTTTCAGATTCAAAATGATTCCATGCCAGAGTCAGCTGCTGCAACACATTGGTTCACTGTGGCTCTTTCCTTTATTCACACTCTTACCCACACCTTCCTTCCTTTCTTCCTTCCTTCCTTCCTCCTTTCCCTCCTTCCTTCCTCCCTTCCCTCCTTCCATTCCCCCTTCCTTCCTTCCTCCATATCCCTCCATATTCTCTGACACTTAGTGTCACAAACACTGGTTGATTGCCCTCTACATGTCCAGATCTATTTTTGGTTCCAATGATGCAAAGATGAATGAGACACAGTCTCTTCTTCCAAGATACTCACTACGGGGAGACAGAAATAAAACCCAGAATTGCAGCCTAGTGGGATAAGGGGTATCGTGGAGGCCTGTAGTGAGTGGATCAAAGCCTGGAGTGATTAGTCCTGCTCTGAGACCCTCGTAAGTGTCCATATCAGGTGAAAACTTTAATTTTCTTGACCAATGAATGACGTGATTGCTTTAGTATGCTTACACACATAGCTTATCTTTCTCATAGATAAAACATTTGATTTTATTTTTTTTCTTTTTTAAATTTATTTATTTTACAGTAGGTCCTTGTTGGTTATCTGTCTTAAATATAGCAGTGTGTACATGTCAATCCCAAATTCTCAGTCTATCACTCCCCCCTACCCTTCCCCCTTGGTAACCATAAGTTCATTCTCTAAGTCTGTGGGTTTGTTTCTGTTTTGTAAATAAGTTCATTTGTATCATTTTTTAAAAGATTCTTCATATAAGTGAAATCATATGGTATTTGTCTTCTTTGTCTGACTTACTTCACTTAGTGTGATAATCTCCAGGTCCATCCATGTTGCTGCAAATGGCATTATTTCATTCTTTTTTATGGCTGAGTTAATATTCCATTGTATATATGTACCACATCTTCTTTATCCATTCATCTGCTGATGGACATTTAGGTTGTTTCCATGTCTTGGCTATTGTGAATAGTGCTGCAATGAACACTGGGGTGCATGGATCCTTTTGAACCAAAAGCATTTGACTTTAGAAGGAGAATGCACTTTTGATGAGTTCTAATCACACACTCACACACAGAGTTTATAAAGGGAGTTGATTTTCCAGGGCGCCTCTCAAGGTGTTCTACCTCTCTTCCTCAGAAGTTCAGAAGTCTGTCCAGGTAAGTTTGATCACCTGGTGTGAAGGGCTGAGGGCCAGTGGGTTCTGCAGGTAGAATCTGTGTTCTTAAGAGACTGGGACCAAAAGCGCATCTTGCCGGCAACACTGGAGTTTCATGCCACACTCAGCCTGGCTTTCCACTCTGAAGGCAGCGATCTCACAATCCTGGTGGAAAAGATCCAAATTCTATGTCTTTGTGACTTTCATGTTTGTCAATCATTTAGAAGATATCTTCTGAAAAGCTCAGCAAAGGGATCCAGCTATGAGAGTTTTCTTTTCGTCAAGAAACCATTAGCATTGTCCATAAAAAAATGACAATGGATTCATTCTTAGGATCAGTTCCATTTATCCCATTCAGTCCATTAATAAACATTCTTTGGTACTTGATACGTGCTGGTGCTGAGCTAAGCTGTGGGACACACACGAGCACCTCCTGGCTGATGCAGAAAGGGGGACGCTGCTCCCTTGCCTTCATCTAGGGCTTTGCTTCCTCTATCCCATCCCCTTTCTCCCTGCCTTTCCTATTGCCATCTTTTTCATCAGCACCCCAGGCATACTAGGGGCTCCCCAAAGGCTTCTTCATCGATTGAGTCTCTGCTCTAATCGGATCAATCGCTAATCACTCGCCTTCAGGAGGTTCCACGCAGGGGCCCTAAATAATGTAGGGACTTAGGTTGCTCTAAAAGCAGATTAGGAAACGAAAATCGGGCACCCAACTGTGCAGTGCAGCAAGTCCTGAAAATTTACAAAATACTTATGCTTTCAAGCCTGATTCTTCCCTGTCTCCAAGCGAGGTGAGGAAGATGTCAGTCCAGGGCCAGAGAGAAACAGAGGAAAGTGGAAGTTTTCCTTCTCCTCTGACCGTCAGGTATGAGCTGGCCCCCGACAGAAAGTGATATTCAATGCACTCCTTGGTTCTTTTCCTGAATCACTGAATGCTAGAAGTGGAAGCAGCCTCTGGGTTGTCCCAGACGAGGCCCCTGAAGAAAGTTGGTCGGAGGGGACAAGGTGAATTATAATGCATTATAATTCCAGATAGGCACAGAGTTAAACCAACATGATATGATGGTGACAATGCCAAGGTGTGTTATTTCAAGGACTTTCTCTTCAAGAAGGTGTGGTCAGTAGGGCGAGGAGTCCTGAACTCCAAGGGCAGACATCGAGCTCCTGCCCTCGGCTTTCTGTGAACGTGAATAGCTGGGCCTCCCTCTCCTCTGCAGCAGGAAGGCTGCCGGCCTCACTGGGAGCCACGTTGAAATGTTGTTCCTGAGGCTGGACTAGGACCTTTGGAAGGTTTAAACACTGAAATGATTACGGAGCCACCCTTTCCCTGCCCTTCTGCACCCTGGACCCATTCAAAATGCAAACTGTGCTAAACTATAAAACGATTGCAAGAAATTCCAACAATGTTATAATTTTTTTGATGAGGAATATTTGGAGCATATTATGAAATATTAAATTACTTCCACTATTATTATTTTTTGTTGTTGTTATTTGTGATCTCTCTCTTTCCTGGGGCCCTAAGCACACACTCAAGCTGCTCAGTGGATACAATAGAATTGAGTTGCCATCCCTGTCCCAGAGGGGGCTGCGGGAAGCCATCCCTAAACCAAGTAAACAAAGCCCAAAACCAAGGCCTGTTCCTCTGGGTGATCGGAGGTGATGGGCTCTGAAGGATTGACTCATTGGAACCAAAAAGCACACAAGACTCACTCAGAAAGACACCAGAATGCAAATCTAGTAATTTACCGTGACGGACCGTTTTCACAACGACTGGAAAACTCAAAGTCTGTGTGATCAGCACATTCTCTCCCTGTAGGAAAATCCAAATACAATCAGACCAAGTTATAATCAGAAGGCTGCTTGCCCAATGTGGAGCCCAAACCGGAGAAGTTGATGAATCAGATGGTTAAAGGCATCTGATTTCCCCGCGCTGGCACGGGCAAGGCCAGTATACCCCTCCAGGCCTTTTGTTATGTTTTTAAGACTGACCAACTACACTGCAGACCGGAAGTTGTTTACACTGTAAATATATTCAAACAAATTATGAATCGCTGGAAGTTATTCTCTCTGCCCAGTTGATTTTATATCTGGGATTCAATCCATTGTGTGTTAATCTTAAAATGTGATCCCCATAGGCAACTTATTTCCTTCACTTCCTGATTGGTTTTTCTTTGGGGGGGTGTGGGGAGAGGCGGCAAAGTGGTGGAGAAGAGGGAATGATAATTCATTGTTGTTCCCTTATTTTCCAGATAAGAAAACAGATATGATTACAGTTAGATAGTTTGAGACAAAGCTGAGAATAGAATCTAAATATTATTGTATTCATTCAGTCATCACATATTACTTGAACACCTATTGTGTGACGGTATTGGTCTAGGCTCGGGAGAACAGGGCAGCAAGATTGCTGCCCTCATGGAGCTTATGTTCTAGTGCAGGGGACAATGTAGAAAGAAATACATTATAATTCCAGACAGGCACAGAGTTAAACCAACATGATATGATGGTGACAATGCCAAGGTGTGTTATTTCAAGGACTTTCTCTTCAAGAAGGTGACGTTTGAGTGATGAGAAGGAACAAGTTGTTCTGATAGCCCAGGTAGAGCATCCCAAGGAAATGGAACCAGCTGGTGCAAAGACTTCGGGTGTTCAAATAACAGAAAGAGAGGCTAAGAGGAAGAGACTGGATTATAAGAGCAACCGGAAGTCCCTCAAGTATATGGGTGGTACCCTCAGACTTGTGATTGAAAGGGATCACGCTCATTGCTCTGTAGAATATGGATTGAAGGCAATTAACAGTGGAAGCTGGTTCAGGTCTTGATTTCCAACCGTGTGCCCTTTTCTCTATAACATCTCACGCAACCACCTTATCAGATCAGCTTTAGTCTAGCATGCATTAGAACCTGCTCTGAATGACCCCTATTTATTGGAAAAAATGGTCTGACTTAAGATGGCTTAGCTGAGCCTGTTTGAGATTGAGTTTTCAATTTTAGGGACGAAGGACCAGTGGACAAAGATTCCCTCCCATTCACTCCCTGAAGGTTTCTATATATGTTGTAACTTGTCTTCCTACTTCTAGTTGATGTGTCTTCAAAAATTGTGACTGGTAACATTCTTCTTCTATATCCACTCTAGGACTTCTGGGCCAAAGGATTTTAGACAAAGCTTGAAGCAGAATGGGTGCCCTAAGCAGTCCCCAGCTGAGAGTCCTCTGCCTATTTTAGGAAGCATCAGAGTAAGAAGTCACAGACTGAATTTGATTATCTAGGTAGATTCCTATAGGTGTCCACAGATCTCAGGTGGAGATTAAAACATCTATTGACATCAGCTTCGACTGCTCAGAAGAATCTGTTTTCTCATGCCCCTTCAATATGGCCCTAAAACTGTACGTAGAAGGTTCATGATTTATACCCCCCCCACCCCCCCCGCTTGGGAATATCAAAGGTTCAGAGTGATTTTTGTTAATAATTTTTCCCCAGAAACTTTATTTACAGTGATTTTGGCTCTTCAATTTCTCATCCAATTGAACCAAGATTGATAAGAAGGTTCTCCTGGATTCAGACATTGATGTTTATTCCTTGTGATGGTCTCCTTGGCTGGGGATTGTCTCACCACCTTTTCTACCTTAGGCCCCTGGAAGACCAATCGTTGTACAAAGTAGAAGGACAGCATTTGAACTAGGTCATAGTTCATGGGAACATTGTTTCAGATGCACTCCTTTAGGGTTGGCAGGAAGATGTGTGGGACCAGAGCTGCAGTAATCTAATCTGGCCATTGGGGAAGAATAAATCACTGCTCTCCGTAGTGTACATGACCTTCACCCCAGTTATATTTTTGAAATAATTACAAGATAGTCTGTCAGTGGTGTCTATGGGAGAGTTAAAACAGAATTTACAATTGAGTGGTCTGTTCACCCTTGGATGTAGTTCACTGTTTTGAGATAAATTTGCATTTCAAATAATAAAGAGTCTGAGATTCCTCCAAAGCAGCCAGCTCATTCAGAAAAGTCATTAAATGGTGTCTAAAATTGTATAGAACAACCGTCTAGCTGGGCTGCTGACTGAATTTTCATACAATGGCTAAATATTTTGATTTGATACATCTAGCCTGAATTGAATATTGTTTAATTTTATTCATGAAATGATATATCATTTCAGTTGAACAGTAGATTCTATAGTTTATTTCAATTCATGCTAGACATAGATGAATACAATTGATTATTATTTTGGTCAGATGTGGACCCAATCTTATATTACCTCTTTGTGTTGATGAAGTTTGTTGGCAGCTATTGACTGAGAGATACTAAGGTAGGAAAAAAAGGCCAACTTTCTTTGTTGGATTTTTAAAATGAAAATTTATGTTTGTTAATGTTCTTAGGGCCAATGAGATAAAATTGCCTCAAAATCGGATAACTACAGACCCAACTCTCTATAGTACTTACAAGAGACACACATTAAATATAACCCATGCAACCAATAATCATAAGAAAGCATGAGTCACTATATTAGCATCAGAAAAACTAAGCTTCAAGAAATTATCAGAAATAATTTCATAATGATATAAATAAAATATGACAGAATTAAAGTAAGAAACAGACAAGGGCACAATTACAGCTGGCAATTTTAACAATTCACTTTCAATAATTGATAGAACAAGTAGATGGTACAAGAAATGAATACAGAAGATTTGAACAGCACTGTCATTCAACTTAACCTAATTGACATTTATAGAACTACACACCCAACAAAGTAGAATACACATCCTTTTCTGGTGGACATGGAACTTTCACCGAGATAGACCATATGCTGGACCATAAAGTGAGTCTTAATAAATATCGAAGTATTTGATCATGCAGACTATCTTCTCCGACTACAATGGAATTAAATTAGAAATTAAAAATAAAAAGATATCTGGAAAATCCCCAGCTATTTAGAAAAATAACCATATACTCCTGAATAACCCTTGGTATAAAGAGAAATCATAAGGGAAATATTTCCAACTGAACGATAAAGGCTAACACAACATATTAAAATTTGAGGGATGTAGCAAAAGCAGAGTTTGCAGTGAAATTTATAGCTCTAAATGTTTATATGATGAAAGAAGAATGGTTTTAAATCAATCACCTAAGCTTCCATCTTAAGGTATTAGGAAAAAAAGAGAGCAAATTAAAACTGAAAAAAAAGGAATGAAGGAAATAATAAAGATAAGATCAGAAACCAGTGAAATACAAAATGAACAAACAATAGAGGAAGATCAGTAACACCAAAGGCTGGTTCTTTGAAAGATCAATAAAATTGAAAAACCTCCGGTTAAGCAACTGATAAATTGATACTGATAAAGGTGAGAGAAAATACAAATGACTAACTCAGGAATTAACAAGGACATTAGTATTGATTCTACAGATATTAAAAGGATAATAAGGGAATATTGTGAGCAAGTTTATATCCTTAAGTTTAACAACTTAGATGCCATGGAAAAATTTCTAGAAAGACGCAAGTTGCCAAAACAGACACACAAAGAAACAGAAAATGTGAATAGCTCAAAATATGTTAAATTTAATTCATAATAAAATCTTTGCTCAAAGAAAACTCCATGAAAGATGGTTTGCCTAGGAAGTTCTGTGAAACAGTTAAAGAAGAAATAAAACCAATTTTACACAAACTGTGTCCAAAAACGTGAGGCCTGATTCCCAAACCAGGCAAGAACATTACACAGACCACAGACAAATATCTCTCATGAACAAAGACGCCAATATCCTTAGCAAAATATTAGCAAATTGAATTCTGAAAAATATATAAAAATGATAAAACATCATGGGACAGGGAGGTTTTCTTTCCTTAAGAGTGCATGACTGGGACTTCACTGGTGGTGCAGTGGTTAAGAATCCGCCTGCCAATGCAGGGGACACGGGTTCGATCCCTGTTCTGGGAAGATCCCGCGTGCCGTGGAGCAACCAAGTCCGTGCACCACAACTACTGAGCCTGCGCTCTAGAGCCCACGAGCCACAACTACTGAGCCCACATGCCACAACTACTGAAGCCCACACGCCTAGAGCCCACGCTCTGCAACAAGAGAAGCCACCGCAATGAGAAGCCTGCACACTGCAACGAAGAGTAGCCCCCGCTCACTGCAACTAGAGAAAGCCCACGCGCAGCAACGAAGACCCAACGCAGCCAAAAATAAATAAATAAATAAATTTTTTTAAAAAAGTGCACGACTGGTATAGTATTCAAAAATCAGTGTATTTCACTACGGTAAAGAAATAAAGGAAAACATTTCATGATCAACTCAATCTATGTGGAAAAAGTTTCCATAAAATGTAAAACACATGCATGATAGAAACTCTCAGCAAACTAAGAATAGAAAGAAACTTACCCTGATAATGTGTAACCATGAACAATCTACAGCTAACATCACAGTAAATGGCGATTATAAAAAACTCGACACTTTGCCCTAAGATTTGGCACAAAAAGAGAAGTGCCCACTATCCTAGATTTTGAACTTATTCCTATCCTTCTTCTTTATGTGTGTGTGTGTGTTTAATTTTTGCTTATTGTCAAGCTTTATATCTCAGAGACCATGGGCAGTTCTGGGATTTGCTTCTTTTCACTGACTGATATCCTTCTCGGATCACTTAGCCTTATTCATTCATTTTCTCTGTGTTTGATTCCACTGTGTGAACATATCACAATATATTCAGTAGCCTCTAGATGTTTAATTTGTTTCTGGGGTCTTTTCTGGTTTTGTTTTGTTTTCCTCTCACTGCTCTTTGGAATAAAATAGGGAATATCTTGGTATAAGCAGGCAATTTAAACAATATATTAAAATAGAAAATCACAGAAGGTTATCAATGCTGAACTTTCCAGGGTTTTACAACTTTCTCCTTGACAGCCCCCCTCGGTCTCAGGGGCTGTAGAACCAAAATGGGCATGTTTTATTCTCGCCCAAACTTCTCGCCAGTCTAGGTGGGTGTCTGCTGATAACCCGTGTTAGGTGTAAACGCTGCACGTTGGGCCTGATGCTTGGGGGCCTTCATGTGGCCCCCGGTAGCCTAGAGTGACCAAAACCTTTCTGTGAAATCCCCACGTCCCTTTCAGGAAGAGGTGCCAGAAATGGCTTAATCTGCTCAGGGAGGACAATAGAATTCTCCAATTTTGGACGTGCATGGAATCTTACACATCATGTAGCTTCTTTCTAACAAATGAAGAAACCGAGTCCCAGAGAGAGAGAATAATAACATCCCGAGGGTTATTAGAGGCATAGCAAAGACCCCAGTGTCTTTGGGGTGAGTGATGGTCTCTGGATACCCAATTAGCATGCAAATAGGTGACATTAGAGAGAAGATGCCTGAACCCGCCAGGATCATCAATGGATTAGCAGAATTACCTTTATTAGATTGACTCACTGTTACCTAGCAGAGAGCAGGCCTGAGGGAAAGGGTTACTGGAAGGGTCAGTTTTGACTATTTCTCTAGCAAGTTCTATTGTCTGGGGATGGTAGGTGGGGGGCAAGGGTGGGGGGGGCGGGTAGAGTTCCTGGATTGTGCCTTAAGGGTGGGTCCCCAGGAGGTAAATAGAATTGCTGGCTCCTTTGGACACTGGGGCTGAAGAGGGAGCTTAGGGTAGGGAACAGAATCAACAAAGCAGAGATGATATTGAAAGGTGTGTGTGTGTTTCTGTGCGAAGGGAGAGAAATAGCTGTGTCATGCTTTTGTTTAGGACTAGCTCTGATTATCACCAAGCTGAATACCTAAAAACCCTTTGCATTCTCTATTTCCTCATTCCCTGTCTCTCTTCTTCACTGTTGTTTGGCCTCACGTCTGTTCCTCCTCACTCCCAACGCCTCCGTCCTCTTCAAAGCCTCCACCCCATCCACGGTGGATTTCGAGAATTTTCGTAACTAGTCTACTCGCCTTGTCCTTCTCATCTATAGAAACTTCCCGTTGCTGCAAATTCACTCCACCTGCTGGTCCAAATCCTTCCATGGCTCCTCATCATTACAGAACAATTCGAAATGCCCCTGCTTCTCAAGCAAAATATACGTCCATCTATTTCCAGCGAGAGCACTCAGCTTACCCACGCATGGCTTTATGGCTTTTGAAAGTGAGTTCCCATTAGACTCCCTCTAACCTACTAACCCTCTCCTCCCCTAATCAGCTCAAAACCACTGCTGCGGCCAGCTGGTGTCCTGAGGTCTTATCTCGTAACCCTGCCCTGCCCCGCTGACCACATCACCTCTCGGAGATGCTCTCCAGTTACGTTCCTAGCGCAGCAGAGAGCAACGGGGACACTCCCTGCCCCAGCTGGCCCGGCTCAAGTCCTGTTTTGTCAGCTGGATCTTTGTTGACCTTTCTGATGATGATATACTTTCAGTTTTGCCTTCTAAAGGTCAATAATAACTAATTAAATAAAACAATACTACTATTTCTTGAGTGCCATGGAATGCAGGCACTATGCTAAGTGCTTTACAGGCCGCCTCGTCTCATGTAAGCTCCCTAACAACTTGCTGAGATAAGTCCTATTATCATCCCATTTTACAGAGAAGAAAACTATAAATGCAGAGGGGGCATCAGAGCCAAGGTCCACCTCCAAACGACTCCAGCCACTATGATGGGCTGTCTCCCCTTTTATGAACTATGTTAATTTCAGCCCACCCCACTCATTTTCTGCACGATGTTTTGTTCCCTTCGTGGGATCTAAAAGCCAACCTTAGCAGCTGTGTTCTTCCCTGTAGCCCTTCATAGATTATGTCAAAGCAATGAGAAAAATATATATATAACTAACTTTGTACATCACTGGTTTATATGCTCCTTTGTTACCCCTGAAATAACCAAAGTATGAATCAACAAAAGATGCTTTATGAGGGCAAGAGATGCTGCTGTAATCTTGTCTTGAACACCCAGTGGAGTCTTCCAGGGCTCCACTTGTAGTGGAAAACTCGTTCACAGCGGGATGAGTGGGCATCGCTGTAGCCACACAGCACACAGAATTCCCATTGCTCACCTCTCACGCCCAGGTCAGTGTATGAAGAAGCTGCATTTGCCTGTGTGGATGCTGTAAGTGTAGGGCTGTTCCCCTAAGCCAGGGACTTGAAAGGACTGGAAAATAATAATGCACATCAAATGATGAGGCGATAATTCACAGTATCTTCATTTTGCATCCAATTTCCCTTCCAAAAGCCATTAGCATTCAGTGCTCATAATTGATTGGCTTTAAAAATACAAAACAAAGCCATAGTATTGTTTTGTTTTTCTGCTGTTGTTCATTGTGACACTTCTTAGTTGGATCAGAAAATGCCTTCGTTCCCTGCCTCCCCCCACTGGGATGGGAGCTCCTTATCTATATATTCCCTGCCGGACCCCCTGTTGCTAGAACACATCTGATTTTGTAGTAGGTGCTCAATAAACAGTTGCCAAAAGAATAAATGCATCACATTCGGACAGCACGAGAGAATGGGAAAGCCACCGAATTTAAGAATAAACAATGGGAATTCTATTACTGTCTCTGGCATTTACTTAGCTGTGTGGCCTTGAGAAAGTTTCTCAAATTCTTGAATCTTATGCAAAATGGCAAGAAGAATATGTCTTGCCCTCCTTACCTTAAGGGTTTCTGTGAGGTTTAGGCTGGCTAAAAGATGTGAAAATGCCCTACCAAGCAAAGTGGCGATGTATGTTATCAGTCCTAGAATAGCTGAATAACGTGGATTGCCCGCACCACAATCTCTCTGAAATCAAATAAAGCAGATGTCTCTGGTCTCTGAGTGAATTGCAGCCACGGAGCTGTTCAAAGATCCGCACGACAGTCAGCGCTACATTGAAGGTTGCAACTGTGAGTGGACCAGCTCTCCAAGGAAGAGAGTGCACAAGACAGGATGAAACACAAAAAGAAGACTCTGCTAATTTATCAGCATTAAGTACATGAGAACAATTCCCACTGAGGAAGGATGGCATCTTCTGGGAGCTCCTTCTCAGGACGGCACCATTTTGAAACACTGAATTACCCCAGAGGCTCAAACCGAGGCAGCATGAATTTCTTGTGTCTGACTTTGGATGGAAATGCCCTGCCAGGGAGACAGAATGGTGTGATCACCCCCAGCTGAGGGCTCTGGATCTGAACTGAGGAAAGATGCAGCATACTCTCATTATTTGTTCATCAGTTTTTTTAGTGGCATCAGACTGGCTGAAACTGGTTATACTTTCTTCTATTTATATTTTGCGAACCACCAACCATTCTTAACCAGTGAGCCCAGCAAACATTTGTGGCTGTTTGGGTCTTGGGTTCCCTCTGGAAAATAAGTACATTGAGATGTTGCAGAAAATGGGAAAGAAGAAGAAAAAAAGCCAACTCTGTTGGATGGAGGGGATTGTTCATATAAAATAATAAACAGATGCCTGACTTATCCTAACTTCCAAGCAACCCTTTAAAGTCCTAACCCAGAAACTCTTTGTTTTTTCCTTCCCATGTCCTCTGCAGTGTCTTGGACATGCTAGCCATTTAATAGTATTTTAATGAATGAATCAAAATATACATTCTGTATTCTTCATACTCCTCTGCCAGCTATGGAGTCATTGGATGTAGGTAAAGATTGCTTGGATGTAGCTTCCCGAGTAACTGATTATTTTCTACTCAACTTATATTTCCTCTAATAAGTAACTTCCAATGAGGGAAGAGCATATTTGTCAATATTTTTAGACCCTTTTTTCAATTTCATAAAAATTTTATGAAATTTATAAAAATTTTCAATTTTTATAGCTTGATGAACACTGTTTTCATTGCTTTGGAAAAATCTGAAAAATGTTTTGGCACTTACCTGTATGTTTTAATATTCATCTGCTATCTCTCTACCTAGATATCTATCTAGATTTTAAACAACGCTGGTTGTTTTCTGATTATGAAATTAATGTGCATTCATTACGTTGGGGAAATATTTAATGTATTTTCTTTAAGTTTTTGGTTTTTTAAGTTAAAACAGAATTATACTTAATATTTTAGTTGAAACACTTTTTCACTTAACACTTCCTTGTGAACATTTCCTTTTTCTTTCATATCTCCCAAGATACACTCTGGAATGGCTGGGTAGTATTGCTTTGGGTGTATGTATCGTAATTCTTTAACCATGCCTCAAATTTCATACATTTAGATCATTCCTAATTTAAGTTGTTATTAAATCCATCATATTAAACATCTCTGTACATACATTTTAGTACCAGTTTCTCACAATTTCCTTACAATTGTGAGTACCAATTTTTCTTCTAGAACAGAAAATAATAGGGGTGAAGTATGTAAAAATTTAAAAACCCTTTTTACACATCTGTGAATTTTTCTTGGTGATTCCTTCTTTTTAAATTATGCTTATAAAGGTCCAGCATAATTAATAATTATAAAGTTTTCACCTACATTTTCTTCTAGTTATTTTATTATGTACATACTTTTTAATGTATGGCACGATATAGAGGTTGATTTTTCCCCCAGTTATTCAGTTTTCATAGAAAGGAGTATTGCGTAATTTGGCCATTGTAAATTATTTTCATCAAGTAATAAATCATTTTATGTATCTGGATCTATTTCTTGGGTTTCTATTCTGTTCCGTGTATAGTCTCTTACTGTTCCAGAGCCTCACTGCTGTAAGTATGGCAGCGTTAATACTTCAGTGAGTCAAACTGTTTTTCAAGCACGTGGCCCGTGCCCCTGCATTGCGCTGAAGGTTGGTACATAACGATAAACCAGACAGACATGGTCCCTGACCTCATGGCACTTACAGCTGAGGGAGATAGGCATTAACCAAGGAAACCAAGCAATAACTATATCATTACAAATAGTGATAACCGCGATGAACCAAAAGCATAGGATTCCATGGTTAAGGATACCATTGAAGAACTTTAGTTAGGAGAGCTCCATGGTCAGATTTCTTTTCTTTTCCTTTTAAAAACATTTTTTAATTGAAATATATTTGACATACAACACTGGATAAATTTAAGGTGTACAACATGTTGGTTTAATCCATTTGTATATTGTACTGTGATCGCCAGTGTCATGAGAGTTAGCCCCTCTATCAGGAGGTTTCCTTTCTTTTCTGTTTTTTGTTTGTTTGCTTAAGGTCACCATGGCTGCTGAGTGGAGAGGAGATCAGAGGTGGCCAAGAGTGACAGGAGAAAGATCTACCTGCAGAGCAGCGATGATAGTATGATATGGGGTAAATGTTAACCGAAAGGAAAATAGGTTCATAAATTCATGAACTCTTTAGACGGTAGAACCCAGAAGACTTGGTGACTGATTAGACATGGAAATGAAGAGAAGGGAGGAGTGAAGAATGATTCCAAGTTTTCTAGCCTGAGGGTCAAGGATACTGTGGAGCCACGTATGCAGAATAAGTACACAAATGATGGAACCAAAGTGGGAGTAGGGTGGAAAGGAATTCTTTTTAGACAAGAGTAAACCAAGGTGGCTGTGAAACATTCTCGAGCTACCGTGGTCGATGGTACTGGTCAAGTTCAGAAGAGAACTGTGGGCTGGGAGACACCGGTATATGGTCAGACTGGAACACAGCACAGTGATAAGATCACATAAAAAGAAAGTCTAGTGAGAAGAGATGCCAAAGCAGGACCAAGCCCTGAATAAGTAACTCTAGACTTTAGATATTAGAACGAGGAGCCTCAGAGGAGAATGGAAAAAATGGGACCAAGAAGTGAGAGGAAACCAGCAAAGCATGGGGTCCCTAGACGAAGGCGTGGGAGGTTTCCCCCAGGAAAGCAGTGGGTAGATTGTTGCTGAGACCTTGGCAAAGATGAAGATGAAAGTGAATCCACTGAACCTGGAGTGAATATGTCCCTGGTAACGTCAAGTGACAGCAATGTTGGTGGCATGTTAGAAGTGGAAATCAGATTGGGGTAAAAGTCAAATCTGAATTCAAGAACAAACAACATTCTCTTCTCTTTTGGAGAATTTTGGCCATGCAGAGAAGAAATAAGGTGACGTCTTAGGGGTGAGACATTATAGAATGTTTCTAAGCTGATGGCAATTATCCAGGAGGGAGAGGAGATCGGGTGGGGTGAGGAGAGAGAGAGAGAGAGAGAGAGAGAGAGAGAGAGAGAGAGAGAGAGGGGAGCTGCTGTACAATTCTGAATAAAGAATCATGGGATTTTATATCTTCATAGGGAATAAATTTTCCATTGAATGCTTTTTGCCTTCAGTTCTACTTCGTGTGATATTAGCTTTGGGTCATCTGGATTATTTCCATTTGCATTTACCTGATAAATGTCTATCTTTTGTACCACCCGTGTTTGATTTTATCTTGTCTTCTTATTTCTTTCCTCACTCTACGTTGTGTTTTCTTATAAACATGTTTGCTGAACTGTTTATGTCCATCCTGTTTCTATTTCTACTAGACAGTACTTTATGTTTAAAAAACCCTTCTTCAACTTATATTCCTCTAATGATCTGTATTAAGAATGGCAATATTTCTTGTTTCCCTCTATGAAAAATGGACTTGTCGAATGCTTTCACTTCACCTTATCTTGCCTGAAATTCTTTCCTGACTTTTGTGGTCAGATTTTGTAACTTTCAGCACAGAGAATTAGTATTAAATCATTGTGTACTCTTACGTAAGCCTTCTGCATTCATTGTAAAATTTTTTTGTATTTGTAGTCTAGTGGAGTTTTCTTGGTTTTTTTGGTCGCACCAGCATGTGGGAGCTCAGTTCCCCAACCAGGGATCAAGCCTGAACCCCCTGCCCTGGAAGATTGGAGTCTTAACCACTGGACCACCAGGGAAGTCTCTGTAGTCTAGTTTTAATTCTCAGTTTTATTGGTTTCAGTATTCTCCCACCAGGGCTGTAATACTACAGTGTTCCCATTCTTGAATTCTATATTTTGATGTATCAATAGATTATTAATAATAATCTTGGGTTTTTAAAGCAATAGTACATGGATGATACTTTTTCTCTATCCTTCGATAACTTACATTAACTTCTAGTTCAGATGATTAATTCTTGCGTCACAAGCTTTCCTCCAGATAAAGCTGAGAATGTTACCCTCATTTTCTTCTAGTGTTCAATATTATGGAGAAGAAATTTCAGATCATACATTTAAAAATAGAAGACTCTCAGTCGTGAACGTCTATTCTGATTTCAACGGAAACTAGAAGTTCCAAATTCACATTTCAAATGAATGTTATTAATAGCTGAGGCTTAGATTCCTCCCACATCACTCAACCATCTTGAGGAACAGGTTCAGTGCCAGACTCTGTTGGTTTCCAACCCAACAGCCACCACCAATCTTCTCCACAACCCTCAATTTGGGGGGGGAGCATTTATTTTCCCAGACTCCCCTGAAGCTAGAATTGACCCAAATCTGGGCCGTGAAATATTAGGGAAAACTTGTTAGGCATTCTGGCAAAATTTTTTCTCTGTAATAAAAGGAGAGAAATATGGAGGGGAATTTCTGACCTCCTTCCCTCCATTTCTGTATTGGATGTTCTTTTTTAAAAAAAATAGTTAACAGACTTTATTTTTTTAGTATAGTTGTAGATTTACAGAAAAATCGAGCTCAGTACAAAGAATTCCATGTACCCACCCAATCTCCAATTTTGGGATACACTTTCCCTTATTATTAATATCTTGCATTTGTGTGGGACCTATATTATGATTAATAAGCCAATATTGATAGATTTTTATTAACTAAAGTCCACAGTTTACATTAGAGTTCACTCTTGGTGTTGTACATTTTATGGGTTTTGACAAAGGCATAATGTCTTGTATCCACCGCTGTAGGACCATGCAGAATAGTTTCACTGACCTGAGTCCTCTGTTTCCACCTTTTCATAACCCTTGACCACCACTGATCTTTTAACTGTCTTCATAGTCTTGCCTTTTTCAGAATGTCATATAGTTAGAATTATACAGTATGTAGTCTTTACAAACTGACTCTTTTCACTTAACAATATGCATTCAAGTTCCTCGTCTTTTCTTAACTTGATAGCTCATTTTATCACTGAGTGATATTCCATTGTATGGATACACCACAGTTCCTTTATCCATTTGCCTGTTGAAGGATACCTTGATTGCTTCCAGCTTTAGGTAACAATGAACAAAGCCACTATAAATATTCACTTGCAGGACTTGATGCTCTTTTGTGAGAAGATGATGCTTGGTGCAGTGGCAGCCATCTTTCCACCATGAAGTGACATGTAAGGAAGAAAGCAAAGATGCTGAAACAAAAGTGGAAGGAAAGGAAGAATTGGTACCCTGATGTTATGTTTGAGCCAGTGGGCCAATCCTAGGACTCCTTGGTGAGTAAGCACTAAGTGTCTCCATGAATTAAGCCCCTATGAGTTGAATTTTCTGTGAGTTGTGTGTTGCCTAAGCACTAAAAGGGCTAACCCATGCCATGCTTTATTCAGTTGGGGTATTTTAGTTTCCATAGCACATTTTAATTTCTCTTTTTTGGTAGAAAGAGGACTTTAACATTGTGTATTTTTTTTTAAGTAAAAATTTCCTGGTGTTTCTGAGACAAGCTGGGACCTGGGACCTTTTGCTGGGACCTGGGACCCTTTGCTGCAGTGCTGCAATGCTTGCACCTGGACACACCGCTCCTGGAGCAACAAAATACAAAGAAACTGGATGGGACTACTGTATGGGATAACTACTTATTTTTATGTAGTTAAAATACATAACTTGGACATGCTAGGGGCAAATTCATGCTTGGGGCAAATTCTAGACCCAAAAGATACAAAGAGACCAAAAAACCCAACTGCCACTTTTGAAGAGCCTGGAGCAAAAGCAGGGTACTGCGTATGCCCCCTGCACACACCACCACCAGAGGGCTGGGCAAAACATCTAAGCCACCCCTCTGGCCCGAGCCCTGGACACACGCCTACCCTCACCCCATATAAGGAATAAGCTCGCCCCGCCTCAGGGAGCAAGCAAGCAAGGGAACTTGTTGTTTGTTCTCACTCCCCCCTGCTGCAGCAGGGGCCCCAATAAAGCCTGGCCTGAATTTCTCATCTCGCCTCTGGTCAATTTCTATTGATTGGGGAAGGCCAGGAACCCTGGTCGGTAACATTTCTATAGAACGTGAGTCACATTTAATGTTTCACTCTAAATTTTCATAGGTAGTAACTCACGCGCAGTACACATTAAATGGCAGTGACTAATAAGAGATTCACGTTCCAACCCTCGCAGTAGTCTCGAGACGGCTGATCTTTAATGTGTCCGCATGCCTTTGCCTTTTCTTCCCTTTAAGCTCAGCCTCTTAATTCCATGCCTCTGGAAAGTGGGGTGATTATCTCACTCATCCCCACAAGCGGGAAGCTGCCAAGCAGCCAGTACGTCCCCTTGGAAATGTTGGGACACAGAATTCATTAAAAGTTGCCATCCAGAAGGCTAAGGGAGAGAACCCTCCGTGACTAAGGAAGAAAATCAGACTTGTGACTGCCGCCTGATTAGCAATCTGATCTTAAAAACATCAACATTTTAAAAACCTTTATCTCAACACTAATCTCCACTCTGAATAGTCTAAACCTGTTAAAGGCCTTGGCTTTGTTAGCCATTTCCGCCCCCCCCCCCCCGCCCCGCCCCGTCTCCAAGCTGCATCCATTTCCTAGGGCTGAGGCACCCAGTTTGCCTCTATATAGATGCCAAATCCCCACTGTCAATGGTCACCCTCTGGATCAACACACATCAAGCCATCCTCTCTTCCGCCTACCAGGATCTCAGACACTTAAAGATATTTGTATTCCTTAAGTCTCTTCCTAAGGTTAAATACCCCTTGTCTCTTTAATTGTTGTTCTTAAGACATCATTTCCAGACCCTTTATTCTCTGGGTCTCTCCCACTGGATGCAACCTCTCCCATCCATATCCTCCATTCACTGTGGTACCTGCAATTCCACATGGTGGTGTCTTAAGGCTGGGCTCTCCCAGGAGCAGACCCTTGGATGAGGGTTGAAATGCAGGTGGATTATAGCACAGGGAACTCTACTCAGTATCTTGCAATAACCTATAATGGAAAAGAACCTGAAAATATATGTATATATTCAGTTCTATATGTGTGTGTATATAACTGAATCACTTTGCTGTACACTTGAAACTAACATATTGTAAATGAACTATACTTCAATTTAAAAGAGGAATGTTAAAAAAAAAGAGAGAAAGAAATGCAGGTGGGAATGAGCATGTTACTGGGTGGGTAACTGGGGGTCCTTTCTGCTTTTTTCCTCTGGGACACTGTCTAGAACTTACTCTCAGAGCTAACCCCACCTATGGGTGAAGAAGCTGGGGTGTCTGTCCAGACCCCCATTCGTGATTAGTATTCTCGGTATGATTTGATAAGCATAAATGATCATAAACACTCATTGCCTTTGTTAAGAGTCTAGGGTTCCTTTTCTTTTTTAAGCAGCTGCATATATCCTTGAATCCTTTAAAATCTGTTACCCATCGAAACCCACGTCTTTACTTGCTGATAGCCAGGTCTCTGCCAACTTGTATATGAGTGGCCTATTTCTTTGTATTTGATGAGTTGGGGTGTCTACATGCGGTGGTACGCTGCATGCATTGCCTTTCTCCTATTTGGTTGGTTTGGATGCAGGATGCCAACCTGTGAAGACCAGTCTTCTGCCTGGAGGTGCCGTGCTTCCAGACTGCTTCTTTGCTTTCCTCTGGCATGAGGCAGGTCTGCCCTGTCCGAACATCTTTTCCTGCCCAGTGACCCGTTGTCAGCTCTCAGATCCCACTCCTGCCACAAGACAAATAGTAGCTCACGTTACTCCCCAGTGAAGACCTGCACATTAAAAAAACATGAAGTTATGCAGCCATCACAGATGAAACCAGGAAAACAGTGCAGCTATTTTGCCTTCTAGTTAAAGAGCACAAGGGAACTGGGTTTTCTCCGTGAATGTGTATGACTATATCTAAATTTTCCATGGAAAGTAATTCAATTAGAATGTGTGGCAAGGTCGCAAATTTATTTACACTGTACTTAGCTGTGCACATAAATTTTAACTTTTCTATTTTCTATCATGCATCTGCTTTTTCTCAGAATCACCTCAGCAAACCGGGAAGGAGAGGAAAATTTTAACTTTCAATTTGCCAGTGTTTGGTGTCATAGTGGCTTCCAGTCTAAGGAGGCTTTCAGATGACTCAGTCTCTTTGGAGAAAATGCTTGGTCTTTCCTGTTTTTCTCCTTCTCGCTGACCTTCTTTTCCCTGAATGATGTCTCTGAGCGCGAAGAGAGCTATGCAGAGGTGAGGGTGGGGAGGTGGGCAGTGCAGCCCTCCCTCAGGATGAGAGATGATGGACATTGTGTCTGCAGCTGCCTCTAGAATCGATGCATGGGACCACTGGCTTCTGGCTGCAAACACCCTGTACCCTGCAGCCTCTTTATCTTGATTCTACATCTTGGTTGGTCCACCTGCCTTTCCACCATCTCTACATCCCCTCAGTGGGGCATCTGAGCATCCAGACAGGCCACTTTCATAGCAGCATCCACAGGCCACGGCCAGGCTCTCCTGACATTCTTGGGTTTCCCCACACATGTCTAGGTGTTTCTATTGTTTCCTTTTTTGAGGCTCCATTATAAGAAGGGGAAACTGGAGTTCACACATCCGTCTCTCTTCCCTTTTGTAGATTAAATATTCCATCCCACTCTCTCACACTTCTTTTGGACCGCGTGACTATTTGGGGCCGCTCACACCTTGGGGCTGATACAGCTGAGAGCAGGTGTGCCTCCACCATCCCTCTCTTTTCATGCCCTGACAACACACCAGAAGCCACAGAATTAAGGATGGCGGAGCTCCAAGTTGGAGGCACGATGCTTGCCCCATTTCCGACTTTAAAAGAACAAGAAATGGGCTTCCCTGGTGGCGCAGTGGTTAAGAATCCGCCTGCCAATGCAGGGGACACAGGTTCGAGCCCTGGTCCGGGAAGATCCCACATGCCGCGGAGCAACTAAGCCTGTGGGCCACAGCCATTGAGCCTGCGTTCTAGAGCCGGCGAGCCACAACTACTGAGCCCGCGTGTCACAACTACTGAAGCCCGTGTGCCTAGAGCCTGTGCTCCACAACAAGAGAAGCCACCACAATGAGAAGCCCGCGCACCGCAACAAAGAGTAGCCCCCGCTCGCTGCAACTAGAGAAAGCCCGTGCGCAGCAACGAACACCCAACGCAGCCAAAAATCAATAAATAAAGTAAATTTATATATATATAAAAAAAACAAACCAAGAAACAAACCTTTGTTGTGATAAGCCCCTGAGATGCGGTGGTTTGTTACTGCTGTACAGAGGTAATCACCCTGCAGAGCACACCCTTTCCTGGGCTGCCGGAGCAGGGCAGGGTAGGGTCTTTTGCCACCTTGAATGTACGTTCTTCTTTTGTGAAACTGAGCTGCAACAGGTCTGCGCTATAGAGGGGAATTTTAAAAATCATCACCATTCCCTTTTTTTGTTGTTCGTTGTTAAAGAGAAAACTAAGTTCAGAAAGCTTACGTTTCTTGCTTTTGTTAAGTAACGCATTTGACCCCAGACTGAGGATCTGCCCACATTCAGAATCCCTTCCTTGCCTTCTTAAGTCTGAATAAATCTTACCGGTAAGTTCCATCCCTTCCTCCCAGAATGAGTATGATTCTGACTCGCCTTCACAAGAGCCATAAGCTGTCACTACCACGAGGCCAACTTTCACAGATCCCGAAGTCTTTAACAAATGTCCAGATGTTCAGAGAAAAAAGAAGAAAAGCCCACTTCAACAGGCCTCGCTGAAGGCCACATAAATAGTGGTGAAGCTGCTAAATCTATCTGTATTTCACACTCAATAATTCCAGGCTCCACCTCTGAAACCTCTGCCTTAAATTAGGACGTGTGACTGTTTAGCCCAGCATTTTCCTATCCGCCATGCGTGCGAACACTGGAAAAATACAGATAACAGACCATCTCTGGGCGGAGAGGAACAGCCATCTGTGTGTTTTGCTTCTGTTCTTCTCTTCAGATTAACTAAACACTCAAGGCCTCTTGGCATCACTCTGTTCTGGGCCCATCGACGCTGGCCTGATGGGCAAGGGATGGGGGGCTGAGCTTGCCAATTCTCGATGTCACATGGCACGTTCTCAGAACGTAACTTGTAAAGTTTCTCCAAGGAATGATGTTCAGGGTGCCCTCCGGTTGTAGGCAGGAGCTCACTGTCTTGCAGGAGCAGCAAATTATTTTGTGTTGCAAAGCGATCGTATGGTAGTTTTGAACAGCAGGCTCATAAAGTCATGACATAATTAAATTAGACCTCAGAAAAATGTCCCGAGTTGTATCTATTTGGCTTTCTCTGGCTTTTTTGAGGGTCCCACAGACAGACTGAATGGAAATTTCACTTAAGAAATTGTTGTCATAAAATTTTATGGGACCATCTCAGTGGCTAGGGGACTGTTAAACATCCCTGCAGGGGGAAAAACAAGCACAATTAGACACAGACTAGTGGCTCTGTTTGGAGGGTGAAAACCAAAGTCACGGTGGAAATGCCACGTCAGTAGAAGAAGAACATTCAGCCTCGACTTGATTTTCGGATGCAAGATTATCGTAAAAATTCTGTCAGTTTCTAACTTTCTAGTTTGTTTTTCTTGCCTCCTCTTTCCCCCCACTTCTTCTTTTTCAAAAAATAGATTTTATTTTCTCAGAGCGTTTTTAGGTTCACAGCAATATTGAGCAGAGGGTACAGAGATGTCCCACATACCCCCTCCCCCCCCCCCCCACAGCATCCCCGCCATCAACATCCTCCGCCAGAGTGGTCCATCTGCTACCATTGATGAGTCTACATTGACACGTACGGCATCATCACCCAGAGTCCACGGTTTGCCTAAGGGTTCACTCTCCGTGTTGCACACTCTATGGATTTTGACAAATAAATGATGGCATGTGTCCACCCTTCTAGTGCCACGCAGAGTAGTTTCACTGCCCTAAAAATCATCTGAGCTCTGCCTGTTCATCCCTCTTTCCCCATTAACCCCTGGCAACCATTGATCTTCTCAATGTCTGCATAGTTTTGCTTTCCCAGAACGCCATATAGTTGGAATTATACAATATGTAGCCTTTTCATGAAACAATGTTATACTCATAAGATTCCTCCAGATCTTTTCGTGACTTGATCACTCCTTTCTTTTCAGTGCGGAATAATTTTCCATTGTCCGGATGGACCACAGTTTATTTATTCACTCACCCACTGAAGGACATCTTGGTTGTTTCCAAGTTTTGACTATTATACTATAAACAACCCTGTGCAGGTTTTTGTGTGGACATAAATTTTCAATTCCTATGGGTAAATACCCAAAAAGCGTGATTTCTACATGCTTTACATATATTACATTGTTTAAGCATAACAATGCCTTACTCTAGCTATTATTATTATTTCTGTTATGGACAAAAGCCCTGAGTCTCAGTAATATTCTGTGACTTGTCCACGGTCCTAGAGCCTGGCATGAGGGGAACTGGGATCCAGTTCCAGGCTGTATGACTCCAAGTCCTGTAGTTTTTTGAGTCACTACCGTAGAACACACTCTGACACATCCGAAAGGGATCTTGCCTCAAGACGTCCTTCACGTTTGTAGCGGTAACAAAATGTAGTTATTTAATGTAGTTAAATTTAATGTAGTTGTTACTGATTGTAGTTATTGTTATTGTTACTAATGTATAGTTATTGTTACTAATGTAGTTATTTTGGGGTGTTTGTTTCTATATCTATTTGGCTTTTATTTTCATATTGAATTTACTTTTTTTATTCTGACTTTGCTTCCCATTCACCATCTTTCTTTTCTTTTACTGTGGCAAGAACACTTAACATAAAATCTACCCTCTTAACAAATTTTAAGTGCACATTTTAACTATGGATACAATGTTGTACAGCCAATGTCTAGAATTCATTCATCTTGTTTAACTGCAACTTCATGCCTGTTGATTAGTAACTGCCCATTTCCCCCTCCTCCTAGCCCCTGGCAACCACTATTCCACTCATGATACTATGAATTTGACAATTTTAGATATCTCATATGAGTGGAATCATGCACTATTTATTATTCTGTGACTGGTTTGTTTCACTTAGCATACTATTTTCAAAGTTCATTCATGTTCTCGCCCATTGCAGAATTTCCTTCTTTTTCAATGCTGAACAGGATTCCATTGAATATATAGACCACATTTTCTTTATCTATTAATTTGTTAATGGACGCTTAAGTTGCTTCCATACCTTGGCTGTTGTGAATGCTGCTGCAATGAACGTGGAGTGCTAACATCTCTTGGAGATCCGTGCTTTGTGCGTGGTCCGCGGTCCCGCCACACGCCTGGCTGAGTGTCTACACCTCTCCCGTACCAACTTCGCCCTGTAGGACCTCATCCCAACAGTGAGGTCTCTCCAGATCTCCCGACCTGCCCTCCTCCTCCGCCACACCCCTCCTGGATGGGCAGGAAACTCTCACGTCCCCCGAGGCCACAGGAGACTCAGAGGAGGGTATTTACCTGGGATGCTCTCTTCTTAAAGAAGCCACCACTGCATCATTCCTGTTTCATGAGATTCGGCCTCATAAGCTCGGAGAAGAACCATTGGAAGGCTCCTGGCTTCTTGGACTCTGCCTGAAACGTAAGGAGTTGGCTGCTTTTGCTCTGTGGTTCCAGAACATTCTCTCAGGATTCCCAGTTCTCCTCTGGGGCTTGATTCAGCAGAGAGGCTTGTACACAGTTCTTCTCCAGGAGCTGAATAGCACTTAATTGCCCATCACACCCTTTCTAGTCTCCTCCTGCCTCTACCCTGTGTCTGCTTTAGGTTTGGAAAAGTTCTCTTACATCATCGTGCACTGCGGTTTATGGAAGAAACTCTATCCTCCGAGTTTACCAGATCCTGAGTCTTTGGGGGCTCAAGAAGCACTCTCTTAAAAAGCCCAGCTCTTGCCACAGAAAGCCCCAGCTTCCACGACCGTGTCTCTACTACTGATTTTTATAAATATTCCGAAACTAAACAGACTTCTTTATTCTGGGATGTGTCTGCCTTTACCCGAGGGAAGGAGGCCTCTGACTCAAAAGCAGAGGGGCCCTGAGACAATGTGACAGTTGCAGGAGGGAAGGGCCTCAGTTATCGTGTAGGGATTTTACATCCCGACACGTGTATCACTGAGAGTTGATTGATTGATTCAGGAACATGGGTTTCATATTCAGTTACCCATCTTGCAACAAAATGTCACAGTTTGTGAGTGAGTGAGGGACTCGTTTAGGAGTCCTGGTGGGAAACATTCACCCCACATGGTTCAGAGGAAGAGAGTCTAATGAGTCTAATCCCATCCCACGTCAGCATGGGATTCCCGGATGGATTGAGCCGGGTGGTGGCAGCGGGGAGACACCCCCTCCCATCAACACCTGACACCAGTCACTCTGGCCAGACTATTTTCCAGAAGAGATTATACACAATCTAGAAGCAACGGAGTTTACCTTGGAATGGAATGGTTCCATTTTTCTACCATCGTCAGAATGGGGGGTCTGATAGCTTTGTCAAGTTCCATTGTAGAAAAATTGAGTTATTTTGTTTTTTTGCCTGAATTTATGACTGTGACATTGATACCTGCTACAGCGGTTATCCACCTTTACCTGTGAAAGTGGCACAATGAATGATCTTCCCTCCTTTTCCTCTGGGCTTCTACCTCTCCGGGTAGATCAAGAAGGGGTACTACCAGAGCGTGTGCTCCACTCGGATGTCTTCAGTTTCATGTCAAACCAGCATCTCACCTATGGCTAAATTTTATATCATTTTTGCATCACTTACCTTCGCTAGAGGCAAATCATCAAAATTTGATGGGCGATTTAAAGTCATGAATTCAAAAGTGCTGACAAAATAAGATTGTTCTCCTAATTAAATTTTTTTTGGCTACTTTAAGCAAAATAACGCATTTTGCAAATGGTGCTAATAGTTAAGCTTTTACTCCATGTTGTCAGATTATACTCAAATTATTTCATGTACTTCTCAGGCCACAGTGCAAGAGAGGTGTGGCCCAGTTGGACACCTATCAGGGGACGTAAGGATCAAAGTTGGTGACGATTATATGGGGCTTAAGATTGTGCAAAATGAGGAAATGTTGAAAAAGCCATATTATATAAAGAATAGCCTAAAGAAAGGAAGATTAGGAAGGACCATAAAGGCAGCTTTCAAGTTTCCAAAGGCTAGTGGAAGGCGAGATTAGACTTTGATATTCTCAAATCATAAAAGTAAACCCAAAATTCAGAGATAAGTGAGTCAGTTTCTAGTGAGTTGCATTCTTTATGAGACAGGAGGGATAGAACTCTGTCCGGGGATGCTATTGAGGGTTGTCTAAACTTGACCGGAGGTCCTGTGGTTCCTTTCCTTTCGTCATTGCCATCCTGTGGTTTGATGATGGTTCCATGCTGTGTAAACTTAAACAGGACCATGACCACTTTTTTCCTCCTTTTACCTTTTCTCCTGGCCTCTTAACAAAGGTTTAATGACCTACTAATGCTTGAGGCACCCTTGAAAAACCACAGATTAGCGCTTGGTTTTTAAAAAATTAATCGTTCCCCAAGTTGGGGGCATGGCAGTGCTTTTCTCCCCTCCTCTGTTTTGGGAACGGGGCCTAGGGTGGAGTCCCACCTGAAACGTGAACTCAGGTGAGGGTGGTGTACTTTGCACTAAGCATCAAGCTTACTCTTCTGACACCCCAGCATCTCCCCGCCACCCCTCACTGCTCTGTCTTTGTTCCTGGTGAGGCTGCAGTGAGCTGTGGCTGCCAAGGTTTCCCTTACTGTCTGCTTGGATGTCGAGGGAGGCCTCAATCATAACAACCAGGAGGGGAAAATTTAGAGGGAGTCTGTGGTTCTAATTTGCTACAACAAATTATTCCTAAATCCAGTCATCAACATGGGCACATTTCAGTGGTTCCTAAATGGAAAAAAAAAAAAGTGAAATTCTTGTCTGGGTTTATGCAGTGATATTTGCCACATGATTTTGTAACTTCTGCAAAGACAGAAGACACTCTAGCTTGGAACTTCCTCCCCATCTTTTCCAAACATCTAAATCCTGTTCATCCTAAACATTACAGAGGAGCTTTCCTCAACTTTCCAATCAGAGGAAAACTCATCCTTTTCAGAGTTTCCACAGCCTGTTTGCTTCCATGACTGTTTACCATAAATTTCATTCTGGCTGTGCTGTTTCCATCCTTGTCTTCCCCACGAGATTACAAATTTCTCAACAGCATTTTCATCTTTATATTCCTCCCAGGGTCCTTGGTGCAATGCCTGTTGCTTGGCAGGTGGTGGATTATTTGAGGAGGAAACCGATGAACGAATCCACGCCATTCTTCTCCCTGTCAGACTGAAGCCAACTGTGGACCAGCCCCCAGAGCAGGAGGAAACTCTACAGAGAAGAAGTGAATTAGATACTTGACGCTTCAGAATCATTTTCACGTAAGTGAGTTTCAACACGATGAACTTGTTAGATAGTCTTCGTCCTAGAAAGTTTTTTTTTCCCCCCACTAAAAGTGCCAATATCTGCTTTAAAATCAAAATTTAAGGTTTGAAAATGTTCAGAATGGAATCTCTAGATTTATACTACAAGCTCTTAGAGAACAAAAACTGTCTCTTTTTTTCCCCCTGATGCATTTGGCCTCATCCCAGGCAATTGTGGGTCTTCTGTAAATATTTGATGAATTTCCAAAAAAATAAAGGAAGGTAAGAATTCATTTTAATGAATATTTGACTCCATATGAGGCCAATATGTCAATGACTAAAAGTTTTATTTCTTAACCATTAATATAGGTTCAACCTAAAGGATAAAAGACATGGGGCTGAAAAATGGTCAAACATTTTGGCTGCTTTTAACCAGTAGGTTAGAATTATAACAGCAGTAGTAACGAAAAAATAAACAGGCTAACAAAATGTGGTTGATTCTGTGGCCTTATATAGACACAGACAAGTAGAATTGTTCTAGTGAATAATGGATGTGGGATGATGACCATCTACTGTTTAATGGTTTCCAAACTAATGTTTAAAAGGAAAAGAGTGGTTTATACCAGAATCCAAATCATACAGTTCTCGGCCAACAGTATATATGAGTGTTGATCTTGGATTAGTGATGCTAGTGTATTAACAAGAAGGCTGAGAGATTATATTATCTCTGTGGGTTACACAAATAGATTTACACAGCTAATCTTCTTTTTTTTTTAGAATAATAAGAGTAATATTATATATGGACAGTGAAGAAGGTATTGTATTTGGAGGCTAGAGACCACGATCGTTTTCTTGGCCCCGTCACCAACTAGCTCACCCTTTGGGGACCTGCAGTTTTGTCCACCCTTCTAATGCTGTGTTTGCAACTATATTATAGTTAATTGTATAAATATTTTTATTCCACTATCTCTTCTAGGTCTGAGGCTGTTTTGTTTATCTTTGAATTCCCAGGGCTTAACACAGTGCCTGGCAGTGTGGATGCCCAGTACATATTCAGGGAATGCATTGAAATGAAGGGGGTGGATGAGATCATTAATTTCTGCTTCTAAGCTTCTGAGACCCTCAAGATCAGAGCAATTCAACTCCCACACAGTTTAAATTATGGGTTCAAATATTTTTCAGTGGGAAACCAGACAGGGCATTTAGTCTAAGTTTTCCCCACGTAGCAATTCAGTCTATAAGCTTTACCACCAGGTAGGAACTCTTGTAGATTTCTAGTATGAAAAGTATCAGTCTCAGTACCATCAGTACTGTACCCATCTCATCCTCTTTTCCCTTAGTACCGTGGTTTCTGGTACCTCTTCCTGTGGGTTCCCTTTCCCCTCTCCCTGAGTCTCCTATTTCTCTGGTATATTAAGATTCTCCTTCTCAACTTGGGCTATCCCACCATCTTTGTTTTTGTTTTAAACAGTCTTAATATCGCTCTCACTTGAAAAAAAAAAAAAAACAGACAACTTTTTGGGTCCCATATCTCAGCCAAACTTCTTGAAAGCATGGTCCGTACTCATCATCTCCATTTCCTCTCCTTCCCATCTTCACCCTCCTCCATCCGCCACTTGACTCGATCACATCAGAGTAGCACCTTGTGAACTGATGGGGGACTTGATGCTGAAACTAACAGAATTCTGGTTGCTCTTTTCCAGTTTCCTTCCCAGGCTCATCCTCCTCAATAAAGAAGTCTTTAAACTTGGGAATTCCTTAAAGCCCCAATTCTAAGTCCAATTTTCTTCCCACTCCGTACTCTCATTTTACGATATCACGCTCACATTTTCAATTGTTTCTTAAATATGACTCTTAAATGTGTAGCTCTAGCCCAGATCCCCCATCCTTCATGCCCTTTTGGTTTTCTCAAAGCCAGCAAGCCAGGCATGTCCCCACACAACTCATTATATTTCTCCTTTCTGTCAAAAATGTCGATCCTCTTTCAATATTTTCTATTTTTGTGATGGATCCTGACCATATGCCCATTTATAGTATTTACATCAACTCACTCCCATATGATCCTCAATTCTGTTGATTTTTATCTCCCTAATACCTTTAATCTGTTATGTCTCTTCGTCTCCACAGTCTAGTCCAAGCTTTTATTTCCTGGACTACGGTACTGCCTTCTAATTGGTCATCCACATCTTCTCTTGCCTTCTCCCAATCCAATCTCCAAATTGCAGCCAGATGGATCCTATCAAAACTACTATCTGCTTAAATTATTCGTCCTGTTTATAAATACTTCAGTGGCTTCCCATTATTCTTAAAATGAAGGCTGAAATGCTTAACAAGGCTTCAGAACCGTGCATGGTCCAGCCCCTGCTTAACTGTCTACTTCATTTCCCATAATCTTCCTCTTGTTCTTTGCTCTCTTGACACTGGACTTTCTTTTTGTTCACTATACCTGCTCACCTCTCGCCAACCACAGCATTTAACGATGGTGTGCTGGCAATTGTTTAAAGACTGGGTCTCATAAAAATAAAACCAAAAAAATCTACGCCCTCCAAAAAGCCCCCCTGATCTTGCAACATTTGCCGATGTCCATGGTATAAATATACCCAACATGACATCAACTGGCTTGCAAAATTCCTGAAAATTCAACAGCCTGCTCTTGTGAACCAGTATGAGCTGGGTTCTGCACACAGCTGCTGCTGTTTCCTCTGCCTGCCTGGATTCTCTATCCTGCTTGCTTTAAAAATGTCTCCTTAATTTTGAGAGTTCAACTAAATCATCACTTCCTCGGGGAAGCATTCCTTGATCTCCCTGACTAGGTTCAAGCCTCCTACCAGATGTTCTCAGAGCCCGTGCAATGCCTCTTTATAGCATGTGTCACATTCTACTGCTACATTTATTTCATCAGATTTATTAATGACTATCTCCATGAGTAGTCTTTTAAGCTTCATGAGTAAGAAGAACATTTCTGCTTTTGGTCGACACTGAATCCTCATGGCTCAACTTTGTATCAGGAATATAGCAAACATGCAATAAATATTTCTGAATGAGTGGTCAAAAGGGACTTTTGGCAAAGAGAGCATCTAGGTTTACTGGTATCTATATCTGCCTACCTCTGGGTTGGCAATGTCTGGAGCAGGGTCACTAATTTATTCATAGTGCATCTTCAGACATGATGTTTTACAAATCTACATCTAAAATTTACCGGTTCTTCCTCAAGAACCCAATTACATTTGATGGAGGGGGAAAAAGCGTAACTGGGTTGAATCCGGTTCCTTGAGTGTGATTGATAAATTATCCTTAGTTTACTGGTTACTCTTTAGATAAATTACAATTCCTCAGATGTCTGTGCCCTCCCTTTTTCCCTAGATAGAAAATCTGGGTGCAAGGAGGAAGGGGCATGGCTGATGGGACCTCTTGACCCTGGAGATGAGCACTGCATCAGCCTGCCCTTTGGAAAGTCCATTTTTACCTTCCATTATGCCATTAGGCTCTAGGAACCTTCCATGGTTCCCATGGAGGGTGGTATAAAATAGAAAACTTTCGTGGCTCCCCGGGCTCTCATTAGGCCATTTCAAGACTTTTCCCATCTCAAACTGGAATGCCCTTAGTGTCCATGGAACACGTTTTGAACTTTCTCTATGCTTTTCCCATGATGTTCCCCTCACTTGTGGTGTTTCTGTCTGAATCCCATTCCAAGCTCACCTCCTCCTGAATCTTTCCTTCAGCCAAAGGGGGCAGAACTCACAGCGAAGTGGCAGCTATGCCATTTATTCAACATCAAAGTCTGTGTAGACTGAATTCTCAGCTGTGCCTCTAACTAGTTGGGTGACCTTGGACAAGTGGCTTCCCCTCGCTGGGTTGGATCCCCTTGTCAAGACTGAGTAGAAGACTAAGATGGGGAGCAGATGTTTAAGTGGCCTCTAGGGTCTTCTTAAGACTATGCATTTAGGACATATTTTATAGCTCATAACCCAAAGATCATGCACTTTTTAAAAGCACTGAATTAGTAGCCAATGTGTAAAAATTGGGAGATTTCACATAAACATCTAAATTTCTGGGTTCTTTAAAAAAGACTTTTGACAATATCAGGCTGGCATCTCCACGTGGCAACAATAGGTTGGAGCTGTATGGCTGTGCCATGGGGTGGGATCTGTGTCCTCAGGTGCCCCACGCCTTCCTGCACTTTTGTTAAGCTGCTTGGCACCTGTAGACGCTGAGTATCTGGTCTTGGCTTTACGTAGTTCCTTGTGCCATTTCTTACACTGAACTATGATTTTTGTATTGTTGTTTAACGGTTTATGAATTAATGGCTTGTTTTCCCAGGCACCCTATAATTGCCTTGAGGCCAAGGTTCATATCTTATAATAATGCGCGTTAACACTTTTGAGCTCTTACCATATGCCAGGCACTAAAATAAGCACTCATTTAGCTGAACTTCTTCATCCCCCACAGCAGCTAGGAAAGTGTACGGCACGCAGCTGCTGCCAAAGGTACCTGTGGGTTATTTCATGAACTCTTCGGCCAGGAGTCAGATTGGAGTCCGGCTCCCCGTGTGCAAATTGTGCTCAAATTTCACTGCTATTATAACCGTATAACCTTGAGCAAATGGCTAAACTCTTTTACTAATACGAAGCCCTACCCATCTATCTATCCATCTATTGTCTATCATCTATCTATATATACATGCATGTATCTATTATCTATCTGTCTATGATCTATGTATCTATCTATTATCTAGCTATACATCTATCCATTTATCTATTATCTATCCATCTCTCTATTATCTATCATCTATCTGTCTATCCATCCATTATCTATCTATCCATCTTTCCATTTATCTATTATCTATCTATTATCTATTTATCTATCATCTAGCTATCCATCCATCTATCCATTTATCCATTATCTATCCATCTTTCTATTATCTTTCATCTATCTATCTATCTATTATCTGTCCTTCTATCCATCTATCATCTATCCATCTGTCTATCTATTCATTATCTATTATAGATCCATCTATTATCTATGTATCTATCAATCATCTCTCTATCGCTCATCTATTATCTATCTATCCATTTATCTATTATATATCTATTAATCTATTATCTATTTATCTATTATCTATCTATCCATCTGTCTATTATCTATTTGTCTATCAATCATCTATCTATCTATCCACCTATCTTCATCATCTATTAATGACCTTTTTTAGAGATGTAATTTTCATAAAGTAAAATGCACAGTTCAGTGAGTTTTGACAAACATCTGATCCACACACACACCCATGACACCAGCACCTTGATCAAGATGGTGGTGTCCATCTTGACCAAAATTTCCATCACTCCAGAACTTTCCCTCTTGTCCTTTTCCAATAAATATCTACCCTTTTTTGATTTCTATCACTATAGGTTAGTTTTACTTGTTCTAGAACTTTATATAAATAGATCATACACTATGATTTTTATATTTCATATTTATATTTTTTTGGCTGGGCTCTTTACTCAACATAATGTTTTTGAGATTCATCTATGTTGTAACACATATTAGTGGCTCATTCTTTCTTTTTATCATTGAGTAGTATTCCCTTGTATGAATATACCACAATTTGTCCATCTGTTGGTGGACATCTGGGTTATTTCGGTTTGGGGTTGCTATAAATAAAGCTCCTATGAACTATGAATATTCTTGTATAAATCCATTTTTTTTTTTTTGGTGAACATATAATTTTGCCCTTAATAATATCTACCTCTTATCATCTTCTGAGGATTAAATGAAAACATGCATATGTAGCCATAACATAAGCCTCAGCACATAATCAATTCTGACAATTAATTTTATCTATTATTGTTTTACAAGGTAACTAAATCATGACTTTACTATGTACGCAGAAAGAGTTAAGGTATCAACTCTTTGCTTTGTCTGCAAACAAAAAATAAAGTGCATGATTTCAGACTGTTCTTCACTTGAGACGATTTGAACTACACAGATACTTACATTTGAATTATCTGGATAACGTCTGCAGCTCAAATTCAAAGGTATTCAAGTCTGACTTAAACTCAAGTCACGCAAACACATGCAGAGTTGAAGGGCATGCAAAACCAGTCGTTGAAAGAACTTGTTTATAAGAGGAGCTAATACCAGCCTCATACCAGAAGCTCAGATAATTTTCGGGACTTAAAATGAATCTCACAGGATAATGTTTTGATAAGTTGAGTAGAAGTGAATTAGGACCATGTGGGAGTATATTTTCCGTAAAAGGGATTTGAATGTTTAAATATAATGGAAAAAAGATGCTTGGGGCAAATGCATTGAAAGCTTTGAGATACTCACAACTTGTCACAGTTGCATAAACATAAAGGCCATTACTGCTCAATTTCTCCCCAGTGACTAGAATGCCCTGTCCCACCTGCCACTTCACTCATGGAGACATGACAGAAACACACTTGCTGTGTTGGCAGAAGAACGAAGTGTGGCGTATTTCACCCCATAGGTAACTCATCAGCCACTTGCCTCTGTCATTGGATCCATTTACTTTCTTGCTGAACGTCTAATATTTCCCACATGCCATTTATTCCAGCAGGTTCTCTGAGGTGGGCCAGTAGGTAACACAGGCCAACAGTCCTTTACCTACTTTTGGGATGACCCTGTTGAAAAGAATTACAGAACCTTACATCGTTCAGTTTGCTATACATCCATTACCTTGTTCTTGACTATTATAATTACCTGAAATACCTGTTCTAAGTATATGTGGCTGGATGGGTTAAGTGGGGTCTAATACAAGTAAAATTCTTTTTTTAATAAGTGAAAAAATCTGTTGTATACTTAATACAGAAATGCTGCTGTTTAAGATAGTTCTTTGCCCTCTCAGAACTTACTATTTGAAAGGGGAGCTAAGTCACGTATACATAAACACTATTTAATTTAAGACATGATAGATGCAATTATGTCTAAGATTGTCCTCTTTTCTACATTATCATCACTATAAAAGTCATCCATAATCTCACTTTTCAGAAAAGTTCATATTAATGTTTTTGTAGCTTTCCTCAAATTCCTATTTTTCCGTGAAATTTTCACATATTTTAGATCAACCATACTATGCCTACTTTCACTGAATATACACTTTCTGGTGCAATTAAAACTCTTTCAAAATATGATTTTTAATGGCTATTTGCTATTTAATTGTATATATCCACTATTTCTTCTTTAAATATTTCATTATTATTGAGTATTTAGGTTTGTTTTCTATATTTCATTATTATCAATAAGTATCTTCACCATAAAGAGTTTTTCTGTGTTCTGTATTACATCCTTAGTCTCATATCTCAGACATAGAATTAGAGGAGTCAAATTGTCTGAGCATGCCAAGGCTCTTGGTATATATTACCAACTTGCTGTAAAACGCTTACACTAATTTACACTCCCATAACCAGTGCACGATGGATAGATACCACGCCCTCACAGGCAACAACTATTAGAGTAGAAAAGTCTTGGCTAATCTGATAACTGGAAAATGGTTTTACATTGTTTAGTGTTTCTAGTTCTCTGATAACTAATGAGGTTTAATAATTTATATATGTTCATTGGCCATCCCACATATGATATTAACATTTAGAAGTCCACCAAATAGTAGTAAAATCCTACTATGATAGCCAAAAACTGTAACAATGCAAATGTCCATGAATGGATAAATGGATAAACAAAATGTGGTATATCCATACAGTAGAATATTATTATTCATTCACAAACAGGAATGAAGTACTGATATACACTACAACGTGGGTGACTATTGTAAACATTGTGCTGAGTGAAAGAAGCCAGTTACAAAATGTCACATGCATGATTCTATTTAACGGAGATATGCAGAATAGTAACATAGAAACAGACCGTGAACTAGTAGCTTCCATGGGCTAGGGAAAGAAGGGAATGGGGAGTTACAGGCTATGGGTATGGGGTTTCTTTATGGGGTGATGAAAATGTTCTGGAATTGGATAGTGGTGATTGTTGCATAATTTGTGAATATATGAACACCACTGACTTGTACACGTTCAAAACGTGAATATCATAGTGTGTGAATTATATAACAATTAAAAAAAAATTATTATGCACCAGGCATTAAGCTAGTTGTTGGGGATAACAGATAGATAAGATAGAGCCTATTGTTCAGTGGAAAAAGATACCTGATTGTCTAATTGCACAGAGGACATGCGTGCAACTGGGTCTTGCACTATTTTAAAAGCCAAACAACCTCCCCAGACTAGCATGTGGAAGAACCATTAGTGTAGAAATGTCCTCTGTGGATTTTTCATGGACTCTGTGATTTGGGTTATAATTTTGTCTCCTTTGTGAAACTGACTTTTCGATTTGTCTCCCTAGATTCATGTAACTGGAAGATGATCAAATCTCCAGTTCATTGTAGGCTATGCACTACATATAGGGAATCTTCATGTCTGTGCCCCATTTTCTTAGCATTTACAGTGTGATATTTACTAGGGAGCATCTCCTTGAAAGCATCTTTGTACCCCAACACCTGACTCGGTGACAGATAGTAATTGTTCCATCAATGTTATTTAAACTTTACTCAAGAAATCAATAATTCATCGATCACTTAACTTGTATTCTCAATGAGTGTAAAATAATTTTGACTAAGTTGGTCTTTTTTTGTTTGTTTGTTTGGGTTTTTTTTGCTTCATTTTGTGTAGGTCTATTGTTTGCAAATCCTGCCTTAATGCTAATTATGTTCAATTTGTTCCACGATCTCTAATATGGGAAGGGATTAAGTCAAGTTGTATTTCTCAGGTAGCCAAAAACCTGGCTGCACTGGGAGACTTCTAGATGGATGATCAGACCTGGACATACTCCCCCACCCCCTCCACTCTCCCAAATCTTCAAGAAGTACAATGCTAAGTAAGTCATATTTTGGGGGATTCAGGTATTCATCTGAAAAAATGTATAATTGACCTGTGTTATCTATTTCACACAATTTCTCATTAAGATTAAATGAAAAATACATGTGATACCCTTTTGCAGAGCAGAATGCTTTCTATAAGCTGGGACATCACCATCCTTACCAGTGATCACCATCAATGATCATCATTCTCAATAGGTGTTTTTTTTTTTTTCAGATCCAAGTCCCTTTCAGTTGTTCAAGCAGGATGGTAGAGAATGAGGTTAGGATAGAAAATTATTTTCTCTTGTTTCTCAAACCAATATTGGTCACCTTCTTGGTTATGGCTAAAGAGGATTATTGCACTGAACTCATTTGCTTAAATTATACAGTAAAATATGTAGGAAAACAGAGTGATTTTTACTTCTGGAGGGACTGATCATGTGTTGGGCTGATTTATCTGAGCGTACCACAGAGAGGCTGTGCTGTAACCTCTAGGCAGTGCACATCTCATTATTTCGTAGTGCCCCATGAAGGTTTTCTGGAAAATGAGGCTGAGTTATGGCTGGTCTTGGAAGGCAGTGTCATTTTCATTTGCTGTCAGTGAGTGCTGGAGAGTGAAGAGTCACAAGGGCGCTATATTTTGTGTCATACGAGATTGCCCTGTGATAGATGATCACCACACAGCCATGGGAGACTGAACTAATCAGTCACTGGAGGGTGGTATTGACCAGTGCCCATCACCCTGGCGGCAGTGAAGCATGGAGAGGGCTAAAAGAACCTAGACTTTACAGCGTCTTCTAAGAGCAAACCATTACCTTGTGATGGAGGTAGAGTAGGCAGCAGTAATCAGCCACCACTTTGGAATCTTTGCTGGGTGACCTGACATCAAGGAATATTTCCTAGGCTGTTTGCGGAAAGCACATCTTTTGATGCTAGCACCGCCATACGGAGATGGTTAAATAAATTAGGAATAGGACTGAGAATATCTGGCTTCTTTGCCTGACTGTGAGGAGGCGGGTTTATCAGAGAGAGCAAGGGTTCTGGGCTGCATGTTTAGAAAACATTTTCTCTACTTAGTTTCTCTAAATCATTAGGCAATACTCCCTGGAGGTAAGAGTTTTCTTAAAGGATGATGTCCCAATGGCAGCTAGCTCCATGGGTATTGTGTTTCCCACTTTTTTCTTCTGGGACTGTGGGTCCAGAATTGCAGATGTTTTAGGCTTTTCTGATCCACAACATCACCACCCTTTCTATAAGTTGTTGCTTGAGATTCTTCCATTAAAAAGTCATTTATTTGTTGAAAACAAACTTATGGTTACCAAAGGGGAAACGGTGGGGGGGGGGGGCGGGCGGAAAAAATCAGGAGCTTGGGATGAACATACACACACTACTATATATAAGATAGATAACCAACAAGGACCTGCTGTATAGCACAGGGAACTCTACTCAATATTCTGTGATAACCTATCTGAGAAAAAATCTAAAAAACAATGAATATATGTATATGTATAACTGAATTACTTTGCTGTATACCTGAAACTAACACAACATTGTAAATCAACTATACCCCAATAAAATTAAAACATTAAAAAAGTCATTTATTTGTGAACATTATTCCTCTGATCTTTCCTCAAAATGCAAATATTGACGATTTAATAAGAATAAGGTTTTTAGACCACTTTTCTTACAGCAGATGAGAGAATCTGAGGTCTGCAAAGCAATGAACAGGAAGGAAGAGGGAGGGATGATGTGGGAGGAAGGAGGAGTGGAGTGCCCCAAAGGATCTAGGCATTGTTTCCATTTCTTTGAATGAACCTGCCTAGATTCCTTCCTTTTGGAAGATGGATTGACAGGTGTGACCTTCTTGGGGTGGAAGGATAATTGGGTGGAGGCCTAGGCAGCTCCCACTTTCCCAGCCACACCTTGGAAAGGACAGCAGGCAGGTACCAGCTGGCCTCATTCTCTCTACAGGTTGGGTCCAGATCCACCCAGAGAAAGCTGAAAGGAATGGGCACCCGTGGATCAAAGGGACCCACCCTTGTTTGTTTTCACCTAAGGTGATGGAGTGGTTCCCACACCCTTTCCCAGAGCTGTTCTAAATTCTTCTTAATTCCTTAACCGGCATGGATAATAATCCATTTGACCCCCTTTCAAGGATTAGAGCTGACAAGATGAAAGGCTGTCCCCATTTCAGAGTGGGTACCATCATCAGAGAGGGTTGGTTTTTTTCTCACTTCCGTTGTATTACCCAAAAAACGTGTATTCATTTTACACACATTAGAAACAAAAAGAACATCAGTTAAATGGATGAAAATACCATCACCTTGAGAGAAATATGATAGACATTTTGAAGCATAACCTTTAAGATTTTTTCTCTGTCTGGGTACACATATTGTCTCAAGAATAGAATATGTTATAGACCATTTTGACCTCATTCTCTCAGCTTGCTATGGACATATTTGATGTGAAATTCATATCAACATCATCTTATTAAGAGATGTCTATTGTACCTTGATTTAAATGTATTTAACCAATTCCATACTGCTGAATAATTAGGTTTCCTTTCTCTCTCTTTATCTCCCTCCCTCCCTTCCTTCCCTTTCTCCAATTATCTATTTATGTACCTCTGTATCTGTGTATCTATCTATCAATCATCTATCACCTACCTATCTATCTATCACCTATCTATCTATCCATCTATCTATCATCTGTCTATATCTATTGCTATTATAAATTGAGCTGCAAAAAGCATTCTTGAATATAAATTATATGGGCACATCATTATTATTTCCCTAGAAATGAGATTTCTACATAAAATGATGCATTGAAGGTCCTTAATGTATTATACATATTTTACATTCTCTTCATCAGAGTACTAGTGGCCGCTTTCTCACAGTTTAGGACAGTGGTTTTTAATCCTCATTACTCATTGAAATCATCTGGGGAGATTTCAGAAAAATGACAATGCCTGGGCTGTACCACAGATGAATTATACCGAAGTCTCCAGGTGAGGGGCCCAGGCATCAGTATTTTTAAAAGGCTCCCCATTTTCTAATTCTAATGCACAGCCAGGGTTAAGGAGGTTACTGGTCCAGGGGCAGCCTTCTTTCTCCTACTCCATGTCCATGGCGGAAATCACCCATGGAAGCACTCTTTCTTCTGAGCTCATGATTTCCATCCTTCTCAGCACGATGCCACCCATAGTAACTAACAAATGACAGGCTTTAAGCTGAGAGGGAGTTGTTCAGATTTTCTCTGACTTTACTGATTTTTGTCGAGTTATCCCAACAATTGCTGAGAGAGGATGTTAAAACTTCCTAGGCATTATCATGGAATTATGTATTTCTCCTTTAATTCTGTCACTGTTTGCTTTACGTGGTTTCAAGCTCAGTCTTGAGGGACATACACATTAATGAGTCTTATGTCTTCCTGATGAATTTATTCTTTTATTATTATGAAATATTTCTCTCAATCACTGGTAATACTCTGTTTAGAAGGCGTATTTCCAATTTAACAAGCCAATCCAGTCTTCTTATGCTTACTGTTTGCACTGAAAATCAATTATCATCCATTTATTTTCAACCTAACCAGGTCTTGGTGTGACTCCTATAAATGCTATTTTGTCAGGTCTTGCTGTGTTAGCCCTTCTGACAAACTCTGACTTTTAATTGGAGTTGATTTCCATCTACCATTTTATTATTTGTTTTCTATTCATCCTCTCTGCTTTATGGTTTCTCTGTCCTTCATTCATGACTACTTTTGGATTATTTGAATACATTTTTATTATTCCATTTTGATTTATGTATCAGCTGTTTAGCTACACTCTTTGGCATTATAATTTTTAGTGGTTGTTTGAGGGATTACGATATACATCCTTAAATTTTCACAGTTTGTTTAGAGTGAGCATTGCACCATGTCATGTAAAATGTAGGAATTGTATAAATATCATTGATGGAAGGTTTGTTTTTAAATTCAACCTCAGAATATTTAAGGAACTTAAGCCCTTGTGTCTTCCCTCTCTTCTTCCTCTGCTTCTCCTCCTCTTTCTTTTTTGTAATCATTGATATATCTTGGGCATTAAAAATGCCTCTTTGCGGTCTCCTTTTATTTCCTTTTCCCCTTTTCTTTCCGCTCTTCTTTCCCCCCACCCCCCCCAGTTTTTTTCCTGTGCTACCTAAGCATCTGTAATGCACTGATTAAGGGCATCTGTGTTAAAGCTAGCCTGCTTGGTTTGAATTTCAACGTCTCTACTTGCTGGTGGCAGGATCTTGAGAACTCAACCTCCTTCGGTTTTCTTATCTGTAAAATAAGGATGATTGCAGAAGCTCCTACCTCATAGGATTGTGATGAGGAATGAGTTAACACACACGTTAACAGAGCACTTAGAACAGCAACTGTCACATCAAAGTATCAACACCTACGTGTATCCCCTAGTGATCCGGAAGTTACAGACCTTGTTTTATGTCTAGTGGTGACTACCTTAATTAAGAAAATAAAGGACTCTACTTCTGAAATAGTCTCAAGAATAAAATCATGCCTGCTAAATCAACCAGTACAAGAAAAGAGGTTTGGCACACTCTTTTTTCACAAATCATCCGTTGTTGGTTTGAATAATTCTAAATCCAGATGATGATGATTATAAATATTCTTTTCAATAATTCTTTTGACATTTATATTGTTTCAGCATCATGTTAGCAAAAATTATTTCATCACTTGCTGTTTTCCCAATTTGATTTCTCTCTGTGATTTATTTTATGCCGTGTCTTCCCCAAATTGATTTGTTTGTTTTTATTCATTATTAATTTAGTTGGATATTTTTTCTCCAAAAATTTGGAGGATGGGTGGGTAGGGTAGGGAAGAGGGTAGAGCACCTTGGGTGCTTCCATTGCTGGAAATTTCTCTTTATTTCCTTCCAAATGGATGATAGCTAGATGAAACATAGAATTCTTTAGTTATCATCTACTACTACCCCCTTAACCTCACTACTTTCTGGAATTTAGTATAGTGGAGGAGAAGTCTTATAACAATCTTTTTTTCCTCTGTAGATTTTTTTTCCTCTCTAGATGCTGGAGACATTATCCTATCATTCTTGAAACAAGGAAGTTTACCATCGGGTCTCTGTGGCTGTCTTCTTATACATTTTGTTTGCTGCATTCTGAGACCTTGTTCTCTGAAGCTGCAAGTCTACTTCAGATGGGAACATTTGCTTCTATAATTTCTTTGATGACGTTTAAAAGGTAGTTTTAATTGAATGGACTATATATTTTTTGTTGACTCTTCCCATCTATATGTTGAAAATCCCAGTTGACACTAGACTGGGTTTTTATGGTATTTACCGAAAAACCAATGATGATGATGATGACGAGTCCCCATGTAGACCACCTCTCCATGACGGTCTTTTTCCAGTGTTGCACATTGTTTCTGGGGCATTAAGGGTTTGCTGGACTCAACAGCACCCTAATCAAAGAGAGTGACACTAAATCAGGTGAGCTCAAGTTCTTCATCCGAGGACCTGCTGACAACAGGTACGAAGGAACCTTGTGTAAATGAGACACTCAAGATGTTCTGGCTTCTTCTCTGAGTCATTGCTAATGACTCTGTGCTAATCCTTTTACTTCCCTGTGGTTAGTTTCACGTCAGTTTGGGAGATGGGACCATATCGAAACTCTCCATTGAGTTTTGACAAACGTTTATGCTTATTAACCACTAACTCAACCAAGACAGAGATCGTCTCCATTATTCTAGAAAGTTTCCTTCATGGTCATTCCAAGTCAACATCCCGCCTACCCCTCACTCCTATCCAGACAAGCCATGATCTGCTTTATGTCATTGTAGTTGTGTTTTCCCTCTTCTAGAGCTTCGTTTAAGTGGACTGACACAGTATGTTTTCCCTTGAGCTTGTGTGGGTGTCTGATCCCTGGTTCTGTGTATTTTTTGTTTTTGGTAATCATGCTGTTTTATTTATTGTTCCCCCCTTTTGTTTCTGCCAGGTAATGTTCCATTGTGTGAATATGCCATTCATTTGTTTACATTATTTATTTACTTATCTGAATCTCTTCTGTGTCTGTGAGCTCCTCAAAGGCAGCCACTGCATCTCGCATTGTGTTTGGCACAAAGTAGTTGCTCAGTAAGTGTGTTTTGGATAAATGAATGAATGGAAATGGGCACACTTTGGGGACAAACGTCTGGATCTCCAGTGTTCAGACCTATGGAGATGCATGTGCGAGATGGATCTAGAAAACAGCAGTACATGGAGACAACGCCAGATGCATATAATTGTCGATGCTATTTCTCCTCCTCTTGGGCAGGGTCCTCATATGGACCCAGCCTTCTCATGGTCTGGAGTCTGGGGTGCAGGAAGGAAATATGGGAACAGATGAGACAAACTGGTAGAAATAAGGGAACGAGATAGAATCTAGAGGGAGCATCTGATGAAGGAAAGCATTCTCGACGTAGTCCCAAGTCTCAGATCCATTTCTTTGTACTCATGTCACCTTGAATGAGTGATTTAATCACCATGGAACTCCACTTACTCATACATAAAAGGAGAAAATTGGACAAGATGAGCTCTAGAGTCCTTCCAGCTCTAAGATGCTATAACATGTATTTTATATGGATGAACAAGAGAAAGAAACTGACCATGCACTCTCAAAGTTCTACCGATGAGACCGAGGATGACTGATCATTGTGAAAGGGTTTGGTTTTAGCGGGCATGTCCCAGAGGGTGCCTGATCTTAGGTTCTCTGTCTGAGGTTCTGATCCTGGGCTGTTCATCTGGCATCAGATCAGGCTGGGGAGATGTCAGCACTTAGCGATGCTGGGTCAGAAGCCAGAGGTCAGAGTCCATAGGTCAGGGCACAGGTGGGTGGGCCGGGTAGGCAGGCTCCTATCTCAGATGAGGGGAAAGTTTGTTTCCGCAGAGGTGCAGAGAGAGTGCAGTTGCAAGACACAGAACTGAGGCCCAAGGGCAATTATTTGACAAGTTCAGGTCCTTTTTAGTTCTCAAGGGGCTGAGCGTTCTACTTGATGAGACTTAGGTTTTTCCCTTAACAAGCAAGCTGTGTCTGATCCCTAGTTCTCATTTCTTAGTTTCACAGAGCATTCATTATTGGAAGTGGATGCTAATAAAAGCCTCTGGGCAAATTTGGGTGTTTATTATGGGAATTGTATTTAAATATGATTTAAATTGAGACAATGGGACACGTTTTCCTCTGTGCCTTGTTTTCTCTTGGGTGCGGGCACAAGGGCTTACGGCAGGATCTTAGTACAGGGGTCAGTCCTGCCATTTCAATTAGCACTTAGCTAATTCCAGCCCTGGTTTCCTTCCCAGGGGGGGGAAAAAAAAAACTTGCTCTCAAAGAGTCTGTGGACTCTAAGCCTCAGCGTTGGTTGCACCCCGTGGACAGCAGAGTCTGCGTTTCATGGGGCTTTGCTCCTTCTGGGGGTCCAAAGCACTCACTGTGGCTGCTGGAATTTCACCCAGTGCGTGGGCTATTCTTCAGTCTGTTTTTATGCCTCAGGAAATTTCATAGAAATCTGTGTCTGTGGTATCTGCAGTTTTTCTAGCATTTTTTTTTGGACCATGGATAATACCCTTGAAAGCCAGGAAATATTAAAAAAAGAAACATGCACCTTCAGAATGGACTAAGTGAATTGCAGTCAAGCTTATTAATGTTTTTGCAATATTGAACTTGCTGTAATAATGGATTGAACACTAAGTGAATTCTAAGCATCACTGTTAATGAAGCTATTTGGTCTTCAGTGGACTCCTGGGGCAGGAGGTGGCACTGACATCCACCACTAACAGACTGTGTGCCCGTCACTTAGCGTCTCTGTGCTTTTGGGTCCTTGTCTGTAAAATGAAGGGGTTGGAGGTAAGCATTCTGAGGTTTCAGTGCTGTGTCTAGCCAAGAGGCTGGGCTCACACAACTGCAGCATCTCTGTGCCAAGAGTAATCTTGGAGAGAACAAAGAAGGAGAAGACAAAGAACAAGAGGAAGCTGTAACAGGAGGAGCTGAGGGGTGTGAGGGGTGTGTGCGTGTGTGTGTGTGTGAGTGTGAGTGTGTGTGTGTGTAGCAAGTTGGCTGGGGAAGACTAAAACAGGAAATAATTACTAAATTCCTCCGCTTCTTCTTTGCCATTGCCTTGGGACAGACAAGTACCTTCTTCTCGCATGCTGTATCTTGATCTTTGGTCCAGGAGTCCTCAGGAGTCAAATTAGGGCAACATTTAAGTCCAGTACTTGTGAAAGACCAAGAAGGACAGATGCATGCTAGTTAACGACAGCAGTAATTCAGCCAACCACCCCCATCAAAAAAAGCGTTAGGCAACCCCTCCTACCTACGTGTTAGCAATAGAAAAAAGGAACAAGAGAACATAGAAAGGAGCTAAGAAGAAATATTTGATGTGAAAATGAAAATAGTTTAAATAAGGCAAACTACATACTAAACAAATTGCACAAAGGGCACAGAGGAGGAGTGATTCATGAATATGAAGACAGATTGAGGAAACCTCTCAAGGGGAAGAAGAAAAATAGAAAGAAGTATAAAAGATCAAGAAAAACCAAGGAGGAGGGAGGTGAAGTGCTAAAATCCAGATAATGACAGTCCCAGAAATAGAGAGAAATAAAAAAAAAAAATAATGAGAGGAGGGCTTCCCTGGTGGCGCAGTGGTTGGGAATCTGCCTGCCAATGCAGGGGATACGGGTTCGAGCCCTGCTCTGGGAGGATCCCACATGCCGCGGAGCGACTGGGCTCGTGAGCCACAATTGCTGAGCCTGCGCGTCTGGAGCCTGTGCTCCGCGACAGTGAGACGCCCGCGCACCGCGATGAGGAGTGGCCCCCGCTCGCCGCAACTAGAGAAAGCCCTCGCACAGAAACGAAGACCCAACACAGCCATAAATAAATAAAATTTTAAAAAAAAATAAAAATAAATAAAAATAATGAGAGGAGAAAAAAATGATAGAGATACATTTTCCCTGAATGAAAAAGAGAAAGGAATCAATGAAGAGATGCAACAAAAACCTCATGCCTAGATTTATTAGGGGGTGATTTAAGAATATCAATTTTAAAAATCCCAAATGCTACAGTAAGAGTTGATTACTATAAAAGGAATAAGACTGACCTGGGACTTTTCAACAGCAACACTAGATACAAGAACACAGCAGAGGGGTGTTTAGAAAAAGTTAAAGAAAAAGAACATAGAACCTCTATTTTTATAGCCAGCCATGAGAGCATGATATAAAATATTCTCAGGCATAAAAGCCCTCAGAGATTTTGCCACACAAAGACCCACATCACAGACACTTTGGGATGAATTTCTTTCCGAAAGGAATGGACAGCAAGAAATATTGCAAGAAACGTAAGAAGACAGCCAAACACTTTGGTGAGTTTTCTTAATTTAAGAAAACTAGTACCAAGAAAAAAATATATATATAATAACTCAGTTACTAACTACTAATAAAAATTCAGATATTTGCATGATACCAGGAGATTCAGGAGAGAGACCAAAGAATATAAGAAAATGTTGACGCCTTTGAATTATTAGGCTAGAGATATAAGTATCATTTGATTTTTCAAGTAAAAACAATTAAAAAGTAACAGGACAAAATGGGACACATTAATAGAATAAATTAAGTTGGTATAAATAGTTCCAAATATAACAGTAATTATTATTTAACAACTAAACTCATCAGTTAAAAAAACCCCAAAACACAAATATCTGCCTATTAGAAAAGCAAAAGCAAAAACAATACTCAGATTCAGGCCATTTAAAGGAGACATATCTAAAACCAGGGCACATTAAAGTAAAAGGATGGAAAAAATATATATATATATATATAAAATAAAAATAGAAAGTACTCCACTAGTTATTTCTTTTTTTTAACATCTTTATTGGAGTATAATTGCTTTACAATGTGGTGTTAGTTTTTGTTGTATAACAAAGTGAATCAGCTATATGCATACGTATATCCCCATATCCCCTCCCTCTTGCGTCTCCCTCCCACCCTCCCTATCCCACCCCTCTAGGTGGTCACAAAGCACCGAGCTGATCTCCCTGTGCTATGCAGCTACTTCCCACTAGCTATCTATTTTACACTTGGTAGTGTATATATGTCAATGTTACCCTCTCACTTCGTCCCAGCTTACCCTTCCCCCTCCCCATGTCCTCAAGTCCATTCTCTACATCAGTGTCTTTATTCCTGTCCTGCCCCTAGGTTCATCAGAACCTTTTTTCTTTTTTTTAGATTCCATATATATGTGTTAGCATACGGTATTGTTTTTCTCTTTCTGACTTACTTCACTCTGTATGACAGACTCTATCTAGGTCCATCCACCTTACTATAAATAACTCAATTTTGTTTCTTTTTATGGCTGAGTAATATTCCATTGTATAAATGTGCCACATCTTCTTTATCCATTCATCTGTCAATGGACACTTAGGTTGCTTCCATGTCCTGGCTATTGTAAATAGTGCTGCAATGAACATTGTGGTACATGACTCTTTTTGAATTATGGTTTCCTCAGGGTATATGCCCAGTAGTGGGATTGCTGGGTCATATGGTAGTTCTATTTTTCATTTTTTAAGGAACCTCAATACTGTTCTCCATAGAGGCTATATCAATTTACATTCCCACCAACAGTGCAAGAGGCTTCTCTTTTCTCCACACCTTCTCCAGCATTTGTTTGTAGATTTTCTTTTAAATTTATTTATTTTATTTAAAAAAATTTTTGGCTGCGTTGAGTCTTCGTTGCTGTGCATGGGCTTTCTCTGGTTGGGGCAAGCAGGGGCTACTCTTTGTTGCGGTGCATGGGCTTCTCATTGCAGTGGTTTCTCTTGTTGCGGAGCATGGGCTCTAGGCACGCAGGCTTCAGTAGTCGTGGCACGTGGGCTCAGTAGTTGTGGCACGCAGGCTCTAGAGCGCAGGCTCAGTAGTTGTGGTACACGGGCTTAGTAGTTGTGGTACACGGGCTTAGTTGCTCTGCGGCACGTGGGATCTTCCCGGTCCAGGGCTCGAACCCGTGTCCCTGGCATTGGCAGGAGGATTCTTAACCACTGTGCCACCAGGGAAACCCTGTTTGCAGATTTTTTGATGATGGCCATTCTGACTGGTGTGAGGTGATACCTTGTAGTTTTGATTTGCATTTCTCTAATGATTAGTGATGTTGAGCATCTTTTCATGTGTTTGTTGGCAATCTGTATATCTTCTTTGGAGAAATGTCTATTTAGGTGTTCTGCCCATTTTTGGATTGGGTTGTTTGTTTTTTTGATATTGAGCTGCATGAGCTGCTTGTATATTTTGGAGATTAATCCTTTGTCAGCTGCTTCATTTGCAAATATTTTCTCCCATTCTGAGGGTTGTCTTTTTGTCTTGTTTATGGCTTTCTTTGCTGTGCAAAAGCTTTTAAGTTTCATTAGGTCCCATTTGTTTATTTTTGTTTTTACCTCCATTTCTCTAGGAGGTGTCTCAAAAAGGATCTTGCTGTGATTTATGTCATAAAGTGTTCTGCCTATGTTTTCCTCTAAGAGTTTTATAGTGTCTGGCCTTACATTTAGGTCTTTAAGCCATTTTGAGTTTATTTTTGTGTACGGTGTTAGGAAGTGTTCTAATTTCATTCTATTACATGTAGCTGTCCAGTTTTCCCAGCACCACTTATTGAAGAGGCTGTCTTTTCTCCATTGTATACTCTTGCCTCCTTTATCAAAGATAAGGTGATCATATGTGTGTGGGTTTATCTCTGGGCTTTCTATCTTGTTCCATTGATCTATATTTCTGTTTTTGTGTCAGTACCATACTGTCTTGATTACTGTAGCCTTGTAGTATAGTCTAAAGTCAGGGAGCCTGATTCCTCCAGCTCAGTTTTTCTTTCTCAAGATTGCTTTGGCTCTTCAGGGTCTTTTGTGTTTCCATACAAATTGTGAAATTTTTTGTTCTTGTTCTGTGAAAAATGTCATTGGTAGTTTGATAGGAATTGCATTGAATCTGTAGATTGCTTTGGGTAGTATAGTTATTTTCACAATGTTGATTCTTCCAATCCAAGAATATGGTATATCTCTCCATCTGTTTGTATCATCTTTAATTACTTTCATCAGTGTCTTACAGTTTTCTGCATACAGGTCTTTTGTCTCCTTAGGTAGGTTTATTCCTAGGTATTTCATACTTTTTGTCGCAATGGTAAATGGGAGTGTTTCCTTAATTTCTCTTTCAGATTTTTCATCATTAGTGTATAGGAATGCAAAAGATTTCTGTGCATTAATTCTGTATCCTGCTACTCTACCAAATTCATTGATTAGCTCTAGTAGTTTCCTGGTAGCATCTTTAGGATTTCTATGTATAGTATCATGTCATCTGCAAACAATGACGGTTTTACTTCTTCTTTTCCAACTTTGATTCCTTTTATTTCTTTTTCTTCCCTGATTGCTGTGGCTAAAACTTCCAAAAGTATGTTGAATAATAGTGGTGAGAGTGGGCAACCTTGTCTTGTTCCTGATCTTAGAGGAAATGGTTTCAGTTTTTCACCATTGAGAATGATGGTGGCTGCGGGTTTGTCCTATATGGCCTTTATTATGTTGAGGTAGTTTCCCTCTATGCCTACTTTCTGGAGAGTTTTTACCATAAATGGGTGTTGAATTTTGTCAAAAGCTTTTTTTGCATCTATTGAGATGATCATACGGTTTTTCTCCTTCAATTTGTTAATATAGTGTATCACATTGATTGATTTGCGTATATTGAAGAATCCTTGCATTCCTGGGATAAACCCCACTTGATCATGGTGTATGATCCTCTTAATGTGCTCTTGGATTCTGTTTGCTAGTATTTTGTTGAGGATTTTTGCATCTATGTTCATCAGAGATATTGGCTTGCAGTTTTTTTTGTGACATTTTTGTCTGGTTTTGATATCAGGGTGATGGTGGCCTCATAGAATGAGTTTGGGAGTGTTCCTCCCTCTGCTATATTTTGGAAGAGTTTGAGAAGGATAGGTGTTAGCTCTTCTCTAAATGTTTGATAGAATTTGCCTGTGAAGCCATCTGGTCAATTTACCAAGGCTTGATTTGTGACCCAAGATATGGTCTATCCTGGAGAATATTCCATGAGCACTTGAGAAGAAAGTGTATTCTGTTGTTTTTGGATGGAATGTCCTATAAATATCAATTTAGTCCATCTTGTTTAATGTGTCATTTAAAGCTTGTGTTTCCTTATTTATTTTCATTTTAGATGATCTGTCCATTGGTGAAAGTGGGGTGTTAAAGTCCCCTACTATTATTGTGTTACTGTCATTTTCCCCTTTTATGGCTGTTAGTATTTGCCTTATGTATTAAGGTGCTCCTATGTTGGGTGCATAAATATTTACAATTGTTATATCTTCTTCTTGGACTGATGCCTTGATCATTATGTAGTGTCCTTCTTTGTCTCTTTTAATAGTCTTTATTTTAAAGTCTATTTTGTCTGATATGAGAATTGCTACTCCAGCTTTCTTTTGATTTCCATTTGCATGGAATATCTTTTTCCATCCCCTCACTTTCAGTCTGTATGTGTCCCTAGGTCTGAAGTGGGCCTCTTGTAGACAGCATATGTATGGGTCTTGTTTTTGTATCCATTCAACCAGTGTATGTCTTTTGGTTGGAACATTTAATCTATTTACATTTAAGATAATTATCAAGATGTATGTTCCTATTAACATTTTCTTAATTGTTTTGGGTTTGTTTTTGCAGGTCTTTTCCTTCTCCTGTGTTTCCTACCTAGAGAAACTCCTTTAGCATTTGTTGTAAAGCTGTTTTGGTGGTGCTGAATTCTCCTAACTTTTGATTATCTGTAAAAGTTTTAATTTCTCCATCAAAACTGAATGAGATCCTTGCTGGGTACAGTAATCTTGGTTGTAGGTTTTTCCCTTTCATCACTTTAAATATGTCCTGCCACTCCCTCTGGCTTGCAGAGTTTTTTCTGAAAGATCAGCTGTTAACCTTATGGGGATTCCCTTGTATGTTATTTGTTGCTTTTCCCTTGCACTTTTAATATATTTTATTTGTATTTAAGTTTTGATAGTTTGATTAATATGTGTCTCAGCATGTTTCTATTTGGGTGTATCCTGTATGGTACTCTCTGTGTTTCCTGGACTTGATTGACTACCTCCTTTCCCATGTTAGGGAAGTTTTCGACTATAATCTCTTCAAATGTTTTCTCAGACCCTTTCTTTTTCTCTTCTTCTTCTGGGACCCCTATAATTCGAATGTTGGTGCATTTAATATTGTCCCAGAGGTCTCTGAGACTGTCCTCAATTTTTTTCATTCCTTTTTCTTTATTCTGCTCCCTGGTAGTTATTTCCATCATTTTATCTTCCAGCTCACTTACCCGTTCTTCTGCCTCAGTTATTCTGCTGTTGATTCCTTCTAGTGTATTTTTAATTTCAGTAATTGTGCTGTACATCACTGTTTGTTTGCTCTTTAGTTCTTCTAGATCCTTGTTAAACGTTTCTTGTATTTTCTCCATTCTGTTTCCGAGATTTTGGATCATCTTTACTATCATTACTCTGAATTCTTTTTCAGGTAGGTTGTCTATTTCATCTTCATTTATTTGGTCCTGTAGGTTTTTACCTTGCTCCTTTGTCTGTAACATATTTTTTTGTCGTTTCATTGTTTTGGGTTTTTTTTGATGTGTGGTGCTGTATTCCTGTCTTACTGGTTGTTTGGCCTGAGACATCCAGCAATGGAGTTTGCAGGCAGTTGGATAGAGGCGGGTCTTGGTGCTGAGATGAGGACCCCCGGGAGGCCTCACTCCAATTGATATTCCCTGGGGTCTGAGGTTCTCTGTTAGTCCAGTGATTTGGACTTGGAGCGCCCATCACAGGAGCTCGGGCCTGACCTCCGGCCTGGGAACCAAGATCCCAGAAGCTTTGTGTCGCAGTAAAAAAAAAAAAAAAGGAAAGAAAAGAAAGAAAGAAAGGAGCAGTACAATATCAAAGAATAAAAAAACAAAATAAAATTAGAAAAATAAAAAATATATTAGGAAAAATAAAACTAAAATTGAAACAACTGCAACAAGGTAAAATAAAACCACAACAGAAAAAAAAAGGGGGGGGGGAGGGGAGAACAAGCCAAAAGGAGAGAACAATAACAAATTATAAAGAATAAAATAAAATTAGAAAAATAAAAGATTTATCAGGAAAAATAAAAATGTAAAAGAATCAACAACAATGAATCAGCAAGGTAAAACAGAACTGCAATCTAAAAGAGGAAAAAAGAAAAAAAAGGAAAAAGCCTTGGCTATGGGGGCGGAGTTTAGGCAGGGGGTGGAACTTAGGCAGGGGCAAGGTTTAGGGTGGGGCAGGACCTAGGCTGGTGGGGGGTGATGTTCAAGCGTGGGGCGGGGCCTCTGCTTAGGACCTGCTCGGAAGGGGAGACAGCACATGGAAAGGAGGGCCTCTGGAGTGTGGAGTTCTGGAGTTTGGAGGTAGGGCCCTGAATGAGGGTGTGTGGGTGGGGTTTAGGCCCAGCGCGTTGGAGGGGGTCTCAGAGGGGGTCTCTGAGTGTAGAGGTGGGGCCCTGGGTGGGGGTGTAGTGGTGAGGCTTGGGCTCTGCGTGGCAGGAGGGAGGCTCTGAGGGCAGAGCATTAGGCCCCGGAGCCCAACAGGCTCCCTGGTGCCTGAGTGAACCGACCCCGTTCCCTTCCGTTCCTTCGCACCCCTCCCCCACCTTCTCCCCCAGGGTCTCCCCCGTCGCTGCTGGACCCCTAACTGTGGGTGGGTCCCGCTGGGTGTAGGAACTCCTCCCCTCCCCCAGCCGCCCCTCAGGTGTGGCAGTCCCATCCCACCTCCACTTCTCCTCCACCTTCACTCCCCCCACGCCCCACATCCTACCCAGTCACTGGGGGTTCTTCCCGTCCCCTTAGGTGTCCGTGGTCCCCCACCGGTGCCTGGTAGGTGCCCTAGTTGTGAGGAGACGCGAATTCCGTGTCCTCCTCGTAGCCATCTTGACTCCGCCCCCCTTCATCAGTTATTTTTTGAAGCTAGCATAATCGTGATACAAAAAGCAGACAAAAGCATTACAAGAAATGAAACAGAAAGTACAGGGCCATTTTACTGATGAATTAGAGGACATTAAGCATCTAGGAATAAAGCTAACAAAGATTTACAAGATGTCTAAAAAAAAATTATTAAAAATGTGTTGAGATAGTAAAAGGCCTAAATAAAAAAATAGACCATGCTTATTGATAAAAAAAACTCCATACTGTGAATGTGCATATAGTCCCCCCAAAACCTATGGATTCATTGCATTTACAAACAAAATTATCATCTTGGCAAGATAATTCTAAAATTTATTTTGAAGTGTAAAGGGGCAGGAATTATGAGGGTGTTTTGAAAAGACTTTTCTTAGTGAGAAGGGACTTGCCCTATGGTACAGTAGGACTTCTTATAAAATTATAGTTATTGAGACAGTGTGATATTAGCCCTGGTGTAGACAAATTGATCAGTGGAGTAGAAGAGTGAACCCAGAAACAGGCCCACATGTGCGTGGTGTTTTGGTATTGAGAGAGGTGACAGGTTACTGGGAAAAAGGAGAGACTTTAATAGGTAGAGCTGGAAAACACTGATTATCTATGTGGAGAAAAAAATTGTATCCCTGCCTCACATCATATACAGAAATCAACATGAAATGGATTAAGGGTTCAAGTGTCCACATCAAACTTTGAAATACTGAGTAGAAATTATAAATATCACTTACACCCTGGGATAAGGATAATGTTCTTCCACAAGGCCCCAAAAGCATTCACTGTGTTAGACAAATTTCACTAATTTTAAAAATTTTGTTCATTAAAAGACACTTTTAAAAGGGAAAATAATTTACAAACTGGGAGAAAATATTTGCAAAACACAGAAATAAAGCATTAGTGTTAAGAACAAATAACTTATATAAATAAGTAATAAGAGGACAAATAGAAAAATGAGCAAAAGTCATAAACAGGCAATTCACATATAGCCAAACAACATGTCGGAGATGTCTGATAGCATTAGTGATGATGGGAAGGCAATACGAGGTTACAATATCATTTTATATTCATCTGATTGGCAAAAATTTATAAGGCTGACAATACTTAGTGTTGGAGAAGATATGATCTGTAAGTTCTCTGAGGTGTCAATTTTGAGACATTTGTTCCCAAAGTTGAACATTCGTGTAACCAATTACTCAGCAATTCCACTCCTAGATGTACACCCAAGAGAAATAAGCATACAGGAGAAATGTGCAAGACTGTTGTAAGCAGCACTGTTCACAGCAAAAACCAGGGAACAGCTCAAATTCCCATTAACAGAGAGTAGACGAATACACAGCTGTGTTGATACAATGGAATATTGTATAGCTACCCAAATCAATACCTATAGTAACATGCAAAAACCTGGATACATCTTAACAATATACCATTAAGTGAAAACAGAGTCCATGAAGATTACATATCGCTGGATATCCTTTTTTTTTTAAAATTAATTAATTTATTTATTTTTGGCTGTGTTGGGTCTTCGTTTCTGTGTAAGGGCTTTCTCCAGTTGCGGTGAGTGGGGGCCACTCTTCATCGCGGTGCGCGGGCCTCTCCCGTTGCGGAGCACGGGCTCCAGATGCGCAGGCTCAGTAGCTGTGGCGCACGGGCTTATTTGCTCCGCGGCATGTGGGATCCTCCCAAACCAGGGCTCGAACCTGTGTCCCCTGCATTGGCAGGCAGACTCTCAACCACTGCGCCACCAGGGAAGCCCTGGATATCCTTTTTATAAACCTAAAGATAATACGTATTTGAAATTTTCTTAGAAATACATGTGGATATAGTAAACGAATACAGGATTCAGGACGATGGTTACCTCAGGTGGGGGGAAGCAAGGAACAGGAAGGGGAAATCACGTGGCCAGATGTAGGTTACTGCCAACATCCTACCATTTGGGATGGGGGTAACGGATGCTTGTTACCTTATTATAATGGAAGAAAGAAAAGGAAGAAAGGAAGGAAGGAAAAGTAAGAAAGAAAGAGACAGGGAGAGAGGGAGAAAGGGAGAAAAGAAGAAAATGAAGAAACGTGGGGAGAAACGGAACAAAGGGAAGAAGAAAAGAAGTGAGCTCATGAAATGCTGCCCTATAGCCACTATGGAGAACAGTATGGAGGTTCCTTAAGAAATTAAAAATAGAGCTACCATATGATCCAGTATTCCCACTCCTGGGCATATATCCGGAAAAGACCAAAACTCTAATTCTAAAAGATACATGCACCCCTATGTTCATTGCAGCACTATTTGCAAGAGCCAAGACATGGAAACAACCTATAAGTCCATCAACTGATAAATGGATAAGAATATGTACATATATACAATGGACTATTACTCAGCCATAAAAAAGAATGAAATATTCCCATTTGCAGCAACATGGATGGACCTAGAGATGATCATACTAAGTGAAGTAAGTCAGACAGAGAAGACAAATATCATATGATTTCACTTATATGTGGAATTTTAAAAAATGATGCAAATGAACTTATTTACAAAACAGAAACAGACTCACAGACATAGAAAACAAACTTATAGTTACCAAAGGGAAAAGGGCACGGGCGGGATAAATGGAGAATTTGGGATTAACAGATACACACTACTACATATAAAATAGGTAAACAACCAGGACCTACTATATAGCACAGGGAACTGTATTCAATATCTTGTAATAACCTATAAAGGAAAAGAATCTGAAAAAGAACCTATATATATACTCACATATGTATAACTGAATCACTTTGCTGTATACCTGAAACATTGTAAATCAACTATACTTCAATTAAAAAAAAAGAACTCATTTCCCCCCAACACACATAATTTAAATAACTGCTGCTCTATGTCTTGGCGTCTCGACAAGACGAGGTCCTCAAAGCAGACGCTCAAAAATCCCTCTGCAGAACGTCACTGATTAACCTGTGGGCTCTTGTTAAGTCTGTCCTCATCAGGCATATTCAAGAAAGCACTGATGTCTCTGGGGCATCACGTACGTGAACAATCGCCAAGACAATGGCGCATCCCTGGCGTATATTTGGGAAACACACACACAAGAACAGATACTTCTTGTGTGCAGAAAAGACAAACCCTCTACAGTCAGCATTCTTTCCTGCCTTTATCTTTTCCCTCTCTTCTTTTTCTTCTTTCCCTCTTTTCCTCCTCCCAAACCTCCAGACTTTGTTCGCACTCTGCAGGTGCCATCGTGTAGAATTCCCTTAGGGAGAAGGAAAGTATTAAGTCTTTGTTCCAGTGGCATCAGAATACATTTTGTTTGGGTAATTTATATTTTAGGGCACACATGTGAGTTTTCTATGTGGAATTTAAGAACCCAATCGAGCACCTTCCCTTGGAGCCAAATTGGCATTTATTTCCTGATCTCTGAAGGAGGTTTCTGGGCTTGAGGATGGGGAACTTCTCACAGATGGCGGCACTTGGATTGAAAAGAATTTTCTGCCGAGAGATCAGTTCCAGACTTGCCCAACTATTAGAGCTCACAGGGAGAGAGAAGCATAAGGTGGTAATTTGCTAAGAAAGGAAGGAAAAACAATAATATTTATTTGATTACATTTTCTCATGTTCTAGTGGGGGGTAAATTACAGGCCTAATGACTTCAGTGTTGAGGGTTTGCCGTGAACAAAGCTTCCTGAGGTGGTAAGGGCTTTGCAGTTAAAGGGGACTCAGCAGAGAGGAAATACTGTCACCACTAGGCTTTTATACACAAGATAAGCATTTCCAATAGTACTGTTTGGCTCCAAGCATCCTTTTCCTGCTCTCCTAACATTGACTACAAATGAACAATGAAAGACAGGGGAAAATTTGTGGGTTATGAATGAGGGGAATAATAACACGTGTTTCAAAGGCCTTTCATTCTTGGTAAATTTTCATCCTTACTTCAGCTCTGTGCAGTATACTCTTACTCCCATTTTATAAGTGGGGAAACTGAGACTTTCTGTTCCTTGAATATGATTTACTAGTTCTTTTTGATTTGACCTTGGTACAAGTGTCTCCTATTATTTTCCAAAGACTGAATTCCCTAGCCTTTGCCAAAATAGTTACAGATGTCTCTTTAAAAAGGCTCTCGGGGCCCACAAAGGCAGGATGCGCCCCAAGGCCCAAGCTGGTCTGGGAATCTGGGAAGGCTACTGGCCAAGAAGGCTGATGGGGTCCCAAGTGCTTGGTCCACCGCCACCAGCCCGTTTCCGCCCTGCCCTGCCTGCGCGGGGGTCTGTACGTTGAATCAGCAGACTTTTCAGAAGTGGCCAATTTGGGTTTGAATCCAGATCTCCCAGTGCGGTGATCTCGGGGGGATTATTTACCACTTCAAGTGTTACATTCCTCACCCTTCATTTAGGGCAAATTATCTCTACCCGGCTGTGTTTGTGGGGCTACCCCAGACCGCAGCCCACAGGGGAGCACGTGAATTTTTCTTAATGAACGACTAGATTTCTCACTCTTTTTTTTTTTTTCCGGAGAATAAAGGTGAGAGAGAGAAGAAAACAAACTCATCCAGACCCTCTTGCTCAGGATAGAATTGCTTGGAATTTCCTCTAAGGCGGAAGGGAGGTCTCTCCTCTTTCTGCAAAGTCAGATCCTTCCCTGTGTTACTGATTCTGGGAGGTAAATGCAATGGCAGAAAGAACGCTGGATTAAAAAAAAAAATCCTTGTGGCTCAAAATCCCAATTCTGCCACTTAATATCTATGTGACCCTGAGCTGTTCACTTGGCCTCCCTGAGTCATATAAATAATACCTTTTCTGTCTCCTTCCTGGTGTTGCAGGAATTTAAGAGACCAGACATTAAAAAAAAGATTTTTAAATTAGACAGCAGCCTCCAACTTCAAGCTGTATAATCTCTGCTGTTGTCAGTATTAAAATTCTATTCTGCAACATACATTTCTCTGTAAATTTCCTCAAGGAGACTAATACTTGAAAATCTTTCGAAAATCGACCAGAACCTTCTTTGTCAGTAGATGCTCCCACCTCCATGGCCCCCTGAAAGCCTCTGTGCTCAGGAATATCAGAGGAATCTTTATCACTGGGAGATTTGGGGGAATTTCTAATCTGTGGGACTAACCGAGCATAGGATCAGATGCCTTCTCCAGCTCAGCAGGAGAGACACGCTCTCCAAACCCAGCTAACAACCTTCAGATAAATCGGTCCCAGTGACCAGGTATTTGTGAAAGGTTAATTGAAGGTACATTCCACATTTTCATGGAATCTCAACCCGGGGATACGATTGCACTTGGCTCAAGCCTCCAAGTTTTCATCTCCTTTCTGCTTGTGCGCATCTGATGATAAAATGCCATCTCTCTATTACTGGCATTTGACCTTTAAATGGCAAAGAGCTGCTTTGTCATCAGACAGAGTCGTGAAGAGCCATAAAGGAGGAGACGGAGTTAGAATACTAACACGTCCAACGTCAGTGCGGTGCAAAGCCTCATGGACCCAGGCACGGTTTCCTGGTGGGAAATGGGGAAAACGGGCCATCCAAACTTCCCCTCTGGAGCCCCTTGCTGCAGCGCTGTATCACATATTGACAGCCGGCTATGTGGCCACCCGTTCGCAGCCTTCCCTCTTTCAAATTTAGACTTAAAACTTGCTTATCCTCATGATTCCATCCCCTTTCTCTGTTCGAGATTTAAACAATGATAATTTGTAGCTGATTGCCGGTTGCATGCTAATGCATGGTGCTGTCTCCTTGGGTTATTCGAAGTGTCCCCAATCGTGGACACTGAAAATTCTCTGGCACGTGAATGTTCTCTGTAAGATCCTGTCAGCCAGGAGTTAAAAATGCATCTCAGTCATCAAAGTGCTGGGCAACACTGCCAAGCCACTTAACATTTCTGTGTCTCTGCTCCCAGAGCCATAAAGTGGAAGGAGTTTAATAGCATCACCTCACCGTGTAATCGGAGTGTTTTCAAGGAATAACTAATGCTACACCTTGTAAAACACATAGGAAACTATGAAGCATGATGTGAAACCTTGATCTTAACTTTTCCTTCAGGGCTGCGGGAAGGACGCAGGAGGGGCGGGAGAAGAAGAATGAAGTGGGGCTGTCGGGCAGGCTGGAGGGACTCAGCATTTCTGTGTTTAACTCCAAACAACCAAATCCTTTCTTACATTTGCACAACAGAAATCAATAGGGAACATCTCCGGCATGAAAGACAGCAGAAAAGGACACAGAATCGCTTCATCTGGCAATTCCATCGTTCCTAACTCAAGCCGGGTTCCCTGAGATCTCAGGATTCAAAGTGACACTGCCCCTCATTATTTGTCAGTCTGTCTTCTTATTCCTGGCCACCACCACCACTCTCCTGCCACGCTTGCCACTAATCCTTCCATGACGAGGTGTACTTACTAAATGCACACAAGTTAGGAATGCAGGAGATAAAAAATTGTAAAAAGTGGTACGTATATAGAGGGATAAACAACAAGGTCCTACTGTGTAGCACAGGGAACTATATTCAATATCCTGTGATAAACCAGAATGAAAAAGAATGAAAAGAAATATATATATATGTATAACTGAGTCAATTTGCTGTACAGCATAAGTTAGCACAACATTGTAAATGAACTATACTTCAATATTTTTTTTTTAAGGAAGAAGGCTACCAGGCAGGGAACAATTCAGACATAAATGAAACTCTATGTAAGCCAAGGCTGACTTTTATGGCACAGACTGTCTATCTGTAGACTTTTGGAGAAGATGTGGAGAGAGCTGTCAGGACAGCCTTTGCAAGTAACTGAGAATTGAACCCAGCCCTCTAGATGGAAAAAATTGGGATGGGGGTAGGTGGGGGAGGGAATGAAGAGGCTGTTACAGGGAGGACAGAATGGACACAGGCGCAGAGAAGACAAGGGGCTGGCGTAAGTGGGGACACTGATGATGGGGGGAAAAAGGTGATGCTCGGTGGGCTGGACCCAAGATTATGGGAAACGTGAAAGCAATGTTGGCTGCCTTGTTTTACGTAAACTGTTTAGTCAAAGAGGTCAAAGGCAAGTGCCACCTCCTTTTCGGTAGACTAAAAATTTATGGACATAGCGACAGCTATTTACAACTCAAAATACTTTTTTTTCTAACTTCTTAACACAGTTTGGTGTTTCGGAAGGCTGAAAGTAACCAAAGTCGAACTTTTAGACCAGTGGGATTATATTCCCATCCCTGCAGGATCTACTTCATGGCATCATCATTTCAGGCAAATCATTGCGTCTGGAAGCACTGTTGAAAGGGCACAAAGATGTAAAATAGCAAGAGTGGAGGATGGGAGAACCCCCAAATTCTGCAGTTTTACAGGGTGAGCTTCACGTTTAGGCAGAACAGGCAAATGACTCTTCATGGTGTGATGTCTGGGATTTTGGAAAATGCCCCAAGTGTCGAAGAAGAAAATGTTCCCCCACCCTCTGGCTGCCTGAAATTCCACCCACAGCACTTAATCCCTTTAGTTTAAGGCCTTGATCCCTGTTAAAAGGTCTATATCCATGGAAGCGGTAAGAATTTAAGCTGCCCCCTCAAGCTACTGCCCCATTCTTTGCTTCCTTTCACTGTAAACTTCTTAATTAAGTGGTCTGCTCCCCAGAGCCCCTATTTCCTCACCACCCACTTTCTCCTTAATCTCATAAAATCTAGCCTCTATCCCCATCTCTCGACGGAAACCATTCTCCCCAAGGTCACCAAAGATCTACTGGTCACCAACATTTTCGCATCACTTTTAACCCGTGAGTGCCCTCTCTCCTGAAACTCTCCATCCTCAGCATCCAAGATACAATGTGCTGTGGTCCTAGTGTTCTGTCCCTGTAACCTTCAATGGTTCCTTGTCCTGCGCTCAAATTCTCCATAACAGCTGATATTTGTAAATTGCTTTACTGGTCACGAAACAGGTTCATCTCTATTATTTCTGAGTTTCAAAGCTTTATGAGGGGACTACGTTATCAGCCTATTGAGGAGGAGAAAATTAAAGTGCAGCGAGTTGCTAATAAGTGCTAATAAGAGCTAAGTTAACCCAGGCTTCCTGACTCCAAGTCCATGCGCGATATGTGGACACGTTCTAACGGCCAGTTTTCAATCCCCTCCTCTTTCTTCTATATTCCCCTTACAACAAACCCATTGCCTTTATGGCTTCAACCTGCTCACTCAATTCTACATGAATTAAGCTGTGTTCCAGGATCTTAGAAATCTGGGCATAGAATGTGGTCAACACAGCACTAACTGCAACGCAGCAGTTCAGGAAGGCAGGATGGGGAAGAGTTGAGTTCTGGGTTAGAACCCTGGTTGTCTACTTCGTGGTCTTATAATATTGGGCAAGTTACTCCATCCTTGTTATCCTTACTTTCCTTATTGTAAACTGGGAATAATAAGAGTAATTCTCAATTACTAGTTTTTTGAGGGTGAAAGGAGATAATCTGGGGAGAACATTGAACATGGGGTCGGAGGCATAGAGGGAGCTCAGATGTAAAGACTGTTATTGGCTCTAATAAAGAGACCCGAGCAGGTGCTCTTGGAGAACTTTTGTTCACATCTCTTTTTTTCCTATCCACACGAATGCCCTTTTGGACCGCCATCTTTCTGTCCATGGGACCAACATAATCATTCCCTTCGTCACCTGGATTTGAAATCTTGCTCCTACTCTTTTCCTTATGCAATCAGCTACCAGGCTCAGTTGAATCTTCCTTCCCTCTGTCCTTCCCACCTGGATCCCCGATGAGCCATCCCCATGGTCTCCCAGTGCTTGACGGCTCCTTATTCCAATCCAACCTACCTATGTTTATGAGTGATTTTTCCAAAATACAGCTTTTATCATTTTCTTTTTTTTCTGGACTGAAAATCACCCAGTGGCTGGCCATCGCCTCTAGGAGAAAGAACAAAGTATTCCATTTGGGATTCAAAGTCATCCTGACCCCCACCTACTTCTTCCCCTGTATTCTGCTCCCTTCATACACAACCCATATTTTCTGTTCAAAGCTCTTTTTCCAGCCAGAAGTTCATCTCACAACCCCAGGCATTTGACTTGTATTTCTGCCTCTCCCACTGCTATGTCCTCCTCCTCTTCCAGGGAGTCTTCCAGGATGCCCTCTGTTTGCTTCTCTGTCTGAATCAACTCAGCCCTTGCTCAGCCTCCACACCCTTCCTCTCCAAATGCATCTGCCCCACCATCATCTCAACTGTATTTCAGCAACTACAGTAACGACAGCCACCATTAATTGATCGCCTGCTGTATACTTTACCCACATTGTATGCCATCAGATACCCCTACCCTGCAAAGTGGGTACTGTTACCCACCACATTTCACAGATGAGGAAACAAAGGCATCGCTTGTTAAGAAAGTTGACCAAAACTGCAAGGTTTCTAAGTGATAGAGGTAAGAGTTAAACCAACTCTGAAAATACACGTCATTTATAACACCATGGCTGCCCGGCACTTACTCCTGTTGTAAAATTAGCATCTGCTACGTTGAATAAATATTTTAAAAATATTTCATTGAGAATCTTCCTTTCTTAAATTCAACTGTAAGCTTCTACAGGCCATCTTCCCACAACTTGACCCTGTAGGCATCCCTGGCTGTGGGAAATGATGTGTAGAAGTTCCACAGACAATCAAAAGAACTGGTATGGTATACGTGATTGTAAGTGTACATTCCTGTTGGCTTAAAGGAGTATCAGGGCTCATCAGCCAAGTTACTGTGCTTATCCAAAGAGAGAGGGAAGGTACTGATTTTGATGTAAGGGGCAGCCTATGAGTACATGCCTACTGTAGTATTTAATGGTACTCTGGGAGGTGTATTAGATATTAGAGCAGCTGGGTGCACTTCAGAGATTTGGGATCATAGTGTATCACCTTTTCTGACATTCTGGAAAGGATCCACGTACCTCCTTCAGTATTTCTACCTCTAGAATCAATATTTTGGACCACAAGGGTTTTCTGAGGTTTTTGTCTTTGTTTTTGTTTTTGTCACAATGCATCTCCCCTGTTAGTAAGGGCCTCGCCGTGTTTTCATATCGGGATACCCAATACGTGTTTGTATATTGCAGGCAGCTCTAATTCCACTTCTATTAAACCCTTGATACATAATTATAGGGGGAAGGTGAATGTAGGTCTTTAAAAATATTATCACAGATGGCTCTTCTTTTTCTCTTGTCATTCTTATGCTCATACAAATTTTGGAAACAGCCCAGTCATTTAAACTTATGTTCTTGGGATGGGACTTTTCGGAGAGCTTTTCCAATAGGTAGGAAAAAAGAACATTCTTAAAAAGGCTAGTGATAAACACGAAAAGACATTGTCTTTAAAAAGACACATTCCTAGGCCAATCTTTGAGAAATGAGAACATCTACGTACAAATAGGGAGCTTTCTCCTTGATCTTTAAATTCTCTCAGGCCTCACACCTCTTGTGGCTGCTCTGGGTCCCTCTGGCTCTTTTCAATAAGAATCACCTATTGTTGTCTCTTTCTGGTTATCTTTTCCTCTCTGATTCCTCAGAAGCTTTTATCTGCTGCGCCTTTTAGACTCAACTTTTCTCTTTCATGCAAGTTGGCAGAGCCTCAAGACTGAAGATTATGGTCTTTTTCTGCATTGCTATGTGAATCTTCATAATTATATTCTCAATCAGAAAGGAGTAATTTTCTTTACACCTAAGCCCTGAAGCTCCCCTCTAAAATTTACAACTTGCTTCTGACTCAACTTGCTTTAACTTACTAACTTACTAAACTCTAAGCCTACAAGAACATAATTACCTTTAAAGCATATTTAGCTCAAATATATATACAGGTACTAAAAAAAGAATTTGAAGTGTTTGTCCTCACAGTTTTATTTCATTCTATCAGTCAAAAGAATGAAAGTGAACTCCATATATTTTCAGCATCCCCGAATTACAAGTCTACCAAGAGAGTTTCTTGGATCAAAATTAAATTTCGAACTCAAAAAAAGCAAACAGTGGTTTAAAAAGTAGTCATTGGGACCTACTCTGTCCTAGGCACCAGAAGGAATAGAAATGTGAATAAGATACAGCCCTTATTTTCAATAAGCTTATAGTCTACTAGGAGAGGGCAAAGTATACCCAAATCATGGAGTTACAAAGCAGAATTTTAAGGGAATAAATAAGAGAAAAGACTCCTGGGGACTCAGTAAAGAAAGCAGTACTTAGTCTGTACTTTAAACCACAAAGATGATGCCGATGAACAGAAATGATGGATGGGCATTCTGGCTGCAGCAGGAGTGTGATCGAAGATGATCAAGACTGAAAAACCCCAGCCATGGTCTAAAAAAGTTAAAAATTATATTTTGCTAAAGCAAGACCAGAATGAAGTCCAGGAGGGAATGATAAGTCTAAAAACCTAGCTTGGAGGCATTTAAAGGGGGGCTTGAATGATGTAAAGTAGTTTGAACTTTCTTCTTTGCCAATAAGAAGCCACTGAAATTTTCACAAATAATTTGATATCAATCCCTTGGCAATAAAACAAATTCCATATCACCTTTGGTATAGAATCTTGTCAGACTATGAATATTTCCTTCCCCTTGGGGAAGTATGAGGCCTTTTTATTTTTTAATTTAATTTAATTTTATTATTTTATTTATTTATTTTTGGCTTCATCAGGTCTTAGTTGCAGCATGCAGGATCTTTGTTGAGACAGGCAGGATATTTCGTTGCGATGCGCGGGCTTTTCTCTAGATGTGGGGTGTGGGCTCTAGAGCGCAGTCTCAGTAGTTGTGGCGCACGGGCTTAGTTGCCCCAGGGCATGTGGGATCTTAGTTCCCCGGCCAGGGATCTAACCCGCGTCCCCTGCATTGGTAGGTGGATTCTTTACCCCTGGACCACCAGGGAAGTCCCTAGGAGGGCTTTTTAAAGCTTACAAACAAAGAAAGCAAGCATGAAGGGAAAGGGAAAGAGATGAATAGAACAGTGATGGTCACTTATATGTGGAATCTAAAATACGACACAAAAGGACTTATCTACGAAACAGAAACAGAATCACGGACCTAGAGGACAGACTGGTGGTTGCCAAGGGGGAGGGGGTTCGGGGAGGGGATGGAGTGAGAGGTTGGGGTCAGCAGACGGAAGCTTTTATATATAGGATGGATACACAGCAAGGTCCTACTGTATAGCACAGGGAACTGTATTCAATATCCTATGATAAACCATAATGGAAAAGAACATTTAAAAAAAAGAATGTATGTATATGTATAACTGAATCATTTTGCTGTGCAGCTGTAATTAACACAACATTGTAAATCAAGTATACTTCAATAAAAAAAATAATGAATAAAAAAATAGAACAGTGATGAGGGCGAGAATGGAGCCAGGCATCCCTGGTGGATACGGATGTTCTGTTTCACGGTGCAGGATGCCAGCCGCCACTAGCGTTGGCACGATGGATACTTAGAGCCCGATTTTGGATTGGGTGTTAGGTGACATATTCCAGAGACTTTCTGTTCTCTAAATGGCTTTGCCATCCATGGGGGGAATATGTGGCCTCTCCTAGAAATCTGAGCATCGTCTTTACAGGCATTTTGTCGGCATAACAGCAGACGGTTACTGTACAAACAGTCGTTAACCACAGGCTGTGGGCAAAGCTAATCCTGAGTGTGTTGCAACCATTGGAACGAGGAAATCTGAGCTGCTGCTAATAGGGTTCCAGCAGCTGAGTCCTCTTTTGGCCCAGCTTCCCATCCATGATCACAGGGCTCGATTCTTGCTTGTGCCCTGTTGTTTGGTTTCTGTTAAAGGATTTTTCACTGGGTGAAAGACAAATCATGGACTGACATTTTCTTCCTTTTGAAGGTGCGGTGTCAGAGCTGGATAGGGATCTTAAAGAAAGATCTGAATGTTCAGCCATCATTCCTAGGTGGACTCTGCAGTCCAGAAGAGGGAAGGCTGCTGGGGCAAAGTTATGCAGTGGTTTCTGACCGTCTCCCCTTGGATGAATACCCCTCCTCTCGGCTTCTCATGTTCAGTAGATCTTGAAGCAGCAGTTCTTTCAGTCTTTAATTCACATCCCCCCTTCTTACAGCCTCACTCACAGACATTTTAACCTTATAAAAGATTTCAATTGGTTCTTATCCTTCTCCGTAATATCTCCCAAACAAAGCCCTTCATGGATTGCTTGACAAAATGAGTATCGGAGGAAAGAAAAGAGCTGGTAGACCTGAGGGATGGGAATAGTTGGAACTTTTGGGGGATTGTGGGCACATGGCGGCACAGCGCACTTAGCCCAACGGATGTCAAGGACCAACTGTGGAATGTCTATCATTTCAAGGCCATAAGGAAAACACTGGACATCTGATTTCAACACACATTCATCCACTGACTAAACAAAATATGAAGGCTCCCAACATGAGGTGCTGGGCTGGCTGCAGAGATAGGTTGTCCTTTCTTTCTTCTAAGAAGGTCAGATTTCTATGCTATAGAACCTGGGTCATAGACCCGAATCCGAGTTGCAAGCTACCTCTAACCAAGACTCATCTGGAGCAGAATTTTACAGATACAGGAATGAGGGTTCAGATGCTGGGTGGTCAAAGAGAATGATAACCATCCCACGCAGATGGGAGAATTTATTTTCATGAAAACGCCAAGGCTGGCATTGGATATGGAGAGTGGCAGAGACCCCAGCACCCAGGAGATACATGAGAATCCTGCAGGTCAGAGGAGAGCAAGAGGAAACCTTCTGAGAACCACTCTTGTCCTCCCCGCCAAATTCACAGAAAAGAGAGGGACCTGGAACATCCAGATTGCACATCATGATCAGGTGAAATGATCATGACAGGATTATCCCCTTGGAATGAGAAAAATGCACCATATGAAACATGTTGGAAGCTGTGGAACAGACCCAGGGACACACTTTTATGTGGAATTGTAGCTCACGTAATGGATCTTGGCATGAAGATAATGCAACTGATCATCATTACTTTGTGTGTTGGTGTGTGTGTTTTGGTGGTGGAGCAGAGCTGGATGCAGGGCCTTAAAAATTAGGAATAATTCTCCTCTCTGGCATTAAATCTCTTTTTTCAAAATTCTTTTCATCATTAAAAGATGGGGAAATTCAGAATTCTACGAGAAAACTTAAGACTAGTCTCTCCCTGGTCAAAAGGTTCTCTTTATTACTTATTAAAATTCCCTTTGTCAAATCCAGTGGAATGCTACTCAACATTCAGTTCAGATATTAACTCTATATGTTTAACAGGAGGAATAGACTGGGCTTTGGCATTCTCAGTGATGGAGCTGGGGACACAAATTTCTCCTGCGACCACATAGCTGATCTTTTGCGGGGGCAACTGGGCAACTGTTCTGATAGTTGGGAGATGTTCTGACTCATTTGATTTTCTTCCTTGGGGCAGAAATTATGGTTATAAACAATTATATCTCTTAACTTATTTGGGAGCAGGGAAGGGCAGCTTGCTCCGTAAACGTTATCATGATATCATGCAAGCACAATTTCTAAACAAAGACTTTAAACAGGTAAATTACAGGTCTGACCTATTCTCCTCCTTGGTGCGACTATGAAGCCCATTTTCTGTAAAGGGGACTTGCAGTTTGCCTAGATTGCTTAACAACAATATAAAAATTCATGTTCTACTTGTTTTCCAGAAGAAAGATAATTACATGGTGATGTTAAAGAGTCTTGATCTCCAAAAGGGCATTTTTTTTTTTTTTTTTGGCTTGTCTTCTTTGTTTGGATATGAGAGTAGTGGGGAATAAGACAGACATTCAAACATCAAATGTGTGATTTCTAGCCCTCCTGTAACTCTTTCATTTTTGGAAATACGATCAACAGACTAGCAATCCTGAAGCTCTCTCAATACCAAACGCAAATGCTAGAGGAAATATTTATTAGAAACCTTTTAAATTCAAAGATGAAATTGTAAGAAAGCAAGGATATTCTTCTAAAGGCAGGAAAAATGTGGGCACATGGGGCCAGGACACTAAGAAGGCCTTAGAGTCACCAGCATCTCTGGGGCATCTATTGATTGGAGAAGCCCAGGGCTTCAGCATTAACGGCTGTGTGTACATTGGGACAGAAGACAGAGCCTTTGGCCTTTGCATGATGAGGATGAGATCAGAGAACCCAACGTACATCAGAGGCACACGATGGTGTATACCCTCAAGAAGAGGACGAATGGTATCATCTCAGGTAAATACCACTCAGTTTGGTAATAAATTTCCTGGAACCCCCTCATCCCCCACCTTCATAGCCCCCTGGATAAGTCTCTCTTCCCTCTTAAGGCCATCTACCCTCCCTCCCCCATTCTAGACAAATACAAAAGAGACCACCCAAATCGAAAACAATACATGTTTCCCTTCTTTCCCATTTGTCCAAGATTATGTAAATTTCCCACCTTTTTTTCATATATACATTTTCTAATATTTCACAAGGAACACAGATTTCTTTTTAAGAGAGAAGGAGTTCAGTTCTGTCACAAGAATCACTTTGTTTTCCTTCTTCCATGAGCCTCTCCCCCTCTGGACATGACAAAGGATGGTTTATGCTTGTTAAAATACAAAACTTGGCACCATTGAAGTTTCAAAAGGACAGAATTTAATTTGTCCTTTGTAGTTCCTCTTTTCTATCCCTTTTGGTACCATTTCATTAACTCCATGCTTTTCTCAAAAGTCACAGAGTATTATTCTTTGTTTTTGAAAAAACAAAACAAAACAAAGCGAAACCCAAAGCTAACAGCCCTTCGACAAAGAACAATAGGAAATGAATAGCCAAGGCTCCCAGAGATGATTATTATTATGAATCTTTGTAAGAAAATGTCATTGGGACTCAGCCATGGACTTGAATTCCTCTTCCCAATTTTATTGGCACTTACTGGGTCTGACAGTTTGATGAGAGAATTGCAGATTATTTAGAAGCTCTTCCGTCACTGATAGGATCCAGTTTGATAAAAAGCGTTTATTGAGTGTTAGTTACAACCTCAGTTACTGTGAGGAGGAAGGAGAAAAATTAATTTGCTGCTTTTCCTCCAGGACGGGAGGAAAAGGGGAAATTCATGAAAGACATTTATCTTTTTATTCATTTTAACCAAGATTTAGTCCTCATTTATTTCTTACACAGCCAAAGAAAGAGAGGTACCAATGATTGCTAGACAGAATTATTTAAACAGAGTTTCTTAGGCAGATGTGGGAAAACTGGGTGAAGATAATTGGGAAATTCTTCCTTGAGGATTAAACTGTGCCAGATCGTAAAGGAAGAAAGTGAAACTGTAGGTTAAAAGGGTCATCTCTATGGCTATGACATCAAAACCAAAAGTCAGAAGATGTACATTTATTTCCCTTCTTAAATGTCTCAATTTTTAAAAAAAAACATTTTAATTCCCAGCTTAAAAAATAAAAGTACCTGTGGAAAAGTGCATGTGATCTATTGTCATTGCTTGTGTTTGAATTCCAACTCTATCCCTTCCAAGCTATGTGGCTTTGGACATGTTAGTTAATCTTTCCAAGCACTTTTCAAAAAGGAGCCATGAAAGAGTGTGTTTTATTCTAGGAGAGACAAGAAATTTAACAGATTAATGTAGATTTCCTTGGGTGGAGATGCGTCTGATGAAGCAGGTGGGGTTTAGGCCTTAAATGGTGCTTTTTGACCATGGGAAACAGCAGAGGGATTCTAGGTTAGGGAATCACTTGATCACGTACATGATTTCGGAAAGGTCATTTCCGCAAAACTGAGGAGAATTGACCAAAAGAGAGGTGATGCTAGAGAATGCTGTAGTTGGGAAGGTCTCATAGCAATTCAGCCATAGGATGAGAGGATGATGGGAAATTCGGTACTTTCTCAATTGAATTCCATCCTCACTACCTTTCCCATCAAAGTCAATAAACAATGGGGTTGGGGAATGAGGGCTTATGTGGGGGGGGCGGTGAGAGGAACATTCAGACACATTATTGAAACGGTCCGATGATACTGGATTCGTTGTGCAAAAAACCCCCTTCTCTAGCTGGGATTCAAATTCATATTAAATTGGACAACAATCTAGATAATTTAGAGACCAGTCCTAGGCAAACACATGCTAGCTGCTTTCATGCATTTCTTTTTCTTCCCCTGAAACACTTAGCAAACAAGCATTCATTGTGAATACGTTTCCAACTCTGATCAGTAATCAGTGAGAAGTTCTGAATCTTTCACTGCCAAGGGAATGTCAATGCATTATTAACAAACCAGAGCCAGAGTTTCAAGTCTGGGAGACAGTGGGGGGGTGGGGGTGGGGACGGTTGTTAGGGGTTAGGGAGGAGGAAGGAAGGAGTTTGCAATTAAAAAAGGGAGAGAGAAAGAGTCCCAGAAGGAGAACTGTGTGTAAGACCAACTTCAGAAGTCAACAGAGCACGTCCTGTGGCTCTCCATCCCACTGTAGTTTTCACACACAGAGAACAAAATGTGCCTTTGAAACACGAGGCAGCATCTGGAGAAAATAACTTCCAGCCCACCCAAAGACCCCCCAGGCTGAAGGAACTCGGCTCTGGAGTCGGATGTCCTAACCTGCCACGTCACTGCCTTACTTGCTTCTCTGGGGCGAGCCTCCGTGAAGCATCTGACCTCGGATTCCCCAGAACACTGAGCCTATTTCAGCAGACTTTGTTGCACAGAGGAGAATTTGGTTTGTGTGTTTCTGCATTGGGCTTTCTGGATTTAATTAAGGGAAAATGAGGTGTCAGGTACAAATTAAATTACTCTTTAGCACAACTCCAGTCTCCCTGTGTCCTCTCTTCCCCCCACCCCCAACACTCACCTCCTGAATAACGCAGGGCTCCTTAGGGATCCCTTATGTAAATGGGGTAGGCAGCCCCAGGGCACTGAGGGAGATCCATGGAGTCAATAGTAGCCCGTGTTCTTGGTCCATGATTTCTATGATGACATTACCACTCAGGGTCCTTGGCCTTCCTTAATCAATAGCAATTGATAAGAGGCCAGACAAGAAATTCAGATGAGGCTTTATTGGGGCCCCTGCTACAGCAGGAGGGAGTGAAAACAAGTAACATGTTCCCTTGCTCACTTCCCGAGTGGGGGGGTCCTTATATGGGGTGAGGGTAGGGGTGGTCCAGGGGTCGGGCCGAGAGGTGGCTGAGGTGGTCTGCCCACCCCTTTGGTGGTGTTGTGTGCAGGGGGCATGCGTAGGACCCTGCTTTTGCTCCCAGCTCTTCAGAAGTGGCAGTTGAGTTTTTGGTCTTTTTGTATCTTGTCCATAATTTGCCCCAGCTGTGCATGCATGCAGTTATTTTTAGGCCCTCATAGTCTCTTTGTATTTTGTTGCTCAAGGAGACGTTTGCCCAGGTGCAAGCTCTGCAGTAAAGAGTCCCAGGTCCCAGGTCCCAGCCTGTCCCAATGAGACCGTGTTCTCATGATCAAAGATAAAGGCCCAAACTCCAACCATCGTATCTGAGCTCTAGGTATCAAGATGGAAGAAGAGAAAATCAACTATACTTCAATTAAAAAAATAAATAATTTTTTTAAAAAAGTAGACTAAGTCAAAAAGAAAAAGAAATAAAAGAAAAAGAAAAATCTGCCATACAAAAAAAAAAAGACTATTAAAGCATAATCTAATAGGGGGAAAAGAAGATGGAAGAATAGACAAAAAAGAAAACGGGCAAAGGTCACATGCCAGCAATTGCTTAGAGGCATTTCTTGGAAGTTGTTTCACTCACACATCATCGACCAGAATTTAAACATGTTATACATAAATGTAAGGAAAAGTGGGAAGTGAAAGCCCAGCCAAAATCTGAGGTTTTCTTACTAAGGAAGAAAGAGAGAATAGAAACTGAGTTCTCTGCCATGGTTGAGGCTTTTGGTTGATCAACCAAAGTTATTTATTTGACCAAAATAATTGTGGAAACAGATATGATGCACACAACACATTCACATCCCTCCCCAAGGGAGTAAAAGCAAAGTTTCAACTATTAGCTGCCTCCTAGCAAAGTCCAGAGTCTATAGCCCTCTACATCCATCTTCAGGTGCTGCTTCTCATAGTCTGGCAGTTAGGGGAAAAAGAAAAGGCAAGAAGAGCTAGACTTACCAGATATTAAGACCTATTATAATTCCAGCGCAAGGATAGACGAACAGTTCAATAGGTCCAAAGAGAGCGTATAAAGTAGACCTAAACATTTATGAGACTTTGTTATATGATTGAGGAGACGTTATAATTACATGGGGGGAAAGGTGGACTAATCAATAAATGTTTTGTAGATATATATCCCTGCCTCAAAAGTAAACCCAAGTTGCATGAAAACTCTAAAGGTGAAAATGTAAAACAATTTGACGAGAGAATGACATTGGTGGGGGGGGGGTGAGGCGGTCAGAAAGGGTTTCTTCTTTTTATTATTAAAATTCATTGTTCAAGACTTGTGATTGCCAAGGGGGTGGGTGGGGGAGGGATGGAGTGGGAGATTGGGATTAGCAGTTGCAAACTATTATATATAGGATGGGTAAACCACAAGGTCCTACTGTATAGCACAGGGAACTATATTCAATATCCTGTGATAAACCATAATGGAAAACAATAGGAAAGAGAATATGTATATATATATATATATATATATATATATATATATATATATGCATAATTGAATCGCTTTGCTGTACAGCAGAAATTAACACAACATTGTAAATCAACTATATTTCAATAACATAACATTTTAAAATTTCATTGTTCATTTATTGCAAGAATTATTGTTCTTTGTGGCAAGTTGAGATATTTAAAAAATATTAACTATGGGTATTTTCAAGCATACACAAAATTAGAGAGAATTGTATCATGAACTCCACTTACCATCACCTAATTTCAGTCTTTTAAAAACTTTGTTCTATTTTTGTGTCCTCTATTCCTCCCTCCCCGCTTATTTTTTTTCCTTTTTGCTGGAGAATTTAAAACTAATTCTCAGACAATATATCATTTCACCTATAATGTGTTCAATGTGTTCCTAACAGAAAAGGGCTTTTTAAAAATAATTAACTATAGTACCACTTAGCACACCCAACAAAACTAATAACAATTCCTTAATATCATCCAAAGCTCCATATATGTTGATTTTTCCCAAGTGTCTTTTTACAGTTTGTTCAGATCAGAATATAAAAAAAGCTCTAAATAATTACTGGGTATGTTTCTTAAGTCCCTTTTAACTTGTAACAGTTGCCTTTTCACATACCCTCTTTCTCTTTTTCCCCCTGCATGTTATTTGTTTTGAAGATGAAAACTAGGTCATTTGTCTTGCAGAATATTGCATCTTCTGGATTTGGCTGACTGCTTCCTGTCTCCCCCTTAGGTCTTGTAAACAGGTGGTTTGAGCTGGAATTTTGATGAGATTCAGTTTTGGTTTTTGTTTGTTGTGTGTGTGTGTGCATGTGTGTTTTGCAGAGGGCAAGAACAGTTCACAGGCTGGGCAGTGTGCTACACAATGCACCTCGGTCAATGCCCATTAGACATTTTGTGATGTTAAAATAGATTGTCCACCTTAATCCGTCCATTAAGTTTTCACCGACTTTTTGCCTAAAGATCATCATGGCCATTGATGATAATCTCCTTAGACCCATTATTTTTCAGGTTCTGCAAAGTGACTATTTTCTAGTTCTATCATCCTTCTGCATTTATTAGCTTAATTCTTCTGTAAAGAAGAATTTCCTTATTGTCTATGTAGTTACTTTGAAGTTGGTTCTCACTGGAGAGGTAGAATATGTGCATTGGTGCCTTATCAACCTCCAGAAGTGATCAATGAAATTTATTTGTTCGTATTATTAGGGACTCATGGATTTTTATATATTTAGCTGCTTTTTATTTTCTATAATCATTATTCATCTTGGTCCTCAAATTGTCCCCACTTTGACCAGAGAGCCCCTTCAAGTTGGTTCCTGTGTCCGTTTCCCACTCTCCTTACACTTTGATAATTTCCTTGCTTTCAGGTCCAAGATGTTCCAAGATCATCTTTTACATTTTCAGCCCTGGATATGGAATCAGCAGTTTCTCAAGGGGGATATTTCCTGTTATTGAAAAATGATACTTGGAGAGAAGAATGAGTGTGCTAGGAAAGAAGGGATTTCTTAAACAGGAAATAAAAACTGACACAGGAAACTGTTGATACATTTGATTTTGTCAAATTTCATTATTTAAAATTTTTTCTTTTCTTTTTAAACAAAATAAATAAATTAACTTTAACAACTTTCTGTGCTTCAGAAGATGCCAAAAGCAAAGGTAAAAATCAAGTCTCAGATTGGGAAAAGAATCTTTGACAAAGGAATCGTATTCAGGATGGACAAAGAACTCCTACAAATAAAAAGGGAGAAGGTAAACTCTCTATAAGAAAAAAAGTCAAAGGACATTAACAAGGAATTAACAAAGATAAGGAGAACAAATTATCAGTAAACCTATGAAAAAGTACTTTTCCTCACTGGTGATCAGGTAAATAAGTATTAAAACATCAATGATTTCATGCCCATCAGATTGGCAAAAATAATTTTAAGACTGACAAGGTCAAGTGTTTGGTAACATGTGAGGGGAAAATAAATCCAGGAATACAATTTAAAAAATTCTTTGCAGTAGATCGGAAAAGCAGGCAATCCAAACTTGGCTGAAAGTTCAAGGGCTCTGAGAATAATGTCAAAAAGAAACCTAATTCCCCATAAAAATTAAAATAAAGAAGCTGGGTAAGATGCAGACATAGAGAATGGGCTTGAGGACACGGGGAGGGGGAAGGGTAAGCTGGGACAAAGTGGGAGAGTGGCATGGACATATATACACTACCAAATGTAAAATAGATAGCTAGTGGGAAGTAGCTGCATAGCACAGGGAGATCAGCTCGGTGCTTTGTGACCACCTAGAGGGGTGGGATAGGGAGGGTGGGAGGGAGATGCAAGAGGGAGGGGATATGGGGATATATGTATAGCTGATTCACTTTGTTATACAGCAGAAACTAACACCACATTGTAAAGCAACTATACTCCAATAAAGATGTGAAAAATGGGCTTCCCTGGTGGCGCAGTGGTTGAGAGTCTGCCTGCCAATGCAGGGGACACGGGTTCGAGCCCTGGTCTGGGAAGATCCCACATGCCGCAGAGCAACTGGGCCCGTGAGCGACAATTGCTGAGCCTGCGCGTCTGGGGCCTGTGCTCCACAACAAGAGAGGCCGCGATAGTGAGAGGCCCGCGCACCGCGATGAGGATTGGCCCCCGCTTGCCACAACTAGAGAAAGCCCTCGCACAGAAACGAAGACCCAACACAGCCATAAATAAATAAAAAAAAAAAAAAAAAAAAAAAGATGTGAAAAAAAAGAAAAGAAGAAGCTGGGTGATTTCACTTAAAAGGTGAAAAGATTATATTAGTAACTGTGAAAACATGCAATCACAGTCAATTTCTTCGCTCAGTTTCTATATTCTTTAGGTGACACCCTGAATGACACTAGACTACCGTTTACTTCTTCATGAATTAAACCCACTACTTGATTCCACAGAAAATGATATTTAGACAGTCTTAATATGTTAAATGTGAATTACTGGTACTCAATTTTTAAAACCCATTTATAGGTAAAATAGTAATGACTTTTCAGTTACAGCATGAAATATGGATGCTTTAAACCATGACAATATAAAAGCAGTGACTAGGTGGTTGGAGGGTAGAAGTAAAGACAGGAGAGATGGACAGCTGTAACATGGCGAAAGATTTATTTTGCATAATGATAAGAGGTCAAGAGATTGTGATTTGTTGTAAAGCTCGGATGATAATGAAGAGATGAATGAAAAACTTAAAAATACGTGGCTGGTAAGAATCAGAAGAGTAGGCAGCTATTGCAAGGGGACTAAAATTTCATTTTCATAATAGGGAATTTGTAGGCACTTTCCAAAAACAATCAATCAAGAGAGAGAGGTTGTGACATTAGTTAGAGTTCAATAGAAATGGCAAAATTTGGTGATCTCTGGGCTTTGGCACTACAGGGGGAAAGGAGAGTACTCATTTTAATTGTATACTCTCCAGTCCTAATTGAATTTGTATAATCATGTCTGACTTGGGGGTAAGAAAATCTAGGTATATTTACTAAAAGAACTCAGAAGAAAAAGCATCAGAAACCTTTGTTCCTCAAAGGGCAGAGGAGGGCAAGAAGGTAGAGAATGTCAATGAAACTGTGGGTAGAGGGGAGAGAGGGTTGTGACCTCATGTCAGTCAGTTAATCTCCATGTGCCATTTCTTCATCTCTAAAATGAGATAATAATGGCAAATTTACAGCATTATTACAAAGATGAATAAATATACAAGGAGGCTGATTATGCCTAGCACATAGCAGATCGTCAGTAAATATTGGTTCTTTCACTGAAGAATTATGTCCCACGATTCCTATCGTTCTGTCTTTTGTATTTACTCATTCTCCTGCAGTTTGATTCTGTTCTCACCAGCCCTGGACACTCACTAAGCAGGTAGCTTGAATGGAAGGTGGAGGGTTAATGACGTGGGTCCCACGCTAACTTGTGATGACTTTTCTCTGATTCTAACTCCTTGTGGTGTATCCACCTCTCCTATTCTGCTGGACTCCGGGATCCAGTTCTCCTCTCTTGCCCTGCTTGCCAAATAAAACCTGCTGTTTCTACCCACCGAAAATTTCAGTTGTCCAGCACAAACAAGGACACATCATTTTCTTGATGCCTTTGTACTATCTTAACATTAAAGCATTTCATATTAAATTTTATATTTTATGACACTCTTTCTTGATCATTTACTTCTGCCTTATTCACACGTGGGATTGCTTTTGTTGGTCCTCAGCTGGTCCCTTACCTCTTCTATCTGCCACGTTGGACTTTATAGTCCCTTTTTTTGCTCTTTGTCTATCTGAGAACCCCCCACCTGGCAGGTACCAGGAGAACCGAGTTCTTAGAGTGGCTGAATTAAAGACACCTAAGAAAGGAACGATGTGTACTTGAGGTGCTCGCTAGCTTTGCATTCCATTCCCCATATCAGAGTAGATCGAGACCTATCTGGGTGATTTCACACACCGTCTTTTTTCTCTTTTGTATTCTCAAGGGCAACTGAAGACTGGCTCTACCAGCCTGTAAATCAGCAGCAGCTATAAAACACCTCTGTCCTCAGCAACGACATTCCCCTTGTGGGATACTTTACAACCATGGAACATGCCCAAAATATTAATGACACAAATTCATTACTCTAAATGCACATTCTGATGGACACATCACAGAAGACATGTGTGTGGACCAAGGTCTCTTCCCAGCTAACTTGGGGGAACAGACAGAGGAACAGATACGCCTCCACCATTAGATCTTTAATGAATGAGTTTGGTGAAGGCACCTCCCAGCATCCCAGCATCCCAAGAGGGCTTGAGTTACAGGGAGATTTGAAATGATAGAGACAGACTGGACCTCCCAGGTCAAGCCACTTGAATCACTTCACAAAAGAACACTGGCCAATTCATGCAAACCCTGTGCTGCTTCCATGTTTTATAAGTTTTCTGCTTCAATTGCTAAAACGTTTTAATTTTAACAATAATAGAGGATTTTAAAATTAAGGAATGGGCCATTCACAATCTCATTTTTGCATGCTTCTCTTCCCAGTTCTTGCTGAGTTATGGAAATCAGTTCACGTCGTAATAATAGTGTCACAGATTGCACTTTGTTCTCCAGACGTTTCAATGGCTTAAGATCCCTAGGGCTGTTATTTTAAACTGTGACTGTAAATACTCAGAGGAGAATAGCCATGCATTTCTTGGAGTGTGAGCCACCAGCAGAGGAAAGAGCAGCCACTCCAAAATGCAACCCATACCCCCTGCTGTTGACGTGCTCTCTAATGTTGACTTAATGTAGAACACTGTAATCTACAAATATCCTTTTCCAACACCTTGGGACTCAATGTGTTGACCTTGATGCCTGGACGATAAGAAAATTCTCTCCCTGCTCCTCACCTCAGGTCTCAGCTGGAACCAGTCGCTTGGTCCTGCTTGTATGGGTGTAGGGATATGATAACTCGCTGGGGGAGATAGCTGGTGTGCAAGGATGCAGAATAAAGCAGGTTGGTTTTGCCAAGAGTCAATATCACTAGAAGCAAACCAGACTGTCAGATTGCACCGTAAGATGCAAATGAGCCAAAAATAAGCATAGTTTTTTTCATTAAAAGAAACAAGCTCTTGGGCTTCCCTGGTGGCGCAGTGGTTGAGAATCTGCCTGCCGATGCAGGGGACACGGGTTCGAGCCCTGGTCTGGGAAGATCCCACATGCCGCAGAGCAACTGGGCCTGTGAGCCACAAATGCTGAGCCTGCGCGTCTGGAGCCTGTGCTCCGCAACAAGAGAGGCCGCGATAGTGAGAGGCCCGCGCACCGCGATGAAGAGTGGCCCCCGCTTGCCGCAACTAGAGAAAGCCCTCGCACGGAAACGAAGACCCAACACAGCCATAAATAAATAAATAAATAAATAAACCCAAAAGTTAAAAAAAAAAACTAGCACAGCACATATTTAATAAAAAAAGAAACAAGCTCTTGAAACCAGGCTGTGTATGTAGGTCTTTGGCATGTGCAAACCACAAGGTCATCCATCCTGGACACTCTGAGTTGATCTAGCCTTTTATTAAAATGATTACTTTTTAGAACCCTCCTATCCACACACAGGAATTATGAATCCCCCATGACTAGGGCTGAGAGATACCTGTTACCTATTGATTTGCCTAAGAGCAGGGATGAAAAATAAAGGTTATTCTCTCTCGGGCTACATGTCCAGTATGAGTTGGCTGGGGACCCTGCTCTATGTCATCACCCACAGTGGGCCCCCGGTCGATGGAGAGACATCAGGGGGACATCAGTGGTGGCCACAGAGGCAGAGGAGAGGGCACCGTGCTCCAGTGTGCACTGGCTCCGCACACGTCCCAATGGAGGTATCCCGCATCACATCCCCTGGTACATGACTGCTTAAACTGAGTGCCATGGCCATACCTGAGGTTGAGGGTCTGGACGAAAGAGAGAATCTACATTTTCAATAGACTTAGTGACTTCCACAGGGACTCTCCACCTTCAAGACCACCTAAGAAAGAAGTCTCGTGAAAGTATGGGAAATGTTGTTTATATAGCTTGGGCAAAATGGAGGGGTGATACACCTAACTTCTCAGATTGACTTATCCCATCACCTCCATGCCATTGTTTCGTTATCATCCCTGCCCTGGCCAAAGGGGTATTTGATATGACTGACCTCATCTTCCGGTTGCTGGGTCCTCCTCGGTCACAGCCTACGAAGTGGGGAGCATTCCTGGTAGCAGATCTGCCTGCCACGCCAGCACCCACAGACCTGCCCCACCGTCCACTCTGTGCAGACCCTTGAGCCAAAATCAGAGAATAAACAAAAGGAGACAAAGGGTTACCTTTCGCTCACCAGTCCCAGCGCTTACCAAGGGATCCCTTTATCCTTTTAAATGAGTTAAAAATTAGAAAACTGCGTACCTCCTTATCAGTTAATTAACTCGTTGATTCTTGCGGCTAGAGCTAGGTGTAGGCTTTAATCTCCGCTTAAAGAGGCTCTGAAACTATCGGGGAATCAAGTCCTGGGTGCATGCAGGGAGATGACGACTCTGAATTTGCTTCACAGGTTTATGAGGATTTAAGACTCACAGTTCAACTCTCAACCCAACTGGTTTTGCCTGACTTCCACTCCACTATTCTTGCCCACCCCTCCTCAAACATACAGCCTTCCCTGGTTGACTTTTTTAATAGAAAGGTATTTTCACGTGGACCCTGGATGGACTGCACTTGAATTAATTGGCTACGTCAGGCTGTAGAGGTCAAGCCCAGCATCCAGGACGCTTGCCGTCTGTAATCAGCAGGAACACAAATGCCAATTCTTTCATGAACTGTCTGACTCTCCCACTTGTTTTGGCCTTACTGATGACAGTTTTGCATGGAAGAGGGACCTTGTGTAAATCTCACAGCATGCCTGCATAGTCTATGAACTCAGTCATGTTGACCAATAGAAGAATAACTGATCAAAGCAGTTCAACAATGTTACGCTGATCAACTGACTCACCTGAACGGTAACTCCAAGCTCAAGATCCAACTGGTTGGCTGTACAGACACAGTTTTGCTCTTCACAGCTAAAGTGAAGTGGAAGGTGAGGATAATAATATGGGTCATTTGTTCCCAATTATTCAGAAAACAGGTTCCACTCTCTGCTTGGCCTTAGCTGAGGAGATGGTGTCAAACGTCTTCCAGGAAGACCCAAAGAATTCCACCAATGTCACTGGCTTGTGACCCCGGGAGATATTATTCAACTCTGAGCGGAGTCGTGCAAAACCTGGGCTGACGGAATGAACAGAATGTGTGTGATTAGTTTAAGAGAATGATTTCTTGCACAGAATATCATTATCCACAATTTTCAGACCTTTGCAAATAGCACTTATGGTCACTGTGAGCCCATTAAAATGCTTTTTAGGCATGAGGCTGAGCTAAAAAGTAGTCATTGCTGCAAATCCCAGTGACGAGCTGAAGGCATTACTACGCAAATTACAGGCTTTGGCAAACTATTTGCTCAGAATCCTTCTAACACTGGTGGTGGAACAGAACTTCAGGAGCTTTCGTTTAATTATGATTAAAGCAAATTCCTTCGTGAAATGAGGTTGTGATGGTGGAGAATGTGTTGTTTTTGTTTGAACAAGGAAAAAGAGCTCGAAAGCTTTATTGATTCAGTAAATAAAGGAAAGTAAATACAGAAGTCAGTGATACGACACTTCTAGTTACAGAGCCGAAAGGATTCATTATGCTGCTGACTTATCTTTTCAAGTTCTCTCTTTAAGGATTACTGAGGAAGGAAGGGAAAGACCAAAAATTCCTCTTATTTAATGAATTAGGCAAAAGTTGATTATAAATTGAATTTTTATTGAGAGCAATTAATTTCATCCTGCTAAAAAGTCAATTGAGTCCAAATGTATGAAATCATTTATAAGCACATATTCTCAAACAATTGGGGGAAAATGTTACTTTTGGCATCATTTTAGACTTGGACATATTGAATTGTACTACTGGTCACCATTCTATAAGTCCAGCGACCACTAGAGAACACTGACTTAGAAATGGAAAAAATAAAACACAGCGCACCATGAACTGAAAGCGCTCAGCCCCAGGCAGGACAGCACATGGGGTTTGGGATTTGAAAATCTCTGGTGTGTTTCCTAACTAGTTCTCACTAACTTGTCCAAGGACATGGCACTGACTTCCCACATTTTAAGTGTAGAGACCACATTAGCCTCTGGTCACGCTCATTTTGTAGAAAGCATAATAAATGCTTCTGATTCATCAAACGAGAAAGTAAGAATGAGATACACATTTTCCCCACATTTCCCATAGTCACACAACCAAGGTGGCATCTGAGCCACAAAGAAGCACAAGTGAGTGTCCATCACCATTTGGTTTACACTCAGTCTTTCCCCTTGGTCCTGTTTTGGTGCCACCTGGCCCAGCGCAGATCGTCTGTGATGGCTCCCGGTGCAGAAAAAGGTCGAACAGGGTGAGTGGGGTCTTCCTGAGATCAGGTCTTATCCAGGATGTAGGGATTCCTGGTCCCGGCACATCTGGTCCACCATGGAGCCTCAGGACCATCGTCCTGAGCAAAGCTCACCTCATGTCCACTTTCCATTTCCTAGTCATGCCTCATGTGATGGGGCCCATAGAAGAAAAGGTGGTGCTCGCCTTGGTTGAGGCTTCATCTGGGCTTCAAAACCAGTCTACACATTGGCTGATGGTCTCTGTGGCTCCAGACTCCTCATACTCCATACTCAGACATCTTTACTTCTGATTTATTGGGATGCTCATGCATTCCCATCAGCTGGATATGTGGTTGGCTCCATCCTTCCATAATGTCTCTTCGTTGTTCCAAGTGCCTGCGATCTTGTGGAAGAAGAAAGCCACCTTCTCTTGGACCCTCTCTCCATCACATTAGCTACTCCCAAGGGCCAGGGGCTCTCCCAATTCTTTTGAAAATCAACCCTCCTTTTAGCCTTGCCACCAAGCCCTGTTCCCTGTTGGGGAAAAGTTCTGAGCTGAGTGTATTTGCAGAAGAAAGGTAACCAGCACAAGAGCAAAAAGACAAGTTCATCAGCTACTAAATTTCCACACGAACGTGAGTCTACTTCTGGACTTTCTACTCTCGTCTACTACTTGTCTGTCTATTCATGTACCAGTGTCACATTATTTTAGAGGATTTGTAGTGTATTTTATTACCTGGCAGAGATAATTCCCCTTCACGTGCTTTTCTTATTTGTTGTTTTTTCTGGCTTTCGTTGCAAGATTGCTTTGCATAGGAACCTTAGACTCAGCTGTCCAGCTCCATTAAAAACAGCCTGTTGGCATTTTTATTTAGAGGATCTGACTCTTTATTGCATTCTATCCCAACATTTCCAGCCTGACTTCTCTCTCTGCTGTCAAATGTAAGACATGTATTCGTTTCTTAAGGCTGCAGTAACAAATTGTTACAGAAAGTGGGGTCCAGCAGCTCACTGCTCTAAAGCCAATAAAGAGGCACAGTTGGTGGAAAGTTTGCTTTATTTTGGAGGCTGGCAACTGGGGGTGGGTGGACTCATATCCAAAGGCCAACTCTCCCAATGACAATCAGTGGGCAAGAGCTTTTAAAGGGGAGTCTCAGGGGTGTATAGCCGGAGGGAGGGGACTACATGTAGAACAGCACAGTCAGTTCCGACTGTCGTCTTGAAATTGGTCATGCGATGGTCTGATCAGCATCATCTTGATTGTTTTAAGTACAGTTAGTCTGCAATTCCAGGGTCGATTCGTTCCCGTTTCCTTGAGGAAAATTCTCGGAATTGTGGCAGCTTATGTCATGGCTACAGCCTGGGCATCATGTAGTTAACGTCTTCCACCTGGTGAGGTTTCAGTGTCTCTAAGGCAGCTCCCAAGAGATGGCTCAGAATACTACCTATAGCCCTTGAGGAGGAACTAAAGGTCCTTGACTTTGCTTAATGACTAACCTATTATTATTTTGTCCTGTTGGACTGCTTTCCTTTGCTTCTGCATTTTCTCACTTCTCTGATTCAATTTACTCTTTTGCTAAAGTTTTTCTACAGAGAAAAGGCAGGCGGAGGGCATGGAGGTGTGGGGAGGACCACAGGCTCCGGCTCCCTTTTAAAAGGACCACAAATTATGTGGCTAAAAACAACAGAAATTTCTTCTCTCCCAGTTCTGGAGTCTAGAAGTCTGGAATCAAGGGGTCAACAGGGCCATGCTCCCTCTGAAGGCTCCAGAAAAGAATCATTTTTTGCTTCCTCCTAGATTCTGGGGGTGGCTGGCAATCCTTGGCATTCCTTGGCTTGTGGCTACATCACTGCCATTTCTGCCCCCACCACTCCCTCCCTGGCCATATGGCACTCTCCTTATGAGTATGGCTGTCTGTGTCCTTACATGGCCTTCTTATAAGGACACTGGTCATGGTGTTTAGGGCCCACCCTAATCTGGTATGGCTTCATCTTAACTAATTACATCTGCAAGGTTCTGGGTGGACATGATTCTGAGGGGTACACTATACAACTCAGTAAAGGAATGTTTTTATACACAGGAAGATGTGTGTGGAGACCTAAATACTCCAGGCCAACAGGACCCACAAATGATAACTATTATCTTGGGAAAGCCTTCCCCATGGTTTTGCTCCTACCTGCAGCCAGCCTTCTATGGCACTGGCTCTGTTCATAGTCAACTTCTATGGCAAACAACGCTCTCTCAACCTCTCTTTCCCTCAGTCACGCTCTTGTAACTCTCTTCCTTCTAGATAAGAGCTGTCTCCACAGTTCTCTGCATCTGTTCTCTTGAAAGTCACCTAAAAGCTCCTTTGACTCAGTTGAAGTCTTCTTGAGGGTAAAATGTGTAGTGCATGCTTTTACGTTTTGCACATTTAAGCAATCTGCCCTGGGACACCATTGGTATCTTTTGTTTCCTTCTTATTACTCATCCAGAAAATGTGTCATTCTATGCCCAAAGTACATTTTCCAGAGCTGCTTGGACCATTTTATTTTTAGCATCAACACACAAGTCACAACCTCATGGCCCACGGGCCAAATTAGAGAGGTACAACTTTAGAAAAGAACATTGATTTGGCTGTTCTTTGATAAGACTTTAACGTTGTAGTTTACCCAGCCCTCATCACTTCCCATTTCTTGGTACCCATGGTGTATCCTGCTTCACACATCTATATGCCCACTCTCGGAGACACTTGAGTTTGCAGACCCATTTTAGAGGCTCGGGCTGTGTGTTAGGCCCATCTTTGCCTAGGAGCTGTCTGTAGTGCACCAGGAGCCCAATACTTCCTCGGCTACGTTTTTGTAATTCTTAGATATGTATGTTAAAATCATTTGCCTTTATGGTGGGGTAGGGGTATTATTTTCTCTCACTGATTTATAAAAATTTGTTTTATATGTTAATTTGCTCTTTGTATGGTAAAACTTTGCCCCTTGTTCAACATTTGCCATTCAATTACTTCTATACAGAAAAAGTTATATAGTTTCCTTTAATTGTCAATTTTCTTTTACGGCTATTGATTTTAGTACCGTAATAATAAACCAAAGATTTTTTTTAATGCCTCATTGAAATTGGGACTGAACATGCATAACATGTATAGATTAATTTTAAGAGAATTATGAGAACTCACTATATTCAAACTAGTCTATGTATTTTTTAAATTTTTGCCACACTTGTAAATGGAGTACTTTACATATACTGTAGTTTACAATCATCTTTCATTGTTACAAAAGCACATATATACATTTAAGAAAATTATAAAATACAGAGAGCAAAACAAAGAGTATGAAAACATTGTATCCCAATACTCACAGAATGCCCTTTTAACAATGTAGTAGTTCAGATCCTTTTATAATTTTTTTATAATTTTTATACCAAAGTAAGTTCACATGGTATATACTGCTTTGTAACTTTTTTTTGTTAATATTATTTATCTTTCCATTTCAATAATTTTTTTGTCTTATCTAATGGCTAGGCTACAATAAACTTCCCCTGATTGTCCACAAAAGTCTTTTTAGCTGTTTTTTTTTTCAAAATCATATCCAATCCAGGACTACACTTCACATTTGCCTCTTATTTCTTTTTTTGTTTTGTTTTGTTTAATTCTGTTGATTGATTGGTTGGCTGATTGATTGCCAGTTATTTCTTTTAAGTCTCTTTCAAATAGCACTGGCTTGGTTTGAAATATCAGGCCAATCATCCTCCAGAATGTCCTTCTTTCTGGAATCAGTTGCTTATTCATTGTGTTTTTTAGCTTGTTCCTCTAGCCCATATATATCCTGTAAAATGGAGTAAAATCTAATCTTGACGTATTCAAGTCAAATATTTTGTCATAGAATGTAATCATTCACTTCGGGAATATGTGATTCATGTTGAATCACATCAGAAGATACATGTGTTATCTGGTTGTCCCCTCTTTTGTGATGCTAAGACAGGACAAGTTCATTCTTTGTCAGGCTATGCACCAAGGTGAAGCTGGCCTCATGAACTGAATTGGCAAACTTTCTATCCTTTCCTAGGACAGTTTAAATGGTATGAGAATTCTCTCTTTCCTTAAGGCTCAAAAAACTCACCCCAAAAACACCTGGGCCTGGGGTTTTAATCACTGATTATCTAGAAGCTTTCCTAAATTATTTCACTATTAGTGATCAACTCCAGTTTTCAATGTCTTTTTTAGTTCATTTTTGTCATTTATGTATTTCAGATATATTCTTTCTACTGCTTGACACTATGCTGTATTCATAGATTTTTGCCTGTTTAATGTCTATATTTTAGAATTTATTAAATTTTTCTTTGCAGCCTAGTATATTAATTACTTTTGTAAGTGTTTGATGGATTTTTGGAAAGAATTGTATTCTATTGGGTGTAAATTTGATATATAAACATGTTTGATAAAATAACCTTATTAATTACATTATTCAAATCTTCTATGTCATTATGTATTTTTAATCCAATTGTTTAGTCTAATGATCACAGCTCTGCTTTTGATCATACATATTTATTTGTATATCTAACAATAATTTTTATTTATGTATTTCAATTCTAGGTCACTTGAACTATATAGGCTCATAACTATGATTGCCTTATTGTGGATTATTTCTTCTTTCCTTTTTTAAAAATACAATTTTGTTATAAATTCTGTTGTTCCTGATGTTAGTTTTGCCAACCTATTTTTCTCTGTTTCTTTTCTCCTTCCTTCTTTCCTTCCTTCCTTCCCTTCTCTCTTTTTTCAAATTTTTAATTTAAAATTTCTTTATGAAATATAAAGTTTAGTTTATACTATGAAGGCAATTCTTCTCATTTTTCTTCTTCTAACTAACTATTTTTTCCCTTGTGCTTTTTGAAATTAAAATTTGCTTAATTTTTGCATCTAATATGAGAAATTTTAATGTTAATATGGATGTTTATCTATATTTAATGTTACAAATACCATAATTTCTTCTATTATTTTATTTTATGCTTTCTGCTTTTTATGTTCCTTTTTTCTATGTTGCTCATTTTCTTTTTTATGTACTTTTTCCCCCCCTAGTATAATGTTTTTCAAAGAAACTTGAGCAAAATAATAGTTTGAGGGGAGGCTAATGGATGCTCTCGGGAAGAAAGTACCTAACACATTCCATGATTAAACAAGGCAGGGAAACATTTAGGGATTGTTGGGGGGGAACCACAATAAACATTTAAAATGTAGAGTTTCTAAGAATCTCAGCTATTAAAACAATCTGTTTAACTATGTTTAATCGAATTTCACAACCTTATTTGAACTGAGAACATATTTATCATAATATATCTAGTGACATGCTATGGAACTGTAGTTTGTGGGTCATCAGTTTGGGAAATGCACTCCTAATGATATGGAACCCATATCTCCTACTTTAGGAAATCATTGTTCACCTTTGAGTGTTTTAACACCACATATTGGACCTATTTTTCCAACCCTCCTTTTGAGCTGATCTTCTGCTTTGTGTGTCTTTTCATCTGGACTCTTCAACTGATTCTTTGAATTTACTGCTGCTCATGACCTGGTTTCATGGTGAAATTCTATCACCATTAGAGTTTGCCAACGGAGACATTTTATTATCCAATGATTAAATTGAGCTATTGCAAGAGAAATCTATAGTGACAACTATAGCTTGGCCTCCGGTAGATGTTCAGATCACTATGGGTAGGAAAGAACATCTAACGGATGCTAAGAGAAACACAGAGGATCTGAAACCCACATGAAGATGGATGGGAGATTATCACCTAAGATGTGGAGCTCGGCTTTAAAGGGACCAACATCACCATATTAAGCTGGCACTTTTATTCCAAGGAGTTCAAAGAACTTCAAAGGCTCCATGACAAAAGTATTTTATTACAGCCAAAAATGAACATATTTGGCTTTGAAACAAACATCGATGGTTTGATGGTTTCCTAGTTTTCAAAGAAGAGAATAGATGGTTTGTGAATGGAAACTGGTTGCAAGTAAGGAGAACAGGGTTCTTCCTGGTAACCCTATTACACATCTCCTCATGCGTGTTTGAAAGCTTCTCTTGGCAAGTATTGGTTGCAGCCCATTAGAGGACTGTGAAATAGACCTAGCAAGTCACTACCAAAATTTTTTAAGAAACATGATAAAGTAATATAAAAAATGTAAAAGTGCCTCACATGTAATTAAGGGCAATGAATGTTGTATGAAATGATGTCTTACTTTATTTACAAATGTATATGTATATATGTACTGGGTTGTCCTGTAAAAGGTACTTTCTACTGTGGGTTCTTTAAAAAGCAGTTTGAAATACACTCCACTGACGGTAGTTTCCTAGCGATGGATTTGATGAGTCATATATGGCATTTGAATTTAGCTTCACAAAGTGTAGCAAGCTTTTCTCCGCAGTGAGGGGATCAACTTACACTCTCATCAGCCCCATCTGAGAATCTGAATATTCATCAACAGTTTTTTTTTTCAGAAGTGCTATTTTTTCCAAGCTAAGAGGCATAAAGCAGTTTGCCATTTTCACTTTTTGATTGCTAGAAAAGTTGAACTTTTCATGGAACTAGTGGCCATTTGAGCTTCCTATTCATTGATTTATTTGTTCACATCTTTTGTCTACTTTTGCATGTTTTTGTCCTTTCCTTTTTGGCTGATAGGAGTTTAAAAATATATTCTGGATGCTTCATGAGTTAGATACACTGCTAATATTTTTTTTTTCATTAGGAAATGCAATACTTGATGGTGTATGGAAATTCAGAGACCTTAATATTTAATATGGTCAAATTTATCAACCCTTTCCTTATGATCTGTGCTTTTTGGGTCCTGTTTAGGAAATTCCTCCCTCTTCCAAGTTCATAAAAGCATACTTCTATGTATTCTTCTCACAGTTTTCAGGTTTTGCTTTACAGATTTATGTCTTTATTCCATTTGGAGAGGGTTTCTGTGCTTTTGTGTGAGGCAGGGGTCTACTTTTTTTCAGTATGGATATAGCCGATTTTCTCAACAACATTTAGTAAGTCATTCATTCATTTTTTAAAATTAATTTATTTATCTTTGGCTGCACTGGGTCTTTGTTGCTGTGTGCGGGCTTTCTCTAGTTGCGACGAGCGGGGGCTACTCTTCGTTGCGGTGCGCAGGCTTCTCATTGCTGTGGCTTCTCTTGCTGCGGAGCAAGGGCTCTAGACACATGGGCTTCAGTAGTTGTGGCACATGGGCTCAGTAGTTGTGGCTCGCGGGCTCTAGAGCGCAAGGTCAGTAGCTATGGCGCACGGGCTTAGTTGCTCCGCGGCATGTGGGATCTTCCCAGACCAGGGCTCGAACACGTGTCCCCTGCATTGGCAGGCTGATTCTTAACCACTGCGCCACCAGGGAAGCCCAAGTCATTCATTCTTTACTCAGTCGTAAAGACACCTTTCTCATACACCATGCTCCCAGATATACGTAGCTCTGTTTTTGTTATAAAAATGATTGGTGCCTTACAAAGCTGATCTTATTTGCTGTTAGACACTCCCCGATAACTCTTTGAAACAGCTGAGAGGAAATGATTTTGTAGCCTTGTGTCAATGTTGGAAGGGTTTCCCATTAGCGAGAAACAGGAAATGCAGGTTACACACATGAAATAACATTAAACTATATTGGTGTCTTCTAGTGGGAAGCATTCTGTTATGAACCAGTGATAAAGATACAAATATGATTGTTCCCCTTGAATGACAGGAAGGTCTTCAAGGAAGTTATGGGCTGGTATAGTAGTTCTTACCTCTATCAGACCCAGCACTTCCTTCTTTATAACATTTTATAATCACCCCTATTATTATCCTGAATTTTCTTTTATTTATACAGCTAATGGAATCTATCTGCTCACATATCAACAAATCAACAGAACACCTTTTTGTAATATAAATGAAAAATAAAAGTGCTGCATGAGAAACATGTACCTCAATATGCAAATACTCAGGCATGACACACCGTAATAAAGTCACCAAATGCCTACCCTATGTGTAGAATCACCTTGACTGTGACAGTTGCAGGGGTAGGCTCATATTTTTTGTTGTTATTTTTTGTTGACTCAATTACCACGAGAGCTATTGTCGCTGAAATAGTGAACAATTAACTAGGTCTTTTAAAGAAAACAAAGTACAGTCTTTCCTTGACTTACATAGTAGCTGCCTTCCTAGAGAATTCAGGATACGTAAGGGTAGAAATCTACTTTGCATATAATGTGGAGTTAGATTCTAGGCTCAGAGGAGTATAAACTGGGTTTTCCTTGTACATAAATGTCCAGCTGAACATTCAAAACTCAAGAGAGATGAGGTTCATTCTTTTTGTTGGTTCATTCCTTGCATGGCAAGAAGGTACAATCTCCCTGGTTCTTGCCTGTGAAATGCTGGCAGTGCCCTCCAGGTCACTGTAACAACCAAAAAATACCCCCCCCCCACCCACAAATCCCCAAAGGCACCCCGCATCCTGGGAAAGTAACACCCCAATGGAACCACTCTAGTCTAGAAGTTAAGAGCAAGAAATACCAAAACTGCTGCAGTAAATGCTTAGGCAGGGGGCATGGGGTCCAACCGGGAAGGGGCTGGTGCCACTGCAGTGGGGTGAGGAGTGGTTAGCAGTTCTAGTGCTGACAGAGGACAGGAACTGAGACCTCAGTGATAAGTAGACCTTCCTAGTCTGGCCAAGTCTGAAGAGTAGGGTTGAAAGCATTTCTCATAAAGAAAGCCTCCCCTTCGGTGCTGTTAGGAAGTGATTATGACGTAAGTCACAAACAATGAAGTTATATCCACAAAAATGTCACCAAAGCCAGACCCGACACCCCTCTATCCCCAAAGGATTCAAACCGTTCTTCATCTTAACGAGGTCACAGAGGCAGACAGAAAAGATTCATCATTTTCTGAAGTGAGGAAGCAGGTTGTTTTGGTTTTGGTTTTGGTTTTTTCCTGGTAAGACCCATCCACCAAGATATCCCTGAATTTCTTTCATCTGAAACCCACACCTTGCTCCACTGCCTGCAGAACAGGCAGCTTCACCTCAACCTTATCTCTTACGAGTTTGTTTTGTTAACCTATCTCTCCTTTGAACTGAAAGAGAAAAAAAAATGGAGAGATCTTTCATCTTTGAAGGAGCTTACTCCTTATATGACCCTTTAAAGGTCATTTCTCCCCCAGTACGTTTATTCTAGCATCAGTAGGCAGGTGATAGAAGAGAAGTAGAAGACTAGTTGAATTATCAGGCAGAATGTTCTCTGTATACATTTATTGGTGTAGCCAGGAAATTCACAGCTGGCATAGGCTGTATAAGATAATACACACCTCCTCCTCTAGAGAGGAATAGTTAAACCAAAACCTAATGTAAATGATCCCAGGTGAGATAAGTTCTACAGGGAGAAATTTTATCACTGAACAAGGCATTTCTTGCTGGTCGTATAATGTGGTTGATTATCACTCCATTTTCTTTTTTAAAAAAAATTTGCTGCTATTGCTGGATATGAATTATGGATTCTATTCAACCTGGGGCATGATTAAGAGCATGATGCCCTCAAAGCTTTAATTAGAAAAGACACATGCACCCCTGTGTTCAGAGCAGCACTATTCACAATAGCCAAGATACGGAAACAACCTAAATGTCCACTGACAGATGAATGGATAAAGAAGATGTGATACATATATACAATGGAATATTAGCCATAAAAAAGAACAAAATAATGCCGTTTTCAGCAACATGGATGGACCTAAAGATGATCATACTAAGTAAGTCAGAAAGAGAAAGACAAATACCATATGATATCACTTATACGTGGAATCTAAAATATGACACAAATGGACTTATCTACAAAACAGAAATGGACTCATAGACATAGATAACAGACTTGTGGTTGCCAAGCAGGAAGGGGGCTGAGGGAAGGATGGATTGGGAGTTTGGGATTAGCAGATGCAAGCTATTATATATAGAATGGGTAAAAAAGTCCTACTGCGTAGCACAGGGAACTATATTCAATATCTTATGATAAACCATAATGGAAAAGAATAAAAAAAGAATGCATATATATGTATAACTGAAACACGCTGTACAGTAGAAATTAACGTAACATTGTAAATCAACTATACTTCAATAAAAAAAGAATAATAAAAAAAGAACATCACGTCCTCAACGCCAGCCCCGTGCTTGCTATAATGAATAGTTTCTGAAATAAAGGCTGAAAAAATGAATGAAAGATTAACTCCAAGAAATCACCTGAGCACATATACTCAGTTCATTCATTCTGCTATTGTCATTTCAGCACTCCATGTTATCTAGGCCCCTATATTTCACCATCTAAATCCGTAACAAAGACCCAAAGGGCCCTTCAAGCAAGGAGCTCTCAAGCTAAGAGGCACTGGGAAAGTCTGCCTAAAAGACAACAGGTGATCAGTTGACCACAAGGCTCAGCACTCAGTATTTCCATTCATTTTTCTCCAGCCTGCCCATGCCCATCCTGGGCTACAAGGCAAACTGGGAGAGAGAGGTAAAATACGGAGGCAGGTCAGTACCATTTAATACTCTTACCTACACAAAAGGACTCCTGTGATGATTACATCAACAAATGATGTTCAAAGTATTTCTTAAACTGTTAAGTTCAGCTATTTACTGAGCATCCAGTATGTGCCAGACACAAGCTTATATGTTTAGAACATGAATATGATAGGACTTAGTGTCTGTCCTAAAAGAGCCGAATACCTAGTGAAAATACTACCATTTAAAAATTTACTGTACCTTCAGGACAAAAATAAGACTCATTAAGAGATTCCTGTAAAGGGACTGTAGTCTACTCAGCTCCAGTATCCATGCGTCTAATAAGTGGAAGATGCAGTGTCTCAGGGATTTATGAGACAAATCAAAGGATTTGGTAATGACCACTGGAAATAAATTCTGGAAAGAACTGTTCATAGTTTACTATATATGATCTCTGAAGGATATACCGTGGGTGCAGAAATCAAGTTCTGTTCTCACAAAGGAGTTGCTGGTAACCCACAGCCAGGTATGGAAGCCAATGGCTTGTGCAGGTCTGGTTTGGTCCCATTCTCTTTGTTCTTTTTCTTCTTGTCGGGAATACCCACTTCTTGCTAGAGGGCTGTTACTGAAAAGCTTTAATCTTTCTTCAAGACTTACTAAAAACAGGCAATCTTTCTTAATCAAATTCTCTCAAAGTCTTTGCTTCCCTCTAACACCTTCAGCAAATGTCAACTACAGATTTTCAATTCTTTCTAATCTGAATGTTGCCTGTTTGTATCTATGACATTTTTGGGTAACGATGTTCTGATAAATGTATCTTTTAATAATTCCTTTGCTGATGGCGGGGGTGGGGGATGTTTAATTGATTTCAAATAGAGAAAATGCTAGCTCCGAGGCTGTGGTTCCCACTTCAAGAGAAGGAAAATACCATACAGATGCTGAGAATTCCCTCTGAAAATGGTTTCTTTCTTACCCTCAGCATCCTCTGGGAATAACCATTCATCTGGAGTTAGTCCAGCCATAACTCCATGGACCAAGCAACCTTCTCTCCTGGTAGAGGCAGGCACTGAGGTCAGCATTGGGCTGTGGAGCTGGAGGGCTGGATAAACTTGAGGTCAAGGCTGCTGTTTGGGGCGTGGCCACCACGTACAGTCAGATGAGGGAGCAGGGGACCCAGTCTGCAAAGGGACAAGAAAAAGCAGGTGAGACGTAGATGAAAGAAGGAGTAGCTGCTCTGCGTCCATGAGGAAAAGTTCTGTGTCCACGTGGCACGTATTAGAGGCAAGGGGTGGTGGCTTTGACTACATAGGAGATGGATTTCAGATTTACCTGCTCAGTCGTGGCACTGACTTGTCCCCATGGCCTCTGTAGCAATGCTGCCCCTGGTCTGCCTGTGACTTTCAATGTCTGCAGCTGGTGAAATTGTGACCTCTTCTCTCCCTGCTTGGTCAAGGCCACCTCCCATCCCAGGGGTCTGCCCCACACCTCTCAACAACAGGCTTAGCTCACTTATTCATCTCCCTCTGGGGACTAGGAAGACCCTCTGCATGGCTTCCAGACCACACATCCAGAAGAAAGTCTCCCAGATGCTGGACTGTCTGTTGTCAGTCCCTTCTAAGGGAATCACTGCCACTCCCTTCTAAGGTTTAATCTGAAGATGGCTAAACTAGAAATGACACTTCCTAAAATCCCTTTTCCCATATGGTCCAGGGGAGAGTCTGCTAGTGAGACATAGTCACGGGACGTTTGGAAGGTGGATGAGAAGGACAGGTATTTCTCTCCAGATGGAGTTGCAGTCAGATATCTGGACAGACAAGATACACGGTGCCCTCCTGGTCCGCTCTTGAGAAACCCCCTCGTTGGTGTTCCGGGACGAAATCACTGGGGGTATCTCGCATTGCATCCACACTTCCAGCTCTTCAAATGGTTGTCTAAGACCTTAAATCCCTATACAAAAATCCTTCATACCCCAAATACAGAGAGTAGCTGTTTTCTTGTCCTAATCCTGACGAATTGATATGTGTAGTCTCTTCCTTTTGTTGAGGTCAGGTTATCAAACTTTCGACAGGTAGAGCAAGAACAAATGCTTTTTAAAGGATGCAATCTTTTGGATTAAAAAAAAAATGAGGCAGCAATGGAATGAGTTTTATCTTGATATTATCTGACATTTATTTTAATTCTTACCTGACATTTTGGAATACAGGCTTTTGAGGGTCTTCTCTGCATTTCAATTTTTCAATAAGTCAGTTTTTTGCTTCCTCCCTTGGACAAAGTTGTATCTTATCTTGAAGGACCCTTCAGAAAGCTAAATCCATCTTGAGGGTCTTTGGTTTCAAACAATAGAAAAATATATCCAATCTTCCTTAAGAAGGGGAGCTATTATAAAGAAATGGGAATTTTACCTCTCCCAAGTGTGCAAAATGCTAGCCCAACCTCACTGGCCTGGGAAAAGTGTTGAGATCAAACTAGAAAGACACCCCTTCCTCACCTGCTCCCCAAGGACCACCACCAAGCTTGGACCCTATGTCACCATGGTATCCTCAAGGGAACCTCAAAAATAGTTACTCGCAAGTATTTCACAAGCATGATTTCATTGAATTTCATGATTGTGGAAAATAGTAACTACCTCGCCAGATTGTTGCAGGGACCAAGGAGCTGGCTTATCTGCTGGACCACTGAAAATGAGCCCATGTTTGAGAAAATACCAATTTTTTTTTTTTCTGAAGAAAGAGCACAAGATCAAGAAGATCTGAAAGCATGGGAAATTGCTCCTGAAGGCTTCTCCAATTAGTGATGAAATTGTAATTTTATCACTATCGATACATCGGGACCACCTGGCAGGCTGCCTGCAAATAGGTAAGGACATGCTGGAAAAAGGAAAAAGATAAGGAAGACCCCCCCGAGGAGTTTCCAAAGCTGTGTTCCTACTAAGTGGTTATTAAAAACTGCACATTTCAATGGCAGGCTTCTGGACAGCAGTCTGGCTACAAGGAACAAACACTTTAAATGGGCACATCCTCCAACAGAATTTCTGATTTGTGAATTGATTCTACAGAGACAAATAGAGAAGTGAGTAAGTATTTAGCTGAAAAAATTTACACCGCAGCATTCTTTATAAAAGTGAAAAATCGAAAGTAATTTTAATGAACATCCATGGAGAATATTCAATAAACCCATTTCATGAAAGCCCATACAGCCATTAAAACTGATGTCGGAGAAATATATTCTTCACAGGAACAGATATTCATAATGTATGTTAAGTGAAAAAATAGGCTATCAAATAATAAGTTGAATGTGATTTTATTCTGGTCCAAAATATATGTGTCATTGTATATGCAAAAGAAAAAAATATCAGGGAGGGGGTGATGTGTGCAGTGTTTATCTCTGAGAGGTGGGTTATGGGGTATTTATTCTACTTTAAAAAAAATTTGTATTTTCTACTTTTTTTCTATAATGCACAAGTTAAATTTTAAAAAAGGAATACAGTGAAACTGCCCATCAGTGGGGGAATCCTTTTGTAATGCAAATAATCATAACTTCTATTTTTTAAAGTGGGGCATATCCTCTCCCTATAGAGAGCCCTTTACTTACAGACGGAGAATTAGCAGTTTCTACCGTTTCTAGGAGAGGTTTTCAACAGTCTTTTCACTCAAGGGGAGTTAAATTTTAAGTAGATTTTTGTGTTTCTGCAGTAGAAAACCTTCCCCCAATCACCCAGCCTCCTTTCACTGATTTAGTTATTGGGACACAATTTGGAGTTTTCTCTTTTTCTATTTTGAGGAGTTGAAGCCCAGGTGAAGTGGGCCCAGGTTGCAACATGGGTCCTATGGGAAGGGGGCTGCAGCCATCACGTGAGTGGGGCTCCTGGGAAGGGGGAGGATTCGACGGTCCTCCACTCCCCATCCATCAGTGTGCCCCTGCCCGGTTGTATTTCTTCAGGATACTCCCAGACCCTGAAAAGATTACATTGGAAAAAATTCTTTATAGGTCAGTACTTCTATTTTTGACAGGTGAACCTGGATTGACCTCCATGGAATTCTGCTTCTGGAAGCCAGGGCTACCTCTGCCTTCTGCAAAAAAACTAATACAAAGAATTGTTTCACTAACAGGGCTGAAAGAGGTATCACCCTAATTCTTGATGTGTTAATGAGTGCTGGTTCTTGAAGGTGTTAATTTTCAAACTCCAGTGTGGAAAATGTGTTCATTTCCCCCAGAGATTCAGCATTAGCCTTTTTTTTTTGTTTGCCTAATGCTGATCTCAGTACATGTTTGGACTTCAGTCTAAATAAATAAATTAGAAATATATACACTTGAAAATAAATACATGCTTGATATTTCCCCCAGACTTCATTACCAAGCACTTTTACACACAATAGATTTTGGAGCTTAAAAACAGCATCCCCTCTTTCATCTGAGAATAACAACGGAATGAGTAGCTTTTATCACGTGTCTAAAGGCCTCTCTATTTTAGGGAGAATTTGGTTTTTCTTTACAGAGTGGGCTGATCTTCGTTGTTGATGCTTCTGCATTTAAAAAACAATCTTTCGTTCTTTATTTGTTCTAATGCAAAGAAAAATAAAAGAGGATAAGTAAATATGGACTTTTTCCCCCTTTAATTCCTGGGCACAATGTGGATACATTGGGTTGCACTCAAGTAGGAATTGCTTGATATTACAGCTCTGTCTGCCAAGCACCTACTCTTCCAAAAGCAGCCGATTGCTTCCAGTTCTTTTTAGAAAAGCTACTTCTAAAATAAGGGGGAAGATGGGTGCTAACGGTTGGGGTAGGTGGGGAGGAAGGTGATGGGATGAGGAATTTCAGAGCTTTTCCCCTAATGGCGCAGAAGGAAGAATTTTTGACGAGGGAGAGTAAAGAAGAATAAAGCTAGAAGGAATGCTGGCGGTCAGGTGTCCCCACCTCATTTTAGCATTTTGTTAACTGAGGATCAAAAAGTTGGAGTCACTTACTTACTCTAAGGCTCCAGCCATAGGTGAGGGTCCAGTCTGGAGTTCTTCCCCCCATTTCAAAGTTTTACTCCCCACCTTCACCCCCACCCAGTTTGGTTAGAATACGTCCCTGGAGCTGCTGGGAGTTTCTCCTGCTCACGACCCAGTCTAGTTCAATTCTGTTCAATAATCACAGACTCAATCTTGCTATGTGTTTGCATTCTCCACAGTGCGGTGGGCGGGGGGGGGGGGGGGGGTGAGGGTTAGGCTAGTGGAAAGAACCGAGGCTTCAGACCAGCCAGATTCCACAGTTCACATCCCAATCCTACTGCCAACTGTTGGATCTTGGCCATGTTATAACCTCATGGTGAAGCCTCGGTCCTCATCTGGAATATGGGGATGGTTATCCTACCACCCTGAAGGACTGCAGTGAGAATTAGAATGGGCATAAGCAAAACGTTTAGCTCTCTGTGGCTGCTCAGTAAACAGTAGCTGTAACTACTATTACTTCCACTTCTAAGATAAAATAAAACATAGTCTCTGCCTTTCTAGTGCTCAGAGTCAAGTGAGAAACACTTTGGGCAATATGGCCCTAGAATGTCTGCAACTGGGTTACTGGATTAGTTACTGGATTCGTTTGCAACTGGATTAGTTACAGTAGTCTTCTCAACCTAAACTATACTGTGGTGAGGAAATTACCTACATTTCCTATCAGAGACCCCAGGAGTGAAGAGGAGAAGAAAGAAGAGCCTGGAAATGGGGTAAATTAGATCTGATGCACCCCAAATTTGTCTCATTAGCTTGTAATCTGGTAGCTGGGAAAACTCATCTATAAAACATGGGACATTTTTCCTCCTAATTCATGAGCAAACCTCAAAATGGCAGGAGATCAATCTGGAGCTTAGAGAGAACGTAACTACTTCCTCAAATCCTTTGTGCTTGTGTATGTATCTTCCTGCTATGCAAACAACCTGCTGAAAAGCTAAATTGTAGTAATAGTTTCTTTTACATGACATACAGAACGATGCTTGATTGCTTTTTTTTTTTTTTTCCCTTGCTTTGTCCACATTGGATAGAAATGACAGGGAACTAATTCACAGTGCTTGAACTGGTCCCAGGTGAACACATTTTCCTACCTATTGCATAAAGCAAAGAAAAATCATTTTTGCGTTCTTCACATTTTTAGTCTTACCAACCATTTTCTACTCTCTGAGTCTAAATATTACAGAAATATCTGTAGGTGGATCCATCTGTAGTTGGATTGAGAAGACCTCCACCCTGTCTGGGGTCTACTTCCAGATTTCAAGGACTTTAATCAGAAGCACAATTGTCACTAAAGTGTCCTAGTTTAGTAACTAGGAGTAACTTGACGAAGCAGCCACCTCGTCTCCCAAAGCAATGAACCCACTGAGTGCCCACGTTCTAAATACTTCACTGAAAGAAACCAGGGCATCTTGGAGGAAAGATCTGGTCTAGCGGTAGGACAAGAAATTTAAGGTGACCCTGGAACATTGTGCCAGAAAGTCTGAAAGAGTTTGAAGAATCAGGGGCACAAATCTAAAGGGCACAGAAGTCTTCTTGAAGGATCCCACCAAACAAAGCAGGGACAACTTGAGCATCAAAATATTGGGTTGCTACCACATATCTGATGAGGGGTTAACATCCAAAATATTCAAGGAACTCATACAACTCAATAGCAAAATAATAAAAAACCCGATGAAAAATGGACAAAGGACCTGAACAGACGTTTTTTCAAAGACATGCAAATGGCCAACAGGTACATGAAAAGGGGCTCAACATCACTACTTATCAGGGAAATGAAAAGCAAAACCACAATGAGATATCCCCTCACTCCTGTTAAATGGTTGTTATCAAAGAGACAGGAGATAAGGTTATCATACCAAGTGAAATAGGTCAGAAAGAGAAAGACAAATACCATATGATATCACTTATATGTGGAATCTAAAATATGACACAAATGAACCTATCTACAAAACAGAAACAGACTCATAGACATAGAGAACAGACTGGTGGTTGCCAAGGGGAGGGGGCTGGGGGAAGGATGGATTGGGAGTTTGGGGTTAGTAGATGCAAACTATTACATTTAGAATGGATAAACAACAAGGTCCTACTGTATAGCACAGGGAACTATATCCAATCTCCTGGGGTAAACCATAATGGAAAAGAATATAAAAAGGAATATATGTGTGTGTGTAACTGAGTCACTTTGCTGTACAGCAGAAATTAACACAACATTGTAAACCAATTATAATTCAATTAAAAAAAAAGACAGGAAATAAATGCTGGTGAGCATGTGGAGAAAAGGGAAACCTTGTACAGCGTAGGTGGAAATGTACACTGGTACAGCCACTGGAAAGCAGCATGGAGGCTCCTCAAGAAATTAAAAATAAAACTACATACGATCCAGCAGTCCCTCTTCTGGGTATATATCCAAAAGAATGGACATCAGGATCTCCAAGAAATATCTGCACTCCCGTGTTCATTGCAGCAGTATTTGCAATAGCCAAGGCATGGAAACAACCTAAGTGTCCACTGATGAATGAATGGATCAAGAAAATGTGGTATATTTACCCTATAAAATATTATTCAGCCTTTAAAAAGAAGAAAATACTATAATTTGTGAGAACATGGATGCATCTGGAAGGCATTATGCTCAGTGAAATAAGCCAAACAGAGAAAGACAAATACTGCATGGTATCACTTCTTTGTAGAATCTAAAAAGAAAAAAAAAAAGTCAAGCTTATAGAAACAGAGAATCGAAAAGTGGTTGCAGGGGCTTGGTGGGGAAAATAGGAAGAGGTTGGTAGAGGGGTGCAAACTTTCAGCTGTAAGATGAATAGGTTTGAAGATCTACTGTAAATAACATGGTGACTATAGTTGACAACACTGTATTGCAGAATTGAAATCTGCTACGAGAATAGAACCTAAATGTTCTCATTTCAAAAAGGTAAATATGCGAGGTGCTGGATTAACTCGGGGAATCCTTTCACGATGGATGCATATATCAAATCATCACATTGTACACTTCAAATATTTTACAATTGTTTGTCAATTATATCTAAATAAGGTTGAAAAAATACTGTATTACCACCCATATACTGATTTAAGTAAATAAATAAATGGAGGGGAAGGGAACACTCTTTCTTTTTTAAAAAATTTAATTTTATTTATTTTTTATACAGCAGGTTCTTATTAGTTATGTTTTATACATATTAGTGTATATACGTCAGTCCTAAGGGAACACTCTTTCTTACAGTAGAAGAAAATGATGGACATTAAAAAAAAATCACTCTCGGGCACCCATCATAGTGGTAGGTGATTCGGACTCTCTTCAAGAGAGAGGATCTCTTTACCCTTTCCAATCCCATTTAAGAACACACATCACTTTTATCTGTTGTGTCTCATTGTCTCTTTCAGTCTGAAATAGTTCCTTGGTCTTTCCCTGTCTATCATGTCTGTGTCTTAAAGAGTACAAGCCTTTCATTCTTTGGAGAACCCTCTGCCTGAGTTCTTTCCCTATTTCCTCGTGATCAGACTCTGGTCATATACTCTCGGCAAGAATTCCCCAGAAAGGATTCTGGCTCTTGTCTGCCTTCCCTCAGGGGGAACATAATCTCCATTCACGCCGTGTTATGAACTGAATGTTTGTGGCCCCCTAAAATTCCCATGTTGACGTTCTAAACCACAGTGTGATGGTATTAGGAGGTGGTGCCTTTGCAAAGGAAGTTTCGATGAGGTCATGAAAGCAGGTTCCTTATGAGGGTATTAGCGCCCTCACAAGAAGAGACAGAAGGGCTTTCTCTCTCTGTGTCTCTCTGTGTCTCTCTCTCCTCTCCATGTGAGGACCCAGCAGAAAGGCAGCATCTGCAAACCTAGAAGACCTCTCTCACCAGACACTGAATCTGCTGGCACCTTGATGTTGGACTTCCAGCCACCAGAACTGTGAGAATAAATATCTGTTGTTTAAGCCCCCCAGTCTATGGTATTTTTGTTATGGCAGCCCAAACACCAAAACATGCTGTCATCAGTAATCTTAGCCTCGATCACCTAACCACGTTGGTGTCTTGCAGGTTTCTCCACCCTAAATTCACCATTCTTCCCATTAGAATAGCCTGGTATTTTGTGGGGAGATCTGTCTCTAGCCATCTTCCTGCCTGGCTCCAATGTCCACGCAATGTTTATTACCCTGCCAGGTTGACACCCCGGGTTTCCTATGATCATTTTGAAGTTATGACCTGGTAGGTTTTAGGGACCACAGCAGCCGTCCTTTCGAACCTGAACATGGCTGAGACTCACTTTTTCATTAGGTTCCTGGGAAGAAAACTACCTAGTATTGAATTCGGGGGACTCACGCCCATGAATCACTTTGAAGTCATCTGTGAGCCTTCCAGGAGGAGGACACGACGAAATGGAGCCCGAGCTTAGAGGAGGATTGTTTCACTTCTCCCAGGACCCTTCCTGTTTTTCACACCGGGTGAACAGCCTCGGGCTACTGTCACTCATGGCTTCCCAGGGACTGCCTCTTGTCTGGAGATTGTTTTGCTTCTCCTGATTCCTGACCTTTCCAATTGACTTGAAGTTGTTTCCTTTCTCAACCTTTGCAACCACCCTCAGCTGTCCGAGGAGCGCTCACCAGGAAATGTTTGCTTTTCATTAACTTGTTTCTCTCTATGAGTCCCATTGGAAAGCAGAAGAGCACAGGAGACAGGGGTCTCTGTTCAATTAGCCTAAGCAGACTTCCCACCCCAGGCTCTGGACGGCTCTGATCAATTCACCACTGCAGAGCCCGGAAAACCCATGTTATCTGTCAATGCCTGGTTGGTTCATCTACACCGGGCCTGTTCAGGATGTGATAGGCGCTCTCACGTGGCGTGTTTTAAAATGTTTATGGCAACACTGGAGGAGCTGGTTTATTAACCCCATTTAAAGGCCAGGAAATTGAAGTTTAAAGAAGCTAAGTGACTTGTCGAAGAGGCCCCACCTGGGAAATGGTGGGCCCAGTTTTGACTCTTTGGACATCAGTTGTTTTCCATTCTTATTGTCTGTTTGAGGAGGTCGAGTGGGCTTCGGTGTGTGGCTACACCTCCCTCGAGGACTATACGGGGCAGGGGAGAGAGGGAAATAGGGCTGGACCAAAACGTAGCTGTAAGCACGGGCACCACGTCATGTAAGTAAAATCCCATGTATGTACAGCTTCTAATCGATCCGAGAACTTGGAGAGGATGGGGAAAGCATGCCAGGTCCTTACGGAGCAGGAGGCAAAGCAAAGATCATGTAGCTCATGTCCCCCTTTTCAGCCCATGAGGACTTACCTGAGGCAGGAGGGGGAGAAGATATTCACCCCAATTCTCCAGCTAATGAATGTCAGAGCCAGGACGGGAATCCAGGTATCCTGACCCGCTGAACCTAAAGGTAAAACGAAACGTCTGTCAACTGGGGACACAGCATGAGAAACAGGAAAGTTGGGGCACACAAGGAATATTCTACAACACTGTTTTCAGATCCTCAATCCTTTCACTATCGAAGCAAATAAGAGATATTTAAGGGACTCAGAATTCTCAGGAAAAAATATAAAAGCATAAAATTAGCACGTGAAGTCAACTTATTGGCAGCATGGGCACGTAATGACAACAAACATTTATTTCAAAAACCGCTATATTGAGGAGTATTTCACATATCATAAAGTTCACCCATTTCATACAAATGGCCAATATGCACATGAAAAGATGCTCAGTGTCGCTAAATGTTAGTGCGAGCTGGTTGACAATGCCCGAGTGCATCTTCAGAATTGTCATCCTCTTAAGCAAGGCATGGATGTTTGCAGAGCAGAAAAGAGGTGAACACGCAATGCCCCTAGCTAACAATAAAGGTGGGAAGCTATGATTTTTCATACGCTCCAAGGATTCAGCCTGTCATACAAAGGGGCAGAGAGCGTGTATTTTGGAGGATGGGGAGGAGATATGCTCACCTCAGTCATAGAGTTGGCCCCCTATGAACACCTTCTAGGGGTGAGCATTGGGTTGGAGGATGCTCTGGAAAGGAGATGGGACCTACGTGGAACCCAGGTCCATCCACTTGTCTACACAGACCTCACCCTAAGTCTCAGAAGAGCAGACCTCTGAAAATAATCTTCCCCAGGATCCAGAAAAAAAGTTTCTGGTAAATACTTGGTATCCTTAATAGAATACAAGCTAGCATAGCTCCAGTCAAACAGGAATGAAAAAGCATGAGGAGACAATTGTCAAAGGTGAAAAGACAACAAGATGAAATATAAAGGTAGGTGATTGAACTAAGGAAAAATGGCAAGGAAACCAAAAGGTCACTGCAGAATTAAAATCCACATGGGATGATGCAGAGAGCCAGAGTCACCGTAAGGTAGTGACATCATCACCACCCTTACATCACACATCATGATGTAATGAACACAATGTAAACAATGGGGAATATGAAGACAGAGAACAGAGGCCAACTCTTAAGAGTCAACTATATTTCTGAAGAATAAAACAAGTACAATAGAATGAATAATCAAATGCACATACATAAAAATTCTGTTTATATTTCATTTTTATTTTTCTACAAAAGCTCTGCAGATCAGAAGACTTCACCACATTACACTGGACAAAAATATGAAAGGAAGTCCAACACCTAGAAATACCAGAGCAAAACTTTTCCTAATAAAGACAAAGAAAAATTCTATAAATATCCATTAAAAATTGGGAGAAAAAAAAACACAAAGAAATATAAAACTAGTGGGTTTCAGATTTCTTCTGTGTTACGTCAAACAGCAAAAAATAATGGAGTTGAAAAAAAATCACTTCGATAACCCAACATTGTAAATCAACTTACTTCAATTTAAAAAAAACAGTTTGAGGTTTGAGGGAAAAGAATTGTGATTAAACAATGGTAAACTGTCATTTTTTTCTTTTATATATGAGGGCGATAGAAAGATCGCTGACTATCCAAAAACTTAATATATTCCCCGGGTATATTTCTTGAAAAACATTACTTGAAAAATCATTCCACATGAAACGTGGAACGAAAATAAGGATTCGAGACCAGGAAATCCCATAAAAAAGAAATGGTTCTGAGCATTAAAATAGTTGAACATGGAATTAATTCAAAATATTTGTTGAAATAACAATTTTAAAGCCAACATTTATTTAGCTCTTACTATGTGCCAGGCACTGTGCTAAGTGTTTCCCATATATGTTTGTTTATAAAGCTTAACGCAGATATCAAAAATTACTTTTTTTTCTTTCTTTTTCCCTTTTTTAATTGAAGTATACTTGATTTACAAAGTTGTGTTAGTTTCAGGTGTACAGCAAAGTGATTCAGCTTTATATATGTGTGTGTGTGTGTGTGTGTGTGTGTATTCTTCTTCAGATTCTTCTCCATTATAGGTTATTACAAGATGTTGAATATAGTTCCCTGTGCTACACAGTAGGTCCTTGTTGTTTAAAAAATTACTCTCCTAATAAAAGATGTTTAATATCAACATAATAACATAATAATGTAATCTGGGTCTAAGTATTCAGATTTTATAACTAAAACCAGTCAGTGAACGGAGAGAGGAATAAAAGTGCTCAGTTCTTCGTCTTAATATAGGAAGGACAGAGGGATTCAAAAGATGCTGTTTTCTTTTTTTTATTGACTTTGAGCATCAGTGGTATATTAGACAAGATACAAAGTTAAAAATTTTTTAAGTTATAAAGAAAATGACAAATTGGAAACAGTTTTTGTGACAAAAATGGCAGAAAAAAACCGTTGGTATGTTAAATGGCTTTATAAATCAATGGAAGAAAACCAACAAACACGTGGAAATAAGACAGAGCAGGATCTGAACAGGCAATTGACCACAATCATGTAAAAAAGGTTAACTTCATAAGTAACTTTAAAAAGTGCAAATTAAAACAGCAGTGTCATGCCTACTATGTTAAACCCATCAAATTGGCAAGAACTCAAAAGAATGATAATCCCTGGTGTTAGCTAGGATTGAGGGAGAGGGCCTTTCATATACTGCCAGTGGAAGTGTAAATTGGTAAATTGGTACTCTTGTGGAAGGGAAATTGACAGCAGAGATCAAAAGCTTTCTAAATGCAGATACCTTTGGATTCAAGAATTCCACTTCCAAAGGACATACACAGAGGCAGCCACAAAGATTTAACTCCAAAGATGGGAATAGCTGTACTCATGCTAGGAGCTACTCCTTTGAAATGGAGGATGATACTCAAGCCAGAACTAGGAAGAGGGCAATAGCTAAAGATGAAAAGGTTGAGACTTCTTGAGTGTTCCATATTCTGTGGGGATGTAGCTCCCGGGAGCCCCTCACTTCTAAGCCTGGTCCCTTGAGTGTGGCAATTTCTCTGGTCTATTTCCTGTTGTTATCTCTGAGGCTTTTCTAAAGCCCTGTTTAAACATTTCAGGTCATCTCCATGGCACTCCAGGCAACTAAGGGAAGGGTGGGGAGCTATGAAGAACCAAGCTAGAAATATAGTGGGTGCCTTCAGAGGCTGGCTAGGCCAGAACTAGAGACACAGCACAGCATCAGGGCATGCAGGTGAGCATGCTGCTGGCGGGTGGCCCCTGGTCCCTGACACTGCATGTTCCCCCTGACACGGCTGTTTCTAGACCTGAATATTGGCCGGAGCTGCCACTGCTGCCTCTGCGGGAGAAAATCCCCCATGTTCCCTGCATCTTTGTGTCTTTGGCTCCTGGTCAAAGGACATGGAAAGGACACAGGTACCCCAAGTGTGTGGAAAGCGTCATCCACTCGTTGCCATGAACTGGGAACGTCTAGATTGTTCCTGGTTTTCTCAGCTTGTGCCTCACCATGACTCTTGTGGTGGGAAGGGGGCTTAGATGCCAGGAAGCTCCCTCCCCTTCCCCCCAAAAACCAAACACCTTTATGCTGATACTATTAATAATAAAAACGTGCCTTGGGATGATGTTCTCTCGTTGCCCACTGATGCCAGCCTAATGCTCTCCCCGGGGGTCCTCACTTTATCTATCCCTCCCTCCCTCCCTGCCATTGAGGAAGAAGCCCTCCTCACTCACTTCCCAAATAGCTCTTGGGAACTTGGAGAGAAAGCACAGGATATTTCTCAAACTTCAACATCCGTACAAGTCACCTAGAGATCCGGTTACAAGGCAGGTTCGGATTCAGGGCTGGGGGCTGGGCCTGGGACTCTGCATTTCTGGTGGCGTCCAAGTGATGCTCCTGGTCTCCACAAGGGCAGGAGGACAGCTTGGTGCTTTTGTTCGCACTGTCTTTCTCTCTGAAGACACTGCAAGTTTCTTGGCAGCTGGATCAGTGTTTATCTTCATATCCCTGAGTGTAAGGATTAGCTCAGGGGAGGAAAGAGGGAGGAGAGATGAAAACGTGGATCCTGTGGCATCCATCTTTTTGAGCAGAGAGGTGAAAAGATAAGTTGTTCGCTTCCACCGTCTTGACCCTCACTTCTACCTCACCATGCAAAAAAACCCCATAAAACAAAACAGAACAGAACAAACCCCAAAGCTTCTTTGTAATTTTTCAAAGGCCAAGCAGAGATAGACTGGAGAGCTCGGTGGCTGCGGAAGCTCAGGCTTCTCTCTGGGACCTCGCTTCTCCTGTACAGATGACATGTGCGTGGACATCTTTTAAGCTGGAGAAAATGTCAGAACTGGGGCCTCTCGACCCCTGCATCACCTTTTCGAGAAGCCGCCCCGACGCCAAGGATTGGGTAGCTCTGGTACCGGCCTAACACTAGCATGCAATGGATAATCTCCTTAACTCCATAAATACCACAGCTAAGTACTTTGGCAGGCAAAACTGCTACGATCTTGTAAAACACATCGTGGCCATCCGGCAGAGGCTACTGACGTGGTCAGAAGGAAAGGGGAGATGGTCAGTAACGGTCACGTCAGTTTTACAGTCCTCCCCACGCAGAGCCAAGTGTGTGGCTTGACAGACGAGGAAACGGCGGCCAAGACCCTGTCACTGCTCACAAATCTTGAAAGACGTACGGAGAGTCTGTCTCTTTCTGTGCAGGAGAGGACCAGAGCTGTGGTCATCTGAGTGGCAGCTGTAGGGAGACGGTACAGGTGGGTCTGAGAAAAGGGGTGACAGCCGGGAGAGGGGTTTCCAAGCTTCTCTAGGCCCGAGGACATGAGTGCCCTGGTCCCACCCCGAGCATTGGGAAATTCACCTTTCTACTTGGCCTCTTGGGTGACCACACATGCCATATACCTGCATCTCAGAAGCAATGGCTGGGTGACAACATCTGGGCCCACCTGCACCCCCTTCTCCTCGACCATTTGCTGGTCAGAACAAAACCTCTCCCCTCCAGCTGTTCTGCAGAATTCACACGGCTGACGGTGCCCTGCTGTTGGTGTTCGGTGCCTTTGCACACATTATTCTGTCTGCCTAAGTGCCCTTCCCTTTCTCTATCTGATAAGCTCCTATTTACCCTTCAAAACTCAGCTTGAGCTTTGCTGAAGAGCCCTCTGTCTCCCCCCACCACCTAGGCGGTGCCTACTAAAACTGGGTGCCTACAATCTAGAAGAATGAAGTCGCTGGCCACAGCAGTCTCTGACCTTCAACACCCACTGAAAGGGCTTCAGGGCGGAGATCAGGAATGAGACGCTCTGTGCTCTGGGAAAACCATCAGAACAGGTCTTCAGATAGTTAGATGTTTTCAGGAGAAGATTTTATGAGCCCAATTTCTTGCATCTTCTCATATCTAGAAAAGCACTCAAATCACTAACAGAAACATCCACTCCTTGTGACTAGCAGCGACCTTCACGAGGCCAGCAGCCAGCCTCTGCCAACATGTGTGCTTGACTGCACCCCCTTCACCAAACCCACATACATACTGACCTCCCCGCCTCCTCCGGGCACATCCTCAGAGCTCTCTGACAGGCTGCTCCCAGGCTATAGCCCTCATTTTGCCCCCAATAAAACTCAACTTACAACTCTCACGTTGTGTTGTTTTTCGTTTTTGTTTTTTTCAGTTGACAGGTTGCACCCTGTGCCTCTCTACGTGCTTCATATTTTGATTTTGTTTATTTGTCTCGTCTACCAGGCTTATCTCCTCCTCTTTCAATTCTTGGTCTCACGGTGTCTAGTAGAGTGCCAGGCACATGGTAGATACTCGACAGTTTTTAAGTACTTAAATGTGTCATAATGGATCTCTGTCTGTGATTATTATACCCAGTGAAAGACAAGGCCATTTCTCTCCAGAGGAAGGTAGAGTGCAAGCTCACCTCCTTCCCGGTTCTAGTGTTAACCTGTCTCAGGTCACATGTACAGGGGTGACAGGGGAGGGTTCCAAAGCCCTAGTTACAGTGGCAGATTTCCACTGGGGGCAAAGCCTGCTAACTCCTGCTCCCAAGTGCCACCTGGCACTTCAGTCTTCACCGTGAACACAGCCATACCCCGTTTGAAAAACCATCGAGGAGTCCAACCCCAGATTTCCCTTAGGGGTAGTTATGGGGTGAAGAATGCTTTGAAGGCAAACCAGAGCTCCCAGTCAGCAGGACCGTCTTGGGCTGCATCACCGCAGATCCTGAGACAGGGGTGCAAGTGCAAGTGGTCTATTTGGGCATGAGCCAGGACACGTGGCTGGGGCTAGGAAGCAAGTGTGACAAGGACGGCAGGGAAGCCAGTGCAGGGGGAGCTGATGCGCAGGCTCTTATGCAGGCAACCAGGACTTAGTCCCACGAGGACCTCAGGGAGTGGATGCGGACCACACCTCAGGCTCAGCCTACACTAAGGCAAGAAACTGGGCTATCCATTCTCACAATTTTTTCATCCATTCACCAGTCGGTGGGCATGTGCTTGTTTCCAGCTTTGGGCTGTGATAAATGAAGCTGCTTTGAACATTCATGGGTTTGTGTAGACATGTGTTTTCATTTCTCCTGGGTAGATGCCTAGGAGAGGAATGGCTGGGTGGAATGGTAAGTATATGTTTAACTTTATAAGAAACTGATTGTTTTCCAAAAAGCTGGCTCTCCCACTTTACATTCCTACCAGCAATGTCTGAGGGTTCAAATGTTACTAAAAAAGCAAGCCTGTGTTTGTCTTTTGATTTTCTTAACCATGTCTCTTGAAGAACAAAAGCTTTAAACTGTGAAGGCCAACATACACGTGAGTATATTTTCTTCTGTGATTTGTGCTTTTTGTGTCACAAAGATTTTCTCCCATTTTTTCCCTAAAGTTTTAGTTTTAGCTCTTTCATTGAGTTCTATGAGCCAACTTGAGTTCATTTTTAAGTATGGTTGAAATAAGGGTTGATTTATCTATCTATCTATCTATCTATCTATCTATCTATCTATCTATCTATCTATCTATCTACCTATCCATCCATCTATCCATCTATCTCTATCTATCTCTATCTATCTATCTATCTATCTATCTATCTATCTATCTATCTATCTGTCTGTCTATCTATCTATCTATCTATCTATCATCTATCACCTATCTATCTATCTATCCATCTATCCATCCATCTATCAATCTACGTATTTGTATATTGACAGATGGGTAGCTAATTGTTTCAGCACCATTTATTGAAAAGCCTGTTTTCCCCAATGAACTACCTTGGTGATTTTACTTAAAATCACTTGGCCTATATTGGGGTGGGGTCTATTTCTGGACTCTTCTCTGGTTCACTGATCTATAGTTCTACCCTTGCTCCACTACCATGCTGCCTTGGTTACTGTAGGTTTAGAGTGAATATTGAAATCTAGTAGTCTATGTCCTCCAGTTTTCTTATTTAATAAAATTCTCTGGGCTATGATAAGTCCTCTACATTTTAATAGAAAATTAAAATCAGCATGTCAATTGCTACCAAAATTGCCTGATGTAATTTGGATTGGAATTGTGTGGAGTCTTTATATCAGTTTGGGGGTCATTACTATCTTCATAATATTCAGTCTTCTAATCCATGTCTTCTTTATTTTCCCTCAGCAATGTTTTGTATTTTTTAACGTAGAAGTCTTGCATATAATTTGTTTTCTTTTAACAGTTTCACATCTTTAGGCTATTGCAAATGGCATTATTTTTCACTTCAATTTTAAATGTGACTAACATATTTTTAAATGTATCCTTCTTAGATTATCTGTATTTATGTACATATACATATAATTATTATATGTAGTGCTTTGTTTACTTATTTATGTATTAATGTCTTGTTCTAGACAGGCTTTAAGGAAGCTAACAAGAATATATAAAATAAAACCGAAGAGTAGAAGAAGGAGAGACAGAAAAGGGAAAGCAAAAGGACAGGGACATCCAGTAGAGTCAGGCGTGAAGTTAATACACATACATATTATACAGTCCTTGTACATTTGCTTTCTACATTTGCTAGTTCCAAAATGAAGAGTGAAATCAGATTATTGCATAATTTAGAGCATCCTTAAGTGGCACTCCTAAACCAAATGCTCCCAGAAAGCACAGCTATTTCTTATACTTTTCTCCAACAGGTCCTCAAAAACAGGACAGAACACATGTACTAAAACGAATAAAATCCTCAACAATGTCTTTATGGAAATTATGCTGAGTTTTGATGTGCCGTCCTTATTCCACTTAAAATATAGCCTAGCAGTGCTAAAAACGACCGTCTCCAAGGCAGTTCCATTTATCTGCAACCACACAGCTGGATTCCTTACCCTCAGAAACCACCTGAGATCATAAATGCCTGCTGTTCTAAGTTTGGGCAATTTATTATGCAGCAACAGATAACAAATACAGGTTTTGGTCCCAAACTACCATTGATTTAGTGCTTACTTCATGCCAGACATTTTACGAGGTCCTGTGTAAGTATTATCTAACTTAATCCTCACATAACACTATGAGGAAGGTACCATCATTGGACCATTTTTACAAGTAAGGAAATTGGGAACCAGAAGTACTTGTGCCAAGACAGGCCAGGATGTCTGATTCCAAACTTTGGGCTTGTATTAGCTCGTCTGCCTCCTCACATCTCTCTTCCAAGTGGATCCTACCAATGGGTCCTTTATGGGATGCTTTCTCAGTGGGGACCATATTGCCTCCAACCAACCAGGAAAACTGGTTCTTGGGAAGTATGAAAAAAGAAATCTTAGGGACTTCCCTGGTGGCGCAGTGGTTAAGAATCCGCTTGCCAAGGCAGGGGACATGGGTTCGAGCCCTGGTCCGGGAAGATCCCACATGCCGCCGAGCAACTAAGCCCCGTGCACCACAACTACTGAGCCTGCGCTCTAGAGCCTGCGAGCCACAACTACTGAGCCCACGTGCCACAACTACTGAAGCCTGCGTGCCTAGAGCCTATGCTCCGCAACAAAAGAAGCCACCGCAATGAGAAGCCCGCGCACCACACCGAAGAGTGGCCCCTGCTCGCCGCAACTACAGAAAGCCCGTGCGCAGCAACGAAGACCCAACGCAGCCAAAAATAAAATAAATAAAATAAAGAGTAATAATTAAAAAAAAGAATCTTAGCTAGCTCAGTGGTCTGTGGTTCTTCAAACCTCCACCCTCCCGATGAAATCTTGTTCCTGATGACTTATTTCCTTTTGGTGCGGGAGAATTTAAATTAACATTTTTCACATTTAAATTTCAAATTTAAATTAACATTTCACATTTCACATTTCACATTTTTAACATTTTAAAATTAAATTTAAATTAACATCTCTTAAGAGATCAATAAGGACAAAAAGACTGAGAAATACTGCTTTATGACAAAGACCATCTTAGACACCTTCTCAATGGCCCATAGTCTTAGAATAAAAATCTTCCTTGCATACAGCAGATTCTTACTTAACAGTGTTTGACGAATGGATTTTCGTATACAAGGTTCAAATCTCTACTTTGAAAATAACTACCTCAGAAATAAATAAATGACACAAGCCAAAGTGATGCTCTGGGCTCCACAGTAAGGAAAGTCCTCAGCAAAGACCAAAGACACAGACACCCCTGTAAGCAGCGCTCTTGGGAGCGAAGTTCAGAGCCGGCGACGCAAGTACCACGTGTCAGGAACCATGATGGAAATTAGTCTACACTCTTCAGTTCCCTGGCAACTGACCTTATTATACCTGAGCAACATGTTTGACTGCACTTGCTAATTTGTGGATTTCTAAAAGTAGACAAAGAGTCCAGACAGCTAGAGCTCAAAATGAAATGAGCTTATGGTTTTCATGAATTACAGCAGATGTCTGACAGATCCACAATGCAGACTTGGCCCCCTCCTGCCGGTGCCCGGGGGAGAGACCTGTCCTCAGTGTGACTGGTCCATGGGCACATTCACCCATTTACTCCCAAATCGAGGGCTGTTTCCCCGGCAACCCTCTAGTCTGACGTAAGGCAGAGAGGTGATGGCTGAGGCTCAGGGGTCCCTCCCCATCCCTCCCTCCTAAGCATACGGATAAGTTCTGGGTTACAGAAATCTCCGAAGGATGTGAACAGAGGCTGAGCAAGGCTGACACCACTGCCCTGGGTGGCCCAGCTGGTCTGCAGCAGAGATGGGCCGGTGTGCCCAGTGCCTGACACTCAGCCCAGGGTGCTTCCCATCAGACCGTGCCGTCTCCCCCGGAAGCTTGCTCTCGGCGGCTCAGCTCTGGGGCAACGAGTATGAAGGAAAATAGTTACTTTCTCCTGTAAAGTTCATGGCTTCTCCCTCTGCATTCTCTCTCCCCTCCCCACCCAACTTCTGTCTGGTTTGAGTTTATTGTCAAAACACACCCAGTCAAATTACTTGTCTGCAGACGCTTTTGCTGGCCTTCGTGTATCCACAGGAGAGCTGCTAATGATCGTCCTTCCTGCCTGTGCTGAGCTCATCCTCACAAGGAGCTGCTCATTATCTTCCTCTGACGGCAGCCTGGACCGTCTGGAAACAGTCAGTCAGGATTCCAGCCACAGAGCTGAAGTCTCAGCATCTTCTGTGGGGTCAGATCTCCCCCAGAGCAGTTCTCAGCTCTTGGGGGGCTGTGTACCTGTGGTCCTTCAGGCCAGGCTCCTCGGAGCTTGTGTTGGGGGGGTGGGCGAGTAGGTAGGGGGGCACTTCTGTCCATAGATGACTTCCCATCAGGGCCAGCTATGCAATTTTCAGGTGCCTGTACAAAATGAAAATTGGGGGCCCTTTGTTCAAAAAAGCAAGAAAAAAGTATTTTTCCTTTCTCCTGAAGTCTCTCTCTTGACTTGTCATAGTGTGATTGGCTATTTAATGTTGTGCTAATTAAAGGTACTAAAATTTTAAATTGTTAGTGTACATTTGATCATTCATCTTTATACTGTGCATTGCCAGTTTTAAATGCAAACGTAAGGGCATTTCACTCACGTGCAGAGTCACCAGATTTGCACGCACTGTATTTCATAGCAATCTTACCAGAATAGCAGAAACACTGCCCAGTAATAACTCAACTATTTCTGTTTCACTTTTTGATACCTGCCCATTCTACCATCTCTCTCACCTTTGGCTTACTGAAGAGTGAGGAAGGACAAAAGGAAAAGAGCTTTTTCTTTCCTCCTAAGTCATCATTGTCAGCATAAATGGTTGGCTGCTCCAGAGAAGTAACATAAATAAGAAAGGATACAGCAAGGTTCCGAAGTCCATCATGATATTTACAAGGCCGTTGCCACCTTTCTGCATTTGAAGCAAGCTCTGGCTCACACGGAAAGCATGGCCTTTCGGCGGCCCAGTGCCCTTGATATTCAGCTGTGCTTCCTCTGTGCACACGTGGACTCTCGCTGAATCCCAGGCATCCCGGTTCTACCAGAGTTCTGTGCTCACGGGGCATCGTGAATGCGATGTGCCAGTGGGGCAACCTGTACCTCTTCTGCTTCTGGGCATGTCCCATTGTGCCATCAGACTTCACTTACCACTCATAAGTTCATAGACAAAACTGTCAGAAAGTTCAAGACCACAGTGGTGGAGCATTAAGCCAAGTGTGGGTTCCTCTGAGCATGGACCCTGGTGTGACAGCACACGTCACGGGTCCATGAAGCTGTCTCTGGTCCCAACTCTAACTGCCTAGACTTGGGCCTCCCTCTGCTACCAAGGGATAGAGCAGGAACTCCAGAAATGGATGGAATCAGGAAGTAAAATAGGGCAGTATAACCAATTAAAAGTGCACTTGGATTCAGAGGTTCTCCATCCTGACTGCCCATTAGAATAACTTGGAGGAACTTTTTAAAAAGTCCAATGCCAAGGCCCCAGGCCTGGAAGTTCTGATTTAATTGATCTGGGTAGGGTCTAGGTAAGCTGTCCTGGTGATGCTTCTGTGCAGCCAGACTCCACCGAAGTCTCCCCCTCCAGCTCTGTACCCATCAAGCCAAAATGTTTATGTTTTCTCTCCTGACTTGTTAATGCCTTTGTTGTTGGAGCCATCCTATTAAATTGTTTCAGTTTACTGTATTTGACACAAAATAACAGATTTTTGTCTCGCTGGGTTTTTTTTTAGCTAAAATCTAATGTTTTTTCATGGTGTTTAAAATTCAGTTTGGAGAACATAAAACCTTTTTCTGCACCTCTTGTGAATGGTCTGGCTCTTCATTTCAGATCATCCCAGATGCCAGGTGATGTGTCTCTTCTGTGTTAGGGATTCCAGCTGACTTGGAACTACTGTGTGATTCCAGTGGGTCTGGCTCTAGAACTCAAGTTTCAGATATACTCCCGAAAAGGGACTAATCCATCTACATATTTCTGTAAACTTGAGAGTGACACTATTTAAAGAAATCTCACACTGAATCTCTTTGTAATGGGAATAGTCATCTCCTAATTTGACTTTCAGTCCAAAAATTTAAGTTTCTTAGCTATTTTTATCATTTAGGGCAATTAATATTTACAAATTAAACCCTCCTTCTTTGGCCAAATGTTTTTTTGTTTTTGTTTTTTTGAAATAGGGAGCATTTTCTTTTTTTTTTTAAATTTTGTTTTTTATTTATTTATTTTATTTATGGCTGTGTTGGGTCTTCGTTTCTGTGCGAGGGCTTTCTCTAGTTGCGGCAAGCGGGGGCCACTCTTCATCGCGGTGCGCGGGCCTCTCACTATCGCGGCCTCTCTTGTTGCGGAGCACAAGCTCCAGATGCGCAGGCTCAGTAGTTGTGGCTCACGGGCCCAGTTGCTCCGCGGCATGTGGGATCTTCCCAGACCAGGGCGCGAACCCGCGTACCCTGCATTGGCAGACGGACTCTCAACCACTGCGCCACCAGGGAAGCCCCTGGCCAAATGTTTTTTACATCCCATTCTCATACCAACACTCATGAAATGTGTAGAGTGGACATTAGAAAATATTTAGCCCAGAAATTACCCAATCTCATCAACCATTAGTGACTTGGGATAACACTGGTGATTGAGTCACCTATACAGAGACCCAGACTCTGTACCTCTAGTGCAGGGCCTGAATAGTCACCGTACAAAAGTTCCTCAGCTGATTTTGACGATCAACTATGTTTTAGAATCATGAATCTAACCCCAAATCCTTACTTTTTAAATTTTATTGAAGTCTAGTTGATTTACAATGTTGTGTTAATTTCTGCTGTACAGCAAAGTGACTCAGTTATACTATATATATATTCTTTTTCATATTCTTTTCCATTCTGGTTTATCACAGGATACTGAGTATAGTTCCCTGTGCTACACAGTAGGGTCTTGCTGTTTATCCACCCTACTTTTAATAGTTTGCATCTGCTAATCCCAAACTCCCAATCCATCTCTCTCTCCCACCGCCCCCCCCCCCAATCCCACAAAATCCTTATTTTTTTAAACAGGGACACATCATCCTTACTAAACTTACTAAAGTCAAGTCCTAGAAACAAAGCACTAAAGACAGGTTCTTAGCCAAAAGTCTAGAAAATGTAAAGAAATAGAAAAAGAAAAAAGAGAAGTTATCCTTAATCCCATCAACTAGAGAGAACTACTGTTTGTCTTTCCAGTCTTTTTTACAAAAAGGTATAAACAAGCAATACTCAAAATACTGTTACAACGAGACTCCAAACAAGGTTTGTTGACTGTTACACTATCGGGTATATACCCACTGCAAATCAACCCTGGGCATAAACATATGATTTTTTTATCCAAAAAGATACAACATGGTATATACAGTTTGGTAACCTGATTTTTTTTGCTTAAATGTATTATTAATTTAAAGCTGAAATTCCATGGGGTTCAGCCCTGAACGTTTCATTCTTTTCACTCTGTGCTCTTTCCCTCGATCCTCCAATCTATATACTTCCGTGGCTTCAGTGAACACCTACAAGTTCACTGCCAGATTTTACCTGCAGCCCAGGCTTCTTCCCTGGGGCTCTAGGCGGGCACACCCGACTGCTCATCAGCAATAAGCCCACGGATGTCTCTGCAGGCACCTCAGCCTAACTGGGTCCAAAACTGAACTCACGATATTCTCAGTAACATCAACTCTGTCTGAGAAGGTGGGACCACCATCCACGACTCCCTCCTCAGCCTCAGTGCTCAAGTTTAATTGATTCGACCTCCCGAATATCCCTTGAACACAACCATTTCTCTCCACTGCTCTCTCTCCAGACCAAGCCACCTTCATTTGTCACCTGGACAATTTCAGTACATTCCTACCTGGATCCCCCTCCTACTTTTATCACCATTCAAGTCAGTGAACAAATAGCAGTACGGTATTTTGAAAAAATTAACTATGTTTTGCCCTCAGTAATTCATTTTTGCTTTCTGGGCACTTAACGTTAGAAATATTGCATGTTGAGGCTGAGGTTTGCTGTCCCAACAGAGGACCAAACTCTGAAAACGAAAAGTCAAAGCCTTCACTTTTTACTTCTAAAATTGGCTCATAAAACTGTACAATGGTATAATAATTTTTAAACTAAAATTTTGTTTGTAAGCATGGGCTTTTTGGGAAAGAGAAGCATTTTGAATCCTCAAAGTCCTGAAAGACTTCGAGCATAAAGCTAATAATTCAGACACTGAGATTTGGAAGAAGACATCATTATGTAAGAGTGAGTTGTCCTCCCAAGAGAATACAGCATTCAAAGGGTCCAGGTCTAGAATGGGGAGGGAAATGATAGAAACGCCAGATAATTTGGGAAGATCCCAATCTAGAGGAGTCATCATTTCCTAAGGTATATTCCAGGAAGATTTTAAGGTACATTTGGAAGTTTTATATTCTGTAAGAGCCTGGGGAGAAAATTAATAAAGGAGAGTTGATCTTATGATCATCTCAATAGAGACAGAACAAGCATATGATAAAATTCATCATCTATTCGAGATTAAAAAAAAATCTTAGCAAACTAGGAAAAGAGACATCTTTAATAAAATAAGAGTATGTACAATAAAACGACAGTAAGAATTGTACTCAATAACAAAATAATATAGGCTTTTCTCTTTGAGCTTGAGAACAGGTATACTCAAAATTACCACTTGTATATAACTTCACACAGTTAACTTGCAAAAAGGCAACGAGAAGAAATAAAAGATAAAGATCGTAAAAAAGAAAAAAAAAAAAACCTCATTTTTCACAGTATGATTGTGCAACTGGGAAATAAAAAAAAAAACCAAAAAAAGTCTAGGGACAAATTATTAACCAGACGGCTAGACAGAACCCTTTAGTTCCTGACCCTAGGTATTCTACCTCTTGTGGACCAGGCACCATATAATGCAGTCACCCTGTAATTCTGCAAGCATTAGAATCATCTAGAAAGCTTGTTAAAACACACTTCCTGGGCCCCACCTGGGAGGATCTGATACAGACTTTTCGTTCGCCTTGAAGGACAGGGCTCCCCGCTTTGCCGGATGTCATCTCTGGGCTGGGGATGGAGCCTACGACTTCACAGCCATCTGCCTACCTCCCTCCCCTTTGGCTGGAAAGTGGGTTCCTGGGTCTGATGCTATGTCAGGCTGGTCCCAGGGCAACAAATCAGACCCTCAGTGAGCCCTTGGATGGTGGTCCTGGAGAGGCACTGTGGGCAAGGTGACCTTCTGAGGTCCCGAGAAAAAGCTCTCAGACACAAAGATGCAGACACAGGGCAGCTGGAAGCCGTCTGCGGAATAGTGTGGGTGAGGTCTGGGGAGTAGGGAGAGCACAGGCAGCTTGCACCACACAGACTCAGAAGCAGACTCTCGCCCCATCTCCAAGGCCACCCCTCGGCCCAGACCCCCAGCATCTCTTGCCTGGGTCACTGCAATAACCTCTCACTGGTCTCCTTGCCTCCAGCCTTCCCCCCACCCCCAGTATTCTCCCTTGGCACCATAGTGGGAGTGATGCAATTTTCAAATATAATTCAGAATACGCCACTCCTCTGTTCAAAGTCCTCCAGTGGCGATTTCAGGCAGAGAAAGCCCACAGGCTTGCGATGACCTACAAGACCCTCCATGGTCTGGTGACCCTCACCCACCCCATGCCCCTTACCCCCTTGGCCCATCTCCTGCCAATCTCCTCCTTCACTTGGCTCTGGTCACACTGGCTGCCTTGCTGCCCATCAAATATGCCTGACACCCCCGCTCGAGGACTTTCACAGTGGCCACTTGCTCTGCATAAATCCCCCTTCCCCACTCCTCCCTCACATCTTTGCTCAAATAGCACCTTCTCAGTGAGAACTGGTCTCTTTCCTAAAATCGCAGACTGCCAACCCCCCTGCCCCCCGGGACTGTTCCTTTCCCCCCGACTATGCTCTACTATTTCCCACAGCCCCTGTCACCTCCAACATACTGTATAATTCACTTACTTATTATTTTTTACCCCTTATTATCTGTTTCCCTCCACTGGAGTGTCAGCTCCACAGAGGCAGGGATTTTCCCAAACACCTGTGTGCCTGGCGCACAATCTATCTTTCATCATTCATAATGTGTCAGGAAACATTTGAAAGCCGCTGCTGTTAGAAAACTTTGCAAAGGAAGAGATGGTGGAGGGTTCCTGGGAGCGCGTGCCACTCTCTCTCTTGATCAGACTTGCCTTTGGGAAATCTGGCTGCTCCACAGTCAAGGATAATTGATACATCCCACTTCACTGCCCAAGGGTGCATCTTCAGATCGTATTTCTTGTGTGTCCAGATTATGACTCCCAGGGTTTATTCCACAAATTGAAAGAAGGGCTTTTTTTCCTCTCCCTCCCGTGGTAAGTCCAAAAACCATGAGGAAATTTACCTGTCACAGGGGATTCTGTGTTGCTCACAATCGCGCCATCGGTAAGAAACCCCTTGTCTGGTAGGTCCGTGGAGGGTCCTGCCTTCAGCTGGTACATAGCTGTCGTTCTCAGGCTTTGAAGAAGGGCTACACTCACTATGGGTGAGCCTCACGATGCTGATCTGGGTTTCCAACACTGCGGCTCCTTTACAATACATGCACAAGTAAGTGCAAGTAAGTGCAAAAAATTGCATATGCTTCCCCAAAAGTATACTCGTTATTCCTGGAAGTGTACTCATTATTCCTGGAAGCCTAGAGCAGAAGATATTTCACCCTGAGCCCAGAGCCATCGTCTTGGGATGATCTGACTCCTTACTATTAAGCCAGGGGTCACCAGACAAGAGTGCCTTGACTCTTGACTATAATTTCCCCCCAGAGACCAGATGCCCATTTTCTGACAACTGGCCCCAAATGGGCAAACTCAGCCCTCCAGACGTGTTGTAATAACTTTGAGCCTCACATCAAAGGAGCCAAGAGCTTCCTCTCTCCCCTCCCGAAAGGTCTTGTTACCAGGGTAGGGATAGCTCTATCCACCCACAAGGACGGGACACCTACCTACACCTGGTCTAGCCAAAATATCCTGTAATTGATTATCTGGGTGTTCTGGTGACCTCGCCAGGAAAAAAGAGACTAGCCAAGGTGTCTTAATATCTCTGCACCCTTACAGAGGAAATATCCCATAAGAGGGAAAACTCATCAGCTCTGGATTCATATCTAAGCCTATGACAAGAAAGGAAGCCCACATTAGGTTGTCAGCAACTGGAAGATAATTCCCCTGTGTGGTGTGTTTCAGTGGCTTGTTCAATAACACAGCTATTTTCTATTTAGTTCCTTTTTTTTCAAAATAAATAAGAGCTCTCTCGGTCTCTACCAATTCTGAAAACACACCAATTACATCTAAAATACTATTTTCTATCTATTATTTGGTGCAGTTGCCAAATGGAAGATTTTCTTCCCCCTCAAAGCCATTTCTCTCAATCATCAGGATGGAAACAGGAAAGGGGAACATTCCAGGGCGCAATCCTTAAATCCCTTGAGAGCATCTCAGAGTGTGCTATGCCAGCCTTTGCTGGGATCTGATGAGTTCCTTGCATGCAATGTTCAGGCGCTTTTAAACACCCAAGTTGAAATGATCTCATCCCAGTAGGCTGCTTGCATAATTTTTACAACATCGCCTCTTCCAGGCCCTACTTCCATGGCTAACCTCAGCCCTGGAACAAAAAGAGACCACATACCCTTTTAGGAATCCCCCAATTTTTTTTTCAGAACACCAGTAAAGATGCATTTTTTAAAAAGTGATTTCTCACCGGTTTCTCTTTTCTCTAATTCTTCTTCATCCTCCAGGGGAAGAGGGACAAAGGGAAGGAGCAAGTCAGAGGGACCCAGGGATGCTCCGTTGGTCCCAAATGGCAACTTACCCACTTTAAAGCTCAGGAACAAAAGGGGTGGCTTGCCCCCCAAAAAGGCCATTTCTCTTTGCTTCATCCAACATCAAGCCCTATATTGACATCCTTTCCTTCTGAACTAAAGTGAGATCCATTCCTGGAGCAGGCTGGATAGACACAGCTTTCACAGGTGTGCATTCAGAGCATCCTCTTCTCTTTAGAGAAGAAAGGAAGTAAATTCCACCTGTGGCTTATTCCTCACAACAGCGGACGCCAGTGTTCATAGCAGCACTATTACAACAGCCAGGACATGGAAGCAGCCTAAGAATCAACTGACAGATGAATGGATAAAGAAAATGCGGTACATATATACAACGGAATAGTACTCAGCCATGAAAAAGAATGAAATAATGCTATTTGCAGCAACATGGATGGACCTAGAGATTATCATACTAAGTGAAGTAAGTCAGACAAAGACAGATATCATATGGTATCACTTATATGTGGAATCTAAAAAATGATACAAAAATGAACTTATTTACAAAACAGAAACAGACTCACAGACATAGAAAACAAACTTATGGTTACCAAAGGGGAAAGATGGTGGGGGGTTGGATAAATTAGGAGTTTGGGATTAACATATACACACTACTATATATAAAATAGATAACCAACAAGGACCTACTGTATAGCACAAGGAACTCTACTCAATATTTTGTAATAACCTATAAGGGAAAAGAATCTGAAAAAGAATAGATACACGTATATGTATAACTGAATCACTGTGCTTTACACCTGAAACTAACACAACATCGTAAATCAACTATTCTTCAATTTAAAAATAAATAAATTAATTTAAAAAAAGAATGAGGTGAAGTGATTGAAATCCAGGAATGGACGGCTACCTCTGTGGTGATAATACTCTACGTAGGCAGCTTTACATCCCAAGGAAGAGGTTTTTAGGCAATACTTTACATAGTTGCGCCACGTGTAGTCACATAGTTGTTCCCTGAAATGAGTGAGGAGATTGGGTTCAAGTCTCAGCTATACCATCTCCTGCTGTGGACGCTTTTTTTTTTTTTTAAATTAATTTTTATAGGAGTATAGTTGCTTTACAATGTTGTATTAGCTTCTACTGTACAGCAAAGTGAATCAGCTATACGTGTACATATATCCCCTCTTTTTTGGATTTCCTTCCCATTTAGGTCACCACAGAGCATTGAGTAGATCTCCCTCTGCTATACAGTAGGTTCTCATTAGTTACCTATTTTATACATAGTATCAATAGTGTATATATGTCAATCCCAATCTCCCAATTCAGAGTCTGGAAAATAGAATTATCTCCCAGGGTTTTCTGAGAATTGATATGTACAAGGACTCTGTCAATTCAAACTCACTATACTATCTATACATTGTTGATAGTTTTTTTATAACACAGACACTGTGTGAAGATACTTATAAAATTTGAATCCCAATATAAGTCTGTGAGGGGAAGATGATTCTTTTCCTATTTTGCAGATTAATAAACCAAGTCTTAGGACAAACATGCTGATGCTGTGTTCCATCCTCAGATATTTTGATTTAATTGATCTGAGATGCAATCTAGGCATTGGATCTTTCTACAGCTCTCAGATGGTTCCAATGGGCAACGAGGGCTAAGAATCCCTAGCTTAGGGGAGCTAACTCCTTGCCCTCCAAGTGAGGACCGGTAGCTTAGTTATCACCAGGAAATGCAGACCCCAAGCCCCCCCGCAGCCCTGTTGAATCAGAATCTGCATCTTAACCTGGCCCCCAAGGGATCTGTGAGCACATGAAAGTTTGAGAAGCATGGGACTAAGTCACAACTCAACTGTAGAAACTAATTTTTTTAAAATTTTTATTCTTTTTACTGAAGTATAGTTAATTTATTGTGTTCTGTTAGCTTCCGGTGTACAGCAAAGTAATTCAGCTATATATACATATATTCTTTTTCATATTCTTTTCCATTATGATTTATTACAGGATATTGTATACAGTTCCCTGTGCTATACAGGAAGACCTTGTTGTTTATCCACTTTATATATAGTAGTATGTATCTGCTAATCCCAAACTCCTAATTTACCCCTCTCTCAACCCCCTTTCCCCTTTGGTAACCATAAGTTTGTTTTCGATGTCTGTGAGCCTTGTTTCTGTTTTGTCAATAAGTTCATTTGTGTCATATTTTAGATTCCGCATGTAAGTGATATCATATGGTATTTGTCTTTCTCTTTCTGACTGACTTCACTTAGTATGATAATCTCTAGGTCCATCCATGTTGCTGCAAATGGCATTATTTCATTCTTTTTTATGGCTGAGTAGTATTCCATTGTATATATACCACATCTTCTTTATCTATTCATCTGTCGATGGACATTTAGGTTGTTTCCATGTCTTGGCTATTGTGAATAGGGCTACTATGAACATTGGGGCACATGTATCTTGCAGAAACTAAATTTGAATCCAGAGCTGAGTGCTTGCAAAGCCATGTTCCTACTATGGCCTCTTCCCCTGCAACTGTGAATACATTTGAAAGTACTTTCTAATAATTATAACCTTCTCATCTGATTCTCACAGTAGGCAAAGATATTCATATCCATTTAATAGATGACAAAACAGAAGCACAGAGATTATGAGTCCCTGTCTAAGACATAGAGAGTAAGACATCAGGATCTGAACCCCAGTCTCCTGACAAATCATAATGATTCAATGATGTATTTCCTTAAGAATTTATTTTTAACTTTTGAAAGATATTTTCCCCCTTAACCCTGGCGGACATACAATACCCTCTACTCCTTTCTCCAAATTTTGACATTGTTCCATCCCATGCCGAGTTGCAACAGGAGTTTGCTGGGGCAAATTCAACTCTGGAACATTCTCTGCCACTAATCACAGCTGCCACCAGAACTGCCACTGCCAACTCCCCCGACTGCCCTGAAACAACATTCCATCTGCAGGATGCTGCCAGGACAGTGCCAATGAACAGTGGAAAGATGTACCGAGAAATATTGGAGACAAAACAGGAAAACAGGTGTTCCCAAACAACCCCCTCGAGCCTGCGCTGAGGCGCAGCGAACAACCCAGGGAAAAACACGTGGGACAAAGAGTCATCTGTTTAAACCCGGTCACAAATCCCACAGAACAATGCCACATTGTCAGGCTGCCCTCTCATAACGTTGTCCCGCCAATAACACTGGTACGTGTGTGGCTTGAAGAAGCCCCAGCAGCAACAGAGAAGACAACCCTGGTTTGCTGGAATATTCGGCGAGCCCAGGCTTGCCAAGTCCATCCTACGAGGTGAGTCATAAAGCTCAACAGCTCTATCTTTTTCTCCCCGCAGTCGGGACTGTGTCAGCTCTGGTGTAAGCCTAGGAGCGTATGTTGTGGTCTGATCTGAGAGGACCATGAGCTTCATCCCAGCCCTCTTATCCGTCTTCTCACGCTCTTCGCTTGCAGCAGAGGAATGACATAATTAAAACCAGAATCCTTTGAGAACATGAGTATTCGTGGAAGTTATCACCCCAAAATATTAGACTTAGAGAAGATCCTGGAAATTAGCCAGCATAAATATCGTTAAGCACAGATAAGCAAGCAGACCCGTGGTTGGTCCTTAATGACCCTCACCTCCTGTATCCATGCCCTTTGTAGACCCAAAGCTGACCTGTGTAACCTAGAGGATGCTGTAGAAATAATGGCGTGTGACTTCTGAGGTCCAGTCACCTCGTTCCCTCAGATCACTCGCTCTGGAGGACACCAGCCCCCATGTCCTGAGGACACTCCAGCAGCCCCCGAGAGGGCTTCACACGGCCAGGATTGAGGCCTCTGACCACGAGCAGCACCGGACACGTAAGTTAGCCGCCTGGGGAGGACATCTTCCCACCCCCATCGAACCTTCCAACGAGCAGAGCTGAAGACCCTGGGCTGGACTGCCCAGCCAGGGCCTCTGAATTCCTGAGCCACAGAGACTTTGAGATCATACGTGGCGATTATTATTTTAGGGCACTAAGTCTTGAGCAAGTTGTAACACAGTCATAAGTGCTTAATAGAACAGCCAAAGCAGGGACAGGACAGATGCAAAATGACAACGGTACAGGATAGTCTTTCCAATTAAAGTGCATCCTTGTTTCTATGGTCTACAAGACTTTACGTTGATGCAGTAGGTCCCAGCGAGATCTGACTGCCAGCTCGGCGTGCTCCAGCCGCATTGCCTCCTACTTACTTCCCAATTATCTCCCTGCAAGGACGTTTATGATCCCACTTTAGTCTGCCTGGCACTCTCTGCCCCCAGAGCTTCACATAGGTGAATGCTTCTTGTTGGTCGACACTCGGCTCAAATGTCACCTTGGAGAGATTTCCATGTCACCAATCCCAAGGAGGCTCCTCTCCCCACACCTCCTACCCCCACTGATACCCCGTAGCTGCAGGACATCATGCAGGTGATGCTCTTACAGCACCGGCCACGCTCTGAACTCACCTCACGTACTCTTGCCTAGACTTGGTTACTGTATTTCCCCAACAGACACAAGTTTCACAAAAGTACCTTGTTTGTCTTGTTTTCTTCTGTATCCCTGGAAGATCAAAATGCGCTTGCTACGTTTACATGCTCAACAATATTTGTAAAGAGAAGAATGGAGATTGGGAAGGAAGAAGGGAGGGAGGGAAGGAAAGAGGGAAGAATAGGAGGAAGGAGGGAGGAAGGAAAGGAAAGAAGGTTAAAGAATAAGCTACACCTTTGAAATCTTTTAGTGAAAACAGTAGCGCCTCTTTGAATTACCATACATCGAATAAGCACCTACTTTGCACAGACAAGTCTTGTGCAAGCTACTGAGGATGGAAACTAGCCATAGCCTTGTCCCTCAAGGGGAACTTGACTTTGAATTAATTTATCAGAATCCCTTCCAACGACTTGGAAGTCAAGAGTCAAGGAAGGAAAGAAGTCTAAAAAGGAAGTGCAGAGGTATGGGGGTGGTGGGCAGGGTTTGGGGGTCTCCAAGCCAGCTTGCCAGGAGTTGAGAAAAGTACTGAAAGAAAAGTCCAGAGAGAGTTCTGGCCAAATTTGCAAATGATTTCCCAATTTTCTGTAGAACCAATCAGAAGCACAGAGTTGAACAAAGTATCTACAGCCTGTGAACAAGCCAATACTCCAAGGGCATCTTTGGAAAATGAGACTTTTGGGGGGTCTCTGAAGAGGGACTGAAAAAGCCACATCCTATGGGACCCCAGTGAGAATACTCTTCCCCTCCCAGCCCCCGAGAGCCTGTGATTCCCCCACTGCCATCTTTATCCCCAGATGGAAACAGGTGGTGTTGGTACAGAAGCATGCGGCTGGGAAACACAGCAAGCAAAAGGGATGTTTCTAATTGGTGTGCCTGGCCCTTCTGAATGCAGCAGAACAATTTATATTGTTTGAATCATAAACAATCTAGAGAAAAATTCCAGTGGAATCTCTGACCCATGACACCCCAGGCTCTGGGTCAGTATCACCCACTCGTCTGTTTCTATAATCCTTTCCATTTGTACTGGGAAGGAAAGATTTGGTCCACTTGGACTTGTTTCCATCCCGGGCAGGCTGGGCTCATGTATCTCGCTCACAGAACTGATGCTAAGAAATGCATCTTTAGGATCTAAACCCCAGAAGGGAGAGGGTGCAGTAAAAGGAGACCCAAAGAATGAAGTCATGAAATGAACTTCAAGAAAGGAAACTTTGGGCCAAAGATGAAAGGCCTTCTTAACTGTGAAAATCTATTAGAATATGTAATACTCTCTCAAGAATAGAAGCACCATTCCTTACATTATTTAGCACAAGGGGAACAAAGGGCTGGAGAACGTGCATTGATCCCACTTCAGCCCCTGAGAGGATAGGAAAAATGACCTAATGGTGATTTCCTATCGCTAATTGACATGATCATTTGAATCTGAAAACATTAGAAACTAATGAACCGGACTCTCCCGTATCAGGAGTGCAAGCGGGCCGGCGCCTTTGGCATCTCTGCAGCTTTTGGTGGAGGGAAGTGAACGTCTGTGCAAGTCCACGCGCCCCACAGATGCTGCTGCTGGATGGGCTCAAACTCGGGCACAGCCAAGGTGTCCAAAGAGGGTCACGGTGTCCCAGACCCAGTGCCAGAGCCAAGAGCCAGCCAGGAGCCTCTTCTAACTGCAGTCAGACCCATAGTGTCTAAGAAACAAGTCTTCCCGGAGATAAGAAAGCATAGGGGGAAATGTTTAGTCTTCTCGTTCAAAAGGCATCAGCCTAAGCTCTGTTCCTGTCCTGGGGGTAAACCTAAGTGGCATCTGATACCAGACGCGCACGCTGCAGCATTATCGGAGAGCTTTGCACTGTCCCTGAGTCACGGAATCTCAGACCTGGAGGGAACCTCGGGGTTTACCTAATGCACCTCCTCCCGTGTTAAAGTGAGCTGTGTTCTAGAAAGTGGCACAAAATCCAGGGAAATTCTGGGAACAGAATCAAAGCGGGGTACTGGTACTTACCTGAGGCCAGAACAGTGATCACTGGAGTTTAGTGAAAGAAAGGGCCTCGTAAAGCGTCTGGAAAGAGGAAGAAAGAACAGGAAATACTGGCAGAACCTGAACAATGTGAGACTCTCTTGTAAACTTTCCTAATTTGTATGCAGGCTGCATCGCACTTTTTCTTGCGTAAAAACATATGCACTTTGAAGGTTGAGCTGCTCTGTGGGTTGAGAGAGGAGCTGGGAGGGGCAAATTCATTTTTACGGGGGGTCGGGGACCATGCATTTTCCATCTTTATCCTCTAGGTGCCCTAGCAGAGTGATGACTTGCATAGTTTAAAGAGTGAACATGAAAGAGGGTTTCTGAGACCTAAGGTGGGGACAGAAACCCTGGTCCCCTTGGTGGTGGTGACTTAATCTAAGCCTTTCAGACAGAAGCCACCTTCCTTCTGCTTTGGATCCTCGGAGGGGGCAGGGCTGTCTCAGTCACCAAGGGGAGAGTCACTGGCCCAAGCAGGGTAAGAGCTGGGGTTTTGCCTGGGTGGAATAAATCATAAATAAATGCATCTTGGAGGCCGACGGCCTGCACAGCCTAATCAGACCCCCGACAAGCCCCTTGCCCCCTCCAGGGCTTGCTTGTTTTCACCAAGAAGCAGAAACCCCTGAGGGTCCCCTCTCAGCCCCCAGAGCACTGGGCTGAGCCTCCCAGGGGTCCCAGCTGGAGCTGGGAGCTCCCTCTGGGCTGCACACTTTGAAGGTGCAGGAAGATCTCCGTCCTGTGGAGGCTTCGGCAGGGGGGAGGGGTGCAGACGAGGGCTCTCCCCCTCCCTCGCCTGGGGGGATTAAGGACGCTCCATTGTCCCCGGCCTGATGGCCCCAGCATTTGCATACATCAAGTCCTGGAGCTGGGATAGGGGCACCGGACTGCACCTGCCGCCCGGGGTTCCCAGGGCTGACGCCAGTCAGACCTTGCAGGTAATCCATTTGGGTCCTTACAGATTGGGGTCCAGGCTTGGGGTGAAATAATGATGGAGAAGGGAACGCGAGGCACGGTACACACACGGCTGCAAGTGGTCAGGGGTCTGGGAAAGCCCGGGCTTTGAATCCGGGGCGCTCTTTTAAACAGGCCTTTATGTGGAGAGCCTTCCAACCTCCTAAGCCTCATTGAACTTGAAAAGCTACAAGCTCCCTTTCTTTCCGAAGACCCTCTGGCCTCTTCGCTTATCTGTTTCATCGAAGCCATTGTTAGGGGCTGCATTAGCGGGAACCGGGATCCTCCCGAGGAGGCGCATATCATATCACAGATGTAAAAACGGTAGAACAAAGGTCTGAGCCGTCCAGGGAGCCCAGGTCACGGCTGAGGGGATTCAGGTCCCTGCCGGTGCTTCCCCGCATAAATAACATTTTCCAAATTACAAATCGCTTACAAATACAGACAGTGCATTATTGCTGAGAATGACGATTTCCATTTGACAGGTAGTGAAACTGAGGCTTCAGGAAGGGACGATGCCCATCAGTGATGCGTCCTGAACCGAAGCCCCGGAATTCGGATCCCCGGTCCCGCGTTCTCCCGCCACGTGGCACCGCGTGTGCTAAACACCAGGGGAAAGAACTTTAGGACGAGGCTGCATCCGGCTTTTCACTGAAGCAGGACTGAGCCAGTATACCTATGATGTATCATTTTGGTCTCGGAATATATTTCTGGCAAATCAAGGAAAATAATTTAATGAGCACCGGAGGTATGTGGGGCCGGGGGCTGGGGGTTGGGCACCAGGGCTCCGGGTAAGCTGCTCCCAAAGAGTCATTAGCAAATGAATGGCTTATTCAAGTGCCCCGAGGGACTGCAATGAGGCTGGCCTGGGTCTCCCGAGGAAGCTCCACCAGCTGGTCCCCTGCCTGTCCCCCACCCTCCCCCAGCCTTTCTTCCCTTCTCAAGCCCCGGGCGCTCCACCGTCCTTAACATTTGTTCTCCAAAATCAGGAAGGGTCAGAACACCAACCCCTGGCAGTTGTTGGCCAATTGACCTCATCTTAATGTCATTGGCTTTTAGTCCAGTGTTATCTCTCACAGAGATCTGCATTTGGAACTTAAAGGAAGATAAATCTCGTGGAATTTACATAGAGCAAATTCACTCTTTGAAGATGGGACAATTCTAGGAGTTTCCACAAATCACACCATTTTGTAACCAGCACCACAGTTAAGACATAGAACCGTTCCATCACCTCCTAAAATTCCCTCCTGCCCCTTAGTGGTCAACCCCACCACCACCCACTGGGCCCATTGTTTTGCCTTTTCTAGAATGTCAAAAAATGGAGTCACACGTGTGTAGCCTTTTGAGTTGGGCTTCTTCTACTTAGCATAATGCTTGTGAGATTTATCCATGGTGTTGCGTGGCTCTGTACTGCATTCCTTTTTCTTGGTGAATAGAATTCTATTGTATGGAAGGACTATACGTGGTTTATTCATGCATCAGCTGAAGGACATTTGGGTTGTTTCCAGTTTGGGGAAGTTTGGAATCAAGTTACTGTTAGACATTTGCATGCAGGTTTTTGTGTGAACATGTTTTTATTTCTCTTGGGTGAATGCCCAGGCATGGAATTGCTCATCATATGGTTAGTTTATGTTTAACTTAAAAGAAACTGCCAAGTTCATTTCCAAAGTGCCTGTGTATCATTGTTGCGTTCCTGCAGTGTCAGTGAGAGTTCTAGTTGCTCCTCATCTAGTGTTGTCTTTTATTATTATTGTTTGCCCATCTAACAGGTATGTGGTAGTATCTCATTGTGGTTTTATTTTCTATTTCCCTAATGACTAATGATGTTGCTCTGTGTGTGTCTGTGTATTTTAAGACCTTACTTTTCAAAGAGTGTAGGTTCACAGCCAATTGAGAAGAAGTTCTAGAGATTTTGCTCATACCCCCTGCTCCTACCCCGCTTCTATCAAAATCCCCCACCAGAGTGGTACATTTATTACAATTGATGAACCTACCATGACACATCATTATCTCCCAAAGTCTGCAGCTTACATTAGGGTTCACTCCTGGTGTTGTATATTATACAGGTTTGGAGAAATGCATAAGGACATGTATTCACCATTAAGTATCAGAGTATTTTCACTGCCCTAAAAATCCTCTGTGCTCTGTCTCCACAGCTTTGCCTTTTCCAGACTGTCATGTAATTGGAATTAAACATATATAGCCTTTTCAGATCGGCCTCTTACACTTAGTAATATTCACTTAAAGTTCCTCTATATCTTTTTATGGCTTGATAACTCATTTTTTTTTAGTGCTGAATAATATTTCATTGTCTGGATGGACCACTGCTTATGTATCTATTGGCTTACTTCACCTACTAAGGACATCTTGGTTGCTTCCAAGTTTTTCTAAAGCTTTTATTATGGAAAAGTTCAAACATATCAAAAAGTGTTAATCGACAGAAGACTATAGTGAACTTACTGTATCTATCACCTAGCTTCAAAGATTATCAGTGCCTGCCCAGTCTTGTTTCATCTATACCCCTATTCATTTCTCCTTGGTCCCTGAACAGTTTGAAGCAAATTCTAGCCATGAATCATTTATAAATATTTCAGTATCTACCTCCAGAGATAGGATTTTTAAAAGCTTAATTATAATATTACTCTCACTTTTTAAAATGTACAATAAATCCTTAATATATTAAAAGTTTTATAGTGTTCATATTTTTCTGATTGTCTTATACAATTTTTTTAATTTGGTTGAGATGTCTCCCCAGGTTCAAAGATTCTCCTTTCAAATCTTTCTGTCTTCTTGCAAATTTGTATTGAAGATACCAGGATATTTGACCTGTAGAATTTCCCATAGTCTGGACTTTGCAGTTTCAGGCACTGTGGAATTTTCCATAGTGTCTTTTAACATGAACCTTGTATTTTGTGTAAATAGGCAGTTAGATCCAGAGGGGGTGAATCTAACCTGAATCCAAATTAATTCATGAGTGTTTGCAAAATGGTGACTCAAATCTTAGCATTCTTCCTTCCTTCATTAGCTGAAATACTCCTTAAAATATCACTTTCCTCATTAATTACTTAGTTACCCAGTGCTACACATTATATAGAAAAGGCAATATAGATGCCTGATTATTTTCTTTTGTTTACACATTTTCAAAATAATGGGGATGATTCTCAGAATATTCCAAAGGTAAGCAATTTCTTTAGTATCATTATGAGCGCATATGTCATGTATTGATTTGATATGATTTCAATCCACTTGTTTATGGCTTACGTGAGGATGTTTTATTCCACTTGCTTAGGGCAAAGACACACAAAAATTTTTAGGATAAAGTCGTTTTGAGAGGAGAATGAAGTAAGCTGTGTCAGGTGCCAACCCCCCCCCCCCCCCGCCGCGTTGGTGTTGATAAGTATTCAGTAGCTCAGCTATTGTGTATTGCTGGGCCCCCATCCCACAAGTTTCTGCTTCAGGAGGTTGGGGGCAGGGATGGAGAATTTGCATTTCTAACAAGTGTCAAATTGATATTAATGCTGCTGGTCCAGGGACCACATTGTGAGAAGCTCGATTCTAGAGAAAGCATCTGATTATAGTGCCAGCCATAGCTGAAAAGATGAACCTGTCTGTGATCAAAAGGACATATGCACCCCAATGTTCACTGCAGCACTATTTACAATAGCCAGGACATGGAAGCAACCTAAATGTCCATCATCAGAGGAATGGATAAAGAAGATGTGGTACGTATATACAATGGACTATTACTCAGCCATAAAGAGGAACAAAATTGGGTGATTTGTAGAGACATGGATGGACCTAGAGACTGTCATACAGAGTGAAGTAAGTCAGAAAGAGAAAAACAAATATAATATATTAACACATATATGTGGAACCTGAAAAAATTGGTATAGACAATCTTTTTTACAAAGCAGAAATAGAGACACAGATGTAGAGAACAGACGTATGGATACCAAAGGGGAAGGGGGGTGGGATGAATTGGGAGATTGGGATTGACACATATACACTATTGATACTATGTATAAAACAGATTACTAATGAGAACCTACTGTATAGCACAGGGAACTCTACTCAGTGCTCTGTGGTGACCTAAATGGGAAGGAAATCCAAAAAAGAGGGGATATATGTATACGTATAGCTGATTCACTTTGCTGTACTGTATAAACTAACACAATATTGTAAAGCAACTATACTCCGATAAGAAAGTTTTTTAAAAAAAGGAGAAAAAAAGAAAGTAAAGCTGAAAAAAAATAGTGCAAACCCATAATCCTCATTAGTTAATCCAAGTTGCCTTGGTTTATTGCATTCCCTTAACAAATTGTTCTCCTATTTTCTTTTAAAAATGAACTTTGACTAATTACTGAATATAGCAGGCATACATTTTTAGTAAATTCAGAAATGTGTAAAAAAATAAAAAAGCGTGATGCCTCCTCGTGCAGATAGACAATGGCCTTTTCCTCTCTCCTGTCTGGTGTCCTGATGACACACCACAGATCATCTCTCATGGACCCCATCACCAAGAGTTCACAGCATTGTCAAAGCCAAGTTCATTTAAACTTAAATTTGGAAAGAAGCCTATACTTCCTATTACTTTGAGAAGTAGGAAGGAAGATTGAAAATGCAGCAAGGCTTCAAAAACCAGAGAAGCAGCAAATGCATTATCACAGCCCCGAAAGTTATTAGGAGGGCTGCTCAAGATAGAAGAGCCTCTAATTATGGAGGCTTTTTCCTTCCTGATGTTTTAGTTACATTTGGTTGTGAAAATTATAAAAATGAATAAGACATGACCCCAGTGCTCAAGGATGTGTACAGTCCAGCTGGAGGGCTGACCTAACAAGGAAGGAGAAGGACATGTGTTGGACCAGAAACTCAGGAAGCACACTGTCAGGGCACACGGGAGGGAAGGGTTGACTCCAACCCAGGGATGCACAGAAGAAAGGACCCGCCTCCCAGGAGCATCTTCTTTGTTTACAGGTATGATCACAATTCATTTAATCCTCCAGACACCCTCCTGGGGTCAGTTATCTGTGAATCTTATCAGTGTCAGAGCTCTTCAAAGGATGAGTAGCCCTTTGAGATATGAGAATAATTAAAAGAAAGCAATGAACCACTGGGCTGTCTGAACTTGAACTTGAACTTTTGTTATTCTTGTGAAGCCTTGGGCTCATACAAAATAAGGTGCATTATACCTTAAACCTGCTTCAAAGCTTTAAGTATTTGACCATGACTTAACACGAACTAAAGACAGAACAAAACAAGACAGAAAACCTCATAGCACACTTTCCTGCAGTCTCTCCCCTCTCTCCAATTCCAGCACCAGAAGCAAAGCTCATCCTTGACTTTGGGAGCCTGCAGGCTCTCCTATGAGTTCTTGGGATGCTCTGATGCTCTGGCCACAAACACTAGGATCCCAGACTTTACTAGACCCCTCGGTCCCACGTACAGCATCAGAAGCTCAACAGACAGACCCCTCAAATGGCATTGCGTCTACAGGCAACCAGCAGAGAAGAGAGGGTTATGCTAGGTCAGAGGGAGAGAGGTTATCACGCTGTGACCTGAACTAATAGGTGACCTAATAGAACTAATAGATGACTAATAATAGATGATCATTCCTGGAATGATCACGAGTTCACATTTCCTAGTTTTGGAAGAGGAGCTAAGAATACTCCCCCTTTCAGACTGAAGGCACCTCAACAGTTCTCACTTCACAGATAAGAAAAATGAGGCACAGAGATGTTAAGTGATTTTTCCCCCTGATCTCACAGCCTGTCTGACTCAGTCACTACAGCTCGCTGCTTCCCAGGGAAACTGAGACCCCCTTCAGCAGACAGGGCGTCTCAGCCCAGAAAGTGCCTTACTTGTTCATTCCTGTTTTCCTTCCCCAAAACCTCCAGACGGCGCGACTGCTGTGCCCTTCAGCTCTCTGAAGGGATTGTGAAATGATGTGGCTTCCTGATGCCTGGTGGTCTCGGAAACAGCAGCATGGAGCTTAAGACTTACATTGCGGATGTGCACCTGTGCACACATCCACGTCACACTCAGGTGCATGCACACCTGTGTACTGGGTGAATTCTCACCTGTTTCCGAGTCCTGCATCAGGCCCTGGGCCCTGACATGCTGTCTATATTCCTTCACCTGGAATGTTCTTTTCAGCTCCTCTCAGGACAGCCTACTCAAAGGCTCCTGGGTCTGCTCATCGCAGCCCTGCCTTAGTGCCCCTCTTGCACCTGGAAGGTCCTCCCGGATACGTGCCTTCTTATCCTCTAGCCGCCGCTTTGAAGCGTCACCTCTTCCAGGAAGCCTTCCTCTCCTCATCACAGGGATGATGTGTGAGCCCTGGGCTTCACCCCTGCTGGGGCTTGTCCAAACTGGAAACTCCTATTCATTCCTTTAGTTTGGCCTCACTGGACTAGCCCAGACTTCATAAACTCCTGTCACCAGTTAGAGAAATGAGGTGTCTCACGTATCCCTTTCAGCAAGAACTCAGGATTTGTCCAAATCGGACCATTAAAATAAGGTCATTGAAAAAAAATCTCAGGTGTTGAGGCAAACCATCCGGCCACAGAGTCAACTAGCTGCTCAGGTACAAACGATGCCAGATTCAGTTCAGATTCATGGAAATTTTTTATTCTGTAGGATATTTTTTTAATCTTTTTTTTTTTTTTTTTTTGCAGTAGAGTTCGAAGGCAGTGGGGATGAGGGGAGAAGGAGAAAAACACAGGACATGTACAGGATTCTGGAATTTGAAATGTATGGGGAAGACAAGGAAATTCCCTTGCAAAAATCAAAGCAAAAGGTAGTGGCTGGAAGTTCAATTAAATGGACCACCTGCAGAAAACGGGGACCAGAGGAAAAACACCCCGTTGGCACAAAGAGAAACCACACATTTCTAAAAGCTTCTGTCGGTGGATTGTTAAACCTGCAGTGCCGCTAAGTTTCAGGTTTGGATGTTTTGGCAATGGTGGCGGGAAAAATGCCAAGGCACATGCACTGGGCTGAACGCTCACTTTGCGATTCCTGGCAGACACCTCCACTCCCACGCAGAAGGTCTGGGGAGTGTTAAGGAAGAAAAGCACTTGTGTCAAAGCAAAGGAAGCCAGTGGCACTTCCATAGCTAAGCTGCACATACACTCTGGTTTACTTTCGGAGAGCCAAGAGCAATATCTACACCAGTGAAAATATTCTCAAGATGAAAGAGAAACAAGACCACTCCGCTGGCCACATTCATCCGTGAGCAAAAATTACTCATGCTTCCTAGTTTATGATATGGTTCCTGTCTTGTATTCACACTTTGGGGTTGATATTACTCTTATTTTACAAGGGAGTCACTTGAACCTCTGAGAGTATAAATCATTTTCCAATTAACAATCATTAAAAATAATAATGCCTAGTATTTCTTCAACACTTTCTATACACCAGACACTCTGCTAAGAACTTAATCTACGTGATCTCATTTATTAGTCATGAAATCATCCTTGTTGGTCCTTGAATCTCCTTCCCCAGCTCCCTGGCATCATTTGACTCCTGTCTTACCCCTTGGATGGTTTCCACTCATGCTTAGAATAAAAGCCAAAGTCCAAAGTTTACCGTCATCATGATGTTAGGCTCTTACCTGTCTCGGGGACTTTGTATTTTGCTTCTCCCTCTCTCCCCAAACACCCTCACCCACACATCATGCTAATCGCTAATATCTACTCAACCTTCGTGTCTCAGAGTAAATATCGCTTCTTCCAAGAAGTCTTTCCTAACCTTCCTGTCTAAATTTGGTTTCCCTATTGTAAGCTCACCAAACACACTGTACTTTTCCTTTGGAACACTTACACGTTGGTCATCATTTATTTGCTTGGTTTTACCTTTTCTATCTGTTCTTTTGAGGCCAGGACTGGGAGTCTTTGGGGCATCACTGTATCTTTATTACCTGGCGGCACCTGGCATATGGTGGGTATTTAACAACTGTTAACAAAACAAAAACAACACTTGATAGTAAATCCTAAGAGGTGAAAAACATACACAACATGCACATTATTGGGATAGGTGTTTGTGGGTATAATTCCTCAACTTTTAGAATATAAAATTCTACATAGTATAGTTTTTTGACTTTCAGAATCGAATCATGGACAAAGTGTAGAAGGCTGTGCGGACACTGTAGGACAGAAGATAAATGTTAATGACCTTGACACAGTAAGAGCAAGGGTATAGTTGACCAAAGTCAGGTAATGGAAGTGGGGGATGGAGAAGGTGGTGGGTCCATCCTAATCTTATTAACTCGGGTGTCAATATATACTGTCTGAAGTTGATTTATTGAGAAACAGAGGTTTAAATAGATGATTTAAAATTAAGTGTAGCCAATAACAAAACCAAATATAAAAATGTGCATGTCAAGCATTGAACATTGTGGGTGGACTCATAAAAGATTAAATATTCATCGTTCCTAAGAGGGAGTCTATAAATATCCCTAAAATGGTTAAATCAAAACACAGAGATATCAGCATTTTATCTCCAGTTATGAAGGCGCCTTAATAAAAACCAGAACTGAAGAAAAAAATAAAACTTGTCCTTGAGGAGTGAGATCCCTGGCTTTTATCACAGGCTATTCTGTGCTATTTAACTGTGATTGTCATAGTTTGGATTCTCCCAGAAGTAGACCTTGAATCAGGTCTTGGAGGCAAGTTGTCTACTGGGATGCAAAGACTACCTGCAAGAAAGTGGGGGAAATGTTATAGGGAAGAGAACCACTAAAGACTAGGTTATTAAACCAGCTATTGCAATGAGCAACTAAAGCTATTTCCACAGGAAAACTGGAAAATAACATAATCCAAGCATTTTATAATTATCTTTTATCTTTTTATAATTATCTGAGAAGCAAGGGACCTGGGGGTATTTATACACTGATCCCCAACAGTCATTGGCTGAAGGCTGCTCCCAGGGTGTTGCTACTTTCCCAGCACTTCCAGCCCACTGTACATGAGGGGGCAGAGCAGCCTGCCATGGTTCTAGAAAACAAGCTCTCAGGCACAAAGATGCAGACCCTGCCAGTCAGCAGTTATGGGGACCAGGCACAGGGTGAGGACCCAGGGATACAAATGAAGCACCCATAGCTTCTACTACAGTTGTCATGTGTGCATATTACTTTGGTACAAACATAAGTAAACGTGAACTAACAAAATGTGTTTTAAAATTTCTTATGTATCCACACAAGGAAATGAGCATTTATGAGGCATCAGCCATGGACCAGAAACTGTGTTAAAACAGATCCATTTATATAGTCTTATTTAATTCTTCCTATAACCCTGTTGTTGTGTATTATGGTCATCTCTTCCAGATAAGTTAAAGAGAGCTCAGAGCATCTTTGTAAATATTGGAGGGAACTCTAGTTTCTAAGGTAAGTCATTACATGTAAATATAAACAAGTATTGAATAGGAGTGAGAACAAAGTTAACTCTAAGTTTTCTAATGCAGAAAATCCTATGAAGGATGAAAATCGGACAGTAAGGATGACAGGAGATATTGGTTCAAGATAGCAGAGTAGAAGGACGTGCTCTCACTCCCTCTTGCAAGAGCACTGGAATCACAACTAACTGCTGAACAATCATCGACAGGTAGAAACTGGAACTCACCAAAAAAGATACCCCACATCCAAAGACAAAGGAGAAGCCTCAATGAGACGGTAGGAGGGGAACAGTCACAATAAAATCAAATCCCATAACCGCTGGGTGGGTGACCACAAACTGGAGAACAATTATACCACAGAGGTCCACCCACTGGAGTGAAGGTTCTGAGCCCCACGTCAGGCTTCCCAACCTGGGGGTCTGGCACTGGAAGGAGGAATTCCCAGAGAATCAGACTTTGAAGGCTAGCGGGATTTGATTGCAGGACTTCGACAGGACTGGGGGAAAGAGAGACTCCACTCCTGGAGGGCACACACAGGGTAGTGTGTGCATCAGGACCCAGGGGGAAGGAGCAGTGACCCCATAGGAGACTGAACCAGACCTACCTGCTAGTGTTGGAGGGTCTCCTGCACAGGCGGGGGGGGGGGGGGGGGTTGGCTGTGGCTCACTGTGGGGACAAGGACACTGGCAGCAGAAGTTCTGGGAAGTACTCCTTGGTGTGAGCCCTCCCAGAGTCCACCATTAGCCCCACCAAAGAGCCTACAGGCTCCAGTGCTGGGTCGCCTCAGGCCAAACAACCAAAAGGGAGGGAACCCAGCCCCACCCATCAGCAGACAAGCGGATTAAAGTTTTACTGAGCTCTGCCCACCAGAGCAACACACAGCTCTACCCACCACCAGTGCCTCCCATCAGGAAACTTGCACAAGCCTCTTAGATAGACACAACCACCAGAGGGCAGACAGCAGAAGCAAGAAGAACGACAATCCTGCAGCCTGTGGAAGGAAAAGCATATCACAGAAAGACAGACAAAATGAAAAGGCAGAGGACTATGTACCAGATGAAGGAACAAGATAAAACCCCAGAAAAACAACTGAATGAAGTGGAGATAGGCAACCCTTCCAGAAAAAGAATTCAGAATAATGATAGTGAAGATGATCCAGGACTTCGGAAAAAGAATGGAGGCAAAGACTGAGAAGATGTAAGAAATGTTTAACAAAGACCTAGAAGAATTAAAGAACAAACACCTAGAAGAATTAAAGAACAAACAAACAGAGATGAACAATATAATAACTGAAATGAAAAATACACTAGAAGGAATCAATAGCAGAATAACTGAGGCAGAAGAACGGATAAGTGACCTGGAAGACAGAATGGTGGAATTCACCGCTGCGGAACAGAATAAAGAAAAAAGAATGAAAAGAAATGAAGACAGCCTAAGAGACCTCTGGGACAACATTAAACACACCAACATTCACATTAGAGGGGTCCCAGAAGGAGAAGAGAGAGAGAAAGGACCCGAGAAAATATTTGAAGAGATTACAGTCGAAAACTTCCCTAACATGGGAAAGGAAATAGCCACCCAAGTCCAGGAAACACAGAGAGTCCCAGGCAGGTTAAACCCAAGGAGAAACACGCCGAGACACATAGTAATCAAACTGACAAAAATTAAGGACAAAGAAAAATTATTGAAAGCAACAAGGGAAAAATGACAAATAACATACAAGGGAACTCCCATAAGGTTAACAGCTGATTTCTCAGCAGAAACTCTACAACCCAGAAAGGAGTGGCACGATATATTTAAAGTGATGAAAGGGAAGAACCTACAAACAAGATTACTCTACCCGGCAAGGATCTCGTTCAGATTCGACGGAGAAATCAAAAGCTTTACAGAGAAGCAAAAGCTAAGAGAAATCAGCACCACCAAACCAGCTCTACAACAAATGCGAAAGGAACTTCTCTAAGTGAGATACACAAGAGAAGAAAAGGACCTACAAAAGCAAACCCAAAAACAATTAAGAAAATGGTAAAAGGAACATACATATCAATAATTACCTTAAATGTGAATGAATTAAATGCTCCAACCAAAAGACACAGGCTCACTGAATGGATACAAAAACAAGACCCATATATATGCTGATGTAGCCTGTACTAATCAGCCTCCTGGGACAGAAACTGGGGTGTGTAAGGGTAGAGGAAATGTATCTGGAAGGGTGTGGGGGACTCCTTGTAGGAATGGTCCCAACTCTCCACTCTCTGTGTTATCTCTACTCTTTTCAATGTGATTTTACAGCTCTGCTCATCAGAATGCTGAGTCTATTTTTTTATTCCTTGAATCTGGGCTAATTTTATTTCCTTTGACCCCTAGAATATGATGGAAGCGATGCGGTGTCATTTCCAAGCCTAAGAGACCTCACACACTCGCATGCTCTCTTGGACCACTGCCTGCCACTTGAGAACCAGCCTTGATAACCAGCTGGAAGATGGGAGACTGTGCTTCCCACTGGACGCTGTCAAAGATGAGCTGGTCCCAGCCCACACGGCAACTGAATGCACTTGCATGACTGACCCCTAGAAGAACTGCCCAGCCAGGTCCAGCTCAAACTGCTGCCCCTCAGAATCACGTGCTAAATACTATTTATTGCATTAAACGCTGGGTTTGGGGTAGTTTATTTAGCAGGGTAGTACGAGATTCCTAATCGGCCACACTGGCAGAGTGATCAAAGAATATTTGTTAAATTCGTGAATGGCCTTTCTATGTTTCTTTATTTCCTGTCTTGACGTAATTTTACAATATTTACTTTCACCAAAAAATACAAGCATGTTATGCTTCACCACAGATGTCACTTTTTGTGGGTGTTTGAAAATTATATCACATTTTTAATAATAGCAACGTGTTCCCCCACGGGGACACAAAGACAAGCTTCGGAGTCTGGACGGATTAGGTGTATTCCCATCCTCCCTCTACACTTACGATGAGACTATTACCGATTTAGGACAATAGATGTATTTGTGAAGATGATAAATAAGAAGAACTCTAGATAAGGAAATGAGCTTTGAGTCATACCCACAGATAAGCATGTAGAGAGAGCAGAAAGAGGAATGACCACAGGAGAGAGATGGTTTTCAGATGTTCATTCCTTTTATCTGTTACTTTGACTCACGTGGTGGCTAGGCTGAAGGGAATCTGCCTGTTGATTTCATTAGTCGCTATATTTTCTAGGAGCCGACAGCATCTAGCGTCATGAATCGTACATTCAGACGGAGAGATTAAAGCAGAAGAATTGAAGGGGTGGAGTGAAAACATCTTTGGCCCTCTTATCTCTAAGAAGTCTCAGTTAGCTTTAATCTGTGCATGGAAAAAGGAGCTCAAAATCCATACTTTCCTCTTGGTCTTTACTTCAGGTCCTCACACGAGTGTAAGATTCTTTTCCAGGTCTGGAGAGAGGGGTTGCCTCTGAACCCAGACAAAAGGTCTGGATGAAAAATGAAGCAATTTAGTCAATCACTCACACACTAGGTCTCCACGCCAAACATCTGGACATTTGGGAGCATCTGGGCAATGAACCATTGTTCAGTTTTCATCTAGAAATGTTGGCAGATGGAACCCCAACCAAAGACATGGAGATGAATTTGCCATTACAGTTTTGTGGAGTCCAGCCTCAGAAGGTCTGTGGTTCGATTTGAATGCTAGACTTGAAAAGGAACTCGTATGCAATCTAGTGTAAATCTTTTATTTTATAGATAAAGTGGAAGTCTAGAGAAGGGAGGTGTCTTGGCTAAGGGCACCAGCTACTTGATGAATCATCCAGGTGTAGACACTAGGCATCTTGATGTCTACTTACCCCTATTTCTCTACTTTATGCCTTGCTGAGAGACAAGAAAAACTTTTAACCTGTGTATAAACTGAAAATAAATGACTACTCCTCACCCCAAATAGGTGGGATAGAAATAATATTTATTCTCACTAACTTGAGTGGGTAAGCTTATTTGTAGAACGCTTTATAGCTTGTTCTGTGCTTTAACACTTTCATTCTGGAGCATCATAACAATACCAATGGCAAACAGAACAGCTTACTGTGTCCTTAATTATACATAATTATACATTAATTATACAAATTAATTGATGGTCTCATAGCCAGAAGATGACAAGGCTGTCACTTTTCCCTGCATTTATTCTTTCAAACATTTATTGAGCACCACCTGCATGCCAGATATTACACTAGGAGCTCATGTGTACCCATGGATGTTAATTCCAGCAATAAGTACATCTTCTCTGCATCAGTCAGCTTTGGCTAAGTCACGCTGCAATAACAAAACAACCAGAAATAACCATGGCTTGGAGCACAAAGATTTCATTTTGACTCATGTTGCATATCCCAGCTCTGTTCTATGTCATCCTCCTCACTTCAGGATCCAGGCTAACAAAGTAACCAAGAGCAACGTGTCCTGGACATGATGTTTACGCTACAGCCACTGTAACCGGTCTTAAGAGACCTGAGTTCTTGGGGGAAAGTGGAAACAAGAATAATAAGAAAAGAGTAACCCAGAGATAGAAAGGGAAGCCATTGTTAAGAGCTCTGAAAAGATGATTTCATTAGTTACAACTGTAGGAACAGAAAAGTGACTGACCGGTTTGCATTTCAAACAAGGGAAAAAAGAACTATTGTTTTGTGTGAGCCGGGCTGGGTATGGGATTCTGAATTCTTTGTTATATCCTCTGGCAGGAATTCAGCTGGCCTCTTACATTTTCCTGTCAAACCCTGAAATGGACTACAGCCTTTGAACTAAAATGCCATCTACCCAACCCAAGACTCAGACGGCTCTGAAAATATTCACTGCTCAGCCGCCAATTTTAAATCGCTCTTGCCCTTGGCTACTTTAAATCATCTCTCCACCAACACCCTGGAATACATTAGACAACTTTATTGCCACATTCCTTGCCAATTTAATTTTTGTAAATCATATTCTAGCACTTAAATTTCCTCATGGAACTGAGCGATTTTTTTTCACGTGAGCTGTTGAATCGAACAGCTGAGTCCGGGGCTTGTGGGGATCACTGCACTGCATCCTTAAAAGGGGACAGGAGTCATTGTTAGCTGACCTCCTTGAATTATTTTGGTGTTTTTGGACACAGCTCATAATTTTCATGGCTAGTATAATAACCTGACATGGGTGATTCTGTGGAATCTGAAATATTGCATGCCCAGTGTCAGCCCAAATAAGAACAGAGGAGCTGGCAGAGAGGGATTGGTCAGAATAGTTTTGCTCACTCTAATATGGTGTTAGAACCATTGGAACGGATGTATTTTTAACCCCCAAATGCAGAGTAAATGCTCAATGAAGATCTCTCCTCAGTTTATACTTTTACTTCAAAATGGCCTTTTAAAAATTATGAAAGTCATGGTAAATATGGTAAATGACGAATATGGAAAATGTTGCAAATATGGAAAGATCACAAAAAGAAAAAAAATTCAAAACCCTACTTTTCAGGAATAACTACTGTGGCTATTTGGTATAATTACCTTAAATTAGTCAGTTTCTCACTCTGTATGTGTATATGTGCATTGATATATTTTTCAACACGATTAGAATTTTACTCATGCTAACAAGAATTCTTATTCAAAATGACTTTTTATGACTATCATATAGATGTAATGATCAGTCCTTTACTGGAATATAGTTATGTTCAACTTAGTTTTTCCCTGTTATAAGCAACGGTGCAATAAGCATTTTTAGACAAATCTTTCCATTTACTCACGATGATTTTAACACGATTATTTTAAGACAAATGATTTTTGATACATAAGTCCAAATCAGCCATCAGAACAATATAAGAAATGTTTGAGGACTCCTAGCCCACACTGCATATTACCTTCTTTTTTTTCCAATTTGTCAATTTGATCTTTGAAAAATAATATCTTTTTAATTACTTTCATTTGATGAGGCTGCACTTTTTTCCGTTTTTTTTTTTTTATATTTGCATTTTCTGGTTGTTTTGTAAACTTTTTATTTGTGTCCTTGCTCATTTTATTACTGGGGCACTTGTATTTTCATGTTGATTTTTAAGGACTTTGAAAAATAAGTGGATGAGCAGCCACTTGACTGAGTAGAGAATTCTTAGGGCATATTCTATTTCTGTCAAAGCTTGGTCAACCTTGCTTCCCAGACCTTTGCTGAATAATCTTGTAAATGTCGTGAACGGCTCAATTTTGTCTTTTTAGTGACATGTTCACTTCAGCGGTTTTCAGCTGGGCTGATTTTGCCCTGCAGGAGACGTTTTTGGCTCTCATGACGGTGGGGCGGACGAGGCAGGTAGGAATTGCTGCTGGCATCCAGTGGGTAGAGGGCAGGGATGCTACTAAACATCCTACAAGGCACAGGACAGCTCCCACAATGAAGAATGATCTGGTCCAAAAGGCCAACACTGCTGAGGCTGAGAAACCCGGATCTAAGTGATTGGAGAATTCATTCTTAAAATTAAATACGTTCCCCAGGATATAGCTTGGTTTCAGTCATTTAAAAAGAAAATAAAGTTGCCTGTCATATGTTAAGACGTATCGATGACGATTCAGAAAATCTTCTGCTGTTTAATTGGCTTTGTGTCTTTTTTGCTTTCCTCTGATTAGCATCTCCACATGATCCCACCTTTTATGCTGTCTTAACATATGCTCTTTACTATTTCCTTATGTGTTCATGGCAGTATTGTTTACAACAGTGAAAAAGGTGGAAGCAGCCCAAGACAGATAAATGGAAAAACAAAATGTGGCATATACATAAAATGGAATATTATTCAACCTTAAAAAGGGAACAGTAACTTCTACAGAATACTTCCTCTTCTCAAATTTCATTCCTTGTTTCATAAAGCCCATCAATTATAATTATAATGAAAAGTAAAACATTGTCTCTTTCAATCATTCTTACTATTCCTGAAGTAAGTCTTCTCCAGGAGTATAGCCTTCATCTGTTTTTGCAGCTTATGTTCATTTCCTTCTCTCTCTCTCTCTTTTTTTTTTTTTGGAGAATTTTCCACTAGCTCTACGTTATGTTTTCCTTTTTGTTTTGGTTTGCTCATTTGAAATGGATACTAGTCTATCCAGTCTTATATTTATCACAAAATAGTGTCAATAGACATACTCTGGATTCCTTTCTTGCTTACCTGGGCTTCATTTCAATATTCTCCATAGCAGACAGAGAGGGAAGGCTGGTATAAATGCAGAGAATTAGCCAGAATTTCAGTAGATGGAGGTGGGAGGGGGGTCATAGAAGCCGATTAACTTTGTTATTAAGCATTTTTTTCTTCTATGTTTTATGGAACAGTGTCACAAGGTACCCTCGCTGCCAAGTTGGGGGAATATGCTTTCCCTTTGAGAGGGTGTCCCTATGGTCCCAGATTGACCATCTACTTTTTTTTATTAAACATTGTTTATTGGAGTATAGTTGATTTACAATGTTGTTGATCATCTACTTTAAAATAATATGGGCTTATTGCTTGTAGATTAATAGAAACCCAATTAGCAATATGTTTTTTAGAAAATATAGTCACATATTTGTTTCTTGTTTTTGAGGCTGCTGGTCTACCGAAACGACTACAAGTCAGTTTGGATCTCTGTGTATCCAAATGTCTACTCTTCCTATTCCAGATTTAAAGTTTTCCAGCTAAAATTATACTCTATACTGCTTTTAAGCAGACCTTGACATGCAGCCTCTGTGGAAAACAGTATGGCAGTTCCTCAAAAAATTCAAAATAGAACCAGCCTATGATCACGCATTTCTACTTCTAGGTATATACCCCAAAGAACTGATATCATGGACTTGAACAGATGTTTGTACATAAATGTTCATGGCAATATTATTTGCAACAGCAAAAAAGGTGGAAGCAGCCCAAGACAGATAAATGGAAAAACAAAATGTGGTATATACACACAATGGAATATTACTCACCCTTAAAAATACAAAGGAAGGAAATGCTGATACATGCTACAACATGAATGAACCTTGAGGGAATTATGTTAAGTGAAATGAGCCAATCACAAAATCTGATATTATACGATTCCACGTATATGAGGTTAAGATCTGTACATTTTACTGTATTGTTGAAAAAGTGTCCTGAGTAAAGTGAGACATGGCAGCTTGTTTTTTATTTTTGTTTTTTCTCATCATATCACCGTGGCCTGACCCAATCTCCAGTCCTCATCCTTTCAGAGTAGTGTAGTAGCGTGGTTTTCTAGAATGCTTCTCACTTGCTTCCTACAACATCACATTGTGTTCTGGGGAATAGGGGAGGGGCATTTTCTCAGATTCTTTTATCTTCCTTAGCTTTGGTTCAAATTTTATTGTATTTGGCAGAATTTCCTTACAGCATATGCTAACTACCTTGCCCTGTTTCCCCCCTAATTTTGCTTTTTTAAAAAATCCTTTTGGTCGAGATAAGGGGAAGATGTGCTAGTATCTTCACTTAAATTATCTACCAGCTTGTGTACCCCGGGATTTTCCCTTAATCTACTCCAAGGGCAACTGCTTGGCCCTAGCTCATTTTTGTACCAGAAGTCTTATTTCCTTGCTCTGGTGAGAAATTTTAACCTATTCCTGCCCCCCACGCTGTCAACTCCATTAGTAAAGGAGTTCTTTGGAGACCACTATGAAACGCCAGTGGCCATTTCATTTGACACCTACAACAGTCTTAAAATGTTTGTTTGGAGAAGCGTGTGATAAATACAGTAAATAGCAGAGGGTTGAAAGAAAAGGAACAGAGATAATTAAGTGACTTGATGTGAAGTATTGATTTATGAAGGACGATTGAAGATATTAATACAAACCACATTGCTTTCCTGAAGACCAAGTGAAAGAGGGGGATTGATGAGGCGATAACTGCTAATAGAATAAACAACCAAATGAGAAAGACATCTGTGGGTGGTATCAAGGGTATAATTCCAAATTTGCATAAGGAATTTAATACAGTAAGTCTCCTACATACGAACGAGTTCTGTTCTGAGAGCACGTCTGTAAGTCCAATTTGTTCCTAAGTCCAACAAAGTTAGCCTAGGTACCCAACTAACACAATCAGCTATATGGTACTGTACTGTAATAGGTTTATAATACTTTTCTCACAAATAATACATAAAAAACCAAACAAACACAAAAAATAAAGAAAACATTTTTAATCTTACAGGACAGTACCTTGAAAAGTACAGTAGTACAGTACAAGAGCCGGCATCCAGGGGCACGTTTGCATCTTTGAAAGTTCACAACTTGCAAGTTCGTATGTAGGGGACTTACTGTAAAGAAACATGTAGGCTGACTATCAGGAGAAAGTTCTAGGTAGTGGGAGGCCTGGAGCATGGCTCCTGAAGGCATGGGTTGGCTGCCACAGACCTGAAATTCTAGGAACAAATAAAGCCCAAGGATGCTTATGACAGAGCATCTCACAGAGACCAAGCACGTGTGAGGGGTTCTCTCTCGAAATCTTTCTCTCGCCTTGCTTTTTATTCACAGTGGCTTTGAATAAAGAAAAAGGAAAAATGAATAATGGAAGAAGAAAGAAGTGATAATGGGATATTTCTGTCAGCCCTTCATTTCTGTCTTAAAAAATTTCTGTCTTAAAAAATCCATTTCAGTCTAGAGGGATAGAAATTGACTAGTATTCTAGTTTATTAAAGACTAAACTGGGGGCAGGTAATAGGGAGATGCTTCTCAAAGGGTACAAACTTCCAGTTATAAGTTGAATCAGTTCTGAGGATCTACTGTACAGCATGGTGATTATAGCTAATAATACTGTATGATATACTTGAAAGTTGCTGAGTACATCTTAAATGTTCCCACCACAAAAAAGAAATGGCAACTATGTGATGTGATAGAGGTGGTAGCTAATGCTGTGGTGGTGATCATTTTGCAATATATAAGCGCATCAAATCATCACACTGTACATCTTAAACTCACAAAACTTACATGTCAAATATATCTCAATAAAGCTGGAGAAAAAAAAGGCTGAACTAGTGACCATCATATATCTATAATACAATCTGTTTTATTGGTGAATATAGATAGTGGGAGTAGTGATAGGTAGTGACAAAGATAGCAGCTAGATCTGGAGAACTGGTGGCAATTTGAACACTGAATCAGCCTTACAGAGTCACAGAATCTTTAGTTCCTCCCTGAAAGACATAGATAACAGTGTCTGACACATATTCCTGAGTTGTTTATAGATACTAAAACCACCACCAAATGGTAAAAGCTAACTGCAGGATGACCGGACGGTAGCCATCACATAAGCTGCTCCATCTGACACAATTCTGAGAACCGCTTCAAGGAAATGGGAATAAACGGACCCTGGAATTGAAGATTAACTGTGCTTAAAACCATCAAGATGATGCTGATCAGACCACTGCATGACCAGTTCCAAGACGATTGTTGGAGCTTACTGTGATGTTTTGCACATAGCACCCCCGCCTGTATATCCCTGAAAAGCCTCTTTAAAACCTTTTGTTCCCTGATGGACAACAGGGAGTTGGTTCTTTGGGACGTGAGTCCACCTTTTCCCCAGGATTGCCAGCTTCCTCAATAAAGCTATCTTTCCTTTTACCCACCACTTGTCTCTCAGTACCGGATTCTTGAGCCATGAGGAGCCGAACCTGAGTTCGGTAACATTTTCTCCATAGCATGACCAATTTATAACACACTCATTCATCTCCTCATCTGGTCAATTTATTTACGCATGCTTCACAAATGCAGAGTTTTGGTCCATTTTGTTTTTCACTGCTGTATAGCTGATGTCTGGATCCATGCCTGGCATGTAGCGAGCACTCAGTAAGAGTTGTTCAATAGGTATACATTTGAAAATGCATGGTGGTGTCTGATAATTCTTTTTCCAAATTAGTCCATGAATTCAATGCAACTCAAGTCAAATTTCAAATACCACCTTTCACTGAAATTAAGAAGTGGATGCTAAGATGCATCTGGACGAGTAAAGCAACAACCAGCAGAGATCTGGAAGATGTAGGAGGGAGGATCTGCTCTTCCATTGATTAAGATTTATTACAAAACCATGTTAATAAAGTCATGGTAGTAATCTAGGAACAGGTAAAACGGTGGGGTAGAGTAGAGATCACAGAAACAAGCCAACTACACACAAAAATGTGATAAAAGAGAGTTTGCATAACAAATGGGTAAGAAAATGATGTAGTATTCCATAAACAGCACCAAAAAACTGGCCATTCGTAAGCAAGAAAATGAAATTACTTCATGCCGTGCACAAAATTAAATTCCAGCTGAACAGATGAATGAAACATGAAAATCTAAACGATAAAACTTTTTGAAGGAAATGAAAGAGAATATCATCATAAGTTAGGATAGGGCAGGATTCCTCAACTGAGAGGAAATAACACAAACCATGAAAGGAAATACTTTTATAAATTTCATTACATTTAAACATAAGTATTTCCATATGATATAAGGCAAAAATAATGTAATAAATTTATATTGTTTACAGATTGGGCAAATGTATTTCAACCCATGTAACTGACAAAGAAGTATCATCCAGAAAACATATTTTTTTAATTCTACAAATTAATTTAAAAATACCAAAAAATACAAAAAAATAAATGAACATTTAACAGACGAGACAATCTAAATGGTCAATAAACATATGGAAAAAAAACAATGTCACTTATAACCAAGAGAATGAAAGCTAAAACAAGCAAAAATGATGCACTATTTCACTCCCAATAGAAGGGCACAAATTAGAACATGTGAAATTCTAATTGACAAGGACGTGGGAAAACACAGACCCTGTTACCTTGCTGATGGCAGTATGTCATAAATTTGTAAAACTACTTTGAAAAGCAATTTGACGACGTCTATTAAGACTAAAGCTGTATAATCCCCAAGACTCAGTAATTTCACTATCTAAGAAACTCTAGAGCAGATGTACATGGAGATAAAGAATATTCGTGGCACTGTTGTCTATGAAAGCAAACAAGTGAAAAGAGCTCAATATACATCAGTGGAAGCATTGATCAGTTGTGTTATATCCACAGAATACTTTAAAGCTGTAGAAATGAAATTAACTACATCTTCATGTAGCAACCTGATTAAGTCCTATCAACATAGTATGAGATGGAAAAAGCAATTCTTCGGAGGATAAATAAAAAATGACATTTTTACAGATAGTTTAAATTCACACACAACAATAGTATATATTATTTATGGAAACTTATATGTACAGTGGCATGAAAGAGAAGGACCGTGGCTATGTCTGGTGGAGGAGGGATGGAAAATGGTCCAGGACAGAAGTACAGGGATGGCTCCAGCAGTACTTATAACATTTTACTTCTTAAAAGTAATAACACGAAACAAATGTGACAAAATGTTGACACATTAAATTTGGGTATTGGGTATCTATGTGTTTGTTCTTTTCCATATTGCATAATAAAAATATATTTGCCAAAAATGGTGTCACTATTTTCCATTTTCCCCTGAAGCATGCCAATTTAATACTCATATCTTCATAAAATTTAACACACCTTCTAGAAGCTTTTTTTTTTTTTTTTGCCTATGCCTCATCACTTCTCTGTTCTCATTAAGACGTGGTTTGCCAAGTGAGTCGGTAAGGTTGGGAAAATCAAATGTTAATGTGGCATTGAAAAAACTTGCAGTTTTTTTTTTGGTGGTTTTCTGCTGCGCTAGCACACACCTTTCACGAAAAGACTGGTTATTTCTAAGTGCTTTAATCAGTACGTAATTGAATAGATATGCTATTAAACGAAGTTTAAAGAAATAAAAGCACATGAGTGTAGATTAGCATCTTCTTCTATAGTATTTTAACTCTTAGTGGATTGTGCTTTGTCCCACTATTATTCTCTCTTTCTCCCCCACCCCTCCCCTTTTCCTTCTCTCTCAAATATGAAAGCAGGACTGTTCTTCCCTCACTTGGGTTTTTTTAATTTATTTATTTAAGTATACTTGATTTACAATGTTGTGCTAATTTCTGCTGTACAGCAAAGTGATTCAGTTATACATATATACACAACTTTTTTTATATATTTTTCCATTATGGTTTATTACAGGATATTGAATATAGCTCCCTGTGCTATACAGTAGGTCCTTGTTGTTTATTCATTCTATGTATAATAGTTTGCATCTGCTAATCCCAAACTCCCAGTCTATCCCTCCCTCAACCCCCTCCCCCTTGGCAACTACGAGTCTGTTCTCTATGTCTGTGTGTTTTGTAGGTAGGTTCATTTGTGTCATATTTTAGATTCCACATATAAGTGATATCATATGGTATTTGTCTATCTCCTCCTGACTTACTTCACTTAGTATGATAATCTCTAGGTCCATCCATGTTGCTACAAATGGCATTATTTCATTCTTTTTTTATGGCTGAGTAGTATTCCATTGTATATATGTACCACATCTTCTTTATCCATTCCTCTGTTGATGGACATTCAGTAGTTTCCATGTCTTGGCTGTTCCTCACTTGGGTTTTTAAATGCTTAAGTTCTCTGGCTGTCTGTCCTATCAACACCATATCTCTGCCACCAAGCCCCTTGCCAGAGCTTTCCTTGCAGTCATTTCTGGTTTGAATCACAAAGGTTTAGCCTTCTATTACAGGTAACTGATGCTCTGCTCTCTTTTCTTTAGGTGTTCATGTATTTAATCACCATCAATATGAAGGCACGATACAGAAAACTCTAACATTGCTACCCCCTGAGGCTCAAACTGGAAAGATACTCCTCAAAGTAGATTTATGCTCCAGATTTTATTTCCAATGACTGCTTTCAGATCAGATTTTAAAAAGTTACTAACTCACTCAATGTATTTTCTCATCCATTCTGAAAAATGATTCCACAAACTGAAAAACAGTTTTCATTTGGTTTAATCACAGGAAGCCTTCAAGCCTTTAAGAATCTGATGGGTTTTTTTTTTAACTATATCTGAAAGAGATTTTCCCAATTTTTATGCCTAGCATTGAAGTTTTTTTCTATTTAAAGCACAGTAATGCTCGTCACAGAAAATTTGGAATACACAGAAAAGAAGAAAAATCTTCTCTAGGAAGAGCTATTTACTGTTAAAACTTTTTGATATATATCCTTTCACTTTAATATGTATCTTGTATATATTTTTCAAATATAACTTAGATTATCTGGTATAGATCTCAATTATATCAATAATTTTAAAACTGTATTTTCTCTTTATAAAAGTAATATAAGAAAAGAAAAATACAAAGAAAAAAATAATCACTCACATACCTTCCAAACAGAGATAATCACCTAACTAAAATGTTAAGTTTATGTGTAGTCTTCTTAAAAAAATTTTGCCAAGTGTGCATGTGTGTGCATGTGTGCATGTGTGTGTTTGCTAGTTGAGATCCTGTTGCCTGTACTAATTTCTATGTATGGATAACAGGAGTGGTTACAGCTCCTAGACAGAAGACGTAAAGAATGCTTTAATAACAGATAATGTCTGCCTTTGAGAGGTTTCTGATGCATTCCTAATTTTAAAAAAACTTAATGACTCATTATTCAATATGGGTTTCTTTAACTACTTTTAATTAATAATTAATATTGCATCTCGAAAAAAAACCAAAACACAAAATGTACACAAAGGAATGTAAGTCTCTTGTATATGGAATTCCTTTCCCAGAAGTAACGAGAGTGGCCAACTGTCATTACTTCTGGGAAAGCCTCCAGAAGGCTTCCTGTGATTAAACCAACTTAAGCCTCCCAGAAATACTTTGTATACAGTGGAACAAATATATATTATTTTCCATATACTACATGGATATAGGCTATGAGTGTTAATAATATCCATATTATTATCCATTTTTCACAAATGGGATGATATTGTATATGCCGTGCTACACTGTGATTTTTTGTTGTTTAATCATTTGAAGATTTTCTTTTTACATATCGGTTCATAAATATCAGTCTGCTTCTTTTGCATGGCTGCCTACAGGTATAACATATTTATATGCTCACTCCCTTAATAATGGACACAAAGGTTGTCTCTTGTTTTTCGCAATAACAAGCCATGTGGCAATGAACACTGTAGTATAAATCTCTCTGAACCCAAGTGCAGGCTAAGTAAGTTATGAGATGTACAATCATTGGGTCAATGACCATTTTAAACTTATGTTTATCAGCAAACTGTTCTCCAAACTGGTTACAATTTCCTGGTTACAATTTACCAGCCACGTGGGAGAGGGACCATTTCTTTACACCAGCTCATACACTGCACATTAAGAAGCTTTATATACATTTGCCAACATCCTAGGTACAAAATAGTTTTTCATTTCTAAAATTGTGAATTTTTACATTATGTCTAATCAAAAATGATTTTCTCATCTGTTTATCAGCTATCAGTCTTTCTTTGTGAATTTCCTTTTTATATACTCCCCATTTTTTTTCTATTGAACACCTGATAACTTTGTGAGAATTGTTGATATATTCAGGAAATTTAGCCTTTGTAATATTTGTCACAAAAACTTTTACAGGAGTTGATTGCTTTCGACTTTGCCTATGATGGTTGTTTCATTCATAAACATTTCTTGTTATATATCCAGTTTTATTAATCTTTTCTTTTAAAGCTTATGAACTTCACTTTGCTTTAAAAGGGACATCAGCTCTGTGCTTTGTGACCACCTAGAGGGGTGGGATAGGGAGGGTGGGAGGGAGTGAGATGCAAGAGGGAAGAGATATGGGAACATATGTATATGTATAACTGATTCACTTTATTATAAAGCAGAAACTAACACACCATTGTAAAGCAATTATACTCCAATAAAGATGTTAAAAAAAATAAAATAAAAAAATAAAAGGCCTCCTTCATTACATCAAGATTATTTTTTTGAGTATCTCATTTTTTTCCTGCTCCTATAGTATTTTTTTTAACTTTTTATTTTATATTGTAGTATAGTTGATTAACAATGTTGTGTTAGTTTCAGGTGTACAGCAAAGAGATTCAGTTATATATATAAATGTATCTATTCTTTTTCAAATTCTTTTCCCATTTAGGTTGTTACATAATATTGAGCAGAGTTCCCTGTGCTGTACAGTAGGTCCTTGTTGGTTGTCCATTTTAATAAATACAGTAGTGTGTACATGTCAATACCAAACTCCCTCCTCTTTAACACATTTGCAATTTATTTTGCTTTAAGGAGTGAAGTAATGCTCCCTATTCATTTTCTTTTTCCCAAATGGCTAGCATATCCTTCCACCATTATTAGAACTATTCATCTTTTAGCCACTAGTATAAAACAATTTGAATGATTGTATTAGTTCCCTATGGCTACTGTAACAAATTATCACAAATTTAATGGCTTAAAGCAACATAAATTTATTCTCTCACAGTTCTGGAGGTCAGAAGTCTAAAATGGACCATCAGGCCCACATTCCTTCCAGAGGCTCGAGGGGGGAAAGCACTTCCTTGCATTTTCTGGCTTCTGGAGGCTGCCCACACGCCTTGGCTTGTGATCTTGCCTCATGCTGACCTCTGCCTCTGTGGGTACCTCCCCCGCTCTGATTCTGAGTCTCCTGCCTTCACAATCCCTTAGAAGAAGCCTTGTCATTACAGTGGGCCCACCTAAACAACAGGGTAATCTCGCATCTCACGATTCTTAACTCAGTCGCAGCTGCAAAGTCCCTTTTACCATCTAAGGTGACATATTCACCGGTTCCTGGGATTAGAACAGGGGCGTCTTTGCGGCAGGGCGCGGGTGGAGGGTGCATTATACAGCCTACCACGATGATGAAATATTTTGCTTTCTCTGCCTGTCTTTGAGCTGGGACAACCGTCTTCTCCTGCCTTTGGGCTCAGATTCAGACCAGAGCCACACCATCAACTCCCTTAGGTTTCCAAGCTACTAAGTACAGATCTCGGACTCCTCAGCCTCCCTAATTGTATGAGCCAATTTTTTTATAATAAATCTCTCTGTCTGTCTCTCTCTCTTTCTATCTATTGATAGATAATAGATAGATAGATAGAGAGATGCAATGGATAGATAGGTAGGTAGATAGATGAATAGATAGATACACAGATAGATACACAGATAGATAGATGTCCTGTTTCTCTGCAGAACCTTGACTAACACACTACTCTTACAGAAAGAGCGTTTGGACAGTTTCTCATTTAATCCCTCTTCTTCCATATCTTTGTGATGGCAGACAGCATTTAAGGGAAAAGTCCCGTATGCAGCCCATCTTCCCCAATCATAACATTTTGAGCAATGAGTCATCCTCTGCTACAACTTCCAGTGTCGGGGCCTCTGACATTTATTTTCCCAGGGTGTCCAATGCCGCGTTTTCAGATAGTGCTTACGAGTAGTTTGATTTGAGGAGGTAAAGTCGGGGTACTGTGTGTGGACTATTTTAGAGAAAGGAGGACCATTGTTGTGTCCTTTTCTTTACGTTCTCATAATAAAAAATTAAAAGTCACTATGAATTGCATGCTTACCATTTTCCAGGATAGGAATGAACTTAACCAGAACTGAGTTGCCTAAGGGATGATGCAGAGTCATGTTGATAAAGGTGTGGGCCTGGTCCATTTGTCAGGAAAAGGTCGTGGACGTAGACTCAGTATTAACGAATATTGAGTGATTAAACAAGGGACCACGGGGGAGGTGGTGGCAGTGAATAGTGGCCGCCTGGCTGTCTGTTCGTTTGTTTGCTTTGGTGTGTGCTTGTGTGCGTTGATTTATCTTTCTTTGGGGAGCGTGTGCCTGTGGCTGGACCGCAAAGAGGTTTCAGGGTACGTGATGCATCGACTTTCTCACAATCCACTTGTGCAAGCTGCGTGTTGTATTGGGGGTGTCCCCAGCCGCCGGCTCAGGTCACTGAGCTAAACAGTGCACCAAAGGCCCCGGACACAGCGGGAATGCCGAGTCTCAGGCTGCACACTCACCGTTATTTGCTTTCCTGCTCAAAAACTTAGCTTGTGTGATAGGCCTCCTGAGGTTCACATCGGACCTACTTCATACACACGTAATTGCCAACCCTCCCACCAACACTGCTGATGGATTATGTGTCCCCCATTTTACACAATGAGTCTTGAAGAGGTAAAGCGACTCCTTTCAAGCCACATGGCTGGTAAGTGGTGGAATTAATACCTAAACTCTGGTTTTAAACCACAAGCTTTCCACTGAAATATGTTACCCATAATTTAAGTAGCCCTGATTTCTACTCTTCCAGGCCGAATATATAAGTAGCGCGGATTCTCTGGAAAGTTCAGAGCCAGCTTCCTCCTCCTTGGGGACACTGTTTTAAGTAGAAACTAAATGACCTAGAATAAAGCGTTGCTCTTGCCGTGGAGCCTTCACAGATGAAAGCCATCCTCTGACCCATGAATCCAACCCGCGCATACCACGCTGCCTGTGCTGAGGCCAGGGCTGGGCTGCGAATTCCTCTCTAAAATTCACTCACAGCTACAGCCCTTGTCCGTATTCAGCAGCACACCGCCTGTTCAGAAAATTAGGTCTGCCTGTGCTGTGTGTCCTGCATCTGGACCAATTAGCTCGAGCGTGTAGCTCATTGCGAAAAGGGGTCAAGTGTAGAGATTCAATACCTGAGAAGGCTGATAAGCACCGAGAGGAAAACGTGGCCCCTATGCTTTAGAGCAGTGGTTCCCAAAGTGTGGTCCCTGGCCCAGTGGCATCAGCATCACAGGGGAACTTGGGCCAAATTTAGATTCTTAGGACGCAAACCAGACCTGCTAACCAGAAATTCTGGGGGTGGAACCCAGCAACCTGGGGTTTCATAAGCCCTCCAGCTGAGTCTGAAAGATGCTCAAGTTAGAGAACTACGGGTTTCAAATATATTTGTCACAGCATTTGGGTACTTACTCAAAGGGGCAAAAAGGAGGTGGGGTTGGTTATGTCAGCGCTTCTCTATTCTAGGGGAAAAAAAATCACACAAATATCCAGTCTTCTCATGAAGCACCAGCCCTGCACAAAAATCAACACCATATTGCTTTCATTTTTAAAAATAGTGTTTTTTAAAAATAAAAATTTTATTTTAGAAAATAAATTAAAATAAAATAATAATATTTAAATAAATGTGTTTAAATAAATACATTAATAATTAATTAATTAAATTTTAACACTGTTTCCCAAAGGAAGGAAAATTTACTCACACTGATAGGGAGGTCATTTCAGCCCACCGTGGGATTCTGGAGAGGTGAGAAGTTTTATGATGACATTAAGTCACCCAAGAATGGAAAACCACTGCCTCATCTTGTTTCAAAAATTGCTGGAAGGTTCTGGGAACTTGACACCCATTGCTGTCTGGACCACAGGGTTAGACATAAGAATAGGTGGTAGGAGTGAGGGTGGGGTCCATTCTGATAGGAACCCCAGCCCCAAGGAGACTAGCGGATCTAGCACGCAGCCCCGTATCTGGTCCATCAACCCCCGGAGAGAGCCAGCCTGCGGGACATACACACATCTCCCCACACGAAGATGAAAAACTAGAGCGGTCTGCCTGGCTCTTGTCACTGGTGGACCTGACAGCTTTATATCCTCAGTGGAGGGAGGAGCTGGAAGGAGGTGCCATGAGTGTATCTGTGTGACAGGGAGGGAAGATGGATATTTTTATAGAGGAAGAAATACACTGAACAAGGGAAATTAGATGGGAAGACCATAAAGGTCTCAGGTTGGCAAAACCAATTAGTAGATGTTTACAGAAGATAACCCCTGAGGTCACATAGGATTTGCTTTGATGTCAATACTCTTGGGTTTGAAAAATGGATTAGCAACCTCCATACCACTGCGCCCTGGAGATACCCAATCCCCCTTCTGCTGGAGCCTCTAGCCAGCTGTGCACCCTTAGGCAGGTGATTTAAAGTCTCAGGCATTTCTGTGAGAGGAGAGGATTATATGAGATCACCCCAAAGGTCCCTTCCAGCTCTGACATGCCAGGAAATCCTCTATGACTTCTGGAAATTTGGGGGGACATTTCAGGGCTCTATCATCCATAATTTGGCTCCTTGGGATTTTCTGTGCGGGCTATGAAATTCCTTTACCGAATTTGGAGGGAAAGAGAGAGTTTCTCATTTTTTCTACACATAGTCTGCCTCAGCCGCTTGGAAACAGAAATCATTTAAATCTAAATGAGAACAAGCTCCAAGAAATATCCTCCCTCGGGGGTGTTCCCAGCTATCTGATGAGGTATGCCTTAATGTGAGCCATTGGTTCGAAAGCCAAAATCCAGAAGCTATGGTGTCAGGTCCAAAGTAATGTTACCTGATTCATGGGTTTTTGAAAATGTGAGTGTGTTCTCATGGATGCTATAGTTAAAAGTACAATGGGTGGGAATGTTTGGACATCCTGGGAGATTAAAAAGGGATTCTGGAAGGAGCAAAGAAGGACATGGATTTGGTATCTCACACCTCTCCAGAATAAAGTGGAGTCCAGGTAAAAAAGTGACACAAAAGTGGAGCTGGGGTCTGACCCTAAGTCTGCCTATAGACAAAGGAAGGGCTAGTTCTGTAACTTCTACTATTTCTGCTATGATGAAAATCAGCTGCTCCCATTAATTCAACCCCTCCTGTGTCCCAGCCACTATGCCAGCCAGTGATGTAACTTATTTCAATGAACGCTGTCAACAACTGTGGAAGGATGTCCTCAGTGTTTAACACCCGGCTCTCCATGTATGTTTATATATCAATATGTAAACAGAAAAAAAGCTCTGCTCTGCAGCTTTCTGCGAATTTTCATGGTGTAAAGACTCCCACCAATGACCACTTTCAAGCTAGCAATATTACATCACTGAATGCTGAGTCGGGAAAAGATGTGAATGAGGGTCTCCCATAGGCAGGAGCAAGCTGGCTCCACATACCCCTGGTCCTTATCTTCACTGCAAAGACGAAGATCCACGGAGAGTGACTTGGCCAAGACACACAGCAAGTAAATGTCAGAGTCAGGTTTTGCACCAGGCAGTCTGATTCCAGAACTTGGGCTGTTCATCATGATGGTTCACTGTCTATCCCTAAAGGATAGCAGCCTGACATTTGGGAGCATGCCTAATGCAAACATTTCCCTCCACTCGCTGACCACAACCTCCATTCTAAAGCGGTGCTTGGTTCAGTCACTTTACTGTCGTTATTTCTGCAGATTATGGGTACATGACCGAGAACTTGCTCTCCTCGAGGCTTCCCATCCTGCACCCCTATTTCCACCCAGATCCCCAATAATTCTGTCTGTCTAGGGTTCTACTCTCTTCTCATATGAATCCCAAGAAGAATCAGGAAATGTTCTGAACCCTTTAAAACCGTCTCTGTGGCCTTTCACCAAGTTCCGGAGGTTCAATATTCTTCAGTATTTTTTAATCAGTGAGTCAAAGACCACTTGATCAATGTTCACATGTGGATAGAGAAGGTTACACAGAAGTTTGCAGCCAGCTCAGAAAAGTTTCTATTTCCCACTTGACTCTCTATGGATGGATACACTTTTTTGGTGGAGTCACCGCCATCTGTCCTGTGAAGTTATGTTTCATGAAGCATTAGGGAACTGCGTCTGATTTGGACGGAATATCTCCATGTAATAAGATTCATGGAAAGTAGAGACCCCTCTCTCAAGGTCAGAAGCCCCCAGCTGCAGACCCAGCTCTGAAGAAGAGTCAACTGTTTTTATCTCGGTCTCCTCACATGGGAAAGAGGGATAGTAATACCCACCCTGCCGTATCTCTGAAGAGTGTTCAGTGGGTCTACACGAAATGGCTTTGAAAACTATAAAACACTGCACAAATATAAAGTGGTATCCTCCATCACAGAGGAATACTGACTAAGGGTCTGCGTCATTCTTCAAAATTCACAGAATCCTTTGGAAACAATGTTATGAAACTTTTACTTGTATAATTCTTCTCAGAACTCCAAAGAGATCAGTTTCTTGATAGGTGGAAAGTATCTTTCAAATTTAAGTGTCTGGGCTCACGTGTATAGGAACTACACTGAAATCCGTATTGATAGAAGCCACAAAACTAAAACCTGTCACTTATGTCAATCTAGATATTATTTGTATAAAATTTCATAGTAACTAATTCTTTTTAAAGAAGGGTTAATTTTAATTAAATCTCAGAATTCATTAAGATCTTAGTACAATACATATGTCCTTTCATTTTCTCTAAGGAAATCATAATACCAAAACACTGCAGTGAATATTAGAATTATAAACATAAGAATATAATTTAGTAGTTATTACTTCTTGATATTTTCCCAGAGATTTGTCTTTTATTGAAAAAAAAAGATGTAATTTACATTGTTTCATGCCTTAGAAAGGGGAAATCATAGCACCTTGGAAAATACACTGTGTAAAGCTCATCGTTTTTATGACTTTGATTTTATTTTGCCAAAAAATAGATCACTTTCAGGGAAAAAAAATCATAAAAATAAAAGTCAGTGCATGGGACATACTAAGCAAATATATCTCACATTTTTTTTTTTAGTTATTAAGGATTTCTATCAGATAGGTAAAAAGTTACATACAGTAGGCCACTTCAGATTTCTTACTCCAAACATAATTGAAACCAATCAAAAAAATATAACAACATTATGTTGATAAGAAAAAAAAAATCACTCAGAAATAGTTAAAACAGCTAAAAGGGGGAAAGGACAAGTAAATAAAACACAGAAGTTCGTAAGAGAAAGGAAATGCCTCTGGTGATGTAAATATACAATTTAGCCCTTTGGACCGACAGAGGCACTGACAATAAATGAACTAAACTCAATATTTTCAAAACATGTCAACCAAATGAATCATTGACTCATGCTTTTAATTACAGTTACAGTAGTTCTGGCTTATGGCACAGCGTTTTTTTTTTTTTAAATACATTCTTGAAGGTTAAAGATAAGAATTTGGTGGGAATTACTGTAAGAAGTTTCTCATTTTAATCTCCTGCCAAAACAGAACTGTATCATTTTAGATTTGGAGAAAATGCACTAAAGTGTGGCTCTCAAATTTTAGCAACACGAGAGTCAAACTCAGATAGCTGGGCCCCATCCAGGGAGAGTTTCTGATTCAGCAGGTCTGGGTGGGGTCCCCAATATGCATTTCTAGCAAGTTCCCAGGGGGTGAGGATGCTGCTGGCCCAGGGACCACACTTTGAGAACTGCTGTTCTGGAGTCACTAACTTGGTCCTTCTGATCTGTAGGATTTCTCCAGAGCTGGATTTGATGCGGGAACCTCATTCCCAGCCTGACTTCATCTTGCTGCTTCTACCGGCAGGATTGTCTGTGAGGATCACAGTCTTTGGAACGTAAGCCTTGCTAATAATAAGCAGCTTTTCTATACACCCTTGTGCAAAAGAAAAATATACATTAGCTAATTAGCTGTAATTGGACAGACCTGTTAGCAATAAAGTCTGTGCTAGGAGATGTAAAGAAAATCTGACATCCTTTTTTTTTTTTTTTTTTTAAGCCAGCCAACACAGACAAACTGGAGAAAAAGTGTAGGCGGGAAATTTAGCCCAAGAAAGTCTTCAAAATTAGGATCAGAAAATAAGTTAAACTTGACACTTCACAAAATTTTAAAATCATTTTATCTAAGTAATTAGCCAAAACACCTTAAAATAATGATACACCTTTCTCATAAATCACATTGCTTTACCGTGTATACAGCATATTTAATTATCAAAAGCTTGCACAGTGCTTACCACGGGCTAGACGTCATCCAAAGTGCTCTGCAGAGGAAACCTCACTGAATTCTCTGTCAAGGAGGCATTATTCTTCCCCACCCTCCCCCCATCTTACAAGATGAAGAAACTGGCACAGAGAAGTTAAGTGAATTGCCAAGGCCACACAGCTGGTAAAGGGCAGCCCAGGGATTTGAACCCAGACAGTATGAGTCTATAGCATTTATGCTCTTACCCACCAAGCTCTGATCCTTGATAATGAACTCAGGTTAAGACAATCTCATCATAAAAAACCTGGCTACACATTAGACTCACCTCGGAGGCTTCTGAAATATACTAATACCTGGACCTTCTCTGACCATTGAATCAAAATCTTTGCAGGTGGGGTCCAAGAATTGGTATGTGTTAAAGGTGCCCCCAGATGATGCTAGCGACAGCCAGGATTGAGTGTATTTCGCTACAATGGCAGGTGACTGGGCTGATCCCTCAGACCTGCTTTTTCTTTGGAAGCAGCTGGGAGAACGGCAATGCTGAAGGCTCTTCTATACATGCTGGGGAGGAGAACCCAAAGAGGGATGGTACCTGATGCTTTTCTACAGGGACGTGGCTCCAAAAAGCCAGACCTAAGAAAGAAGCAGGCAAGCACATGAGTTCTATCAAGACATTGGATTAGCCTCCCTGTGGCTTTGGGATACTGTTGATCAGACCTCTTTGCATTGACAGGTGTACTCTTCCTGTGCTTTTAGTTCCTTCTTGTTTCTTACAGAAGAAAACTACTTATCACACACACCTTGATTTTTCACCTTGGAACGTCTGACCTGAACCCTCTGGCCTAAACTCTGTGCCTTGTGTGTTACCCGGTGGGAGAGCATCAGTCCCCAGGCAGTGGATTTCAGGGAAAACTTAAGACATCTGGTGGTACGACCAGCCAGCCTGGTGAGGATTTGAGACTCACATCTACAAAGAATTGTGGTTGAAACTGTTATGAGGAAATGGCTGGCCTCAGGGTTACACAGTTTCCCTTTGAAAAATCCTTCCTGTTTCCTTTAAGCATAGGATGGCACCAGAGCCGCATTAAAACAAAAGTTACCACAGGGCTTTAATACACTTAAGTGAGATTAAAGAGGAAATGATTACTAAGAATTAAATGGCCAAAAAAACAAAAAAGAAAGTAATACTAATAGCGTAGTATTGGCACAAATTAGCACTCGGTAATTGCCGGTAAGGGCAGCAGGATCCTCTTGTCATCACATACAGACGTACGCGTCTCACCTTACCCTCCCAGCCTCTGCCATGCATCCTGTTCATCATCAAAGGAAATGAGCCTGGGAGTTAAGGACCTTCCTCCAGCACATGGCACGAATGGCAGGGGCAGAGTCGTGATTTGAACCCAGCTCTGATGCTAAATCAGGAACCAGATACAGTACGTATGGGGTCCCTTGTATAAAAATGAATTAAGAATTTCAGGGGCTTCCCTGGTGGCGCAGTGGTTGAGAATCTGCCTGCCAACGCAGGGGACACGGGTTCGAGCCCCGGTCTGGGAAGATCCCACATGCTGCGGAGCAACTGGGCCCGTGAGCCACAACTACTGAGCCTGCGCTCTAGAGCCTGTGCTCCGCAACAAGAGAGGCTGCGACAGTGAGAGGCCCGCACACCACCATGAAGAGTGGCCCCCGCTTGCCGCAACTGGAGAAAGCCCTCGCACAGAAATGAAGACCCAACACAGCCAAAATAAATAAATTAAAAAAAAAAAAAAAAAAAAGAATTTCAAAATGGCAGCAGAAGGTTTAATGCTAAACCAAGTGGGGGGGTCCTTCAAAATGCCGGGGCCGTGTGACTGCTCCTTGCTACTCACAGTGGGCTCAGAGCCAGCAGCATCAGTATCCAGAGAGCTAATTAGAAATCCAGTCTTGGGCCCCACCACAGACCCACTGAATCACAGTCTACATCTTGACAAGACTCCCCAGGGGGTCTGGGCGCCCCTTAAACTTGAAGAGGCATCACTGCTCTGAAGACTGAGCCCTCCCACCCCGTGCTCGCCTTCATCAGACAGATTTCCAGAGCACTGGGCTGTGCTCAAGCATCTCTGCGTCACCACCCTGGGGTGCACACATGACCACGTTCTTTATTTCTCCAGCTAGTTATACGTGTACCGTCTGCACAGGAAGCCATGCCTCTCCTCCGTGCGTCCTTCCTTCCACCTCGGGAAAGTCTGAGCCACCCGGGCAGGCAGGTCATAAGCCCCCTGAGAGATGCAGGTCCACAGCTGCAGGGATGCCCTTGTTGGCTTGTGTCCGTAGTGAACCCCGAGTTGGGCTCGTTGAGTTGTTCTTTCTTTCTTTTCTTTTTTTTTTGTCTGCATCAGGTCTTAGTTGAGACATGCGGGATCTTTGTTGCAGCGCACGGGCTTCTCTCTAGACGTGGCACGCAGGTTCCAGAGTGCGTGGGCTCTGTAGTTTGCGGCACGCGGGCTCTCTAGTTAAGGTGCGTGGGCTTAGTTGCCCCGTGGCATGTGGGATCTTAGTTCCCCAACCAGGGATTGAACCCAAGTCCCCTGCGTTGGAAGGCGGATTCTTTATCACTGGACCACCAGGGAAGTCCCTCGTTGAGTTGGGTTTTTTTGTTCCTGCTCATTTCCCGGGATGTTGTTGCCAAAGCACAACCACACGCCAGGGTCTGAAGGTCCCTGATCCAGCCTTTGCCTAAGGTGCACCTCCACGCTACCCACGCAGACAATCCTTCCCCCTGGAGCAATGCCCTGTGGGTCCCTGGCACGATTTGCTGGCTGTGGAACTATCTGGGACCATCACAATCCACGAGTGAGACTCTGGCAACATTGAATATCCAAATGTTCGGAACCCTCATCTGTTTCCTCCCAGTAAGTTCCTGTGACAAGCAGAACAAGGGCCCCCAAAGATGTCCACATGCTTGTCCCCAAAACCTGTGACTATGTTACCCCACATGGTGAAAAGGACTTCCCAGATGTGACGAAGTTAAAGATCTCAAGATGGGAAATTGTCCTGGATCATCCAGGTGGGTCCCATGTCATCACAAGCATCCTTAAACGAGGGAGGCTGTAGGGTCACAAGGGTCCTTATACGAGGGAGGCTGGAGGGTCAGAGTCCGAGAAGGAGATGTGGCAAAAGAAGCCGAAGTTGGATTGATGTCGGGCCACTAGCCCAGGGATGTTGGCAGCCTGCAGAACGTGGAACAGGCAAGGACCAGGCTCTCCCAAGAGCTGCCCCAAGGAATGCAGAGCTGCCAATTCATCTTAGACTCCTGGCCTCCAGAGCTGTGAGAAAATACATTTGTGTTGCTTTAAGCCAGTAAGTTTGTGGTCATTTGTTAGAGCAGCAACAGGAAACTAATACAGCTCCTAAGTAAATGTTTCTATCTCTTCCTGAAGCAACCGGCTCAGTGTACGAAGGGATTTCGGGCAGGGCAGCCCTCAGCCGGCTTCCAGATCCCCTAACACCCGTCTCCCGGTAGAAGAGGCGTTTATCACATACCCAAGAGAGGGCACTCACGTGAATTTTCACCGCTTAGTAATGTGCTCCAATGAGTGATTTATTGCCCTAGGTCAGTTTACTTCTAGGAATTAATACTCCTAGAAATATTAATAGAAAACGCTGGCTTAATTTGAAAATTCCACCGCATCAGTCATGAGGCTACCCAAGACATTGCAGAAGAAGTGGGGATGTCCACTGAGCCACTCTTCCACTTACTTCAAAGCTTCCTTCCCCTCCCTCCCTGCTTATTCCAAACTGGGGGTCTTCCTAAGTTCAAGGCTCTCCCCACCCCACAGAGCCTGTTGACTTGTCCCATCCAAGGACACACGGAAATTTTCCACTTCCATTGCAAATTTCCCAGGACCTCTATGGTGACTCCCCTCACTTCTGATTTTGGTCAAAAGTACAGGTATTGTCCCCAGGTGATGGGAAGGAGAGTACAGGGTGACAGGTGTCCCCTCTGACCAAGGGGGGTGTCCCCGTACACCTGAAAAGCACTTCGATCCTGTCTGCATATTTGAATCCCTTGGAGAATTTACCAAAAATACCCCACGTGAATCAATTAAATCAGACTCTCTTGTGGTATGGCTTGGACATCTAAACTTTAAACCCATCTTCCAAAATGTAGCCCACCCCTGACTTCATGATGATCCTCTCAGGAGATGAATCCTTCAGGTGAGGGGGCTACCCTGCAGAACCCAGCACAAGCTTTTCATACCAGAGTCCTGCCCTAAACTGAGAGTAACCTATGGGGACTGTGGCTTGGTAGGCACTCAGAATCTGCAGGTGCCTTTGATGCCATCCCCTTGGGCTCTCAGTGCTGACGCTGCCATTTATTAGCAAAGACATCTCAGCTCACTTAGCCTCAGCTTCCTCATCTGTAGAATAGAATGACAGTCCTTAATTCTTGGGGCGAATGGGAGAATTGAGTCATATACCAGCGCTCCCTGTAAGCACCCACCATGAATATCGTGGTGCCTCTCTGTGTTCCTCCTGGAGCCTGGGGCTTGGGCTGGGCAGGGAAGCAGCTCCCCACGTACCCAGCTGCTGGGCTGTCCTGCTCGAGGACAAGCCAAGAGGCACTTCACCCATGCCTGTTCTGCCCCATACCTGACCTGTACACCCTGCGGTCACTGCACGTTGACGGACTTCCTGAAGGCAGTGCAGTAATTGGGTGTTAAAACACCCAAGGTCTAGGCTGGGTGCAGAGGACAGACATCTGTTGCCTTGGAGTCTACAGGAATGGCCAGCCCCTCACGCCCCTTCCACACAAGGACGATTGGTGATGCAGATGCTGTACCTGGATTTGATAATTGATGATTGAAATGGTTACAGCGCTTGGCTTTAGATCTTGTTCCAAAGGCAGTAAATGTTACCTGGCACACACCAGGTTGTCATAAACAGCCAAGGATGGAACCTTTCAGAGATACCTCCTCTTCAACCTTCCCCAGTGGGAGGACTTTTTGTGAGTGGGTATCATGCAGTGGAGGATGGATGAAAGCTCTTCTCCAGAGCAGCAAGCGTCCTGTCTCTGACCTCAGAGTCTGCTTGAGGACCGTGTTCTGCTCGGGGGAGAAAAATGGTGACCTTCGTATTCAAAACACCCAGGCAAGGAAGGGGCGGCAGTTGACAGGAATGTTTACAGTGTGAGGTGGACCTTCTCCAAGGCCTCTGGAGGGTGACCCAGCTCCCAGATGGGCCTCACATCCTGCAGCCCCAGACAGAAGACAGATTTTGGAGTGGGATGAAGAGAGACCAGGAACCAGACAAGGAGAGGAAGGGGTATGACGCGCTGCCTGTCTCTACAAAGCCCAGATTGCAGCCTGCAGGGGACAGGTGTGACACGATGCCAGGAGCTCTGCTATCTCCTTTCTGAAGCTGTGTGCTGCGGCAGGAGAAATACCCTGGAAGAAATTAGCCAGAGTGATGCTCTCCCTGCAGGGGAGGGTGTGTAAGATTCAGAGACGGGGGTGCTCCTTGAGGAGCCGCCAAAAAGAGCTTTTCCGGAAGTCTAGGACTACAAGATGTTTCTGCGGTCCTTCTGTAAACACCGTGAGAACCTCAGCACCGTGTAAACTACGTATGCACAGTGGGAAAAGCTTAACTTTTGAACACCACTGATTCTGTGGAACCTTCACAAAGGTACGAGAGATGATACAGGTGAGAGGTTGAAAAAACCCACAGGGCACATTTTCAGGCTGGAAAGGAGCTACGGAGGTTGAGATGGATGCTGCTGAACTCACTGCAAGAATCCTGGTCCTCTTGACAGAAATGGGAAAATTGGGAAACCGGTGTAGGAAAAATCTCCCATCCCTAACAGGGTGAGTCAAGTTCAAGTCGAGGTGTATTTACTGAGCTTTTCTCTCATGAAAGGCACCTGACACAGAGCAAACATAAGACACCTGTGGATGTTCAAAGGAGGAAACGTCTTTTGAGGTGAGAACATCGTCCATGGCATGCGGGACAGCCGTCTCCCACGAGGCTTTGTCAGGTGGCATTACTTGGTGACTTTCAACGTTCAAGGTTTGGCTCCCAGCCTTGCGGGGTCAGAAACTTGTTCTTTCAGCATCCTGGGGCTGAGGAACAGATGCGTGAATCAAGATCCAAAGACGAAGCTTTAAAACCAGTGTTCTAGCTTAATAATTTACAATGAGAGGTGTCGTCTACCAGAACTTCACCTCTCGGCGTGGACAGCTCATTCCTTCCTTATGGGCAAACCTACATATGAAGCCAATTCATAATCACAAGTCTTCTTATTGGGAGAGAAATCAGAAGGAGAAGCAGCTCAGGTTACTTTTTAATGAGCAAGCTGAGAAGGGCTGATGTCAGATGGCCCCGTGATGAAACGGGTTCCAATGGGCACGGAAGCCACATCCAACCTCCCACTCCCTCTCTCTCTCTGAGACTATGCCTGACACCATCAGGGACTTTCCATCTCTGCACTTCACTGGGGAACCACCACACACACCATTTTCAGAATGATGCATTCTTCTCCAGACAATGGGTTACAGTAAAATGCCTGGGGCCATCCTGCTTCTCTTTCCTAGCATCTCTCTCACTGGGTCCATTATGTGTCAACATCACAACACTAATTGAAACCAATCTAATTTTCACATTTGTGTTGGGGGTAATGCCTGAAGGTACTTCTGACCATATCCTATGAGAGCCACCTTAAAGATATGTGGACCGGAAAGTAGAAATGAGATTTCTATAAGAGGCTGATTTCTAAGGCAAGGAAATGAAGGGGAGGGTCTAAGGATTGAAAGGGCGTGTCCAAGGGAAACCTGCAGAGAGGCGTGTCAAAGCTTGAGGCTTTGGGAATGTCTAAAGTGTAAGAATCATAAAAGCAAGCCAGCAAGTACTGAGGGAATGGAGGCAATGAGATGACAAAAGACCAAAAAGAGAAAAATTCCAAAAGAGAGAAGCCAAGAATGGCACAGGTTACTGACACAGCCATAAGAGGGTCTGATAATACATTCTGTAGATTAAAACGTGTTTGTGCCCTTTTTAAGACAAGATTTTTTTTAAGCAACAGGTAAGAATGTCCATTGTAATGAGAGATACATTTAAAGACTATCCTGGGGACTGAAAACTAAGCACTTCACTATGATTTATGTGTTTCACATTTATCGCCAATCCAACAAGATTATGATGTTTGGATCTAGAATTGATCTGGATGCTACCTCTTTCTGACTTACCCTGAATCTGTATTTTGAAGTCTCCTGGGATAGTATAAAATTGCAGAACAAACTTGTTAATAAAGCTCCTCCCAGAAGTTTGCTCTCAACTTCCAAAAGCGCATCTCTAGTTCATTTATCGCTAGTTCATTTGAATTAGGATGTGAAACTGTATGAAAGGTAGATTTTCCATTCTTTAGATATTAGAGTTCCATTGTTCTTTCCCCTAATCAGAAGTTTTCTTGACTATTCATGATACTAAAACAATTTATGACTGAAATAGCCTCCTTTCTCCTCTTCACGTTGGACTTTAGCCAGAAATTACATGACAGGACAGGAGGGTAACAATCCTCTTAAGAACCTATCAAAAGACTTATTTCTGATGAAAAACTAGGTTTACACCAGAATATGTAGGGGGCAGTTGAACCTCTTGGAACACATACAAAAATTCCCCTTTAAACACTAATTTAAGATATATTGGGGTTTCCCTGGTAGCGCAGTGGTTGAGAATCTGCCTGCCAATGCAGGGGACATGGGTTCGAGCCCTGGTCTGGGAAGATCCCACATGCCGCGGAGCGACTAGGCCTGTGAGCCACAATTGCTGAGCCTGCGCGTCTGGAGCCTGTGCTCCGCAACAAGAGAGGCCGCGATAGAGAGAGGCCCGCGCACCGCGATGAAGAGTGGCCCCTACTTGCCGCAACTAGAGAGAGCCCTCACACAGAAACGAAGACCCAACACAGCCATAAATAAATAAATAAATAAATTAAAAAAAAAAAAAAAGATACATTATTTTTAAACAAAATGACCAAGCACCGGGGACATCTACAATTTGAAGAAAGATCCCAGGTTTATCACAGAGTATGCAACAATCTTGAAGAAACAGTGTCAGTTAACAGTAAGAAAAGTCAGACCAAGGGGAGAGTTTTGAAAGGAAATATTGTTTTAAAAACTAATTGTGCCCTAGAAGAGATCGTCTCTCTAAAATGCTCTTAGATAATGGTCCCCTGCCATTTCCACTGAATTCTGTCCTCCCTAATTTGAAATATTATAGTTTGGAAGTATCCAATAATACACCCAACGTGGGCTTCAGGCCATGCATTTGATAATGACTTCAACATTCCTCTACTAGGTGCCCAATAATGAGAAGTGGACATTGCCTGTGACAAGTAATGTGCTGGAAAAAAAAAATAAGGAGGGAGGAGAGAGGCAAAGACCTAAATCTCACAATAAATTCTAGAACATTCTCTAAGCATTTTATTCCAAAGTCTTGAACTCTGTTGCCCCGAGCGTCACATGATCACCAGTACTTTGCTAAGGGTGACCTCTCCCGCAGAGAGGTAAAGGATTCAGCAAGACATGAAAATTTTAAAAATTAATAAATAAGTGATTCTCCCCTAGGAAATCAGTCTTGGTTGGAACATTTCTTTGGCTTAGCACATAAGCACTTATCCTTTTAGCCCTAAAATGAACACCAGTGAAATTAGGAAGTGTCTGAGTTCCACAGCAGACTAAACAGGATAGGAGATAAAAAAAAAAATTAAAGAAGAAAACACAGAAAGCCTGAAAAAGGGAAAGAAAAATTGACATGTAATCTCTCAAGTTGGCTGACACCTCATCACGTGAGCTACAGATAGCCATCCTGACCTTCATATGCTACATGGGACATCGAAATGAGTGAGGCAATCGATTGCGAATTCCTTCATTTTCCTTTTAAAATTATTATTTTTAATTTAAAAAAGCAAATGGAAAATGTATATTTTGATGAGGTACGGTGTTATTTTTTGAAAGTCAGCTGAAGGACGACTGGATAGCACAGCAAAGTCTGCTAAATGGGCTGAGCCCCTAGAATGTGAGTTTTGTTACTTCTTTTTTTCTGTGTGGGCTTTTTTTTCGTTGTTTTGGTTTTGGTAGACTTTGAATTTGGTTGTTTGGAGGAATGAACATCATTGTTTTATTCTGGAGGGAAGTTCTTGATGGTGTCTGATGATGTGTTTTTCCCCCCAAAGCTGACTTAGATATTAAAATTTGGTGCTTATAAGAAAGAGTTAAAAAAATAATGAATAGCAATGCTTCGATTAAAGTTACAAGTGAGAAGAAAAGATTTTTCCTACACCAGTTTCCCAATTTTCCCATTTCTGCCAAGAGGACCAGGATTCTTGCTGTGAGTGAGCTCAAGGATCGGCAGCATTAATCTCAACCTCCTTTCTCCCCTGAATATGTGTCCTGCTGATATTTTTCAACCCCTTGCCTGTCTCATCTCCTTTTTTCCACCCTCACGGACCTAATTCTGGACTTATCAGCTCATGCTGGAATAAACGCAGTGGCCCCTTTACCATCACCCTTGCCCCTCAAGTATTTTCTAAACTCCTCCATCAGGTGTACCTCTTATTGCCAGTTAAATCACATCCAATCCCCTCATGAAAGTTGTCCATAATTTGGCAGACACCACCTACTCGTCTTGTTTTCACTGCTCAGACACATCCCGTACACTCACTGTCCTGTGGTCCATCTGTTATCAGTTCAAGATGGCTATCGGTTCACATAGCTGGCAAATTTCTGCTCAGCCAGGACCGCGGGATGGGCGTCTCTTCATGACCACAGGCTGTTTGGGCTTCCTCACGGCACGGTAGCTGGGTTCCGAGGGTCAGCATCCCAAGAGAACCAGGAGGAAGTTGTATCACATTTCATGACCTAGCTTCAGGAGTCAAACAGTGTCACTTCCACTCTAGTCACGAGGCCACCCAGATTCAAGGGAAGAGAACATCGTCACCATCCCGCAGTGGAAGGAGTGTCAAGTCACACAGTAAAAAACATGTAGAACTGCAGATGCCTTTTTCGGCTACATGCAGCATAGGAATGGGTGACTGGTTTAGGAGAGCAGTCAAGGAACACTTCTTATCCAGTGGAGCAATGCATCATGGAATCACATTCTCCGATCTTGGAGTTTTCCATCTCATCTTAGAACTGAGACAGCTCAGACAAACAAAAATTGTGACTTTCCCAAGTCATGGTTAGTGGCAGATCTGGGATCAGCTGGTAGATTTTTATTCAAGAGGTTTTGATGGGGGTTTGAAAATGTATATGTTTAATAAATGTCCAAGATGATTCGTATAAACAGGCAAATTCGCGGAACACTGAGCTGAAACTTGCCTCTCACTGTGCCTGTAGTTACCGAACGACACATGGGCAGTTGGTTACCAGAAATCCAGGAGGGCGTGGTTGCATAGCCTGAATATTTAAGGTCCTCTCCAAATGGAAGGCATTATTATTAGTCCACAGCCCGGGTGCACACACTAATCTCCCTGGATAATTAGGAGAATGACTAGTCAGGTTCCCATCCTGCCCTGGAGAAACGGGAATCAAGCACCAACTTGTTGGGGGAAATTGAATCCATGCTGGTGTGCTGGCTTGCTGCCTTTTCCCCTCGGATGATTCAAGAAGAAAGTAGCCTGTTGCCACAAGCAGAGGGTTCAGGTACCAGCTGCGACTGGGAACCGGCAGAGGCAAGAGTGCCCTTCGTTATGCAATTATCCATAATTAGGTGCTCATTACTATTTTATCAGCGGGGAGCCAGCACCCACCTGCGCAGCGCTGTCGCGGGGACTGGCAAACAAGTGAAACAGAGCCTTGCTTTTTCTCTAAGAACGTGACATCTTAAACCAGCAGTTCCAACCTGCACAGGGGATGAGTTTGCACCGACACGCAGACAGATGCAGGTGCACGGGGGCCAACTGTTTCAATTATGCAGATGCCATCATCCTTGTGTCGCTTTAGGTTGTGCTTGGGGTAGATGGATGATATAGATTGAGGACAGATGGAAGGAGGGATGCTACTTCATCCTCAGTGAATGGAAACTAGTGTCTATTCAGAACGAGCCTCCTCAAGTTAGAAATGAGGGCTTTTGGGCGGTGAGAATTCTGACATTCAGACTTGCTCACTTTCTCTGTACAAGAATTCCTCATCTATGAAGTACCTCCTGGACCCATATTCAGAGTGAGGGCTCTCTCTGTCTTAATCATCCTTTTACCTCCTGGCACCCAGCACCTGGGAAACGTTGGGCATTCACCATCTATTTCAATAAGTGGGGATGTCGGGATAAACACAAATGTTAGCCACAGAAGACTTATAGGGAGGGTTGAACTTTAATTCACAGAGAAGATGCTTGTGATGAGTTTGTTAAATACGGGGACAGGAAAACAAAAGTCGAATGCTTAAACCAAGTATGTAGGGAGGGGGGCTACTTTTCATGGGTAAATAAACAAGAAAACTATGGACTTTGAATTAATAGAATCTGAATCAGTAAGGGTTAACAGGCGAAGCGAATCAAGCACCTTCAAAATCTGTTTTCACCAAAGTGAAAACGTTTGGGTACTTGTATCCCAGATATGACTAATGCTTTGCAGAATAATTCAATCTTCCCTGTCTTCCAGAAAAGAGAACGTATAAGAGTTAATGTACTGATTTAGCTATTAAAATGCATTGTAAAGTACCACTAGTCAAAAGATTCTGGTGCTAGCACACCAATAGACACAAGTATTTTTAAGTGAATACAAGTTCAGAATTAGTCTCAGCATATGTCGGGGTTCTGGAATTAGTGATGATGACTGCACAACTGTGAATATACCAAAAAACACTTCATTTTACACTAAATATACACCTAAAATATAAATTTTGAATATGATAAGGGTGCCACTTTTTAAACACTTCAGAGATAGCATTGGTTCAAGTGAATTGATATCGAAGGAAAAGAACAGAGCATCAGTTTACGTATTACACCAAATTGATTGAAAATCTAAATACTGAAAAAAAAAACCCCATAAGTATTTTAGACAACAACCCAGGCAAACTATTTTTTATGATCTCGTTGTGGAAGGAACTTTTAAAGCTTTATAGAAGTGCTCCAAATCAAAATTGAGAAATTTAAAACATAATTTTAAACTTGCATAGTGCATAGCCAAAAATTTTTTAAATATCACGTACAAAGTCAGCACAAAAATGTAAAGGAAAGAAAAAGTTGCAGCATGTGATGAAGGGCTAATTTTTGTGACATTCAGAACTCACACAAATCAATTTTTTTAAATCACCCAATGATCAGAGGTGACGTCTGTGCAGAGGTGGTGATGAAGCGGACCAAGGCAGTGGGAATAGAAAAGAGCAAACAGTCCCCGAGGTGGTTAGGCTTTTTAACACCCCAGAGTGTTCCATTTGCTCTTTGCCATAAAAATGACAGAATTGGGTGAAGGGTTTGCACCCCTTGTTAGCCATTAGCATTAACAACAAAGATGAAAGACCTCAAAGGCCATTTTTGTCACTGAGATCTGAATTTATCTCCCTTTGTTGAATCTTAAATTAATAGTTAAATGATGGCAAGGCCTGTACCAAGGAGGTCATGTTTCCAGCCAACATTTCCTAAAGCCATGAGATATCAGTGGTTTCCCCCCATAAATTTGGAAGCTGGAGTCTGACAAGTCTAATGGTGCGGGGGGATCCACACTCAGTCACATTATCTTAAGTTTATCTTTCAGCAGCAGATGTAAGCTGCTCGCCTACCTCTTGTAACTACCCAACAGGATGCAATGTAAGAAGAGCTCATATATGGAAGCTTTAGTGGAGAAAATCCTTTTAGTTTTTGATCTTCTCCTTTTCCAGAAATTCTGACAGTTGCTGGAAACCATTATCTACTTACCAGGGTTTAAGTGTTGCTTAGATCTCCTTGATTACTTTTAAGCTAAGATCCAGTTGAAAAGAGAGAACAAAGGAAGTTTGTTTGTTTGTTCCAAAGAAATTGGTTGGAATAGTCCTAAAAGACCCTGCGTATTCCATTTTGGTCAAGGGAAGGCCTTTAATTCCACCTCCTGCTTTTAAGTCTCAGTGTAGATAATACTTTTCTAAATAGCCTGTTTATTATGCTGCCTTTTTAATAGCATAGCAGTAGTTTCCGGAGAGCAATAGGGACTGAGAAAGAATACTAACATTTATTGAGCACCAGTAGTTTACAGGGTGCTGTGCTTTTTCATGTATGTTGCAATTTAACTCTCTTAATAACCCAGTTTGGCAGAAATTATTCCCATTTTACAGATGAAACTATTGCGTACAAGCGCTGGCACCAGCAGCATCATTATCAACTGATCTGGAGACCCCAACTTGAGAACCATTGATTAAGTAAGACCTTGCTTAAGTCTTTGATAGTTCTGCTTAGTATGCCATCATACCTTCATGCGATTTATTCATTCAAACCGATACTGGTGGCACAGTGGTTAAGAATCCACCTACCAATGCGGGGGACACGGGTTCGAGCCCTGGTCTGGGAAGATCCCACATGCCACGGAGCAACTAAGCCCCAGCGCCACAACTACTGAGCCTGCGCTCTAGAGCCTGTGAGCCACAACTACTGAGCCTATGAGCCACAACTACTGAAGCCCATGTATCTAGAGCCTGTGCTCTGCAACAAGAGAAGCCACCGCAATGAGAAGTCCGCGCACCTCAACGAAGAGTAGCCCCCGCTCACCACAACTAGAAAAAGCCCGTGCGCAGCAACGAAGACCCAATGCAGACAAAAATAAATAAATAAAATAAAATTTAAAAAAAGAAGTTATCAAGAGATCCATTTCTTGCTTTTATAGAGCATTTCATCTTTGGGGGAGAGACAAATATTAAACATATTTATGTGAATAAATATATCATTTTAAAATTGTTATAAATGCTACGAAGGATTGTAGAGTGCAACGAAACTCAACGAGAGAGTTTTCATCTGGGCCCCCAAGGTTAAGAAGTGGGACGTGAGGAGGGATGCTAGAAATGAAAGAGATCTGGAAGAAACAGCATCCATAGAAAGAGCGCCTGTGATAACAGAGAAGGCCAGCGTGGCTGGAGGTTATCACCAGGCAGATGTCAGGAGGTGAAGCGTGAGAGGTTAGCGGAAGCCAAATCATGGAGCGTGTAGTTGGTTATGGAAACAATTTTGGACTTGATCCTTAAATCATTCTGGAGCTGTCGGGCAGGTTTAGGCAGGGGAGTGACATAATTGCTTTGCATTATTTTAAGATCGCTTGGTTGTTAGAAAATAGAGTGGAGAGGGCCTAGGGAGCATGTAGGGAAACTAGTGAGGAAGTTAGGACCGTGGCCTAGGTGACAGATGAGATGGGGTTGGCGAGAACTCATTGTGTGTGTATGTGCGTGTGTGCGTGTGTGCACGCACATGCGTTCCCAGGCTTTGGAGAAACGATAACAGAAAATCTTTTGGAGAAGATAATAGAAATCTGGAATCAATGAATCCAGATTTGAGCAGCTGGAAGGATGGGGTGTTATCTACCAAGAGGGAGAAGTCAAGGCAGCAGCAGATTTAGAAGAGGTTTGGGGGAGGGTGAGGGTGAGAGTTCAGTCCTGAGAACGCAGAGGCAGAGATGCTTCAGCGAAGCAGGTGGCGCATCGGCAGCTGACTATGTGATTCTGAAGTTCGGAAGACGGGTCTGCACTGGAAATACGAATCTGGGCACTGTACGTACCACTTTACATACACTCTGTTTCATTTAATACTCACCATCACGTGAGGAAGGCATGATTATTGTCATTTTATAGATTATTTAAGACTTAGCTTAAGCACTTTGCCCAGGTTCACAGCAATGTAAAGTGGTAGACCTGAGATTCTGACCCACGAAGTCTGATCCGGGTCAGCTCTACTGACCGCCCAGGGGATGGGCCCCCTGTAATGGTCCATGTGGTCACTGCATGTGTCCTGCAGAGGCAGGTATCTGCTGTGAGGGAATCTCTGGGAGTCAAAGGCCTTGATATTATATCCTGCGCAGCTTTGTTTCCCCAGGCTTGCACCTCACAGATCTTCTACTTCCCATCAGGTTACATCCCAATAAGCCCATGTCGTTAAGTCACAAATGCACTGAATTCACCTAACCCACCACACACCACAGCTTAGCCTAGCCTCCCTTCAATGTGCTCAGAACACCTACATTAGCCTACAGTTGGGCAAAATCATCTAACACAAAGCGTGTTTGATAATAAAGTGCTGGATATCTCACCTAATGGATTGAATACTTTACCGAAAGTAAAAAACAGAATGGTTGTCTGGGTCCAGAATGGTTGTAAGTGTCGGTTTTTCATCCTGGTGATGGCAGGGCTGGCTGGGAGCTGTGGCTTCCCTGCCCAGCATCACGAGAGAGGACTGTACCACGCATCACTAGCCTGGGAAAAGCTCAGAGTTCAAAGCATGGCTTTCTACTGAATGAGTATCGCTTTTACACCATCTTAAAGTAGAAAATTGTAAGTTGAACCATTGCAAGTCGGGACTGTCTGTAAACACAGGCATAGGAGTCTACTTCATAGAGACTCTATATTTTTATTTAAACTATCCCTTGTTTATGCAAATCTAGATGTCCCCCCTTTTATCCTACTACTGTTGTTTGCAATGAACCCTCTAGTAGGAGTGTTTGTAGGAGTGTACAGATTCCATTAGTATGATCAACCCCAATGAGGGAGTTACTGAGTCAAAGGATTTTCACTCAGGTAGCAGCCACACTGCTGTCCAAAAATACATACTCCCGCCAGAATTAAAAGAACATATCTGTTTCCTTGCATCTTTGATAACACTGGGAATTATTAAGCTTATAAATTTGCACCAATCTGATAGGAAAAGTATGATGGCTCATTGTTCAATATTATATTTATTCCACTGAGTGGACAGTGGAATACTGATCACTTTTTTCTATAAGCTGCTGCTTTTTATATCTTGCCCATTTTCCCACAGGGTCATTATTCAGCTTCTGACTCACTTATAAGAGTATTTTATGCATTAAGGAAATTGGTTCTTTATCATGCATCTTTTACTTTCATATGCTTAGAAGTTTCCTGGCCCGTGTATGAGGAACTTAACATGAGTTACCAAAATGTAGGGAGAGAAGGTAATTAACTTTTCACTTCTCATCACTGGTACTATAATTTTTAACTTCTGTAACTGTATTGCTGTTGTAATTTAAAAGGCCACGCCCACTTCTCTCTCTCGGGATATTTTACACCAATGAACTGAAAACATGCATTTTTTAACCAGAGATACAGGGGTCTCTTCTATTTTTCTTTTTTTCCCCCATCTCTCTTCTTGTTGCTTTAAGCTCCCAAGTTGCGAGTTAAGAGCTCTTTTGAGTCCGGAGAACCAGAGTAAAATTCTTTTGGGGGCCACGCCAGTGTTAATGGGTAACATTCGGTGCAAATGCCTCCTCCGTTTCCACATCTGCAGCTTTGTACAGGCCTCACCTCCGAGATGCCTGAAAGTGTGAAGCCAGCCAAGGCGTAATGTGTATTAGCAACACAAAGAGTGCACAAGGGGAGACGCGGGGACAAGCGTAATTTACTAAAGATTTATTAGACCTCATGAAATCTGCCCGAACCTCCCATTTTTCTATCTCATCAGCCCACGTCTAAATAGGATGGCTTTGTTAGCGGGCGATGGTCATTTAGAATCATCCAGCAACAAATCTCGCTGCTTAAAAAGGCGTACCGACGGGAAGCAGCACGTTGGAGAGAGTTCATGCTCAGAACACAGAACCCCAAATCTGGAAATATGGAAATGAGGGGATGCTCCAGTCTCTCCAGGGACCTCCCCTTGACTTTTGTTTGTGGTCTAAGTCCTTTGGTGTGGTTTGTTTACTGCAGGATGTGAATAAAGCTCTGGGGAAGGTGAGGTGAGGTGCTTTCACAGAGCAGCCTGGAGCCTGCGAGGGTGGTTTTCAGGGTGCCACATGTGCCGCGTTTTGGGAAAACGTTGCCCAAACCTTAAGACTCAATGGAGCACATTCGATAGTACTTTAAATCTCAGCTCAGGAGAACAAGACCTCTCTGGGGCTACACAAACGTCAAAATAGCTTCTCCCTAATGTGAATGAAAGGTAAAAGTTATCGGGGCTTGGTTTTCATTTAGCCTCAGGCTTGCAGCTCATTAATAGATGTTGGAAAACTCTCCTGGATTTTATAACTAGGAATGTCCCTCTGGGCTGCCTTAATGCTGCCGGTGTCCCGAGTCTCTGTTTGCCCATCTGTGCGGTGGCTTGATGTTGAAAGCTCAGGACAAAGTAATGCGTCAGGGAAAAAGGTGAAGGCTTACCGATTTCTCCCCCTGGAAAGTGATCTCACTACCCTCAACTCAGCTTTGGAACTTAAAGGATAAAGGGAGGGTTTTGTCCACCTTCATAAAATTCTCATCGTGCTTATTGCTGAGGTGATTTAAAAAAAAAACCACATTCTCAAACTTAACAAGAAGAGGGATGAATTGTGCCTTCTGTTGGTCTTAAAAGTAGTTAAGTAGGAGTAATGGGATACAGTCAGATGAGAAAGGCCACAGCGGGAACATCCACGATCAGGCCCCTTGAAATCAGCGCCAGGGCAGAAGAGGAATATATGCAGAGCGAATAGCATATCATCCAAAGGGCAACGCGTTCTTGGCTTTTGATAAAGAATTTGGAGGAAGCAGGAAGACAGGCAAAACACTCTGCTTTAAGCCATGCCTGGTGGTTCTGGTGAATGTCTAGGGCCAGCAGCGAATAGCTTTAAAACAACATTTATGTCCTCATCATCACGTGTTTGACTGTGGGTTATAGGTGCACACCGGCCTTCATCTGTCATTGCCAAAATCTCTTTCTACACAATGGGACAGTCCTCCATGAATGCAAATTAAACCACAATTGTCTTGTCTGTAATTGTCTCAACTAGCAAATTGCCTTTCTTTGGTGAAAAGAGCCCTCCCGAACTCCTTGCTTGTCTACCCCTAAGGGCCCAGTACATGCGCCATGCTTTATCTCTTTCTTGTGGCTTTTATCCACACAACATTAAAGGGACTCTCTTCCCTTTATGCAGGCAAATAAAAAGTAGATTTAGAGAACAAAGATGAAAAGCACACATTCCCCTGATGGCATACTTCAGAATCCAGCGGCCTGGTTGTCAGACGCTGGCCAAGTTAAAAGTTGCACGGAGTCCCCTGACATCAGAAATTCAGATGAAAAAATGAAATCAAGCGTGTGCCCGTGAGGACTTGTAGTACATTAACATGAAGTTGTGTCATTGGCAGCTCTTGAAAAGGGATTTCCAGGCCTGCCTTTTAGCCTTGGTTAATGGGGAAGAAGAGCACCAGAGCTACAGGCTTGCCATTTGCCCTCTTACTCTATTTCCATTTGAAGAATATTTTCTCTACAGCTAAAAGCAGGTAATAGAGCCTCGGCTGCACCATCACTTCTGCAAGAGGAGCTCTCCCCCCCACTCCCAGTCCAGCCGTTCTCAAGAGGTGTGTTCCACAGGAAACTTCAGGGGCTCGTGCAGCTTCTCCCACGCAGATAACCATCAGACAGATCACAATTAAAACCCACTGAGCTCTCCACGTGAGAAACCTCAGAAGAGAGGTATGGAGTGCTTTCCGGAACAAGCCTAACTTCAGAAGAGTCCAGACGTGGAAGGGAGGTAGTGCGTCTGCTTCAAGGTTCTTCCAGTTGCAAAAGCTTTGCCTCAGAGGGGGCCCTTTGAGACCTAATCTCTGTCACACCCTGGACAGCGCAGAAGTGGCTCCTCCGATTGTTATCAGGGAAGCCGACACACCTGCACTCAGGGGCTATGCCAACCGTAGCCTTACTCTAGTGTTACACGCGACTTCATTGAAACTCTCTCCCTCATCACTGCCACATACCCTCCTAGTCTCCATAACCACAGGCCCTACATCCCCTTAAAGTGGCCACCGCCTGGCTCAAGCAGAGCCCTCTGGCCTTGGTTCCAACACATTTACTCTTTCCTGCCCTCCTGCCTGTCACCCCTTTCCTGCCCATCCAACATGCGGCTCGTTTCCAAGCCCGTCCACTCACATCATCTCATTTCCTCCCTTCCTGTATTCCCTGTGAGCTCAAACTACCAGTGGAACTTGGCGAGTCTTGGGAGTAAACCCCTATTCAGGCATTTACTAGTCCGGCAAAGCCAAGTCCATTGGCTCTCCTGATGCCTCGTGTCTTTCCTCCAAAGTCCCAGGTGATGTAAACAGAGCTACCTGCCCGGAAGCTCGCTGTGCAGTGGGCATAGCATGGACTTTGGAGAAGAAAGCCCTCAGTTTAAACCCTAGCTCTGTCACTTGGCAGCTTCTGGGCTTTATCTTTCCCTTTTGTCACCACAAGGTAGGTGAGAATGAAAAGACATAATGCAGAGGACCTGGCCTATTTTGGTAGCAGTCACCAAGGGGGTCCCCAGTCATCTTCACCACCCGGTACCCATGTGTAACCTTCTCCTGCACTGAATCAGGGCTAGTCTTCTGTGCCAAGAGAGTATGAAGGTGATGGTATGTGACTTCCAAGGGTAGTTAAGAAAGGGCATTGCAGTTTCCGCTCCACACTTTATGCCAGGCTGCCCACCCAGGACCCCTTAAATTCCTCCTCCTCCCCTCTCTCGCCCCTGCTCTTTGCAGAGGTCCTGGCTGCCTTGAAGAGGCAGCCAATGACACGTCCATCACCAGGAAGCCTCTCCCATCCTGAGCTGGCACCTCCTACTTTTGTTTGCTTCCATGCACTGTTCAGGATTGATTTGATTGCAGTCCAAACAACGGGCACCACAGTAAAAGGCAACAGACTCGAGTCACTAAGCATTTGAGCAAGCAGGGCATTATCCAAAGACTGCCCTTCCTATTTTGAGTTCAAGCTTGAAGAGCCACTTAGAAAGAGACTAAGTAGATCTCTTGACACAGTGAATAAGGTCCAAACCAAACAAATTCCTCCCTTGGTGAAGTCTGGACACTGACACTTTTTCTTTGACTGGGGCAAATTGTGATGGATCCTTGAGACCAGCCCCACAAAAATAGCTGGTTTCCATTTCAAGTGGCCCACCTTCTCCTAAACGATACTTGTTCCATTTTTATTTACAAACTTTTATTCCTTTTGCTCCTAAGAAAAACGAAATAAAAATGCATTACCAAGAGAAAAACTCTGTTAGCACTGCTGGACTTGCATGTGTATGTCTGTCTATAAAACCATGTTTTAAGATGGATTTTGAATTTATCAAGAACCTCTTCTTTGAACATTAAATATTCATCTGCCATAGTTTAATAGCTCCTTGGTATTTATATGGGAGTTCTCTAACCTTCTAAACCAGTTCATACTGTTGGGAATGTAAATGGTTTCCAAATTTTCACCGTGCAAACCACACTATGGTGAACATTCCTAAACTAAATCTATGCTGTGTAGTGACAGTTGCAATTTCCTGAAGTAGAATTACTGGGTCAGGGAAAGGACATTTGAAAGACTTTTGGAATATCTGTCCAACTGCCCTCTGGGTAAGTTGTTGCAATTTTCACCCCACCAGTCATATATGTACTCTTTTCAGTATTACAGCATTTAAATCATTTAAATTATGTGCCAAATGACAGACTCAATGAATCCTCAGTGTTTACACAACTGTCTTTGATGATGAATGAAGAGCAGCATCTTTTCATGTCTTGGTCCCTCTGTCTATGCGTGTGTGTGTGTTCACTGCTTGTCTACTTATATAGACTCACGCATTTTTTACTGGGTGATTTTTAAACTCATTTGTAAGGGGTCCTTGCATATTAATGTTAACAATATTAGCTCTACCTCTAATCCTGCTGCAAATGTATTCAATATGTTGTTTGTTTTAGTTTTGTTTATGGTTACTTTGTTTAGGTGATCAAATAAATGTCTTTTTTGGTTATGAGTTCTGTCGACTGAGGGCCAAAGCCTCTGTTCTGGAGAAAGTGCCAGACGTCCAAGGAAGCGATGGGCCACATGGGGAGAGTACCGCCGTTGACATGAGGTCCCATCACCTCTGCTCTCAGGTCTTCAGTGCAGCTGTCTCTGAACGTATTGTTCTGCAAAGGGAAGGGGGTCTCTAGACAAAGTTATCCCAGCCTCCCACTTTGCGCCTCCAAATTAGAAGGTGTTAGTGGCCTCCCACCAAGATTTTCTCTACTTATTTGCCAAGGTGCTAAATTCTTTTGCATGAAAAAGAATGATCATTTGGCTTTTGTGAAGTCATTAAATCTGGTCTTATCTGTACTATGTGTTTACGGCAAACTCCTCAAAGTTTGGGGCATGAGACACACTTCCCTACTTTCAAGGCCTATTAAGGTTTTGTGCTATTTAGCTTACCTTGGACCATTTCAGACAGGTATTAGTACTTCTGGTGTCTCCATCTTTCCAGGAACATTATTTTATTTGTCATGTTACCCATTACAAATGCATTTTCCCATTGTTGTCTCCCTTTTATATGGCTAATATATGGGAGAAGTATTGACATTTTGTTTTTTTAACAGGAAATCTCACTCTAGCAGTTTCCCAGTTGGCCCTTGGATTACCTGGCTATACAATTAAGTCATGTGAAAATAATACTTTTGTCTCCTTTTCCAATATTTATACATTTTTGTTTTCATGTGTTGGGACTGTAAGAACAATATTGAGTAATGCTTATAATAATGAAAATAATGAGACCCAAATTTTAATAGATATGTTTCAAGTATTTCAGTGCTAAGTGAAATGCTTGTTATACATTCTCTGTGTCAACCTAGGGGTGCTACGTTACATTAGCAGATAGAAGCCAGAGTTGTTTTCACTACTGCAACGTATTGAATTATTATAAATGTAAATTTTGCCAAATGTTTTTTAAATCATCAATAGATAATCATAAGTATTTGGGATTTCCTCTTTTGACTTATAAAAGTAAAAGATAATGCCAGTAGATTTTCTTATATTGAGCTATCTATCTCAGCAATCTTAGTCATAGTGTACTATTCTTTAAAAACACTACTGTATCTGACCTTTCAGATGCTTTGTGAATATTTTTCACACTCTGCCACATGAAAATTTGGTTATTGTAGTTTTTCATTCATTCCAAAATCTTCACCCTACCTGTAGCATGAATAAGTCTGGACTGAGGTCATCATGTCATTTAAACAAATCTCTCAGATTTTGGCAAACATTAAATTAAAAACTTCAAAACATATCTCATTAATCACAGAAAAAGCATTTGACATAATGCTTTTTTCATGATAAAAATACTAAGCAACTAGGAATAGAAAGCAATTTCTTTAACCTGATAAAGAGAATATACGAAAAACCCAGTATCATCAGACTTAATGGTGAAATACTGAATATTTTCCCCTAAGATATAGAAAGGACAAAATGTCCACTCTCACCACCTTTATTTAACATTATCCTGGATGAGCCGGCCAAGGCAATTAGGCAATAAAATGAAATAAAGGGCATCCAGATTGGAAAGGAGGAAGTAAAACTTTCTCTATTTGCAGATGAAATGATCTTACTTATAGAAAACCCTAAGGAATCCACTAAAAAAAAACTATTAGAACTAATAAACAAGCTTAGCAAGGTTTCAAGATACAAGATCAATACATAAAAATCAATTGTATTTCTATACAGTAGCAAAGAAAAAACTGAAAATGAAATTGAGAACATTCAATTTGCAATAGCCTCAAAAAAGAATAAAATGCTTAGGAATAAATTTAACAAAAGAAGTGCAATAATTATTCTGACAACTACAAAAACATTATTGAAAAAATTAAAGACCCAGATAAATAGAAAGACATCCCATGTTCACAGATCAGAGACAATAATATTGTTTAGAGGGCAGTACGCCCGAAATTGATCTGCTGATTCAAGGCAACCCCTATCAAAATTCCAGCTGGCTTTGTTGCAGAAATTGGCAAGCTGGTCCTAAAATTCATTTGGAATCCAAGGGTCCCAGAATATCCAAACCATGTTTTTAAAAAAAGCTACAGTACTCACATTTCCCAACCTCAAAATTTACTAAAAAGATACGGTAATCAAGACAGTGTGGTAGTTATGTAATGACATAAATCAATGGAATAGAAGTGAAAGTCCAGAAACACCCTCACATTTATGGTCAATCGATTTTCAACAAGAGTGCCAAGGCAATTCAATAGGAAAAGGATAGTTTTTCAACCACTGCTGCTGGGACAACTGGATAGCCACTCATAAAAGTATGAAGTTGAGGGACTTCCCTGGTGGCGCACTGGTTAGGAATCCACCTGCCAATGTAGGGGAAACACGTTTGATCAATGGTCCGGGAAGATCCCACATGCTGCAGAGCAGCTAACCCCGTGCACCACAACTACTGAGCTTGCGCTCTAGAGCCTGTGAGCCACAACTACTGAGTCTGCGTGCCACAACTACTGAAGCCTGCCGGCCTAGAGCCCATGCTCCACAACAAGAGAAGCCACCGCAGTGAGAAGCCCGCACACCGCAACGAAGAGTAGCCCCCACTTGCTGCAACTAGAGAAAGCCTGTGCACAGCAACGAAGACCCAACGCAGCCAAAAATAAATAAATAAATAAATTTATTAAAAAAAAAAAAGTATGAAGTTGGTCCCTAACCTTATACCATATACAAAAATTAACTCAAAATGGATTAAAGACCTATATGTAAGAGCTAAGGCTATAAAACTCTTAAAAGAAACGTGTATATCTGTGTGACCTTGAATTCGGCATTAGATAAGAAACTGTAAGCAAAAGCAACAGAAGAAAAGTAAATTGGAGATCAAAATTGAACACTTTTGTGCTTCAAAGGACATCATCAAGAAAGTAAAAAAGTGGGCTTCCCTGGTGGCGCAGTGGTTGAGAATCTGCCTGCCAATGCAGGGGACACGGGTTCGAGCCCTGGTCTGGGAAGATCCCACATGCCGCGGAGCAACTGGGCCCGTGAGCCACAACTACTGAGCCTGCATGTCTGGAGCTTCTGCTCCGCAACAAGAGAGGCCGCGACAGTGAGAGGCCCGCGTACCGCGATGAAGAGTGGCCCCCGCTCACCGCAACTAGAGAAAGCCCTCGCACAGAAACGAAGACCCAACACAGCCAAAAATAAATATAAATAAATAAATAAAAATAAAAAAAAAAAGAAAGTAAAAAAGTCAACCCTCTGAAGGGGAGAAAATATTTTCAAATCATATGTGTGATAAAGAGCTTGTACCTAGAATATATAAAGAACCCCTATGACTCAACGGTAAAAAGACAACCCAGGAACTTCCCTGGTGGTCCAGTGGTTAAGACTTCGCCTTCCAATGCAGGGGGTGCGGGTCCGATCCCTGGTCAGGGAGCTAAGATCCCACATGCCTTGCGGCCAAAAAACCAAAACACAAAACAGAAGCAATATTGTAACAAATTCAATAAAGACTTTAAAAAAATGGTCCACATCAAAAAACATTATTTCAAAAAAAGACAGCCCAATTTAAAAATAGGAAAGGATCTGAATAGACATTTCTCCAAAAAAATATACAAATAGCCAATATACACAGGAAACATTGTTCTCTCTCTCTCTCTCTCTCACTTTCTTTGGAATTAACTGTACTGAATTTATATAGATTTTGGTCCAGGCTCTTGACAACTCCTCTAAACTTACAAAATTCTGTGCAGGTTTGTCAACTGTTACTGAAATCCAGGACTGAATATACTAAAAAGGATTGGGATCATTCCAAAGTAAGAAATCTATGAAATAGAAGCTGTAATGATTTGTCCATTTGAGGAAGAATGACTCATAGCTTACGCAATGCACTTTTAAATAATTTCTTTGTCTCTGTCCTACCAACTGGATCCATAAAACTTAGAGGAGAATGAATAAATAGTTTCAAGTTAAGTCCTATGCTGCTTTGAATTGGAGGAAATTTAAAATTAACTTTATAACTGGAAATATTTGCCCACTCAACCTCTCTAAACATATTTAAATGTCTCCTAGGCTTTCGATGAAGGCAAAAAATATTAATGCAATCCACAAAACCTTACCCGACTGAATTCGCCTTTCTTGCCTTGTCTTGATCCATGTTTTCTTCCACTCTATCACTGCAACCCAGCCCAGTGGATTCTTTTACTTGCAAAAACACGACATGTTTCTTCTAAACGTGGGATGTGTACAGGCCAGTCCCTCTGCCTGGACCTCCCCATCCTCCTCCCCAAAACCCTTTCTCTGGTAACTCCTCTTCCTTGAGGTCTGTTTAAGCAGCACTTTGCTTTAGACCAAATGTTTGTGTCCCCATAAAAATTCATATGTTAAATCCTAACCCCCAATGGGATGTTAGGAGGTGGGGCCTTTGGAAGGTGATGAGGTCATGAGGGTGGAGCCCTTGTGAATGGGATTAGTGCCCTTATAAGCAGACCCCAGGGACCTCCCTCACCCTTTTCATCATGTGAGGACACAGTGAGAAGACAGTCATCTGTGAATCAGAAGGCAGGTCCTCCCCAGACACCAAATCTTCCGGCACCTTGATCATAGGGTTCCCAGCCTCCAGCACTGTGAGAAGCAAAGTTCTGTTGTTTATAAAGCATCCAGTCCATGGGATTCTGTTACAGCAGCCTGAACGGACTAAGACATGCATTTTCACGCTGGTCTTCTCCGATGTGCCTGATATTGCCCACTCTCCATCCTTTGTATCCTCACAACATTGCACTGCTGATGCAGGGAGCTCATCCTGCTGTAATTTATTCGTGTGATTGCTGTTTAGTATCAAGATCGTATCTGATTCTGTATCCCCAATACTTAGAAAATTCCTAGTTCATGTGGGTACTCAAATATTTGTTGAAAGAAAGAATAAACCCAGATCATTTTACAACATAAGAAATAGACTCAATCCTTTGCATTTTAAAATTTGTGGTGTCTGGAATTGTGGAGATATAACACATTTGACTATTTTCAAATAATTCTGCTGTTCATGGTTTTATTTTGATTCTGCTGTTCATGGTTTTATTTTGTTCTTATTGCTTTTACCTATATAAAGATAAATATCTGCCATGAGCAATATTTCCTTACATTTACAGATACCTTCATGAATATTTTGCCCATGAATCTTTTACTCATTGACCAGATATTGTGATGTCTTACTGCCCTCAATTATTATTTTTCAAATCTTCATTTGAGTTCCAGAAGGTAATAAAAGCTTCCCATTTTTCTTTTGACCCTTGGAGTCTCAGAAATTTTTAGTCCTCTTGATTTTGCATCTTTACAAGTGCCTATTTATCCATCAAAAAAGATACACATTACTGTCTTTCATCTCAGAGACAAAACTACCTATTGGTAGAACCCAAATGAAAAGGGAAGGGACATGGAGTTACTTAGAGGAAAGTTCAGATGCAGCTGTAATATCCATAAGCCAAAAGTCAAAATCTTTCAGTTGATTCTTGGAAACTCCAGTGTAACATTTAAGCCCCACTTAAAATGACTACATGTAGCATTTATTTTTGTTTGGCACTCTGTGGACACTTACAGTAGAGAGTTGTCATAAGATTCTATGAAAAGATAGATAAAGAAGGTCTGTTCCTCTTTGCCAGCTCTACAGTAAGTAATAATATGCCAGCCAAAGCCACCAGACAGGAGAAAACCACACACCATCACTCCAGGTTCATCTACCATAAATGAGAAAATACATGTGACAGCACGTGCCTGGTGCTGGCCCAGAGTTGGCTCTCTGGGTTTACTTGTTCACTTCTTCAACTCTGCGGGGTGGGAGTTGAAGCCAATTTACCTCCTTACATAGAGCCACAGCTGGATTCTTTCCCAGGAGTTACATCTGTGCATCCTCACCTCCCCCATGTTCTGACCCATGTCTGCATTCACATCATGACATGCTTTGCTTTCTCCTCATGCCCATTGGATACACTTTGGATACAACAATATCCTCCCATCAATCATCCCTAAATCAAATATTAGCCTTTAGTCTTCAAGAGGCACACTGTCCTAAGATAAACTCTGAGAGAAGGGCTTTTTAAGAGATGTGCCTGCTGAGCTGTCAGCATAAACCTTGACCTGGGTCTCGAGCGGTTCTGGCCAAATGGCAGGCAGAACCTGAGATCTGGCTATTTCAGTTCTCCCATAAAAAAAGGATAATAAAATGAATGTTTGGTGAGAAAAAATGCTTTTATGGAAACTTGTGTAATTCAAACTTTTTGCTGGTGGTTTAACGTCAGATTTTACAACAGGGTAGTTAAATAGTTGGCTGAATTTTTTAAAGGTCTGGGGAATTTCAAAGCAGAAAGTATACTCTTTGTAGTTTGTCAGTCCGGAGAACGAGGCAGGCAGCTAGGATACCTCCATTTCAGGTTGTCTGCTGCAGGGCTTGTGGGCTTTTTTCTCTGGATAATCCTCCCTTTTGTAATCTACTGCGCATTAAACAAAAGAGGAGGAACACAGCACATGGTTTGGAGGAGCTGTTGGTTCCCCAGGAGAGGTGTAAGTTAACCCTGAGTTCTCCACACCCTGGCAAGGTCATTTGTAGTCATAAATTTGAGACAAAGTCGTTGTCTGTGAACAGAATGAAGCTCATCTGGAGGCTCACACCCACAATCCTCATTGTTTGATGTAATGACCGACTGAGCTCCCTCCGACAACCGTTCCTTTATGAATGATGCTCAGATGGTCATGTCCTTGGTTCCTGCTAGGACCTCTGAGACAATAGAAAAGAGAGACTTCAAGGACGTTTTAGGCACTGCCCTCAGAAAGGTAAAAGTATGCATGAGAAAAAATGTAAAGGCCCCATCCATCCCATGCCCTAGGAATCATCATTACCCAGAGCATCAATTCTGGATTAAAGAAAAAAATTAACAGACTAACAGAATAATGGTCCTTTTAAAAAATAAGATATTTTATGTATGTTACAGCACTCTACAACCAACACTTTTCATTGTCCTGTCTCTCATTTCAGTAAATTTGTGCAAATGTAGGATTATTGTTTGCAAATTTGTGGACTAGGTGATTCCAGATTAGAACACAGAGAATCGCACACCATTGTTTTTAGAGGTAATTCCACTGTCCACTCTTAGGAAAGTGGGACTTATGCTTTAAGTTAACTATCTCGAAGTGAAAGGATTGATGCTTCCACGTGGACCATGGATAAGCATTTGCAATATGCCTGGTTTGGGTTAGGAGTAAAGCAGGAGCCTAGGGTCCCAGGAAGAGCTGAGAAAAAGGGAAATAAGACACAGACCCCCTGAGCATTTGCATATTGCATCCTAATTGGTCAAACACCAACGCTTGTCCTCATTTTTGTGTTTAGGATAGAAATCTCTGGATGAAGAGAAAACTAAGAGGATACCATTCTACTAGCCTTTTCATTTAATTATATATATATTTTCACATTTGTAATGGCGATGTGGATAAATCACACAATTGTAATTACTACACCAAGCACATGTGCATTTTCAAGTTTTGGGTATATTTCCAAATGGTTGTACAACCATGGTGCAACTTATTCTCATCCCTGGCTGAAAAAAACTGAACTTGCTTCTCTCACCATTATAAACTTGCTTCTCTCACCACCATATATATATATATATATATATATATATATGAATTTGCATTTCTTTACTAAGTAGTGAAGTTAAATATATTAATATATTTCGTACATTTGGCCATTGTAAGTTACCTTTTTTTTATTGAAGAGTACCTCCTTTGTTGTTTTATTTTTAGTGGTATAAGAAAATAAATACTTTGCATGTCATAAGAAACACCTATTTTCCCCAGTTGGGTCTCAACGCTTTTAATCAGGGAGAAACATTTATGTTTTTATTTAAAAATTTAGAGTGTGAAGAGTTCTGGGTTGCTGAGAAGAGGAAAGGGGGCAGTTCAATATTTTTTGAATGTCTCTGAACACCTACATAAAAACAGGGCAGTCAGATAGCCAAAGCAAAAATCCATGGAAACCATTTCATAAAACTAAGTGACAGGGACTTCCCTGGTGGCGCAGTGGTTAAGAATCCAGCTGCCAACGCAGGGGACACGGGTTCGAGCCCTGGTCCGGGAAGATCCCACATGCCGCAGAGCAACTAAGCCCATGCACCACAACTACTGAGCCTGTGAGCCACAACTACTGAAACCCACGCACCTAGACCCCATGCTCCGCAACAAGAAAAGCCACTGCAATGAGAAGCCCGCGCACTGCAACAAAGAGTAGTCCCTGCTCGCCTCAACAGAGAAAGCCCGCACACAGCAACGAAGACCCAACCCAGCCAAAAAAAAAAAAAAAACAACCTAAGTGACAAGTTATCCCCACAAAGACCAAAACCTGTCTAAGTACCAACCATGACAAACATAAGACTGCACAGCACCCGGGTCCATACACGGAAGAGGAAGCATCAGGGCAGTGTCTGAGGGACTTGGGACAGGAAAGCCTGAAATATCCAACAGAGACTGTGTGAGTCTGCTAGGGCTGCCGTATCAAAGTACCACCCACTGTGGGGCTTAAACACCAGACATCTCTTTTTTCACAATTCCGGACGCCAGACGTCTAAGCTGGCAGGGTTGGCTTCTTCTGAGGTCTCTCTCCTGGGCTTGTAGATGGCCGTCTTCTCCCTGTGTCCTCATGTGTTTTTCCCTCTGTGTGTGTCTGTGTCCTAATCTCCTCTTCTTATAAAGACACCAGTCAGATTGGATTGGGGCCCCACCCACATGACCTCATTTTACCTCAATGACTTCTTTAAAGGCTCTATCTCCAAATTCAGTTACATGATGAGTACTGGGGGTTAGGACTTCAACATATGAATTTTGTGGAGACACAATTCAGCCCATAACAGGAACTCCTTGGAAAGCAGGCTAGCCAATCTGAGAGCAGCGGATGAAACTGGGAGGGGTAGGTAATAACCACTACAGCAGCAGGTGAGTTCAAGGGGGCTAAGGTCAGAAGGAGCTGGAGTGGTCAGGTTGCTGTGACCCCTCAGAACTGACCTGCCAGGGCACCCTTCCAGGACAGGGCCCTGTACTGAGAAGAAACTACTAGAATTTGGATCAAAAGTGAGCAGAACAAAGGGCAAGAGAGAAAAAGGAAAGAGAAGGTAAATAAAAGAGAGGAAGTGGAGGAGAGAGAAGACATTTCATGCCACCATGTTTTTCAACAATTTAATTTAAATTGTTACACAGAAACAGGAGAAAATGGAGTACTGTAAAGTTAGAAAACCTACTTGGAACCACACGTCTTTCAAACTTTTAGACGAACTAAGTTCATCTAATGATGAACAAGGGAAAATATATACATCAAATTCCACAAAAATGTATTCAGCTTTATTGATATGTACTTTACATACAATGAAATTCACATATTTTAAGCACACAGTCTAACCGTGTACATCTTACTGGTTCTATTTCTCTAGAGAACCCTGACTAATACAGATTTGGGTACCAAGAGTGGTTCTAGAGAAACAGAATTTTAAGCATGAGTTTCCTGAATTGTTTCTGGAGTTTCAGGAATTGGAGCTCTAATCTGATTAGATTTAAAGACACTAATGGCTTGATCTCAAGTACTAAACAAAGCACTGGTATGTTTACAGTTCGTGGCATGATCTGACAATCCACATACATAAAATATCTCCACTGGATGCTCCTTATCAACCACTTATAAAAGGCAAGGAACTGGGTGACTGTGTATATGATACCTTCAAACATTTCTGGAAAACTAATAAATGCAATGAGATTGGCTGGTTATACCTCATGTCACTGGACATAGTGGTGAACAAAAAAAGGATGAGCTCAGGGATTTGAATCCCAGCTCAAGTGCCACATACATGACCTAAAAGCTTCTACGTGTGCCCTAAAGGGGACCCTTATCTCACTCAGCTGTGAGGCTAAGATGGCTGGAAATCAAACACACAATCTCAACATGCACTGGATGCGTTACAAAGCAGGCTGAACTTCCAGCCTCCCAAGGTGTCTGCGGTGAGGGTGAGGGCGTTGACCAAGAAAAAATGGGGTCCTGTAAGTTGAGATGGGGACGTGTTGGAAGACCCTGATGAGGCTGGGGGTGCTAAGCCCCGAGATGCTGATGAGCCTTTTTTCTTTGCTGGTGGAAGCCGCCTCCTCACCCCCAGTGGAAGCAGCCGCTCCACCCTGCTGAGCGGGTTCACCCGTATTACCTGATGAAACCGTAATGACCTCCCCGACAACAGCTGCCACTCAAGACAATCCCGGTCCTCCTCAGGACCCACTCCTCCACCCACCCTCCTTGCTTCTAGATTCATAACCAGACTCAAGTCCCAGCGAGCCCCTCAAGGTGAGCTCCAGAGTACAGCCCACCAGGAAGTGCGCTGCGCTCCAAGAGAACTGCTTGAGTTTGCTCATTTATACAGAAGAAATCTGGAGAACACGTGCGGGAAGGACAATGGTGAAAGGAACATAAAGCTGGATCAGGCTGAATTCACTGATACTGGCTCGCTGAGCAGAGATTCTACATTTATGGCTGCAACTCTGGGAGCTACAAAAGACCCTGTTTGGTTAGTTGGCTGAAACATGGACCAAAGCTGGCCCACAGTGACCTAATTGGAAATGCAGGCCGTGCCTTGGCTCAGTGTTGAGGAGAGGCCTCAAGCCTTAGGGAGACTGGAATGGAGAGTGGACCTGTCATTGAAGACCTACTCACCCACACTGAGAAGGTCCAGAAGACATTTTTTTTTTTCAACCAACTTTAAGAAATACATTTGTGGAGGGAGCCCCAGCATCCTCAAGAGCTGGGTGATCGCTCTTCTCTGTAGGCCAAACCTTAGAGTCACTGCAGTCACTGAATTGGCCTCACTGAAGCCATGGGTGTGCCCTGCCCTAGCATTCTTCCTCTGCCTCAGTAAAGCTGTAGGCATACCTGACCCCGCACCCAGCAATATTCTCCTGCCTCTCTAAAGCCACCGACGTGCTGCCCACCCCAGTACCCTCTCCCAGCCTCACTACAGCAGCAGGCATGTCCCATCCCCAGGGCTCCTCACCTGCATCACTGAATCCACAGGTACGCCCTGCCCTCAGCAATCTCCTGCAACCGCAATAAAGCCAGCAGGCAAGTGCAGGACACATGGGGGATCTAGAGTTAGTTTCATTTTAAAGGTTAGTTTTTATTCTCAAGGCATAGGCTTTGTGGCATTTCAGCTAGATGCCAAGGTATTAATGAATTGTTAAGAAGATCTCTCTGCTCTGTTAGAGCCATAAATCTCATACCCCTCTGGCACTGCTCTTCCCCCAGCACTGCTTGACCTCTAGTATCTATTCTATCTTAGCCCCCAGAGCAGCTGCTATTTGTTAAGCCCTGGACAGACTCACCGTCCTATGTGCTGTATATTCCTCAGCAAGACTCACAGGAGATCCTGCTGCACAGCCTTCCAGGGCTGAGTCTCTATAGAGCTTCATCCCCTCCCTTACTCTGTGCCACACATTCCATCCACTTCAGCTGCTCTGAATTCTACTGTCTTCTTCCTGAGCTCAGCAAAACTACCAGATTCTGCCCAGAGTCTGGTTTTCTGTGCTTTAGTCAGGAAAGTGTCCTAAGGAAAAAAAGCTAGGCAATTAGAGGGCTCATCCTATGGGTCTCCCTTTTCTCAGCAACTGCCTCATTTATTGTTAGCAATTTTATAGTTGTTTACTTGTAGGAGGACTAGTCCAGTACTAGTTACAAAATTCTGTCTGGAAGCATAAACCATCCCACAAAAATTTATTATAAGATGAAAGATAGCAAGGAGCCTAATAATATCACTACATCAGCAATGAGAGCGTGCCAAAAGACATGCCTCGAAACATATCAACATGGTAACAGCTCATTTAAAAACAAGATAAAAGGTATTAAGTATATCATGCAAGATAAATCAGAATTAGGAATATTCAGAAATGAGGTGCCAAAACTCAGACAAGATTTATAAACCAAAAAAGAAAAAAGAAATAAAAACTTAAAATAGTGAGAACACAGAGAGAATAAACAAACAAAAGTAGTGCCCTAAGGGAAACAGAAGGTGAAAAGAAGGGAAATTTTAATAATTGAAAACTTAATGAAAGAACAGAAATAGTAAATATTTGTAAATATAACAGGCTATCTTTCTCCTCTTGAGTTCTTTAAGATATATTTGACAGCTAATAGCAAAAATTATAACATTGTCAGGTGGAGTTTTCAATAAATGATATAATACATAAGATGAGGAGAGCAAAGGGACCTACATGGTGGTAAAATTTCCACATTACACTTGAAGCGGTAAAATACTGATTCTAAATAAGCTGTGAAATGTATCTTTTAATCTCTAGAGCAACTGGAAAAAAAGGTAGATAGGTAGATAGACAGGTAGATAGATAGATAGATAATAGACAGATACAGAGATGACAGATGATAGAGAGATAGATTTACACACACATAAAACACCAAGTTTAAAAAAAAAAAATCCTGTAGACACAAATTTGAATTGTAAATTTTAATACAAGCTTATGAGGTTTTTTATGTTACATATAATATATACATTTTTTTCCCTACTTTTGTCTACTGAAAAGAACCATGACCAGTCCAGTAACAGAGAGCATCCTTAGTGCCCAGATATGGGACTTGAAATATCATTTCCTACCAAAATAAATGTTCTGTTTTGTTTGTAGAAATGGATAATTCTACATCTATATTGATTCCCTTTTACTCAGGGTTAATTTGAGAGGTATTTGTGGGTTTTTTCCAAGTGGTTTGAAGTTTAAAAACAAACTTATACATATTTAAAAATGCAACAAATATCACTTTTGAATTATATTAGACTGTCAGAAAATATGGCCTACACAAGTTTCCTTCTTTGCAAATTAATAGATTCATATAGACTCAAATTTCATAACCGTTTCATTAAAAGCTAAAAAGGAATAAACTGAGTATGGTATAAAGTTCCCTGCAATTAGAAGCTTGGTAATGGGATTTTTTAAAATTTCCAGAATGGCATCCATATGGGGAAATAATCTGTTTATGAGATTCAAGTGGGTCATACCCCACACACATAAGTCCCCTGTACCCTCCTTTCTACCCCCTGCCCAGGGGTGACACAGGCCTAAAGTGAGCCAGTCAATCGTGGAACTCTTGCTGGGGGTGCTGGGAGGTACATTCTCTTTCCACGAGGATTGCCAAACTGGCAACATGTCAGCCACAGCTGCCTGTGGTCATCTTCGTGGCCATACTGTGAGTGAATGAAGTCAACACAGAGCAGGGCAGAGAGGTGGTGTTCTATGAAAGTAGTTGGAGCCCTGGTTCCAGCCTTGCCTGAAGCTTGCTGCACTTCTACACATCCGTTTCCCTGACCCAATAAATTCCCTTCTCTGCTTAAACAAGCTTGATCTGGATTTTCTCTTCAGCCCAGAAAATCTTGATCGATATAGAAACGAATTTAGCCTCTCCCCCCAAATGAATAAAGATACTCAGCGGGGAAGTTTAGTGCTCTGATTTGTATGCTGAAGACACAGGTGGTGTACACGGAAGAATAAAGTTCCCCACTGGAGTGTTTTCTCTCTTAGCCTGTTGAGGTTGTGTTGCCAAAAGTGAGAAGACTCTTGCTGATTTCGGGTATTGTTAGAACATACATTTTTGACATGGCACATATTTGCAACATGAACCCAATTCACAGCAAAATCAATGGCGCCAGAATTATCATTGTCCCAATACCACTGGACCTCAGAAATTTCACAGGGGCCCCAGTGCTTTCAGAGTGAAAACATCAATCATCCATGCAGTAATGCAGGATTAATTCCCACATTCAAAAGCATTTGGTCATGACAAACCGTGCGCCTTCCGAGGACGACTTCTTGTTTGAAGCTCATCCTCCAGCAAGGCTTATTGAGATCAATAAATGTCCCAAAGCACTGAGGACTCACTTGTCTCTTTTATGTTTTCCTTTGCATAAAGACAAAAACAAATCTAGGGGCATTTGGAGCAGTTGTCTCTACATAGAAGCAATCTTTGGGGACCCTGTCAGCCAATGCCTTAAAGAGGTAAGATTTAAATGTCCAAAAGAGGAGATAACTTTCATTTTGAGGATAAGACACTAAAAAAGAAACCAGAGAAAGAAAAATCCATTGATTTAAAAACGCTTAAAAGAAAATTTGGGGAAGAAAGAAAATCTGAGATTATGGAATGGAACGGGGCATGAATATATATCATTTTTCTCAAAATAATGCCCTTAAGAATTTTTATTAATCATTCAGAATACAAAACCAGTCAAGCTATTTTTTCAAATGACTTCTTCTTTAACTAAATTGACCGTTTAAGTCAACCAGCTACATACTTATTGTGTGTGTGCGTGCATGCACGGACAGGCACATGGGCACACGCTTGCACGTTTGTAGAACAATACTCTGAAGATAGTTCGCAAAACCTTAAAAGTTTTGTGAAATCCATTTGAAACATCAAGTAAATCTTTCTTTAATTTTGGAGTCATTTAGGGACATATTTCACTTCATCCACATCAGACTTTTGATTTAGCAACTACAGATGGAGAATTTTTCTACCGAAAGAAATAAAGTGGATTTAAAAAAATTTTTTGCTTCTTTACTCATGGTAGTTCACCAGGACCAGGAATAAAAATATGTGCTCCTAGAAGTAAGTCTATGTGCAAGGTATTAGAAAACCATTTCCTCTTAACCTTCAGCCTCTATGTTGTCAAGTTAACCCTCTATAATAAGGTTAGAAAGGTGAAAAATTAATGGAAGTCCACAAAAATAACCTACAGCTACAGGAAAGACTGGGTGTTTGCATAAGTTAAACCGAGTAAACCAGAATTAGATGTGTAGACACACAAATTCCTGTTCAGTTCTGCTAAAATTCTAGAGTCTGTCTATGATGATATGCAGTTAAAGTCTTTAGACAGTCTAGATATTAAGCCAATGGTGAGAAGAGGGGAAAAAAGTAGTTGATTCAGACGAACTTCAGTGTTAGGAATGAACTAGTAACTGTATTTAGTCTTTTGAGGATTTAATTTTTTCAAGGACGACTTAGACTCTGAGCTCAATCCTTTCAATTCTTCAAGGACTATCCTTCTCGTTCAAACTCCACTATTCCATGCCCTTCGTTATATAGAAAGAAGTGTCTGAACTCTGATGTAAGCTACATTTGATAAGAAAGGACTAGAGAGCTATCACAACTTTCCCTAAATTCAGATAGAACTGGGACTAAAGGAGAGAGCATTTTTTTGTTTGGTTCGTTGGGTTTTTTTTGCAAGGTGGTGGTGGTGTTGTTTAGGTGTCTGAGTTTTTGGGAATTCCAGACCTCTGCCTGACCCATGACTGGCAGTGAGCCTCAGAAATTTGCTCATTACGCACCATGAATAGCAGCCTCCCCTGGTTATTGCAATCAGTGTGTCCATCAGTTGGAGAACCAAGCAGATATAATGGCTGATGAATTACATTTTATGATGCAAATGGCCCTGGGAGGAATTGTGTTCCCTGTATCCCAGATCCTTTCTCCTTTTAAAAACCTCATTTTCAATGTCTTGCATGTAACATTTAAAAAGTTATTTTTATTGTTTTTGTTTCCTTAGAGAAAAGCCTTATTGTCAGAGTAAAGAAGCTTGCATGACCAAATCACAAAAGAAATTTAGTGCTAAGAAGTAACAAAAGAAAATGAAGGAATCTTTTTTTTTTTTTTTTTTTACATTTACCATTGGTTTGGAGGAGAAAAAAAATACAAAAGATTTCATTAGACTACATGATCCAAAGAGTCTTCAAAGAGGAAAAAAAGATTCTTTGAATACAGCCCTAGTAACTAAATTAATATTTTAAAAGCATTTAATGTCTATAACCTCCAGCTATTATGAGGAACAACGTACTGTGAGCCTGTCAGGTGTGAAGGAAAACTGATGAAGTGACAATATGGGAAAGATAGAGCAGACTGACTTTCCTTTTCACGTAAAATAACACGAAGACAAGACTGTTTCTTTTCCATTTTGTTGAATTATCTCAACGTTATTGATTCTTTGATTAAAAATCTAGTTCGGTTTTTTTTTTTTTTTCATGACACAAAATGCACGATGGCTGTGTTGTCTTACTCAGGGTCATCTCTATACATCCTCCCACAAACTGTATACCTCTCACTGCACAATTTAGGGTGAACACCCTTGAGCAACAAGCATCTTACATTGTTCCCAAATGCACAGATACTCAACAGGTCCTCAAAGAACTCTCTCTCTCTCTCTCTCTCTCTCTCTCATTCCCAGTGGATGAAAAACAGCTTCTAGAAGGTTTCTTTCTCTACCCCTCATTCTCCTGTCTTTATCATCCTATAGACACGTATTTGTAAGCAGCTCCTTGTTATTAAACATCCCTTCCTCAGCCTCCTTTTCTCATTTGATAAACCATCCCTTCACCTGTTTCATGTACCTTCTCTGTCGTAGAATAGGTTACACTAAAACAAAAACATACGGCCATTTGTGTTTTTACTAGAAGAGCAGCAGCTTCACCATCTGGCCCCTCTGCTTTTCCAAAATTTGCTGTCCTACAGTTATTTCTATCGGTTCTCTCCTTTAACCATAGATAACAGAGTTGCTCTGTGTTGGTTACATCTGAGATTTTCTGTGTCACTAACACATGCGCTGTCTGCCCCTTAGATTCTCCAGTCCCTCGCCTGACATATGCCTTCACAATATCCAGCACCTCCCAGGATGAGCTGCACATTTTCATATCCCCTTTCACATCCTGGACATAATCGAGTTAATAGAGAACTGAGATTGGATCATGCCAACCGCTTTTATAACTAGAAATCTCTTTCTTGATTTCACTGTCGATACTATGAGCTCATTCAATCCCAGACTCTCCATACTTTGGACTCTGTTGATAGTCTAGCCACAAAGGAACCTGACCACACCCACCCCACTTGTTAGCAAGTGGAGGAGCAGTGCATGATATCTAAGAAGCTGTGAAGTCACTTGATGCCAGACTTTCCTTGGTGCCGCCAGGTTGAGGCTTTATGTGCATATTTGACCGAACTTATAGGGCAGATCTGGCCGCCCTCGCCGGCTACCTTCTGGAGCTCTGGGCTTTCTTCTTCATTCACTTTCAGTCAGTGTGCATCCAAGTTATCTATTTAATTTTTCTTCTTTTAAAGGATTCAGTTATTTACATTCTCCTTGAGCAGCTTCCATTCTTTTAGTAAGCAGACCTTACTTTTCTAGTCCTACACATTTCAAATATTAGATAATCACAATCATGGGATTGAATCTAAAGTGTTTTCCTCCATAAATATCTCCTCAATTGAGCATACATGTCCCAAAGGGAGATATTAAGTCTTTTACAGCTTTTTATATGCCTTTAGTCCCTAGACAGAGCTTTGTACACAGTAGACAATGATGTGTTGCCTAATTTTCAATCCAGGGCACTAGTTTCTCTTAATTATTGGTTTATTCCACCCTCAGTCCAAAGACCAAGGTCCTATTTTGCCTGAGTAAAAACAGCCACTCCCATTTGGTGAATATTGAGGCAAAACTGACCTGTACACAGAGATGGAGGATGCTGCTTATGGAATGTAATGGGCAGAGCCTTTGAAGTATCCCTCCTCCACTCTACTTTTCCCCATTATTCTTCTATAGTTTGGTTCCCTACAAGATCTACTACCATGGAGCCCCTCCTGAACCAGGGAGGGAAGGAAAGCCTAGCTAACAGCGTCCCACCATTTATATACCAGCCATCATTAAGATCTGCATAGTCTGGGTATTACTGTGGGTAATAGCGGAAACCTATGTTGTTTTAAATATAAATTGATATGGAGTCATCCTGTAGATGGACAACAGAGAAACTCATCCTGCAGATGGCTAAATACTAATGGATACTCTGGATTAGACCCAGCAAAAAGTGGACATAAGTTTGAAGAGCAGAAACAGACAAGAGCAGCAATAAGGTGGGAAAAAAAGCCAAAGAAAGAGTGAGTTTTGTAAAATCTGAGCCAGGAGGGAAAAGGACAGAAAGAGAAGAGAGTTTGGGATAAGCACTGACCTGGTGGACATCCCTGGGACCAAGGACCGCACAAGGAAAAAAGAGATCCCAGGTGAGAAAACCTGGAAGGTTAAAACAGCCAAAACGGAGCCTCAGATGGCTTCAGAAAATCTGTTTTTAAATTAAATCCAGCCTAAGTCCAGTCATAAAGTTTCCCTTTTTTTCCTCTTAAGGACCAAGAGCTGATGGGAAAAGAATAGCCAATCCAGAGGTAAAGGTATGAAGCAAGTTCTGACTGAGAAATAATCTTAGGTATTGAGTTGAGCAAAGAAAGACTAGGCATGGTACCTATCATTTTTGCACCCAGATGTGAATTATAACTTGAGTTGAGTCTCCCTAGGTATAATAAAAGAGTCTCTGCTCTCTAAATGGTGAGTGCAATCAGAAATGGATGAGTAAACAGGTTTTCAAGAGTTTGAAAATCCAGACCATGATTTCACAGTCTTAAAACTCTCTTTTTTATGACTTGGACTGGCCACAAATGCTATGGAGGTCTTGCTGGCCAACATGGATTAGTCGATCATGTTAGCAATTTTTCACTCAAAAACTAATAGCAAGGCACAGGTGTATCTTGATGTGTGTTGATCAGGATGGACATGAAAAAGTTAGACACATAAATGAGCTGAAAATAACAGACCTAGGAGGTGTCCACTGGGGATCAGGCTGAGGATTTGAGAGTAAATCAAGGACATGAAGTTCAGGGGAGGATGACCCCATGAGAAAGTCTCCTGAAGTCACTGTCACAAGAACTATGTGAAATTATGGTTACAAATAAATGGACTCTCTCCTTGACTTTATTTTGTAAGGACAAATACTTTTCATCTGTGGCACATTTTTGAGAAGACAAACTCTGATCGTCACCAAATACGTAGCCAAAGGGAAGTAGAAGGAGATTCACCAAAAGCATTTCTTTAGCAAACAGCATGTCTATTGTATGTGGGTCTTTTAATTGGCTGTGAACTGAATTTCACCTTCGGCATTAAGTAGAAATGTTTTTTCACTATCCCCATTGCTTTAGTGTTTACATGACATATAACTACTGAGGTGACCTCTATTATGAAACCAGCGAAATAGCAACGTAGATTGATCTAGAGAGAAGCCAATCCCAGTGGGTAGGGGCTACGTGTTTCAGAGTCTCATCATAGAGTTATCCGGATCTATAGATGGATGTGAATATGTAAGCGGGGCTTCCTGGGGGGGTGGGATAATTCTGTTGCGCTGATGTCTTCACCGCTGCCCTTGTACCTTCAGGAAGGGATTGCTGGTGTATGTTTCTTTGACTTCTGTCACCAGTATTAGGAAAGGACCACATGGAAAGCCATATTTATGTACATCCTGTCCAAACAGAATTTCCTGTGATAGAGACTCTTAGAATCTCAGAAGAAAGCCTATTTTGGGAGATCTGAGAACTAATTACTGAAAGCAAAAGGGTTCAGTGCTCTTGAGGAGAACAGAACTGTCACAAGTGATATAAAGCACCACCAACCCCACCCCCAGAAATTTGAAAGCTACTAAATTCTAGAGTTTAAACAAAGAGAACGATTACTGTGAATGAAAGAGTTGTGGGATAGATTTCAGGGAGAGATGGCAATTGGACACATATATTTAATTCCTCCCAAGCTGGATTCTTGCTGAAATGATGAATAAGAATCATTCATGAAAAGTATTTGTGCCATGAAAAGTATTTGTGAAAGGTCTATACGTAGTGACGTGGAAAAATATACAGGATATATCAAATGGATAAAGCAAGCTGTAGATTAATATCCCACTTTTGTAAAGTAAACAAAAATATGCAAGTATAATAAGCATGTAAGTTAATAAATATGTAAAATTCCAAGATCACTAAAGGAAACACATCAAGAAAATGTGATCCATGTAACAAAGACAGGGAAAATTATTTCCAAGAAAAGTAAATGAATAAATCCAAATCCAAATCCAAAACAGGTTGGAAGAAGACCTAAAAAATCTGTTATAACAAAAGAGAATTGGTTAAGCTCTTTTTTTAAAAAAAATCAGCTTTATCAAGATATAATTACATACCATAAAACATACAAGTCAAAGATTTTTAGAAAATCTACAGAGCGGTGCAATTTTAGAACATTTCCATCACTCCCACAAGACCCTCATGCCCATTTTCAGTCACTCTCCATGCCTTACCAGCCCTGGCAATCATGAATCTACTTTGTCTCTACATATTTGCCTTTTCTGGATATTTCAGTTAAATTCCTTAATGGAAGAATAGCATATTGTTTTTAGAAAGAACACTCTAGGTTTAACACAGCTAAAACAAAACGACTGTTTGAAAATAAAGGTATCCTGATGCCAGAAAAGTGTAAACTAAAAAAAAAAACAATCAGATGAGACCTGGAGGGATCTTAAATTCAGATTAGTAAGTGAAAGAAGCCACTCTGAAAAGGCTACCTCCTGTATGACTCCAACTGTATGACATTCAGGAAGAGGCAGAACTAAGGGGACAGTAAAAAGATCAGTTGCCAGGGGCTTGGGGGGGGGGGGAGGCAATGAATAGGTGGAGCACAGAAAATTTTTAAGGCAGTGAAAATACTCAGTATGATACCATAATAATGGATACATGTCGTTATACACATGTCCGAAGCCATAACATGAACAACACCGGGAGTGAAGCATAATGTAAACTATGGACTTTGGATGATTATAATGTGCCCGTGGAAGTTCACCAGTTTTAAGAAAGACACCACTCTGGCAGGGGACGTTGGTAATGGGGGAGGCTGTGCATGGAGGCTATGTGGGAGACGTCTGTACCTTCCCTCAATATTTCTGTGAACTTAAAACCACTCTGAAAAAACGTCCAAGAAAAAGAAACCAAAGGTAGAAATACTACTGTAACACAAAATAGAATTCAAGGCTATTTTATGGCTTAGGGGTTAAACATGATCTACTTCTCACTTGAAGCAAATACTTTTGGGTGTCTTCTGGAATTTTCCTCACTGATTAAAAAAAAAAACACACAGGAAAAGACATGAACTTCACATCTCCCTTCTTTCTCTGACATGTGACCCTCGGAACTGTGGACAGCTATATTGAGAACATGAGGGATTTTGAATCCTAGAGCCACCACATTATAATATTCAAAATGCTCAGTTTTCAACAAAAATGACAAGGCATACAAAGAAGCAGGAAAATATGGCCCATGCACAAGAAAAAAATCAACAGAAACTGTCCCTGAGGAAGCTCAGACATTGCACTCACTACACAAAGACTTTGAATCAACGATGATAAATATGCTCAAGTAGCTAAAGAAAACAATGAAGAAAGTGCTAGAGAAAACCGGGAGGAAAAAATATGAAAATAATAGAGAGTAGCAGTAAAGAGATAAAGAAAAGACAAAGAGAAAAAGAGAAAAGACATAAAGAGATAAATGTAATACACAGATAGAAATTATAAGAAGGAATCTGGAACTGAAAAGTACAATAACGGAAATGAAAAATTCGTTAGAGGGGTTCTACAGCAGATATGAGCAGGCTGGAGAAAGAATCAGCAAACTTGAAGATAGGACAATTGGATTTATGCTGAGGAGCAGAAAGAAAAAAGAAAGAAGAAAAATGAACACAGCCTAAGGAACCTATAGGAGACCAGCAAGCATACTAACATGCATTACAGGAGTCCCAGGGGAGAAGACAAAAAAAGGGAAAATTTGTAAAAAAATAATTACCAAAAACTTCCCAAATTTGATGCGACTTATGAACCTACACATCCAAGAACACCACTCCAAGAGGGATAAATTGAAAGAGATCTAAACCAAGACATCAAACTGTCAACAGACAAAGACAAAAAGATAATCTTTAAATTAGCAAGAAAGAAGTGATTCATTACATATAAAGAATCTTCAATAGGATCAATAGCCAGGTTCACATCAGAAACCACCGCCAGAAGGCAATGGGATGGAATACTGAAAGTGCTGGAAAAAAAATAATCATCACCCAAGAATTTTATATTCAGCAAAACTACCCTTTAAAAATGAAATGAAAGAGAAATTAAGACCTTACCAGATAAACAACAGCTGAGGGAGTTTGTCACTAGCAGGCTTGCCTTACAAGAAATGCTAAAGGGATTTCTTCAGACCAAAATAAAAAGGACACTAGACAGTAACTCAAAGTCATATGAAGAAATAAAGAACTCCAGGAAAAGTAACTACATAGGTAAATATAAAAATCAGTACTATTAAATTTTTAGTTTCTAATTCAAAGGATTATATGCCATGAAAAAGAGGTACTTAGGACTAGGAATGCAAGGGTGTTTCTACAAAAGAAAATCAATCAATGGAATACACCACGTTAATATTAACAAAGGAAAAGAAACCAGTGGAACTGAACCCACAATATCTCTGAGGTATGCCTGTACATTGAAAACTATAGCTGTTGCTGAAAGAAATTAAAGAAGACCTCAATAAATGGAAATGCAAATAAATGTTCACAGATTGGAAAACTTAATATCATTATGAAGACAATATTATCCAAAGGAATCTACAGACAACGCAATTCCTATCAAAATTCCAATGGTCTTTTTTGCATAAACGGAAAAGCCCATCCTCAAATTCATGTGTTATTGCAAAGGGCCCTAAATAGCCAAAGCAATCTTGGGAGAAAAAAAAAAAAAAGAACAAAATTAGAAAAACTCACATTTCCTGATTCAAAACTTAACACAAAACTACAGCAATCAAAACAGTGCAGTACTGACATAAGGACAGACATATAGACCAATGGAATACAACTGAGAGTCCGGAAATAAACCCATACATCCATGACTAATTGATATTCAGCAAGGATGCCAAGACCTAGCAACAAAAGAAAAGAAAGAGAAATTAGACTTTATTAAAGTTAAGAACTTTTGTACAACAGAGGACCTTATCAAGAAAGTGAAAGACAACCTACAGAATGAGAGAAATACTTGCAATCAGATGTCTGATAAGAGTCTAGTATCCAGAATTTATATGGAACTCTTACAATTCAACAACAAAAAGACAAGCAACCCAATTAAATAATGGACAAATGACTTGGAACAGGCATTTCTCCATAGAAAACATACAAATGACCAACGAGCACAAGAAAAGATGCTCAACACCACTGGTCACTAGAGAGATGCAAATCAAAACCACAATGAGGTACCACTTGCAAACACTAGGATGTCTATAACAAAAAACAAAAAAAACAAGTGTTGGTGAGGATGCAGACAAATAAGACTCTCTTACAATGCTGACAGAAACATAAAATGGTTCAGCCACCATGGAAAACATGGTGGTTCCTCAAAAAGTTAAACACAGAATTACCATATGACCTCACAATTTCACTCCTAGGTATATACCCCAAAGAACTGAAAATAGGTACTCAAAAAAATACTTGTGCAGAAATGTTGATAGCATCACTGTTTACGATAGTGAAAAACAATACCCCAAAAGTCAAAACAATCCAACAGTCAAAAGGTAGAACCAACCCAAATATCCATTAGCAGATGAATAGATACACAAATTATGGAATATTTGGCCATAAAATTAATGAAATACTGATACATTCTACAATATGGATGAGTCTTGAAAACATTATGTTAAGTGAAAGAAGCCAGACACTAATGGTCACATATTACATGACTTCATTTATATGAAATATTCATAATAGACAGATTCATAGAAATAGACATCAGATTGGAAACTGCCTGGATCTTGGGGTGAGGGCAGACAGTGGGGATTAACTGCTTAATGCATACGGGATTTTATTTTGGGGTGATGATAGAAACATAAAGTGGTTTTTATTTTGGAACTAGATAGAGGCGGTGAGGTTAGATAGAGGTTGCACAAAATTGAGAATGTACTAAATGCCACTGAATTGTTCTCTTTAATCAGTTAAATTTATATTATGTGACTTTCTCCTTGATTAAAACACCTCCTTCAATCTATAATTCATATCTTCCACAAATTCTCCCAAATATCACAAATTCTCACCACCGTCATTACGTATCTTCAGAGGCGACTCTTACAGTCAAAGGCTGCAGAGGTTAACATGTGAGATTCACGTGAGTCCACTGAGGTTCACATACAAATGCAAATAAAATAATGCGTTTGTTGAGCTAATTCTTTCCCCTCAATGGACATGTGGAAAAACACCAACGCACCCTCAGAGTTCTTTATCTGCTTTTCTCGATCTCAGGGGAACGCCCTCATTACACTGCGTTTGAAGAGAGAAAACTCGTGACAGAAAGAAAAACAAGAGGCTGACTAGCACAGACTCCTTTTCTGAAATAACTCAATTCATCCCGAATTCTCAGGCCATTTCCATTCCTGTGGGGCGTGAGTGGCAGGGAAGCATTTGATCATGAAAAGCTGAGGAGAAGCATAACACAGAATATTTTTTCACAGCCAGTGATGTCATCCTTCCTTGAACTCCTGCCTCAGCAGATCAAAGATAAACAAACGGGGGGGAGGGGGGTGGGCAGGACAAGGAGTGGGGAGACCCCACGAATAAAATGCCCTCTGGAAAGACAGCCGTGTCCTTTCTCCCGCCTTCCAGAGCCTTCCATGTGGAATATAAATGTTTAAGACTTTCGATAATGACGCATGTAAGGAAGAGAAAAGAGCTTTCTTCACAGTGGGGTTTCTTATCTGCGCTGACCTATCAGCTCCTTTGGATGGAGATGTGGGCCCCAATTCTCAGGATTTTAGAAAAGAGTGTGTTAAGATGGGGGTGGGGGTGGGCGAGAGGAAGCTGACATGTGTGCGAATGGTTTAACATGCAAATGCCCACACTTTCTTTTAGGTGGAGAATCAAGGTTTGGCTATTTTCAACATCTTTCCACTCCCCTTCCCTTCCCATCCCAGTTTAGCTTCAAGAGGCCTGTAGATGTGACAAGGGCTTTGTGTAGGGAATTCAGGCGCATGAAAGGGCCAAGGAGACCCAGTTGAGGGAACAAACTTTTGGGGGTCAGTGGGGTCAGGGTAGAATAAATGTGTGGCTTTGTTGTCATTAAGGACATGCTCTCAGCAGGGTGTCCTGAGCCGGGCACACAACGCACAGGCCTGTTTATTCAACACTGAAATACCTACGGACGGGTCTTGGGGAGAAAAAGGAAACTTGAGCAGCAAAGGGCTGCACCTTCCAGGATTGGAACATTCTCCAGAAGCACAAAGACCTGCTTTTTTCTAATTACAGACTCACAAGAGCCTGTGCATAACCCAAAATTAATTGATTAATTAACCAATGCATTAAAAGAAGAGCTTCTCCTAGAATTTTTTTTTTCCGCCTTTCTTTTTTTTTTTTTCCTCTCTCTCTCTCACTTTTTTTTCCCTCCACACATGGACAATCCAGGTCATTGAAAGCCTAAGATAGAAACAGTCTCTTAACAGTGTTTGAAAACAGCCTTTGTTTCCATGGAAGTGGCACAGGCCTGCTGTGGTTTCCTTCCAGAAAACATTTACCTACCTCGGAGGGGTTTTTTTGTGAGGATTAAATGGGAGAAAGTGCTTAACACAGTCTGAGCACATAGTTAGAGCTAAATAAATATTAGCTGTTGTTCGTGTGTGTGGCTCTTATGGGGCTCAGTCATGAAGAGGTCGTTGAGGAAGATAGGGAGGGTGCGACCGTCCCAGCTGAGCTGGAAATCAGATGAGCAGCGAGGAGGGGGTGGCGGTGGGCTGAGATCACGAGGAGAATGCAATCCTTTAGGCAGTGGAAAGGTAGACAGGGGGCATTTCCCAAAGAAGAGTTCAGGAGTGGCTCGAAAGATTAAAATAAGGAATAAATTTCCGTACAGAATCTCCCGTTCTGAATTTTTACAAAGTCACGTGCATCTGCCCCTATCTGTCTTGGGGCAACGAGACAGATGAAATTTTGAAGAACGTGAGTGCCAGATTATGTTTTACACGCTGTCAGAGTTGTAGGGCATCAGAGGAGAAGATGGGCCAGTTGACACACAAACACGGTTCCAAGACAAGTAAGAGCAAAGGCAGGCCATAATGTCAACAGGAGTTCAAGGAAAGGAGAAATTAGCATAGGCGACATGGTCAGGAAGTAGCAACTGAGAGAAGCTTCCTGATGGAGGTGCTCAGTGGGCAAGAAGGAGTGGAGCAATGCTGTTGGAGACTTAGTGTTGACTAGGAGTTTGAGAAGGCAAGGTTTCCAGAAGTTGAATTTGAGGGCAGAGTATATTATGGTTTGGCAAGTGAAGAGTGTGCAGGAATGAAAGTTAGCTAACCCTCACATAAGGTGGTTGTGATGGTGGTGGTGTCGTGTGTGTCCATGTGTATATGTGTTCATCAACCAGAGAAATCAGGGTAGTGTTGGAGAAAGGGTAAACCCATGAAATTTCAAGAAAATGTATGACAGCCAAGTGGCTGCCTGGAACTGGGGGTTAGAGAAAAAGGAAGAAACAGGAAAACTAAGTTTTCTATCATAGGAAACTATAGAGTAGCGGCATCATTGGAAGAAAAGTCATATTTGGGGAAAGTTCTTGTTTTGAGGGTGAAGAAAATTGCAATTTAACTCATGCGGAATTAGAGGTAATAAATGTTGGATGGCTCGAACTGTGCAGAAGATGAATCTAGTAAATCAGGGGAGGGAAAAAATCATCAAGGTTTGGGCGATGGGTATAAAATGGATTGCTGGTAAACTTAGGAGCTCAGACTAGGTTATTAACAAGACTTCTTGGAAAAGGAAAATAAAGAGGAAGCTGCAAAATATTTCCTGTCTTGTGGGCGTGGGAATACCCAAGAACAGAGTCGGAGTGTAAACACTTGGCCCTACGCCTTTGGCCAAAACCCACTATGTGTGCATCTCTCTGGGCTACCTTTCAATGTCCCTTCCTCTTTACGGTGGTGAGAAGAGTCACATGCAAATGTGATAAAGAGTCATGAGAGCCATCATGGTCCAGCTTGCTGCACCTCAGGCGGTGGCAGGGGAAGATACTGGGGGGGATTAGAGGAGAGACTTGCACCACAGACTAAAGATGAGATTAGGAAGGGGAGAATTTGAGTTCTGTACATACAAGGGGATAAACTGGTCCTGCTTGGATATATCTCATATGATACGCTTTTACTGACCTATTATATTTCCTGTTGACTTTGGCTATGACCACTCTAAATAATAAACTCATACACTTTTTTCTATCCATTTTGCCTCAATGGATGCCATCATTACATGGAAATAACCCAAGTAAGGAGGGTGAGCTAGTCAACCCAAAGGACCAGGCGATGAGTAGCTAGAAGTACCACAAGGGAGCCGAGTCAGAGGTCAGAACGATGTCCCCTGCGGACAGAAACTGAGTCTGATCCAGAGCGTGTTCCATAATTGAGCCAGTGGAAATTTAAGATTGGGACGCTGGCTCTAAAGTGAGCGATATAAACGGGAAGCATGTTGCCGGGCTGCCACTTTGAGGGTGACGTGTGCAGTTGCACCGGGGGTTGGCTTTAGGGTATCAAGGGGGCTGAGTCAGAAGCCAGAGTCACAAACAGACTGTTTCCAATCCCTAGGAAACCTGCGGGGAGTGGGCTTCATCCATTCCCTTGGCTGGCGGGGGTTGAGGGAGTGTGGGGAAGCTCGGAGGTTTAAGACAGAGGTGAGCTAGGATCTGACACTGGGTGTGCCCCTTGTAGCCACCTCCGTCACGTATACGGGGTCAAACAAATGAGTTACCAGCATCAAGGAATCAAGAAGTCCCCCATCACCTACATTTCTTACCTCCAACTCTCCCCCTGTAATTGCCTTGCCTTGGTCTCAATTCATTCAGCTATCTAGCAAACATTAATTGTACACTTTTTTTTTTTTTTTTTTAATTTTTATTTATTGATTGATTTTATTTTTAGCTGTGTTGGGTCTTCGTTTCTGTGCGAGGGCTTTCTCTAGTTGTGGCGAGCGGGGGCCACTCTTCATCGCGGTGCGCGGGCCTCTCACTATCGCGGCCTCTCTTGTTGCGGAGCACAGGCTCCAGACGCGCAGGCTCAGTAGTTGTGGCTCACGGGCCTAGTTGCTCCGCGGCATGTGGGATCCTCCCAGACCAGGGCTCGAACCCGCGTCCCCCGCACCGGCAGGCAGACTCCCAACCACTGCGCCACCAGGGAAGCCCTAATTGTACTCTTATGGGTCAGGAATGCAGTGCTAGAGATGCAATACAAATAAGATGCAGAACTTTGCCTACTGTCCACACATAAGTAGACAGGCAGTGTAAGTGCTCTTATTTAAAGAACCGTAGGATGCTATGGGAGCCCCAAGAATAGGCAGCTATGTCATAACCCACTCTCACATCCTTCCTCTCACCATTTTTATCTCTATATCTTGGAAGCAAGGTGCTGCTGCCATGGTGGTGATGGCTCTTCTCTCTTCAGTGTGACAGGAGATCCAGGGGGTGACGGATCTGGCATGTGTCCTCTTCAGAGGAAAGAAAGGTGGAGGAAAAGGACCATGGAGAGAAAAAGCCCTCGCTCTGAATGACCTCCCTTTGCTGAAAACCCACAAAAGAGAAGCAACATCCCGATTTGCAGGATAACCTTCTGCTAGCAATACAGCTGCTGGGGCTCAGCAAGTCCCGGCATGGCTGCCCGGCCAAGTCCATGATTAACGATGTCATTGCCAGCAAGATGAGCCCTCAATTGAATAAGCCTTGGCTTTTAACAAAAGCTTTGCCTAAGCAGTAGACTGACCAGAGGGATGACCAACTGTGGAGTGTCCCAAACATCGCTAACAGGGAGAGAATCAAAAAAGAGCACCAATCCAAGGTGATGGGCAGAAGTAGAATCTGATGGGGAAGAGAAATGACACGATCACCTGGGGATGTTAAGGTCATTTCCTTCCCTGAATATGGAAAGTACAGAGCTGGAGGGGTCTCATTTTTCAAATGCAGAAACTAAGGCCCAGAGGTTAAGGAACACACTCTTGGACACAGGCACACTGGCAGTAGAATCAGGACTGGGTCTAGGGTCATCCCTACCCTGCCACACAATCTTCATAAAACTTGGCAAGGTCTTATAACCAGGCAACGGCAAGCATTTTCTAGGGCTGAAAACTTACCAGAGGTATAGGTAGCTATCCGCTTCTCCATTCATCACTGGTTGTTGAATTTCATCAAGGAAGATTTGTTATTTTTTCAAGGGGGAGTCAAGTTCTCCCCCTCGAAAGGTGCTTCTCACCTTTATTCTTGAACCACCTACTTGGGTATAATATTGCTGGATCATGCTTCTTTCTCTTAGATTTGTAGACATTGCTCCATTTTCTTACGGTGTTGAGTGTTATTTGTGGAGAATCCTGAGGTCAGCCTAACGATTTTCTGATTTGCAGATGGCATCATATTTTTTCCTAGATACATCCTTTTTCTAGATTGTTTTTTTCCTTTAGCATCGAGTTCTGTCAGCATAACCTGAATATGTCTACTGTTGGTTGCATATGCCAAATTTTTCCTTAAAGTGATTTCTTCGACTGCAGATTCAATTCTTTATTTCAATAAAACATCCATTTATATTGTTCTTACATATATTTTCCATTCCATTACTTCAGAAACAGCAATTATCCCTTTTCACTCATGTAAGTGGGATAGGTACTTTTCAGTTTTCAAGTACCTTCCCACCTTATCAAGGAGCTCCTTCACAGCGAGTCAAGAATTAAAACGATCTCTCTTAAGAACTCTCCAGAAGCTAGCACAAAGTTCATGGGGTGATTAACTCTGCCTGGAGCAGTCCAGGAAGCAGGCTTATATTCTATATAAGGAGCAGTAAGCATTAGCTAGCAATGAAAGAGACTGCTTTATCACGTGTAAACTCCTCGTCACAGGAAACAGTCAAGAATAGACAGGCTGACCACCTCTCTATGATCTTACAGTAAGGAGCTGAACTAAGTGATTGCAGTGATCCCCCCCACCCCCACCCCGAGTTATCTGTAGTGAGGTGGATGGACCTAGAGTCTGTCATACAGAGTGAAGTAAGTCAGAAAGAGAAAAACAAATACCGTATGCTAACACATATATATGGAATCTAAAAAAAAAAAAAAAGGTTCTGAAGAACCTAGGGGCAGGACAGGAATAAAGACACAGACGTAGAGAATGGACTTGAGGACATGGGGATGGGGAAGGGTAAGCTGGGACGAAGTGAGAGAGTGGCATGGACATTGTACACACTACCAGATATAAAATAGATAGCTAGTGGGAAGCAGCTGCATAGCACAGGGAGATCAGCTCAGTGCTTTGTGACCACCTAGAGGGGTGGGATAGGGAGGGTGGGAGGGAGACCCAAGATGGAGGGGATATGGGGATATATGTATATGTATAGCTCATTCACTTTGTTATAAAGCAGCAACTAACACACCATTGTAAAGCAATTATACTCCAATAAAGATGTTAAAAAAAAATGATACCCACCCCCAGCTCTGTGGCCCTATGAAGAGTAGTGTCAAGTGGGGGCCTTGTCATCAGAGTCTTTGGTCAAGGGTGGACTTCAGGGCTGGTGGGTAAGTCATCCATCTGCCTTCCTCTCTGTCAAAGGTCCCCCACCCCCGAGGACAACCTTTTATTCTGAATCTGGTGATTGATACCAGAAAAAGTCAAAGAACAGAAGGGCCAGGGCCGATGTGACAGCAGAAGCCATTTTTTAGTTACTTCTGCTAAGGATGAGATAGTTTTGTGGCGAGCCAAAAAAAAAAAAAAAAAAAAAAAATAGGCGATGTAAGTATGGAATGTATTCCCTTTATTTCCCTCCAATGAGAATTCTAAACTGTGAGCTCCCTAAGAGCATGAAACAGTATTGACCTTCTCTACTAATCTACTGGCAGTGTCCAGCATTGGGCTTGACACCCAGCCTAAACACCTGATATTTGCTAAATCAATAAACAAATAAAAGAAGTCATAAACTTGAACTAATGAGTTTTCAAGCTAGAAAATAAAAAATGCGGTATCTCCTATCACCACAAAGCCTGTATCGCCAACATCTTAAGCACCATGCAGACTTTAGTCTGGATGACGCACGTGTTTTTGTTTCTTTAAGTGTGAGAGCACTAATAACCCCTTAAGATTCTAGGGTTTCATAAAAGTCTATAGAAAAAGGCATTCTGGGGGTTCCACGGCTGGTGGAAGAGGACAGAGAGCATCGGAGTGTATGAGGTCCAAGTTTGAATCATGGCTTCGCCACCTCACGGACATTGGATATGTACCTGAAATTTCTCTGAGGCTCTGTTCTCACCTGCAAAGTGCTAAACTAACACTTCATAGAATTGTTGTGAGAATTAGGTAAAACCAGTTACAGGAAGCACTTAGCAGGGCCCCCAGCACAAGTTATTGGTGAACTTAGCATGCCAATTTCTGCAGCCCTCGCCGTACCCAGAGACTCCAGTTTTTTCTCTGCCCCCTGGTATGGAACGGGGAGGGGGGCAGTGATCTTGATGACTAGACATTTATGTGCAGTAGAATTTCTTCCCATTTCACCCACGCCCGACAGCTCCCTGACACCTAGTTTAGCCACACCTGCTGTCCCATAAGTATTAGACATGAAGCAGACAGAAGGAAGCTGCTCACTGTTTCAAATGATACAACATTAGGTTTTATTTTAAGAGGGATGAAGGAGATTTATTCAACTTGCCCTCCCAAAGGAGCTCATTTAGATCCCGATTGCATTGGCTTTAACCAGTGGGCAGACCTCATCACATACCTTGGATGCCCCAAGACAGTCCACAGTCCCATGAGACTAATTCATTAAGCCGCGTTTACTCATTCCCTTAAAGCCAGTTCCCAGATTCCAACATTTCTGAAGTCTAATGTCCCCATGCATCATCCACAACTTGTCTATGCTCCCCTATGACTCTACCCAATAAAGAGCTGTATGATGGAGTCAACTTTAATGAGGGAATCGTTGAGTCCTGAGAAAGAGGCAACGAAGGCAAGTCATCCCCAGATGGTCCAGCTCACAGCCATCCAGACCTTAGGGTTGGCACCGATTGCAACCTGAAGTTTGCTCAAAGAAAAGAAGCCTCCAAAGACCATGAGGATATTTAACTCCCTCTGCGAAGAAAGTGGCTCTGGGATGCTGTCTGACAGGCTGGAGGATAGCTTCCTGCACACAACTCTGATTGGCATTTCCCTGCCGTTTCTCTCGAGTGCCCGTCATGGGTCAGAGACTGTCCAAAAGGCTGGGGATGAAAGAGAGAACATGGCAGACAAGGTTCCTGCCTTCATGGAACGTGAATTCTAGTGATAGGAGTGGGCGGGAGACAAAAAAAAGAAAAGTGCAAAATTGAGAACTTTACCAGTGGGTTATAAAAGTGACGCAAATAATCACCACAAGGTGATGGGTTAAGAGTGATTAAGCAACTACTTAGATCCACTGGTCAAGGATGGCTTCATGGAGAAAGACCCAGCCACGTGAGAAGGGAACTGCAGGCAAAGGGAACGGATAATGCAAAAGCCTATGGCAGGGGTGGGTGTGTGGGAGAGTCGTACCCAAGAGGTAAAGAGGCAAGAGGGCAGGGCAGATCGGTTCATCGCTAGTGGCCAGCTCACATAGGATTTGGTGAATCTTGGGAAGAACTGTGAATATGCCTTTTAAAATCTTGTCTCCTGGAGGTGGCCTGGGGTAGAGAAGAGTAGAAAATAACCCAGAAGAAGGACAAAGGCACACATGAGAATCCAGAAGGGTCAAATGTCTACGTAAACTGGAGCCAACCTAAATCCCAGTTCTGAATTTACCCCAGGTCTAAGCACGTGAGTCCTACTGTACTTTCTGAAAATCTTCCTAAATTAATCTTGTTGCCCCAGTGGCTCTCTCTTTAAGATCTGGGTTCACTCAGGTACTGGCTACAGGTGAATTCCGGATCAGAAGTGTTAAAGGAAGGTCTTGAGGGGTGTAGTCAGCAGCTGGGTTTCGATACCTGTTCTTCTCTAAACTAATTGGAGGACCATGGCCAAGCCTTTGCCTCTTCAGCATCCGTCTTCTCATCTATATACTGACTATTGCGCTAAATAATCTTTAAGAATCTCTGCTAACAGTCTGGGGTTATATGATTCCATGACATCTGGTGTAAGCCCTACAGACATGGTAAAGAAAAATTAAACACAAACACGTTTGATCTTTTCACATACAAGACCTTATAAATAGCTGAGAAAGCCACATGCCAGCGGCTGAACTGTTAGAGATGAACCAGGTAAACACCAAGTCAAGAGGAACAACATCCTGCATAGAATTCATTCCAGTCCTTGGGATACAGGGAAATCCCTATTTTCCTCTCTCCTGAACCTCTCCCCACCTCCCACCCCCGCCCCAGATCCCTGCCACTACTTGTAACTCTGGCAGGGAGGCATTCTCGTTTACACAATGCAAGACAATTGCGAAATGAAGCGAAAATGGCTTTGCACATTCTGCTACTAATTGGCAGCTCAGAAGTAAAAGGTAATAAAACCCCAAACCCATTAGGAAAGTTTCTGCCACTATTACTGATGGTCAGGCGCCCTCTGCTGGTGGACTCGACGGCGAGCCGCCGGAGGCTGAGGGCTGTTTTCATTCTGGGATGCCTGCTTCCCAGGATGACCTAGAATGCAGGAGTTTGTCTTCAGGGATTTCCTAACGGAAAACAAGATTAAACTGGGCCATACCTCATTGGAGAGAAAACCTTTCATGCCTTTATAAATCCAGTAAGTTGTCTTAGGAAATCTGTAATAGAAGTGAACACAGAGCACCCTGTGCTCAGAGACAGAAAATACTGTTTTTGAAACTTTTGGATGGAATACGAACATCCATTCAAAATGAAATCTGATTAGAATTCAAGAATATTCATTTTTCAACATTACAGACTTTGAAGTTGTATGGAAGAAAAGAGGGTTGGCATTCCTGGGATAGAAATGGAAAATGTCTTCGTGACCAAGGAACACATACACGATTAAGGAGTGACCACGTGCTTTGTGGCATGGAACTGAGCCCGGAATGTGGTATTGGGTGGTGGGTAGGGTCCAGGATCTAATCAGACCTGGCTTTCAATCCCACTTTTTCCACTCATTAAAGAAGTTACTGAAAGCCCCTGACTTTCCTTTATATGATATTCTCTTAAGTGTGTTCACACAGTGTACAGTTAAGTCCACTAAATTCAATCTCACTCCGTCAGAACCAATGTACTCATTCAATAGGGCCACAGAAGAAATGTAAAAATACTACAAAGTGGATGACAGAGTTCATTCATTCACTCCCTCATTTAGATTTATCGTACTGCAGGGAATACTAAAGACAATGAATCAGACATAGACCCTGCCCTCAAGGGGAAGAAAGTCCAGGAGAAAAGATAAGATGCATAGACAAATAGCTATGATAAGGCAGAAAGGTCCCCGTGATGTGAGAGATACATGTGATCAATGGGAATCTTAAAAGATCAATTCTTTCCGCTTCTGAGGAACCCAGAAAGGCTTTCCTTTCAGAATTACATCATTTCTATGATTTCTGAGCTTTCCTGAGCACCAATCCTTGACCATGTGGAAAGGTAAGATTCAGAGTGTTTTAATCATCTGTTAGCCTGGGAAGTATTAGTAATAAAGATATATTTTAAAAATAAAGAAGTGAAAAAATAAGGTAATTATGAACTTAGAGGGAGAAAACATTGTATAAGAAGAAAATATATTCATAGTACATTACTTGGCTCAGCAATGAATAATACTTACATTTTTACAATAACGTAACTTCAAACTACGGAATTAACCAAAAAGTATGATTGAACTTTCCTGGGAGTAGACAAAGGACAATATGTGTATGTAAGTGTGTAAGAGAACTGAATGCTCATTTTCAACAAAAAAGTTAACAGATAATGTCTACAATTATGATAGTGTGAAATGTAACGGTATAAATATAATATTTGGTAATACGGAGGTTTAGACTAGAGGAATCAGTTAAAAGTTGAAAGTGGTTGTCATGAGGGCAGGGCTCTGGGCAGGGATAGGATTGGGAATGGGCTACTGATTTTTATTATGACCAACACAAGCTATCTAACTTTTTAAAGCACGTACATCTGTTTCATTAAGTAAGTTTTCAATGAAAAGGGGGAGGGGATGATGTCATGGAGACATGTTTTGTCTGTTCATCTTCTTCCCACACTCATTCTGGGAAGGTAAACTTTGTTTTGTCAAAACTGTTTATTCCACTTTTAAATACATGGTTCCCATGGAAGATTACATTTTCTCAGTTATCCCTTTTTCCTGGCTGTGATTGATTGGTCCAGATTTGAGAGGGAAAAAGGAGATGAGAGAGAAAGAGAGAGAGAGAGAGAGAAACAACGGCATCTGAAGACAGAGAAAGAAGACAACGTTCTAGCAGTGGTAAATCCCTAGTTCCATGTATTTCTCAGGACCAACCTTATCCTTGCTTTTCCAGTAATTTGGTTGTAAATTTTACTTCAACTGGGAAACCTCCTACACCCTATATGCATTTTTTCACAGCTAGTTGGAGATTTCATTTTCTTTTCTACAAAGGACAGTGGCCACACTCCTCGTCTAAAATGGCATTTGAGCAACAGTCCCTGAGCAGTCTTCCAAAAAGTCTCGGGAGGCAACTATGTTGGCACAGTGGGTGGTTTTGGTTTTTAAATGAAGTCTTTCCCATGACTAGGAAGCAACCTCACGCTTGAGCTGGGAGGAATCCTTGAGTTACAAGGCAGCCATCAGTGGTCCAGGATCAGGGCAAACTCTGAGCAGGGTCGGGGTGGTACACAAGAGGCTCTTTTTGAGGCATCAAGAGTACAGCTGTCCCGGGGCTTCCCTGGTGGCACAGTGGTTAAGAACCCGCCTGCCGATGCAGGGGACACGGGTTCGAGCCCTGGTCCGGGAAGATCCCACATGCCACGGAGGAACTAAGCCCGTGTGCCACAACTACTGAGCCCACGTGCCACAACTACCGAAGCCCACTTGCACAACTACCGAAGCCCACGTGCCGCAACTAGAGAAAGCCTGTGCACAGCAACAAAGACCCTACGCAACCCAAAAAAAAGAAAAAGAGTACAGCTGTCCCCAGACCTAAATAGACATATCTCCAAAGAAGACATACTGATGGCCAAGAGGCACGTGAAAAGATGCTCAACATCGCTAATTATTAAAAAAATGCAAATCAAAACTACAATGAGGTATCATCTCACACTGGTCAGAATGGCCATCATCAAAAAGTCTACAAATAATAAATGCTGGAGAGGGTGTGGAGAAAAGGGAACCCTCCTACACTGTTGGTGGGAATGTAAATTGGAGCAGCCACTATGGAGAACAGTATGGAGGGCCTTAAAAAACTAAAAATAGAACTACCATATGATCCAGCAATCCCACTACTGGGCATATATCCAGAGAAAACCATGGTTCGAAAGGATACGTGTACCCTGATGTTCACTGCAGCACTATTTACAATAGCCAAGATAGGAAAGCAACCTAAATGTCCATCGACAGATGAATGGATGAAGAAGATGGGGCACATATATATGCAGTGGAATATTACTCATCCATAAAAAAGAATGAAATAATGCCATTTGCAGCAGCATGGATGGACCTGAAGATTATCATACTAAGTGAAGTAAGTCAGAAAAAGACAAATATCATATGATATTGCCTATATGTGGAATCTTTAAAAAAAATGATACAAATGAACTTATTTACAAAACATAAACAGCCTCACAGACACAGAAAACAAACTTATGGTTACCAAAGGGGAAAGGTGGGGGAAGGGATACATTGGGAGCTTGGGACTGACATGTACACACTACTATATTTAAAATAGATAACCCACAAGGACCTACTGTATAGCACAGGGAACTCTGCTCAATATTCTGTAATAACCTAAATGGGAAAAGAACTTGAAAAAGAATAGATATACGTATATGTATAACTGAATCACTTTGCTGTACACCTGAAACTAACACAACATTATAAATCAACTGTAATCCAATATAAAATAAATAAAAAAATTTTTTAAAGAGTACAGCTGTCCCCTTCCCCGCTTCCTCACCCCCTGTCTTTCTAAAACCTACTTGGACATTAAATCTCCACAAGCATTGGGCAGAAAATGGTACGGATGACTGGTTATATGCAATGTATTCTAAGAAGAAGAGTCTGGCTAAGAAAAGGATTGGAGGAGGACACAGAGATGGGAAGAGCCCGGGGCTGGAGTGGCTGCAATTTCTATTTCTTCATGAGGCTCAAAGATCAAGACAGCAGCAGAGGGAAAAGCTGTCAAATTTGTATAGTAGAGCAGAACTGGAAAAAAAGCCTGCTAGAAATTACACTTTGGGGAGTTAAAAAAAAAAAAAAAAGGGAGACATAATCGATGCTGCAAAAGGAATTAAATCCATGCAGAGGATGTAGAGGGAACAGTCCAAAAGGAAATGATGAGAAAGGAAGTGACAGATATAGAGGACCACGAGAGACGATCAAAGGGAGAAAAGGCTGGAAGAAATGAAGCACAAGCAATTATCAAAGAAAAAATACAAATCCATCTTTAACGCTCTAAAGTTTAAAAAAATCTATATATAGAATGCAACCTTCTGTGTTATCCTAAGCAAAACAATATGAAAATGTTCACTTAATTCCAGAGTACCGTCTAAAGTAAAAGGATTCATATACCTTGAAAGTATTTCAGCAAAAAGAAAAGGTTATGTATAAAAGAAAAAAAATAACCAGGCTGGCCACTAACTTTTCATCTGCAGCATTAATGCTACAAGACAATGAAGAAGCACCTACAGAGCTTTGGGCGAAAACTATCGAGGTGCAAGTTGTCTTTTATAAATGGAGACAATTAAAAGATATTTTTATTAAACAAGAGCTTGAAAAAGATCCACGGAAAACAATTACTTGAAAATTGTCTCCAACTACTGGGGGATACTAAAATATTTCAAGCTCAAAAATGGGAGCGTCATCCCCATAAATGTGATGGGTTCAGCACTAAAAACTACGGAGAACTCTGGCCCTTTTATACCTAGTTCTCTCCAGGATAAATGTAAATCTAGTCATAAAAATGAATCTAATACCTAAACATCTGTTCCTTTAAAAATAATGTAAAATTCATGATTTCATGGGGAAGAAAAACTGTTTAAAACATCAGCTAATATTAACAGTGGCCGAGAAATATGAGGAGAAGGAAGAAGGGAGGGTTGTGTACTCAAGAGCTGGGTACCCTCTGAGAATGAGCTCACATAAGGACAAAGAGGGTTTTTAAATATTAAAAGATAAACATCAAAGAAAGTAAAAGCAAAGAAAACATGTTCCATAGGGCAAATAGGAGTAACAAATGAAACAGCACAAAACAATATTTTAAAAGTATGAAACTATATGTCAGAACATGAAAGAGGCCTTTTGTGCTAATAAACGTTGATGTAAAGTGCCTCTCTTAAAAGGCAAAGACTCTTGGGTTGTTTTTCCAGAACCCAGCCAATCGCCGTCTGTGAGAGAATACCCCAAACAAAGCTAGGGGGAATGCTGAAGGTAAAATATTGGACAGAAGTACTTTGGGCAAATTCAAACAAAAGCAAGGAGGGCTACAAGCCTAAATATCAGACACCAACTTTCAGACAAAATCACTGAAGGGAGAACAATCCCTTCTTTTTGATGACTGGGACAAACATTTATGAGGTTAATAAAATAGCAAGACAAATTTAACAAAAACCCCTAAAAAACGGGCACATAATAATAGCTGGAGATATTAACATGTTTCTCTATTCATGACAGATCAACAAGCAGAAATTAAGTGCATGCACAGAAATAACAAAGTTCATTCAATAGGACACCACTGATGGCTCTTACGAATGAATAATAAAAATTAACATTCAGCATTCATAAAATATAGCCTTTTAAAAAAAATTAGAACATTTCAGGTCACAAAAAACGTCTCCAATTCTTAAAAAAAAAAAAAAAAGTAGTACAGCGTTCCCTCCTATGCCCTTTTCTGACCAGAATAAAATAAAACTAAAAATGATCAAAGTATTAAGCCATAGAAACAGAACATTTTAAAGTATTTGTCTAAATAACTTAAGGGCAAAAAATAATTCATACCACAATTCGAAAATATAAATAATAAAAAGGGACTACTACATAGTAGCTCTCCAAGATTTTTTTAGAATGTCAGTTCTGATGTGTGTGTCTTCTGTAGAAAAAGATTAGTAGGAAAGATCAGTGTGTTATGGGTAGTGTTTATTTTGTTTGTGTATGTGAATTTGCTTATATGCATGCATTGCTTTTCTACATAGAATGGGTACTTGGTACTTTTCTACATAGAATGGGTACATATGGCCATATGTTTGCATTTTTGAAGCTGAAAAACAGTTTTGGGGGCGGGTGGCAAGCTCTTATCATCTTTAAGGCAGGAGGTAAAAGTTATCTTTAGAGAAGATACACCCTTCTAGCAGTACAGAGTTGAAGCAAATATATAACCAATGTTCTGCTAGAATCAGTGAGCTAATTGCACTGAGCAATGTTGAAGGTCCTGCTCAAATAAGCAAACTAAATCTTTTTCAGGGACAAGATTAACCTAGAATTGGAAATTTATTTTTCCTAAATTAGATGTAAACTGCTCTGTGCCTAAAATGTCTTGTTTGTTCTTGAGAGATGGATGCATGTTCTTATTCAGACTTTTACGGGAAAACCAGGCTATTGCTGGAAGGATCAGGGTTTCTCAACTTCTGCCCTACTGACATTTGGGGCCAGGTAATTCTTTACTGGGAGCAGGGGTGGCGGTGTCCTATGCAGTGAGGGATGTTCAGCAGGATCCTTGGTCCTCTACCCACTAGATTCCAGGAGCATCTTCCTCTTCAGCTGTGACAACCGAAAATGTGCTCAGACATTGCAAATGTCCACCTCAGGGCAGGGGTCGGGGGCAAAACCACTCCTGGCTGAGACTCACTGTGCTGTGACCTCACAGTAGTTGAACCGAAGTTGATGCTGGGCCACCTGGGTGAATAGTGTCCCTACGGGGCTGACTATTCCACACTTTATGAGAACATGTTGAAGACAGAGTTGCAATTCCTTGGGGTCTGGAAAACAAGACGACTTCCGGGGGATGAGGAAGGACATTTTCCCAGATATAAACTGAAGTTTGGGTGACAGTCACAGCCTGGTGTGGCTGTGCTCAGAGAGGCCACGGAGAGCTAGGTCCCTTTCCAAACCCTAAGGAAGGGTCAACAGTGGAGGACAGTGGTCCCCATCAAAGTGGCAATCACATTACGGGCGGCAGCTACGTGGGAGCAAGAGGGGGAGGAAGGTGGGGGAGGCACAGGTGTGAACCGCCAGCCACAGGCACTGACAGCTGCTGATGAATGAGCCCACAGAGCAGTAAAGGGAATCTGGGTCGGGCACCAATAGCGACCACTACATTCCACCCACCCCTTCCACCACTAGCTCTATGTGCTTCTAAGTTCTCTCCATCTAGATACAGCTTCTCCAGGATCCTGATTGGTCAGAGTTTCTGGGGAAACTTACAAGAACAGCATGAATTACACCCCTGCAGCTGTAATTGATCTCAAGGCTTTAACTGATCTGATCTGCCTCTTCACTCCTCCCATCTATAGGTATAACCGGGCTGGGGGTACCAAGAGGAACCCCAACGATCACCCCCATGACTGCCTTATTTAGCAGGAATTCTACCTCCTCTTGATGATCAGGCTACACCCCTCTCATGCGTAACTGCCTTCTCTGGCTGCTGATCTACTGGCACAAAGAGCCCCCAGTGGCCATATGGCAGCTGTAGCTTTAAGCTTAGTGGGACTTACTGTGTCCTTTGATGGAAGCACCGGTCTTTCAGGAACCACGACCTGGAGACTCACAGACTCAGAAGCAAGAAGCACAAATTCTTCAAGGTCACTGGGAATAATAGTTGTAGGAGGTACTCAACTTCCACTGCTTGTTCTTGGACCCATGCGGTCTGTCGACTGGCGACCCAGCACCAAAGGAAACGCCCCATCCTTAGAGGGTGTCATCTCAAAAAAGATGCCTCAGCGGCACTTTGAAGAGGCCATTCTACTGTCCTATCAAGCTGGCAGCTTCTGGATGGTAGAGAGTACATGGTAAGACCAGTGGATCCCCTGTTCATGTGCCCACTGCCATGCTTCCTCTGCCCACGCTTGGACTGACAAGATGCTATGCAAGATTGCATGTTGGAAGATCAAGCCCTCTGTGAGCCTTGGGAGGAACGGTGCTGGCTGAGTAATGATGCCGACAGAAAAGGCAAACTGTTACCCAGAATACATGTCAATCCTAGTGAAGATGAATTGTCTTTTCCAAAGTAGAAGGGGTCCAGGGCAAATGAACAGTCAATAGCAGCTGGCTGGCCTTATTGATGGGATGGTGCCATAGACTTACTCAGCTTTGGTCTCTTCTACTGGTAGATTGGATGTTCAGCAGTACAAGTCCGACTGTTACCGAACGCCAAGTCCACGTGCCCAACGCACAGTGAGGCCAAACAATACCAAACTGTCGGAGTTTCCAGCAGAGAAAGGTTTATTGCGGGGTCCTGCAAGGAGATGGGTGGCTCATGCCTTTAAAACCCCAAACTCCCCGAAAGCTTTCAGCAAAGCCCTTTTCTAGGAAAGGTGAGAGAGGGGCGTGGTTAGTTGCTGCAAATTTCCTGGCGGCAGATCCTTTGTTCTGGAGGTCAGGTCATGGCCAGGTCACAATGTTCTTATAAATCTCCACCAAAAAAATGCTAGTCTCTGTTCTGACAAGAAAGGGCAAGGTCCCAAGGCACAACTTTCACTCTCCGAGGTCCAGGCCCCGGCTAAGAGGAGGGGGTGCCTGCGCGGGCCGGTCACCCTGCCTGGGTCCTCCCGCCAGCGCCCAGGCCCGGCTGAAGAGGCAGCTCTCAGCTGGTGGCGCCCTCAGGCCAGGTCCCCAGACCGTGCCCAGCCGTCATCACCGAGGGAGTCTGGCGCCCAGGACCCAGCCGGCCCGCAGGCTCCTCAGGCCACCCAAACGGGACCGGGGGGGGGGGGTGGTCTGTGGACCGAGACCCAGGGTGACTGCCGCCACCGGTAGGTCGCCGAGGCCGGGATGGGGAGAGGTTCACCGCTGCTTCAAGCCTAGGCCTGGCCCGTGGGCGGCCACGGGAGGGCCCTGGAGCTCTGCAGGACACAGTCCCCAGCCTGCGCCCGGGGGGGCCCAGCTCACCCGCCCGCTCCAAGGCCGGAGGGCCTGGAGGCCCCGGCGAGAAGACCTCGAGCCACCTCTCACCGCACCCTCCACCGCGAGGACCCCTCCGAGGCCAACCATGGGCGGCACTCCACCTCTCTCCGCTGCGCTCCAGGTCTCGCGATAAAAGGTCTCGCGATAACAGCCGCGCGCCCGCCCCACCCCTATTACACGACCCGGCAAGTCTCGATCTCGCAGACCAGGAGCCAAGGTTCTGGACCCCGCGCACAGCTTCCGTTTCGGCTGTCATGGCAGCCCCATTCCTGAGCTCAGGATCTAAACAACCGAGTGGGCAAGGGCAGGGGTTGCCTGTCATTCACTGGCTGAGTCAACACAGCCCGCTGAGCGTTTAGTGCCTCTTCCGTGGATGTTTAGTAGTAGAATAAAATAACACAAAAGCATTACACTTGGTGCCCAATCACATACATCCAACCTCATGTCTCTTCCCCAGATCTCCTTGTCTCCTCCTGCAGTCTTGCTTCTTCCAGGCGTTGACCGATCCAGCTAAGCTCTTTGCCATTGACCATGCGTCCATATATAGTCCAACCACAGGCCAATGATCTCTCCACACAGAGTGGACAGCCACGAGAGCCACCTGAAGCTCTGTCCACTGGGAGGATTTCTTCTCATTTCTGTTTTCCAGGCCACCCCAAGGGGGCTTTAGTGCAGAACTTCAGTTCAAACCTACTGAGCTGACCTCCTTCGTATATTAAGAACAGGAGTTTTCCTCCTCTGCCAGCTAGACATAGAGGATGATCCATGAGGCCAAAGGTGAGGGAGAGGCATCAGTATAATAGAGGAAGGTGACGGGGTTCTGGAACCTGGGCCACCTGTGCTGTTTGAACCTGCCCCACCTCAATGCAGAAAGTACCACTTCTATCTTGCAATAACCTTCCGAACCTTATGAGCTGGTTGGGTCTGACAGCATCCCGTTTATTATGTGCAGTTCTGGCTCCATGGCCAATCCGAGGTCCCGTGGATAGATGTCCTGTCTCTATCAGGGGTCAGTAACAGATCAGTTGTTGTGTGTGTGCATGTGGTTTTAATGGTGTCTAGTTGCAGATGGCCTGGCTTTGCTCAAGAACACAAGAATTCAGAGAAAACCCTATTAGTTTACTATTGGGGCTTGCTAGAGACACAAGATATTCCAAGGGGCAGGGCTGTTTACACTGCAGCCTGAATCTGCTTTGGACCCCTATCTTGCTCTGGCACCTCTTAGAACTATCAGCCTTCACACTACTAAATAAATGGGTCAGCAGTATTCCCAAGTGTGCGGTATGCTGTGTCTAAAACCCGAAGAGGTTTTAGTAAACCTTCGGCTAAGCCCTGTCTGCTTTTTTAGTAGTAGGAGGTGCACGGAGCAATAATATGCCCTTTACTTTGGAAAGACGACCCAGTTTCCCCAGAACACAGAACCCCTGGATATTGAAGTGATGTATCAGGCCTCTAAATCTTTGTAGGGTTTATTTCCCTCCTTCTAAGGTGCATGTATGTGTCTTACTGCTTCTTTCTCCTCCGTCCAGCTTACGCGATGTTAGCAAGATGGGCTAATGTGTCTTTTACAGAATGTCCAGATGGCCCAGATCCTTTCAATAATATAGCGACAGAGAGAAACAGAATTAACATATCTCTGGGGCAAGAGCATGAATGTCCACTGCTATTCATCCCATATGAATGCAAATTGCTTCTGTCCTCCTATTTGATGGGCATTTACCAGATCAATAGCTCCATGCCACTTACCAGAGTCCCTAATAAAGGTACCACTTTCAATACGGCAGCTGCAATTGGTTGTACTATTTGGTAAAGTTTGCAGTAATACACTGTTATTTTCCATGATTCTTTTGGTTTTTGTAGGACCACCACCTCTGCAAACTTTAAATCTTTGAGGGTGACACAAATCTGCCATTTCCCCCAAAGATGTGAAAACTGTTTTACATTGACTATTTTGGCTGGGGTGGGGGAGTTTCAAGGGCTTCTATTTGGCTTTCTAACTATAATAACTGAGTTTATAGGACAAGGAACCAATGTAAGGGTTTTGCCAACAGCTTAATATGCCCATTTCCATTATATATTCAGGAACTGGGAAAATGACCCCTGGGTGTATCTGGATCCAGTGAATACTGTGAGATGGACCCGGATCAGTATTTGATTTATTACGTGACTCTCTTTTATTCTATTGGGGGTCAGGATGGTGCTCTGGGTACCTGGGTATCAGTGTCAACTTGAGTCCTGTATCTAACAGCCCTCAGTGGTGTGGATAGTCTCTTTTCCCCAGGTGCTATTACCTGAGTAAACGGCCAATGATCCCTTTAAGAAAGAACTGGAGCAACCAATACCATATACATTTACCATGATGCTGGACGGGCTTTGCTTGTGAGCATCTGGCCTCTCCTTCAACTTTCCTTTGGAGTAACTGACACAGGTCTTCTGTTCATCCGTTCTTGATGTCTTTTGATGATATTTATTGTATACCTTTATCTCTCCCATCCCTCATTTCCTTCGGAGCACCATGATCTCCAAACTATCTCCTGGACCGATATTCTGATCTTGCTGCCTTTTTGCTGATCGTGTCCAAGTTTTCCTGATGGTTCATAGCTGGCTCCTGCTGTCTGCTATTCTGGGACCCTGTCATCTCCATGGCTACCAGGGATCCTGGGTCTGGAACAGCATCACCTGCTCTTGTCTCCAGAGCTCCACTGGGCTCCACAACCACGCTGGTGTCCTCAGACTAGTGCATCCCAAGAGAATAGGTGATACACCTCAGGAAATGGCTTGGCCTCCTGAGTAGTGTAAGAGTCAGCCAGTGTATTTTCGGTCTTATAGTGTCACTCTAACGTGCTACTTCTCGAAGCCTTTGATCACTTCCTGCATAGTCTACGATGGCAAACTATTTTATTTCACGAGAGCCATCACTTTTTCCAAGCTTCCAAGAGTTATCCAGGCAGCGTATTAATATTTTCCCCCAGTGCAAACTCTCCCTTATTTAGCTTTATATTCTTCCTCTCTTAATCCAACCCACTCAAGATTTACTACCAGGTGTATCTCCCAGTTCCCGCCAATAACTGTTAGCCAGGTCCTGCAGTGACTTTGACCTCTAAGCCTTTTACCACTTCCTCAACTGGGTTATATTGAGAATGGATCTTAGTTGCTGGTCTGGTTGGCAGGACAGCATGATCTCATTTATAAACATTTCTTTTTAAATAGGCAAATGGAAGTATATTGTTTGAAGGTGTTGTCATAGGTGATAAAGAACAAGGAAATGATTATTACAAAAGTCAGGATCATCCTGGGTACCTCTGGTGGCAGGGGTTGGGGTCATGGAGAAGAAGAGCTGATGGAGGAGGCCATGGGATCATAAGATATGAGTAGTGTTTGACTTCTTTCCTGGTGGGGGGGGTGTTCCATGGGTTTTTTCTTTCAACATAAAAATGTGTCCTACACTCTTTTGCTTATGATACATTTGACAATAAAACAACAAAAAAAAGTCATTTACTAAACTGCACGTATAGTCTGATCTTCCTTTTACAAGAGAAAAATACGTACAAATAGAAAAAACTCTTCAAGGCTGGGTTTCAAAATATTAATCATGGGTGGTTTTAAAAAATATTTCCCTATTTTTCCAGGTTTTTCTCAATAAAATTGAGTTATTTTTTATAATTTCTTAAAGCAATATATTTTAAGGCACCATCACTAAGACCTGTAAGTTTTCTGATTTGTATGGGTTAGTCCCAAAGAAGACACGAAGTTTCTAGAAGCCAAGTCTTTCCAGGTGAAACCCAATTCTGTGCCTGCAAGTGTCATTCATTAGCCCTAAGGACCCTCAGCAGGGTCTTCAGATGCACTGAGAGGAAGATCCCACCTTCCCAGCGATCTCTGATGAAAGGCCAGCAGAAAGCCGACCCATTTCAGAGGCATGTACCTGGGTAGGTCTGATCACTCCGTGTGGAAATATTTGGCAGGCTATTTTCTAAAGACCGTTGATGTAGAGAGAAATCTTTTCCTTTGCAAACAGAGAAGAACAAATATTGTCTAGGAGAAAGTTCTTTGTAGAGCCCGTGCCCCCTGTGCACAGGCTGAAGGGCACAGCAGAGGAAGGCCGGCACCACGGGGACCACATCAGCGCTTTCTTGTGCAAACAACTCAAAGTAGGGCTTGTGGTGCCAGTAAACTCCAGGTCCACCACTTGTTAGCTGTGTGACCTTGAGCAAATTATTTAATTTCTCTGAGCTTTAGTTTCATCAGCTGAAAAGTTACGGATGAGAAAAATACCTACCTCATGGGATTGCTGTGAAATTGCATAAACTAACACGTGACACGCTTGCTGGTAAGCTCCTGGTAATGATTAAGCATTTCCAGCACATTATAACATTCACTATTTTTAAGTTCGATTTGGGAGTGAAAGATATTTTCTCTAAGAAGACATGAAAAAAAGGCCTTTCTGCATAATCCTTTGTACATGAGAAGATTCTCAAAGAAGGTAGACAAAGGAGATGGGTCTGCTGGATCCAAATCATCTAGTTCAGCTCGTGACCTCTTTTTGACTTATTCACGTGAAAACCAAGTCCCTAATACTCTCAGATCTTTCTGGAAGCTTGGTTATGGAATCTTATAGAAGTTGAGTATCTGAGTGCTGACTATGAATTTCGATCATCTTTATTTTTGCTTAAAGTCTAAATTAAAGAAAACGAGCTTCATAGTCTCTGGGACAACATATCCAGCACCTAAGTGGGAGGGGGATTTTGATAACTCTCACTTCATCATGTCAAGAGTTTCGGAAAGAGTGGACGTGGATATGGGTGGCTGGAAAACCAGGGATCAGGAATCTGGGGGGCTCTGGGATCTAGGCTCCAACTTAGCCACACAGAGGCTGTATGGTGTGTACACTGAATATATTGGGAAAAAAAGGGGGAGAAAATGAAGTTTGAAATACCTGGGGTGGAATCTCAGTCCCCCCACTTTTCAGCTGCATGACTTTGGAAACGTGTTTAATAATTTTTCTGAGCTTCATGGTCCTCATCTTGAAAAGGAAGAAGATAAAATAATTCTCAATCTTGACTCTACAGTAGAATCACCAAGTTTGTTTTTTTTTTAAATAGAAATGCTGGGCCCACCCTAGACCAATTGAAGTAGAATCTCTGGAGTAGAGCCTGGATATCAGTACTTTTTAAATTTAGATGCCCAGGGAAGGCTGAGAATCGCTGGCAGGATAATCTCTAAGTGCTGACATTGACGCACTCCAACATGGCAGACAATCCGAACATACCTATGGGGAGCTTTGAAATGTATGCTGTGGGCTCCATTGCAAAAATAGGGACAAAAAAAGTTCACTTTCTGAATTTGTCTTATGCCTTCAATGGCATGTTTGTAGCCCTAAACCTTTGCAGCAGAAGGGAAAGAAAGAAAGAAGTCTTTGCAGCAGAATTCCTTTCTGGGCTGGAAGCTGGTGCAGCCGGTGTAACTTTCTTACCATCTTAGCCATGGGTACTTTACAGAAAGGTGCTTGTTAACATCAAAGCTGAAAATCTTACTTAAAATCATATTTCAGAATGATGATCAATCACTGCTCGTTCTCCATGATACTGGAATGTCTGATCTTTATTTTTTTAGTTCTCCAATACCCATTTTCCTCCTAATTACTATCTGTTATTTGTCTGTGTGGCTCTTAAAAAAAACTAGAGCCATATGCTATTTAGACATCATCCTGACTTCCCACCAATCCAGTGTCTGAGCATTTTCTGAGTGACAACCAAGAAGACTGGGGTCGGGAGATGCCCGTCTACTCACTGCATATGGAATCGGTGCCCCACTCGGGTTAGCTGAATAGAAGATCAGGGTTTTAAGTCAACAACACAAGCTATCACAGCCATTTAAGGCAACGTACTGCTACTAACAGCAGAATTAGAAATCTTCATCAATTCGTTTTCTGGGAATCCTCTACTTTGTGAGTAAACTCTATGAGTATTTTCATTGAAAAAATAATCTCAAATTACTCTTTTCTTTTTATCAAAATAAAAAGACTATAGGTTAAAAATTCTACTGTGAAGGATCATGGTTTGTATGAGCCTCACGGTGGTTCTGTAGTTCCAATATTTTTATTTGGATCAGTCAAGTTGCATAAGTGTTTTGGTCTTGCCTCCAGCTACTGACTTGGCCTCTCTCTGTACAAAAAGTTTCTTGTAAAGGGCCAAAAGGCAGGCAAAGTGCTTTAGGAAGAGAAAGCGTAAGCAGAACAGAAAGTCAAAAATAGCCCAATTTAGTTAATATTTAACACTTTACATTTTCATGCAGCAGGTTGAAAATTTAAGATCCATCAGTGGTCAGGAAAACCAACAATATTTCTTTAATATTTTAGTACCTGAAAACACTTAGCAGTAAGGGAAAGGTGGCCTGTTATGAAATATGTTTAATCATGGAAGATTAAATTTCCAAAAACGGCCAAATTTCCAGTGTTAGGAAAACCAGCCACCCATCTGCTATTCACAGGGACACAAGCCAAAACCAGCAGGCTCAGAATTCAGCTCTGAAGCTTACAGGGGTGATGACTCCCCCCTCCCTTTTCTTTCTTGATCTTATTTATCAGTCAAGGAGTGTCCCAGTCCCTAAAGACTGTTCCCTTATGATGCCTGGATCTCACTCCAGGGGCCCTAGTCGCTGCGGATGGATTTTCAGGAGCCCGAGGAGGAGTCCTTACCCTGCAGGTGTAGGTTCTCACCCTGATGCCCGCTCTGAGGTCTCTCACACCCCACGTCTCCTAGTTCTGGCACTTGCCCTGCTGCTTCCCAATCTTCCACCTGACACCAAATTCCACGCCCTTGTGAACTTAGATGCTGCAGTGGATCTGAATTAGTGAGCTCTTGATTCCTCCAAAATGGTAGACTTTAAGCCAGAAATACCAAGATTCAGAATCCATATTCAAGCTACATTCTGTCTCATCCTGTCTCCCTGGCACATTGTTCATGAGGATTTACCAGCTGTAGTATAAAAAATATATATATATTCGGTCTTTATCCCTGATTCCTGACACAGAAACCCTTGTGATTTCCTAAGGAATAGGAGCATCTTTTGCAATTGATAAAAAGCCCCTTTGGACCACACCTGAATTTATGCTAATGAGGCAAGTCAAGGTGGGCTCCTAGATGGCTTCAGAATGGGAGCTGGTCACTAGAGGAACCAACCACATCATTAAAGGATTAGAACTATCACCTCATACCTACCTCCAGGGAGGGGAGACGACCGGAGACCGAATTCAATCACCGATGACCAGTGACTTAATCAATCATGCCTATATGATGAAACCTCCACAAAAAAACTCAGAAAGACAAGGTTTAGGGGAGCTTCCAGGTTGGTGAACACGTCAAAGTGCTGGGACGATGACGTGCCCAGAGAGGGCACCACGTCCCTCCCTATAACTCACCTTTTGCATCTCTTCCATCGGGCTGTTCTTGAGTTGCATCCTTTAGAATAAACTGGTTAATGTAAGTAAAGCACTTTTCTGGGTCTACAAGCCATCCCAGCAAATTGTCAAACCTGAGGGGGATTTGTAGGAAGCCCTGATTTATAGTTGGCTGGACAGAAGTGCAGGTAGCCTGGGGACCACTTTTGTGGCTGGCAGCTGAAGTAGGGGCAGTCTTGTGGGACTGACCCCGCCAAACTTGTGGGGTCTGCACTAACTCAGTGAATTGAATTGAACTGTAGGCTGCCCAGCTGGTGTTGGAGAATTGGAGAATCCATGGTGGAACAAGGTATTTGCATTGGTTGGGAAAAAACCACACACCAACTGAGAAGGAATCCTCGTCTCTGTCTGAGAAGTCTGAGGGCTGGGAAGGTCTTTCCTACTCACTGGCTTTCGAGTCTATGTCACTGCTCAGTTAGAGAAGAGAGGAATAGGGCTGTCAACCAACAACACAAGCTATTTTGGCATTCTAAGGGAAATCACACTCAAAATTGGTTACTTGACCAAGTCATTGACTTGGAATATCTACTTTGTGGGAAACCAGTATAAGTACCAAGTTACTGCCACTCTGCCCACATTCTTGGCTTTTTTTCAAAGAACAATTAGGCCTTGGAACAATGTTAGAGTGTTTGGGCTGAGGTTAATTGAGGCTTGGTTATGCCTTGGGGGCTCTGTCACTGCTTTGATGCTGTGATTTGTTCATTGATCTTAGTCTGTTTGACTACTTATACGCCAGTGTCAAAGTCTTACCCAGCATAACCACAAGAAGCTGCTGACCCTCATCCATAGAGCAGACATGGGGCGGCGGGGGCGAGGGGCGGGAGTCAAGCAAGCCTTGCTGGTGTTTTTATACAGGGGAGAAAGATACAGCGACATATGGAGAATTTATTGGTCTGACCCATACACTGGATGCCCCTTTCACGTAACAATATTCCTTTGAGATTACATCATAGCAGTATATATGGATACATACCCCTTATCCTGCAGAGAGAAGGTGTGTTTGTCTAGGAATGCTGAAAATCCTGTGGTCTACAAAAGCCTACAATGCTTCCTAGTTCTAATTCCCAGGGACTTCCATACTTATGGTCCTCTTGGCTTTTAGCTCCGGACACATTCTCTGTTTCACTCCTCACCTCCAGACCCAGAATTTAGCCTCATCTTCTTTATGAGACAGAGAGAGAGAGAAAGAAAGAAAAGGAGGGGAGGGTGGGGTAGAGAATAAGGGGAGGAAGAGGAAAGGGAGGGAGGGGCAAGGGGAGAAGCAAAGCCAGTTAAAAAACGTTTTCTCAAGTTTAATACTTTACCAAAAGCATGGTGGTCACGGGAATGGTTACGTTATTGACTATATTCTTCTTCCATCTTTTTGGCCCTTTTCTGTCCCCTGACCACTGCCCTCTCCCCTCCATATTCCTCCCCAGTTGGACCTCGGAGACCATTCATATACACTGCTATGATATAATCTCAAAGGAATATTGTTAAGTGAAAGAAATTTAAAAAGAGAAACGTGTGTATTATTCTACAGTTTATCTTTTTCTTTAAAAAAAAGGGCATTTGCTTATTTTTTTAAAAAAGAGCAATAGAAAGACAAACCACAAAAAAAATTTTTTTAAATGATTACCTGTGGGAGAGGGAGAGAACAGGGTGGAAGAGGTAAGATTTATTTGAATATATCTGGTGTTTTGGATGTGACTCTAGAAAAAAGTAAATATTTTACATAATTATAGGACAAAACTAAATTGAAAAGCATTCCCTAGATATCAAGAGTAAAGTGAAATAAATGAGCCTCACTCTGTATACAATTAGTGGCAGAACCACTCAGTGAGAAACTATTCTAAATGAGTTTGACAGATAGTAATTTATGAAATTTTGTGTTAGATAGCCCAAGGACTAAAAGAACTGGGGAAAAAAAAAAAACTTTTTAGGAATCAGTCAATTGGTGGTAAAGTTAGTACTGCCATGCTGGGGCTGCCATAGTGTGGAATACATCAAATGTATGGTTGTGCTGGTGTCATTGAGAATTGACAGTATCAGTGTGGTTGGAAGGATATATGAATGTAAGATTGACAAGGTTAAGTAAAAACCCTGTAGTTTTGAGTCTAAATTGGAAGTATGCTTCTGAACCCATGATGTATTTTAACTTAAAGAATACATATTTTCTACCTCTGTCCACTGGAAAGGCCTAGAGACAATGACCAACCCACAGCAATGAGCACCAAGGTTGAGGTCTCTGAATAGCATTTCCACTAAATGATTCTTAGAGAAATGGCTAATTTCAGGACTGAGGCAGGAAAAATATGAGTCAGGAATAGTTGTCATTTCAGAAAGCAAGAAAATTACCCAAGACTACTAGGGTTGTATCACAAGGACCCAGTCTATGGTCTAGGCTCCCAATGGCTAAAAAGAAGAGAACTTGAACATCAAAAAGAGTAATCATAGTTAGGATGATCTAAAACACATCAAATATGTTTAAATTCATGAGTTTGTAACAACTCTCAAACAAGACAAAATGAATAAACAAAAATTAGCCCTACCAGGCACCTTTAGAGAATGCTACGAAAACAACCTCGTTATTTTTTAAAAGTAAAAAAAGGAAAGAATCAAATATGTATACTATCTTTCCTATACAGTCTGTCATACCCAACAGTTACAAAGGGACTTTTTAAAAGATAGAAGTATTGTAGCTAATAAGTGAGAAATGAATGACAAATTTTGAATGTCACCAACCGCCCCCCCAATAAATTAATGGATCTAGATCAGGGGTTCGCAAATATTTTTGGTAAAGAAACAGAAAGTAAATATTTCAGGCTTTGTGGGGCATAGGGTCTCTGTCACAACTATTCAACTCTGCTGTTACAGAGCAAAAGCAACCAAAGACAATACATAAACCAGTGGTGTTCCAATAAAACTTTACCTGCAAATACAGGCAGTGGACCAGATTTGCCTCTTGGTTTTGCCAACACTTGATCTAGATAATGATTATCATGGCTGCTAACATCGCCAAAAGAGGGACAAGACATTACCTACCTCCTGATGAAAGTATACACCACCTCCTATGAGGGAGAGGAGGGGGAGCGGAGGGGGAAATCAAACCTGAATCTGACCGGCCTCTAGACCTAATTACAAAGTTACAGGGAATTTGAGTTATCCTCGCATATCACAAGGATGCAATCAGGAAAAATAAGATGGGAAGTTCTGTAGGAAAAGGACCCAGTATCCTCAACACATAACTGCAAGGGAATAAAAAGATACAGAAGGATAATTTATAGCTTAAATGAGACTTAAGGGACATAACAGCCAATTAAAATATAAATAAAAAGAATTGCCCTCAAAATTCCAAATTCTTGGAATTCTAACACATGTAGAGCAATTTAACTAACTTCACCACTAGTCTTGAATTCCCAAGCCCATCAAGGTTTTCCCACATAAGGTTCCATCTTCTGTAGAAAGTAATTGGAAGCAATGCTTTATCCAGTTTCTCCAAGAAGTGAAAATTCTCAAGGACGCAGCAAAGAGGTAATGCCAGGTAAAGAAGGGTCAGCCGTGATCCTGTTTTTTCAGTAACAGTTCCCTGTTTGTTTTATTTAAGGCAGAGTTCTCTATTAGGAAGTACCAAAAATAGCTTTACAGTTAGAGAAAATGTGCATATTTTAACAATCTCTCACTGAACTAATGAGAACCCTGGAAATCATCTGACGAGGCTTTATTTTGTGTACAGCATTTGGCAAATTGGTTACTTAACTATTACTTTCTCTTTGGCTTTACTTTCTCATAAAATAATCATTGCCACGTAGAATGCATAATCATTTTTGTGTAAGATGCACAATTCAGAGGGCTATTAACTCCTTGGGAAGAATGATGGCTGCTAATAAACACATTTTTTCTTGTTTAGATTTATTTGGCCACCAGAGAACCATAAAGTATCCCAATTAACTATGAATCTTAGTCCATGGTAAACGGGAATCTCCATAGCTCTCTTCAAGCTTGAAACCTATTTTAACCCTCCGCAGGCTACAACTAAATTACTGTGTCGGTAATGAAAATAAATTTGCTAATTCACTTAATCAAATCTGACTGAACTTTGTTCCTGGCAGCATATACCTGAGAGCTTTAAGACATCTGTTTCTTAGAGCTCATCACCTACAAGCGACTTTCTCCTTTTTTTGTCAGGGAACAATTATTCAGTTTTCTCCTCAAACCTTAAGAGAGAGACTTTTTACAGTCCGTAGTAAAATGTTGTGATACTAGAATCTCGAATAATTGCTATAAGCCCCAGTTGGGCAAGATATTGGCTGGACAACACAACTAAATAAGAAGTTAGCAAAATAGGGACTTCCCTGGTGGTCCAGTGGTTACGACTCCGTGCTTCCACTGCAGGGGGCACGGGTTCGATCCCTGGTCAGGGAACTAAGATCCCACTAGCCGTGCGGTGCAACAAAAAAAAAAGTTAGCAAAATAAAAGAGAAATAGGTTGACATGAACTTATGTGCTTCCCTCTCAATCTATGAGAAATAGAACCAGAAAAAATTGCTGGGCTCTGACCAAACATGAGCTACACTCCCCAGCTTGTCACAGATGGTGACAATTCTATCAGTCCCCAACTTTAGTCCCTTTTCCCTAATTGCTCCCCCACCAGATCAAGCTTTTGCTAATTAATTGGGCTTCCAGATATGCGTCTTCTGCAAGCCTGTGTCTGTGTATCTGCTCCTCATCTGGTGCCTCCTCGGTGCCTGTGCAACGGCTTCAAGATTCAAACTTACTAGCTCCCACATTCGGGGCAAAATAGGACCTTGGGCAGGAAGTATTGACGAGAAGACATGCATTGGTCAGTATTTAATCTCCAGTGTTGGTGTTGAGTCTTTTATTTTATCTTTTAATTTTTATTGGAGTATAGCTGATTTACAATGGTGTGTTAGTTTCGGGTGTACAGGTGTAACAGTATGTAAAGTGCTTTCCTGAGTTCTTCAAGTTGTTCTAGAGAATTATCAAAACTGAAAAGGGGGTGTGGAAACCCTCTGAATTTATAGCCAGTGGGTCAGAAGTACCAGTGACAACCTGGGGCTTGTGACTGGCATGTGAAGTGGGGACAGTCTTGCAGGATGGACCCCTGAACTTGTAGTCACTGATGTTAACTCTGGGTAAATAATGTCAGGATTGAATTGAATTGGAGGACACCCAGCTGCTGGAGGAGAGTTGGAGAAGGTTGTTGGAAAAGACACATTGCATTTGGTGTCATAAGTTTTGTGAGTAAAACAAGTTCATTTCCACCCCATAGAGTTATTATGAAAATGCAGTTAGATGATACCCATAAAATGCTTAGAGCAGAGCCTGGGTCTTGGTAATTACTCCATAAATGGTTATTATTATTATTGTTGTTGCTATTGTTGCTATGATTATTATTGAATAAGGTGGGCTTTGTATTGTGAAGATCAAAGAACCTGACCTGAACATAGAGGTGGATACTTAGCCACCCATAGCAATAAGATTTTTTTTTAGGACTTTAGAGTTTTATTTGACCATTTGTTTATACATATTGGACTCAGACTTTTTCTAAATCATATGCTTGATTTTTATTAAAAATATTATTAAGCCATGCTCTAAGACAGTGGTCCAAAAAATTAAATAATAGCTAAGCTGGAACCCCTAGAATTACATTTTTGTTCACAAATCATGATATGTACCATGCCAACTGCAATAGTAAATAGTGCCAATTCCCTTATAAATTATTTAAATGCAAGGTAAAGAGAGGTTCGACTGGTCTTCCTCTCTCATCAAAATGGGTTGCCTGGCGTTCCCTTGGAGGGGAGTGCACTCCATCTGGAGAGCGCTACTGGAAGGGCTTGGACCAAACAAGAGCTCTCCATACAGAGCCATGGCTGGGGAGGGGCGGTGTCCTGGATGAGCCTGAACTGGGGGTCAGAGGCCAACAGCGATGGATGGTCTGAATACCAACAGCTCTCGGCCATCGGTTTGAATTGGTTGATTTGATGGGAAGGGGTGATGTGCAAGGAGGAATGTTGCACTTGGTTGCTTGGGAGGAATAGAGGAAAACAGAGAAGACAGGGTGTTGTGTGTGTACCAAGACGACCCCGAGAAGCAGCTCCCGTGCCCACAGAGAGAGGGCCCGCAGTCGGGGAACTGAGGGAGGTTTCCATGACAACTTGGGAGGCATACTTGGGGACTTTCTCTGTCTATGAACTCGCTGCTCGGGCATCTCGGAAGAACACAGGGAATTCTTTGGTTGATCCAAGGGTTGGCAGCTTTGGGAACCTGGGGAGACAGCCCCCAAAGGAGGCTTGGCATTCTTGCAGCAAGCACCAGGTACCCACCAAGGGGCTCCAGGGGAATTTACTTCTACAAATGGGCTGGAGCAAGAGGACTGCTTGTGAATAAATTCCCACCAGACATGCCCCTAAAGCATTCCCAAAATAACCTGATTGCGGGGAGGGGGTAGAATTCCCATGTTGAGTGAATGAAACACAATAAGCCATTTAGAGTGCCATAGTCACTGGGATCCCAGTATCTCCTTTTTTTTTTTTTTTTTTGTGCATTTATTTTATTTTTTAAATTAATTTTTATTGGAGTACAGTTGATTTACAATGTTGTGTTAGTTTCAGTGTACAGCAAAGTGAATCAGTTATACGTATACATATATCCACTCTGTTTTAGATTCTTTTCCCATATAGGCCATTACAGAGTACTGAGCAGAGTTCCCTGTGCTATCCAGGAGGTTCTTATTAGTTACCTATTTTATATGTAGTAGTATGTATATGTTAACTCAGTATCTCCTTGATGGTATATCCCTATTCCCTGGCACGGGTGCTAGGGCCAGGTCCACAGGATGCAGTGGCCAGTTTATGGGCTGGATGAACATGAAGGAAGCATCTGGACACAGAGGGCCATGGAAACAGTAAGTACTCTCAAACCCTCTGGCTTCCAAAGGGCAAGTTCAAGTTCCATAAGGCAACACACTCAAAAGTACCACTTCCTCTACTAAGAAAATCATCACAGGGAGTTTTTTATGCAGCCACACCAGAGGTCACAAACTGGCCAGAGGTAAGCTGAGTTTGGCCGACATAGCGTTTCAAAAATTTGAACAGGAATATCTTTAACTGGGGAATGTGCTCTGTCCTTCACCACAACCCAAACCTCTCCTTCTTCTCTCAAAGTCAGCCAGTTTCTCTTCTGAAAGTGATTTGCCTGCTTCCCAAAGTCACTAGAACTTTCAGCACCTGCTTCTTCCTAGTCCCCGTTTCACCATCAGAAGAATGGAAACATCTTGGTCTGAAGGAAGGTCCACGCAACCCAATTAGGGGAAAGAACACCAGACTGAGGGTGTGAAGGTGTCCACTTGAAGTGTCCGTTCTTCTTTCTGGAACAAGTCGCTCTGAATCTCTGGGTCTCAGTTTATTGAAGCATAGGGTGGGACAATCAGACGAGCCATTTTTTCCCCCCCCAAAAAGCTCTCCTTTTTCTCCTAATGTGCTCTAATCTCAGATTTCTTAATGGTGGGTCAGTGGGCTGAACAGCAAAATGAGAATACGCTCTACCAGGAACCAGGACCCCCTGGGTCCCAGTTTCTGCTACAATGTAGCCTTGGGAGAAACACTTTGCCTCTTCAAATCATAAGAAAAATTGGGGGGGGGGGTGGGGAGTGTTGGATGATCTTCAAAGACCCTTGCTGCTCTTTTCTTCAGTGATTCCATTTTTCTGCATACGAAGGAGAACACATTCTGCTAGTGAGGACGATTGTGTCTGAAGAGAATTACTGTTCCATGACTCTGGTCTGGAATTTATTCTGCTTACAGATTTTGAAATGCTTCAGCCGGATTTATGCTCTTTTTTCTGGCTCAAGACTTTGTATGCAAAGCAGTTGCCTTCGGGACCTGGCACAATCTATCCAGCATGTCTGGCAAAGTGCTGGCATTCAGGATCCTCCACAAAGTGAGGGTAGAATTCTTCCTTGAACTGGGAGCTGTAATAACCCAATAAAAAATGGCAGCATCATAGGGGGTGTTCTCTAGAATGAGCAGCGCCGGCAAACTTTCACTTCTGTCAGTGAGCTGTCCCCAGAAAGACCCTGCTATGAGGGGCTGTTAGCCAGCAGGACACTGACCACCACACCCGCTGAGATTGCCACCTCAGACCACCCACAGAGAATACTGATCTCTTTCTCGCCCATCAAAATATCTGGTCCCCAAAGAAGCTCAGGACAATTTCTGAAGCCCTATTATGACAACACAACGTATGAGAACTATGCCATACCATGAACCCGGAACCCTGATCCCATAGTGAAAGTCATAAAAGAAAATACGTTTCCCCCTCACACGGGAAATGATGGTTGGATTAGAGGCTTATTGTCGGGACAAAGTGGCTGTTACCAAGGTTATAGCATTGCACCTTCTGACACACACACAAGCCTCCAACTCTGTTGCATAAAAGGATGCTGAATCCCCAAAAGCACACTTCCCTGTGTTTTTTGAAGGAGGGAAAGCCAGAATGTCTGGGGTCCTCTCCCCAGTGTCTCTAACGTAATGGGCCCTACCCTCCTTCCCACTTAGCAAATGCTACACAGAGAAACTCAGGCCATCCAGGAAATAAGACAACGTATGTCAATGAAGCTTAGGGGATACAATGTGGGGTGTGTGTGTGTGTGTGTGTGTGTGTATGTGTGTGTGTGTGTGACTACTAAGCCTTTTCTGGTAGTTTTCTCCAAGGGAAGACAGTGGGGGAGGAGAGACTTAATTTCCTGCTGTACTGTCTGCCCATCACCCACCACTAAATAGTTTAGCAGGCTGCTTCAGGTGTCCTGGGTGAAGGAGGAAGTCTTCAGTTTATGGAGATCTTGGGCCATAAGTACCAGTAGTGCCATAGCTTGATAATCATGGTGGAGGTGGGACGAAGAATAAGAAAATAGGAAAAGAAAAGAGAAATAAGGAGAACAGCAGAGGTGGATTCTGAATTCCCAACCATCCTGTTAGGCTTTGGGAGACATGTTTAAGGATGGAAAGAGACTTTCCGAAGAGTCAAGGTTGAGGGACAGCGTTCAGGCAGGTGGTACAGTTTCTAGGGTCTGGAGTTGTGGCAGGAGGGACCAACATGTGCCACCCGGGTGATCACGCTATTGTTCAAAACAGAGGGCAAACCCAAGCTCTGGGCATCATTCAACAACTATCCGCTGAGCGCACGCAATGTGCCAGACCCTGCTCTGGACTCTGGGAATGAAGAAGTGAGTGAGATGAGCCATGTCCCTGCTCTCAAGGACTTTGCATTCCACTGGGGAACAGAGACAAATTAGCCCAAGACAAATGAGTGCACAGATTGTTTCAGACATCAGTGTGTGCTATGAAGACATCAGAATAAAGTAACATGATGGAGAATGACTGTAGGAGAGAGAGAGGCTGCTATCCTGAGTAATGATGCCATTTAGCAACGAGGTAACCTTGACGAATTACTTAACTATGTGAATCCATGTCCCCATCTGTAAAATCATGTTAATTAATCATATGTGTCTCAAAGGATGGATACAAAAGATTAGCTGAGCTAATACACGGGCACAGCACAATGCCTGACCAAGCTTCTTCAGCCTGTGCTATTGCAGCTGTAGACATGCCTGACAGCAGCCATGTGAGGGACCTGAAGCCAGGACTGTCCATCTGAACCTTGCTTAGGTTCCTGACCCACAGAAACCATGAGAGAGAATAAAATAATCATTGTTTTAAGCCACTAAGTCTTTACGTAATTTCTTGTGCAGCAATAGGTAATTAGGATAAATCTTTTTGTATAGAAAGAAAGAAGCTCCCTTCCATTATTTTCCCCTAGAAGAGAAAAACTCTTGCAGAAGGGTTTGATGCCAGCAAAGCCTGTTCTAAAATATAGCGTATTCATAGAAAATGTGAGGTTCAGTAAGGCCAACAGATCAGGAAAACACTGCCATTGAAAAGAGGATTTGTTACTCACGTTTCCGAGAGGAGGGGACCCTCAGGGAGGGCCACACGGCGGTGCACCAAAGCTGGTCAGGAGTCAGAGGGAGAAGGAGGGGCTGTCGGCATGAGCCTTGATTGTGGTTACTATGGGAAGGAACTGCCGAGGCAAGGTGAGCAGATTTTGGACTGGCTAGTTTGAATAGATTCAATGGGCTCTGGGGCATAGGGGCTGTCCCTAGTTGTCCGGTACCTGGCCCTGGGATGATCAGGGTAGAGGAATAGTAGCCTGAATATGAGACCCCTGTAAAGGAGGTGGTCGGTGGGTGGGTCCTGGATTGGTTGGTTTGCATCTGAAAAGTGCGTGAGCCATTTACTCTCTCTAGTTGTTGGCTAACCCTGGGACAGGCTGTGCTTCCAGGGTCAGTAAGACCCCAGGTGTCAAAGCATCAGAATACAGATAGTAAAAGACATGGCTAATACAGAGCTTTCTTCCCACTACAGAAGACAATGTCTGAGTCTCACATCCCCAAGCTCCCTTGTGGCTGGGGTGTGGATTTATGATCCATTTGTGACCTCTGGGACCTGATAGGAAAATCTGCTAGGAGAAGGAGGGAGCTTTGGTTATGAGAAAGATTTTTTGCTCTGATAAATGAGAGAGAGACTTGCTTATGGAGAAGCCCTCTCCCCCATCCCCACTTTGAACATTGCTCTATGAGGACTCCGAATTTGGAGCTGCCACATTACCTTGGGACCACAAGTGGACGACCAAGAGAGAAGACCAAGGGAATCACAGAGAAAGCAACCTGGGGTGTCATACCCATTGAGACCCCCATCAGCTCTGGATTCCTATTGTTCAAGCAACATTTCTTCTGGTGTTTGGTTACTTGCAGCCAGAGCATAATTGATACTGTTTTGGCAAACGATGAATGGCATCATGACAAAATCACTTGCTTCTAATTCCTAGATGCCCCTTCTAACCGCCATGCTTGGAAGACAAAGTCTGGTTACCTTGCCAAAATAGTACAAAGTTGCTTGAGATCTCAGGGTTGAGAACTGCCAATTTGCAAAGCATGAGGTAGAGCTTGGTCACGTGGGAGCTTACCTAAGTAGGGAGAAGAGAGACAGAAGGGGAACAAAAGCAAGTACTGGGAGCGCTGAAGACAAGGGTCCACTTCAAGATGCTGAGGCGGGGCCGCCTGGTGTTCGCTGCGCTGGGACACATGGAAACTGTGAGGTGTTTCATGTGGTCCATGGATGCGTTTCACACAGCTTAGTGGGAACATAGAGGATTCATGTGGGCCTGCTTCAGATGGTCCCGGCAGCATCCGCCAGAGGATTGGGGAGGAGTTGGGGTAACATGAAATAAGAACAAAAAGAAGGAAGATGATTAATGTGTTATTTTAATTGCTGAAATAAGGATGTGGGATGTATGATTTCAGTCTACTGAAAAGAAGTGGGATACATGTTGTCTCAACCCTCTAGGCTTTGCTGAGCGTGTTTTTTTAATAGAACATCTCCAATCACTTGGATGTACTAAAAACTGGTGTTTTATCTTAAGTGAAATATTGTTATCTTAAGTCTGCAATCTGTTGGCCAGTAGGGGGAAAAAGGTCGTAGAAGAAGGGGAAATAGAAGCAGAACTGGTAAAAATCCAGGGTGCTTAGGACGCCCTTGACTGGATCGTTATCAGAATTCTTCAGAAGTCTGTTGATTATCATCAGGGGAAGTGGTTGGGTGGTGCGATATATTCCCCCCCACCCCATGCTGGAGGATTCCCTTCCCATCTGTGCTGTTACAGCTGTTTGGTTATTTCACTCGTTTCTGTGTCTGTCCTGCTCTCTCTCTCTCTCTCTCTGCACGTTGGCCTCATGCATCTTTCATTCCATGCACTTACTGCTGCTATTGTCGCCCACAGATGCTGGGGATATAGAAGCAGATAAAACAGGCATTGTCCCCAGCATGAAACTATGTTTTGGGTCCCAAGTGACCAGCTGTTTATTGCTGCTGTGTCGATAAACTCAAAGGCTATCATAATCACGATCACCAGTTCTAATTGCTTTGGCAGTGTTCATGCAGCCCCAGCTCCCTACCCATCTCTCTTTGGTAGGTAGCATAGTTTCCATTTCTGCTTTGGCTCAGAAGTCCTCGGAATAGAGGGGCTCAGATGAGACTGGAGCTCCATTGTAGCCTATACCCGTAAAGCAAATATAATCGAGAGAAGACTCTGAATTTAAGTTCCTTCATCCCATTATACACTGCATTTCCCTGCATTCATTTTGCCATGTGGCCTAGTAATTGGGGTTGGGTAAATGCCAGCTCAAGAATGTGTCATAGACCCCCCCATGGAGAGGTAAAGAAAGTCCTTGGAAGGAGCAGGGATGGGGCTACCGTGAGGGGGACAAAGATGTGAGATGCCAGTGCTTTTGGTCTCCTTCCCTCCTGGGATGAAACCTGAGGGGAGAGGCAGGAAATGTGGATGAAATATCCCAATAAGCAATGTGAGTAAAAGGCATTGAGGGCAGAGCCAGGGGGCAGTCTGAGACCTGCCCCCCGACCCCAGGAGGAACCACACACACTGCTACATGCCACATCCCACAGTGTGGCCAGACAGTGGCTAAGAGGAGGTGAGTGTGGAGTGTAGAAGAGAGACAGCCGAGGTGGTACTCACTACATCTCTACAGACCCATCAGGAGTTATCCAGAAGCTCCTCTATGCAGCTGAAGGGGAACAGAATACGCCACCCCAAATTATGCCTCTTTGACATAAGGATTATTTGGAGCTGATTGTTTTTAAGAAACAGCAGACACAAAAGCAGCTCTGAAAACAGAGTAGAAGTTACTCTTTTGTAAGGGAAATTTACATTTATAAGGGAACTCTCTGTTGGAAAGTGTGTCTCCGTCTCTACTCCAGGAAGAGAAGTTTGACTCTAAATCACAAGAAACTCTTATCAGTGGAAAAGACAAGGCTTCAATCTTTTTAACAAGCTAACCCTTGTTTCTTGTGTTTTCCCTGATAATTCCCCCCATCTAAACACCCACTGCCCCCATGCTCTCCAACATCCTGACCAGAAAACTGCTCCGGAACCCACTTTAGCCCAGCAGCTAGGAAAGAGAATCACTACCATTGCAGCCTCAGAATTGAATCGTCTTGCTCTTACAAAATGTGATGGTTGATTTGACGTGTCAACTTGACTGGGCTTAGGGAGACCCACAGAGCTGATAAAATACTATTTCTGGGAGTATCTGTACGGGTGTTTGCAAAGAGATTAGCATCTGAATCAGTAGACTGAGGAAGGAAGATGGTGCTTATCAATGCAATTGGCATCATCCAATCCATTAAGGGCTTGAATAGAACAAAAAGGCGGAAGAAGGGCAAACTTGCTCTCGCTTGGGTTGGGATATCCATGGTCTGCTGTCCTCAGACATCGGTGTCCCTGGTTCTCAGACCTTCAGACTCAAACTGGGGCTTACACCATCGGCTCCCTCTGTCCTCAAGCCTTTGGACTCAGACTTAATTATGCCACCACTTTCCCGGTCTCCAGCTTTCAGATGGCACAACTTGGAACTTCTCTGCCTCCGTGATAATCATGTGAGTCAGTTCCTATAGTAAAGCTCTCCTCTTCTGTGTATCTATATATACCCTATCGGTTCTTTTTCTCCGGAGAACCCCATTACAAAAACTGTTTTGTGTTTGTTCACTAGCAACTTTCCAACCAAGCACATTAAACCGAGTGAGGGTGAGGGAGGCTAAGGATGGAAAATCACACATTTCATTTGTCTAGACCTGTAATTTGGCATGTCTCTATTTAAATTGAAGAATAACTAAGTCACTTAGAATTAATGAGGAAAGAAGGCCTTTGGGAGCCTGATGATAAAGATGTTCACAGTTTTCTGGATGTACAAAAAGGAATGGTTTACTCTGGAAGGATAAATTAGAAAAGACTGTGTTAATTTCAGGCTTCCTTAGAAACCCCAGGGGTGAAGTGCCCCAGTGAGTCCAGTCAGTAGAAAATGAACCCATTGGTAGAGGGAATGAGTGCTAGAGAGGAATGTAGTTAATGTTTCCTAAGGGCAACAGAAAGAGAAAATTTCAAACACGAGGCAGTTTGATAGAAGGTGAAGCCAGCTGCAATGGGTGACATTTTTCTCTCTAATATGAATAAACTATTGTGCCCTTGAAGGCAGAAATTGAGGATTCATTTCAAAGATGATACCCTGATTGTTTAAAAATACACAAAGCATCGAGCGCTGCTCCGGATCTGTCAACGTGGGTCTACCATCCAAATAAAATAAAATTATTTTCTACATATAAGATGGGAAGAATGAGTTAACCATTTAGATAATGGCTTTGATTTTGTGTTGTCACTGAGAGTATGGTTAAATATGAAGGCAATGGAACCAATTGATGATCAGTTAACCTGGTCTCATCAGTTCAAACAGGTGAAATAACCAAGTGGTCATTAGCTATGTGGTGTACTTGTCACCTTAATATCCAATTGGATCAATGTTTATTAATCCAATTCATTGCTCAGGACTCTACAAATAAATAATGAAATGGGCACCCCATCTCTCTCTGCATTCCAATTTTTTCATCTCCATAAAAGACTGTGAGTCTAACAAAATACATAGAGTTGTAGTATATATATAAGGCATATTTGGTAAGAATTTTTACCTCATTTGCCAGGATTGTGGTGTCAAGTAATTCACCATAATTGTTATCTTTAGCCCAAAAAAATTAATTTCAAGGTTAGGACTATCCATTAGGCTAAGAAAAAGTAATTTATCTAATGAGGCTTTACTTGTAAGAAAGAAAAAAGCTGTCTGTGGCATCTGGGATCAGGCTGGACTCTCCAGTTATTGGTGTTGTTAAGAACTGCCCCAGCAACAAGAAAGAACCCAACTAATTTGTCTGCAATATGTTTCTGATGGGTCTCTAGCTCATGGTGTTGACCCTATTTAGATAGCAAATACCTGAAAAATTCAAAGTGCCAAATATTTCTAAATCAGTGTTTAGGACCTTATTAGGAAAAAAAAATCTGAATTTGGGACAGAAAGTTTGCTTCAGCATCAGGTTAATGAGGAATGGCTGTCCTCGCTTAGTCTTTCAGATTTTATAGCCAGTTTTGTAGAAGCCTCCACTCCTGACCAGATTTTCATGGCCTTTCCCCAATGGAATTCTTGTGCAGCCATTCACCAATACTCTCCAGGTCAATGGAAATGGTTGATGTGATTCTATCCTAAATGTTGACTCACCAAACACCCTGTTGAACTACTTCCTTCATCATGACATCCTTAAGGGTCCTTAAAAATCATCTCATTCAACCATGTTATTCTATTCAAGATGGAGTGGAAGGTAGATAACAGGTGAAATGTATTATCTGAAGTTAACCAACTAGTTAGCAACAGATCAGGGTCTATAACCCTGTTCTCCTGGCTCCTAATTCAGTACTCTCTCCATTGTCATTCAGTGGGTCAGCTTTGTTAGGTTATGAGGTCCATTTGATCAACGTTACTGGATATACTGCATAAAGCTAAATTTCAGAGAGTCACATGTTGAGGGGTTTCATTCATATTCTAAACATATGATTTATTCGTTGTTCAACAAAATTTTTGGTTGCCTCCTATATTTGTTTTATTCCCTCCTAAACTTTTTGACCTCCTGTACACTTATTCAAGAAATATTAAAGAGATAGCAGTCTGGAAGGGAGCTCAGATGTGTACATAAAGAATGATGCTAAATAAAAATTTCAAGAAGTTAGCCAGTATCTTTAAATGGTACATTCTAAGCAGAGTGGGGGTCGGGGGCAGGTAGGAAAGGAAAGGTTACCTCCAGCTGTGAAAATACGGGAAACCTCAAATGAAAGAGATGGTAAGGGTTTGGATACTAAGAAGAGGAAAGAGTGGTTCAGCTGGGGAAGAACGTGAGTAGATGCAAATTGTTCTAAAACACAGTAGTATTGGCTGTCAGTCTATAAACACGCCGGAAACAGGAAATGGTGGAATAGAGTCTGCCATCCGCACACTCTGACCCCCTCCCCTCCTTTACCTGGTGAATTTGCAGGTATTTCGTTTCACCAAATAATATTCCTAATCAATACATTGCCCTTTCTTAAAATCCTAGGGAATAGTTGAAATACTTACCTCGGGATTGTTATGAATTTTAACTTACGTACAATGTCAACATCCTTAAATAATCCAATATAGAAATACTAAGAATTCAATTACAGAATACTGCCCAACCTCAACCTCAAGAAAAAGGAAAGAAATCCCCACTCACCTCACGTAGGACCCCTTCCCTGGGGGGAATGGAGGACCCTTGAGGACCAGAAGTGCCCTAGTTTCCTTGATGAGTCGTCCATTTTTCCCAGAGTGATGCCTGAATTCTACTCCCTGATGGGGTTCACGTGAGCGCTTCCTCTAAGCCAGGTGCCTCCCCTCTTCCCAGAGTGAACCTACCTGGGGGACAGCCTCGGGCTCTGCCCACCTCAGCGGTCCCCAGCATGCGCCTCTCAGAAGCCTGCCTGCCCGGCCACTTCTTTCCAAGCCCCCCTTTTCACCCAGTTACAAATTGCTGGATCCTCTTCAGTCTCAGTGAGAGGAACAAGAGTAATCATTGCCTTCTTGTGTTTCCTGGAACTTGAGGCTGACCTGTTTTCTCCCTGGGGTTACATCTGCCATAGGTCACCACCATCTTCCTCGGTTGACTTTGATCTTCTAATGCGCCTCTTATCTTGGCCCCAGCTCTCTCTCCATGGCCTTTGCAACAGTCCAGTATGATGATCAATACAAAGCAGCTTTCATTTCTAGTTCTTCTCTGTTTGCTCCTCTATCTTAGCATTTACACTGGGAGTCCACTAAGCCCCTTTCCCACCTTACAAGGGAAATGTGAAGGGCGAGGGCCTTTTCTACAAATTGGAAGTGTGCAGGGTAGCTCTGCAGGGTCCAGCCCAGCCTCCTTGTTCTGGGATCCTCTGTAAATGTTCATCAGATAAGGTCTCTGCAATTGAGCTTCTCCTTCTGACTGTCTGGTCCATTTTTCCCAACTATCTGAGCAATTACACCTGAGCCTTCTTACTTTTACAGTTTGGTCCATTTTTTGAAAAATTTATTTTATTGAAGTATAGTTGATATACACTGTTGTATTAATTCCTGCTGTACAGCAAAGTGATTCACTTATACATATATATATATTCTTTTTCATATTCTTTTCCATGATGGTTTATCACAGGATATTGAATATAGTTCCCTGTGCTATACAATAGGACCTTGTTGTTTACCTCCATTTTATTAAATCAGAAGAAATGTGTGAACTTTTGCACAGATCATAGGCCTGTACCAAATTTAGGGGGGAGGAAAGATTTTAAAACCTTTAGAGGTTCAGAAGTATAAATTTCCACTTAACTGGAGTTGGTCTCTTAGGAGCACAGACAATGAGGAGACTGGCGAGGAGAGGATTGGGATTATTTCTCCTAAACTGTTTCTAGGTCAGCATCTAGACTTTGCAGACATAGATTGAGATTGTTACATCTAGCTCTTTCTTTCCCTTTCTGGTTTTATAAGATAAAGCACATACGCATTCAAAATAGTGTCTGACGCAGATGTAGAGAATGGACTTGAGAACACTGGGAGGGGGAAGGGTAAGCTGGGACGAAGTGAGAGAGTGGCATGGACATATATACACTACCAAATGTAAAATAGAGAGCTCGTGGGAAGCAGCCGCATAGCACAGGGAGATCAGCTCGGTGCTTTGTGACCACCTAGAGGAGTGGGATAGGGAGGGTGGGAGGGAGAGGCAAGAGGGAGGAGGTATGGGGATATATGTATACGTATAGCTGATTCACTCTGATATAAAGCAGAAACGAACACACCATTGTAGAGCAATTGTTCTCCAATAAAGATGTTAAAAATAAATAAATAAAAATAAAATAGTGTCTGACATGTACTCAGTGGGCAATAAATGTTAGCTATTAAGGCATTTTGCGATGCTGCTTAGATGGTGAAGCAGGGGTGACAAGGCTTAAGAAAGGCCCCTTTCTTGTGTTTGCGTTGTCTCTAGAAGAAATTAAACATGGTCCCGAGTCACCTCAGCAAGGAAGAGGATCGTCACCCGGAGGGCAGTGTCTGTTGGTGGCTCAGGCTCAGGAGGCCATGAGGTCCCCTCCCCTGGGGTAGGACTCCTCCTTCTCTGAAGTATGAAAGGACCCGTGATTCAGAGCTACAACACTCCGTGGTCAATGGTGAGGAAACGGGGACAAAGACCAGAAATTTTAATACTAGAGCTTCAAGAGCTGTCAATGCCCATCCTGTGAACTCCTGGCCGGCGGCAGTCTAACCACAAAAGAAAGCCCTCAAAACCCTACTTTTTGGTCTGACACTGCCCATCCTCTGGACAATGGAGAGCTGCCTCATTGAATAATCCAAAGAAAATACTGTTAGCTAATTTTCAGTGTGTTCTTGTCAGCGGGATTATTTGCTCCCATCTTTTATGGAGGAATTGGTCACTTGACTGCATTTCTTTTTGTTTTTTGTTGTTTTTTTAATTAACTTTTGTTGGAGTATAGTTGATTTATGCATTTCTTATTTTAGAAGCCTCTTGTCCCCATCACCCCATTGTCCCTCTGGCCTTAGTTAGAGGAAAGAGGTACCTGTGGACATGTGTCCCAGAGGCCAGTGAAGCAGGCAGAGGCCATTGGAAGCACTGGGCCAGACGCTGGAATTCACATGGTTAAAAATTAAATCACGGGTAATATACTATCTGTCTAAGATCACACTCATTTCCATTTTCTTTCTTTTTTGCGGCTATAAAGATGGAGTACCATGCGCTAAAGGCAGTGTAGGTAGATTCTGCTCCTTCGCTCTGGTGCAGAATGGCTCTGTGCTCCCAAGGGCCCCAGGTAACCCCCTGGATCCTTCCGAGAGTAACCTGTGGTCCCAGACCACGGTGTGTGCACCTCCCAGAAGACAAGAATTTCCCTTAGGTCTCGAGTGTTAACAGAAGAGGCCACAGGAGGCAGGTAGAAGTTTCTTCTCCCATATTCACACCTAAGGGGTCCCCAGAAAGAAGACTTAGTGTTCCCTGAAATTCTAGCAACAGCAAACAGGATCAGGGAGAAAGGGTTGCAGTCACTTCTGCCAGGCTATTTTGGTTCTTGGCCACTGTCAAGTTCTGAAATGCTGCATTTCTAGCCATGGCCCAGAGCATTTTTAGCTCAGTTTCACAATTTCTTTAAAAACAATAAAACAAAAACCTACTCTTATGCCCCCACACCCCCCCTTCCCTTTGGGCTCAAGACTCTTTCCCCCCCTTGGCTGCTGCTGCACTGAGATAAGGCTGTGGTATTTTCCCCATCATCCCCCAATCATACATTATCATAAGAAAGTGCCAGGCATCCATCAACCCACAGCCCCTGATTTATGCTCAAAGTTGGGATTATCTCTTCTGCTCCAAATCCCTTCAAACGGCCAACCTGATCAAAGAGAATCACATCCACCAGATAAAATTCGAATATAGCTCCGTGCCATAGAATGACAGGCAGTATTTTTTTTTTAATCTCCAAACGGCTTCAACCTCCTCATTTTGTCAGGAATTGTTCTTTATCCACAACGCAGAACCCACTGAGCAACCCGATTGTCATTCTTGCATCTTTCCTGCTGGGTTCTGCGTAGGGAGCCATGTATGGAGTTTGCTCCTGGGGTCGGCGTCTTTGTCCTGCAGCAATGGCCTGCCTGCAGCCTGCGGTGACAAAGTCTAGCTCAGCCCAGGGCCAGGTAGATGCAAAACATTACAGTCCAAGGGTGAGTCTTCCTTTACAACCAGTGGCTAACTTTGACAGGGTGTCACCAGGAGAAAGCCAAGATTGAAAAGCAGCATCTTCAATGCTGGGGGCCATCTAGGTGATGAAATTAAAGTGAATACCCTCTAAAGCCCATCGTTCAGTTCACTCACTCAGCAGATATTTACTGAATGTCTTATATGCTCAAGGCTCTGGTGAACCAAAGAAATATATCATCAAGGAGCTTAGTATCTAAGAAGAAAAGATGTACCCAGGAATTAAATAAAAACTTAGCAGATGGGACTTCCCTGGTGGCACAGTGGTTAAGAATCCACCTGCCAATGCAGGGGACATAGATTCCAGCCCTGGTCCGGGAAGATCCCACATTCCACAGAGCAACTAAGCCCGTGCGCCACAGCTACTGAGTCTGCTTTCTAGAGCCCACGAGCCACAACTACTGAGCCTGCGTGCCTAGAGCCCATGCTCTGCAACAAGAGAAGGCACTGCAATGAGAAGGCCGCGCACCGCAACGAAGAGTAGCCCCCACTCACCGCAACTAGAGAAAGCCTGCGTGCAGCAACGAAGGCCCAACGCAGCCAAAAATAAATAAATATTTATTAAAAAAAAAAAAAAAACTTAGCAGAGATTTCCAGTCCTAGAAGGGAATCTGAGCCCAAAGAACTCAACTACTCCCTCCTCCCATTCCCAATTCCTCTTGAGTTGACCAAAGACTCTAGCCTAGACGTTAGGGGAAAATGCACAGCGCTAGTGGAAACTAAGGGAGCATTGTATCCACTGCCAGAAACGTTGTGGAATTTCTGGAAAATATAAAGCAGGTTCATGCTAGTGGAGGTAAGAGCTTATTCACATGTAGGTCACCAGCCTCAAAGGGAAAATGCACTAAAAGAGAAGAGGAAACCCCACTATTTTGAAGCAGCAGGAACTGAAGGCAAATACAAGCCGCAGAGAAACTGGCTGGAGGTGTCAAGGAATGCAGGATCCTCTGACGCCTCTGCAAGCATGCTGCCATCAGATGTCTGTGTGGGGCTGGGATCCCAGCTCAGGGATTTGGCTACTGGAGCCATGGTGGTTTACAAAGTAAAGAAAGGGCACTGGTGAGTCTGGCTCCCTCCCTCCACCCCACCCCCGGCCGTCAGCTGCTACAGCTAATAATGAAGAGCTGGCATTTTCTACTCTGGCTGTTTCCAGAGGCAGCTTCCTGTTTCCTGCTTTCCATCTATAATCTGATGAAGTAAACCTGGAGAAAATCCACTTACCTTACCCCCATTTCTCTGGGGTTGGGGATCTGAACAGCAGCCCAAACACACTTCTTCACTTCTTCCATCCCCTGATACGTAAGAGGTCTTAGGTTGCCTGGAGGAAAATTACCAGGTGACAAGAGACACATAGCGGGATGTCAAAAGCGGGGCCGGGTCGTGAGCTGAAGGCGTGGGATCTAGTGCTTCCTTTGAATAGACTTCCTAGAAGAAACCCAGGGCTTCCCTGGTGGCGCAGTGGTTGAGAATCCGCCTGCCAATGCAGGGGACACGGGTTCGAGCCCTGGTCTGGGAAGATCCCACATGCCGCGGAGCAACTAAGCCCGTGCTCCACAACTACTGAGCCTGTGCTCTAGAGCCCACGAGCCACAACTACTGAGCCCACGTGCCACAACTTATGAAGCCCACGCACCTAGAGCCTGTGCTCCGCAGCAAGAAGCCACCGCAATGAGAAGCCCGTGCATCGCAACGAAGAGTAGCCCCAGCTCGCCGCAACTAGAGAAAGCCCACGCGCAGCAACAAAGACCCAACGCAGCCAAAAAAAAAAAAAAAGAAAGAAAAAGAAATCCAGTAAAACTTGACAATTAAAAAAAAAAGTAAACTCCCGGGCTTCCCTGGTGGCGCAGTGGTTGAGAATCTGCCTGCCAATGCAGGGGACACGGGTTCGAGCCCTGGTCTGGGAAGATCCCACATGCCGCGGAGCAACTAGGCCCGTGAGCCACAGCTACTGAGCCTGCGCGTCTGGAGCCTGTGCTCCGCAACAGGAGAGGCCGCGATAGTGAGAGGCCGGCGCACCGCGATGAAGAGTGGCCCCCGCTTGCCACAACTAGAGAAAGCCCTTGCACAGAAACGAAGACCCAACACAGCCAAAAATAAATAATTAATTAATTAATTAATTTAAAAAAAAAAAAAGTAAACTCCCAATAGGATTTCAGGAGAAATTATGTCTCTGAAAGAGAAGTAAGAGTCCATCTTACCTCATCTCATTATGCATCACATCTTCCGTCCTGGAGACAATAGAATGTTACTTATTCTTGACACTGATACAAAAATATAAGTTCGATGTGTTTGGAAGCTTGTTTTCAAGCGGAGGGGTGATAAGATCTAGGGAGTATTAACTTTCTGGCTTCTGTGCAGGGAATGGGACATTCTGGAGATTATTGACATAGTTCAGGAGAGACTCATGGGCTAGCAGTGGAGGTGGTGAGAGTTCGCCATATGTGTGATATACTCTTAAGACAAAGCTGACAGAATTTGCCAGTGGGTTGGATGCTGAGTCTATAAAAAGAAAGATGTCAAGGATGACTCTAAGGTTCGGGGTCTGAGCCACTGAAAGACTCATGCCGCCATTTTTAAGATCCTGAAGACCAGGAAAGTAATAGGTGGTGTGTATTCATTTGCTTTTGGTTTCATTTGAGGAGGAGAGGTAGGCAGAAATCAAAAGCAAAGTTTTAGGCATGTAAAGTTTGAGATGTCTACGATTCATCCAAACAGAAATGTCCAAGGGACCACTGGATATGCCAAGTTCAAGTTGAGAGAAGTTAAGATTGAGATATAAATTTAGGAGTTATCAGCCTATAGACAGAAAACCATGGGAATGGGTAAAGGCGCCCAGGGATGGGTGAGACAAGAGAAGAGGTCCAAGGGCAAAGCCCTGGAGAACTACCCCATGTAGATAGGGAAGAGGAGGCGGCACCATCGGAAAAGACCAAAAGGAAGGGTTCCAGGAGCCTCTGGTGTGTGTCCTGGGAGCAAGGTGAAGGAAGGAACGATCTCACAGGACGGAGTGGGTAACTACATCAAATGCTGCTGATACATTTAGTAAGATGAAGACAGAAAAATGACCACTGAATTTGGCGACATGAAGGTCATTGGTGACTTGACAAAAGAAATTGTCGGTGAAGAGGTCTGATTGGAGCGGGTCAGAGAGAGAATGGGAAGAGAGGCTGTGGATACAGCAACTACAGAAAAGTCACCACAGTAGTTCTGCTGTAGGGGCTTGTAGAGACACAGGACATTAACTGAAGAAAGCTACGTGGTCCAGGGAGGCTTTTATAAGATAGGAGATGTAGCATCTTTATATGCTGAATGGAATGAGCCAGTAGACGGGAAATGTTGATGATAAAGGAGAGGGAAGAGGAACCGTTGCAGAAGCAATGCTCGTAAAGAGGGAAGAGGACCTGACACCCAGTGGATTAATGGAGGGGAAGACCTTTGATCAGAAGACAGATAGTTAGTGCATCATCAGGAAGAATATGATGCCTCAACATCACGTCAGGAAGAAGGCAGAGCGTTTGGGTCCAGGTGCAGGTAGGTGGGCAGATTAGGTGGGAGAGCCATGAGGGGGGTTGCATTTGGTTGTTTCTGTTCTCTGAGAAAAAGGAGGAAACATTGATGCCTGAGGAAGGAAACATGAAACAGTCATGTTGGAGGTTGGGAGCTAGAACACGCTCCCAGCTAGGGCACGTAGGGCCGTCTACCCACTTGACACTTACGGTTACGCATTTAAGATGAAAAGAGTCGGCATTACTCCCCACTTGTCACCATCCTTGTGGGTCTGCACAGGGACAGGCTTGACATCATGTCATAACCAAGGGGAGAGGTTAACAGGCTTATCCAAGTCCCGCGTGTGGTTAGTGGCAGAACCTGGGTTTTCTAATACCTATTAGGTCATGCTTTGCATAAATAGTTAAAAGCCATAGCAATGCTGTCTACATACTCCTTCCATTTGTGTTTCATTTCTTTTACTGCTTTAATCCTACCCAATTTTCTTACCCAGAGAGTAGACTGACGGTTCAGAGTAACGGTCCTCTCTGTACCACAACCACTATTTCCAACTTTCTTTGGGGTTACTCTGTGCAGGGCAACTGTAATATGTAGCACAAGCAAAAAGAGTCTAGGCATCATTTATAGCATGACTCTAAATTCCAAGTTCCAAATCACTGGCTTTAAATAAACTGTTGGCATTAAATTGGTGGATAAGAAATCATCTCCATATATGGAAATCCAGTTAAGCCCGAGTGCCCACTACATCATGGGTCTGGCTCCCACGGTATCACCTTCATCCATTCCAACTGGTTCGTCTCTTTCCACGTCTCCAAATTGTCCAGACTTAGCCTCGGACCCAGACATGCTGTGTAAGATTCTTCTGTATGATCCCTTCAGGAAAAAAAAATCCCTTACTAACTGGTGCTGAACAGATAATATTCACCCGAAAGTCATTAGTCATATTTGCATTGAACTTTATTCTTTCATTTTGAAAGAACTTCTATTTGGTTTTTTTTCCCCTTATGGCTTAAACGCAAAAAAAAAAAGATAACAACTGCGCATCTGTGTGTGTACGTTTTGCATCATGAAGAGTGTCAGTTTAGGTTCTGGTTTATCATGAGGATGAGGAGGATGATTGAAGTACTAGACTTGATCTTTTAATTATTGAAAAAACATGGGCTTCAGGGTAAACAGACAGGATAAATGACAGGCTTCCAAATAAAAATGTGCAGGATAACTCATAGGCTTTAGGATAAAATGTAGAGGATGAAGGAGCAACTATAGGTAACAATGTCTTACTTCCTCTGTTTAGCATCCCTAGCCTTGCAATTTAACCAGCCAAACCCAATATGGGCAGTGATCTGACCTCCAGAAAGTGTTTACCAACTAAACAGTGCACCCTTAATAATGTCCTTTTAATTTTTGATATGTCACGTTTATTTTCCTCTCCACGTCCAGTAGAAAAAGACTAAGAGGCCAGTGATTGCAAAGAGAAGTAAAAGAGCTGGGGTGATTGGGAGTGAGCCCAGGTGACAGGTAATAGCTAATCAGACTTTGAGGAGACGATGCTTTTTCATCTCACGAATAGGAGTTCACTCCATCCCCCAGGATGTGCCTACAAGTGGTTTTCAGAATTTTTCTTTTAGCAGCAAGAGCCCTATAAAATTAAATTTTACACAGATCCTCAGTATATTAAATAGAAAAAGGCAGTATTTACCATTAGCTATTTGTAAGTTCAAAAGTACACCACAAACCAATGATAAAGGAGGCAATTTTGATAAATAGAAATACCTCAAATCAGAGCTGAAGGTCAAGAGTTGCAGTCATATATCAGCTTTAGCAATCGATTTGTTCTCCATGTTTTGGTTGGTTGTGCAGAAAATCCAAAATTCCATGAGTAAATCACTGTAAATGATAGATTTGTTTGTTGTTTGCTTTTGACATCTTGGGTCAACAATCTCAAGACAGTTTTCAGGGAAACTGTCCAGAAGGCTGCATGAGGGACAGCAGAAAGTTGGATCACTAACAATATCTAAAATTTTTTTAACTAAGAAAGTCAGATGACAAGCACCCAAAACCTACGCCCAAAAAACCAGTGATACAGTTTTATCATCATAGGACCTGTTATCTCACAGTTCATCAGAACAACATGATTAAAACAGACTCGTATCACATGCATGGTACAGACATGCATTGTCTTTTGCAATCTCACCTGAGTGGGCATGTGTGGGTTTGACTCTTTTCCAGTTCCAAGACTCGAGGTATTTTATCAAAGACACGACGTATCTTATCAAAGACATATCTATAGCATGTTCACAAGTAAGCAGAACAATGGTAGGAGTGGCCTCAGGCAGAGTCATGAGAGACAAAAATAATGCACTGATCTCCATGGTGTTGGATTTGCCATAAGATAGTTTTGAGCTGGTGAATGGCTTTTTTCCAATTAATTTGAAATAGTTCAATCAAAATGAAACTCAAGTCATACACTTACACAGGTGCCCTAAAGCCCAGTTGGAAGGACCCTCCGGTAGGAGGGTTTTAGTGGTAGAGTTGACACGCCAAGGCCAGGCTCACCTCAGGTGCTGTCAGCCAGGGAATGGAGGCCCTGTCTGGCCTCTGAGCAGCTGCTTTATGTACCTCCCACCTGTGTGCTCTGTCTGAGCTGTGCACCTGTGAATGAGAGCAACTCCAAGTTCACCAGAAACAGGAGGGAGGAGAAACGCCCTGGACTTGCCAACTCCAAAGTGTTCCCATCCACAGGAAAATGAGAAGTCTTAGGTCAGACGCACAGAGAAACGTGCATCGAGAACTGAGGTGGGGCTTCCCTGGTGGAGCAGTGGTTGAGAATCTGCCTGCCAATGCAGGGGACACGGGTTCGAGCCCTGGTCTGGGAAGATCCCACATGCCGCGGAGCAACTGGGCCCGTGCGCCACAACTACTGAGCCTGCGCGTCTGGAGCCTGTGCTCCGCAACAAGAGAGGCCGCGATAGTGAGAGGCCCACGCACCGTGATGAAGAGTGGCCCCCGCTCGCCGCAACTAGAGAAAGCCCTCGCACAGAGACGAAGACCCAACACAGCCAAAAATTAATTAATTAATTAATTAATTGAAAAAAAAAAAAAAGAATTGAGGTGGCTTTTCCAAAAAGTGTGACTTTCAGGATGGGGCCTTAAGTGCATTTGATAGCATTGGCACTGCCCAGTGAGTCAAAAGCTTTCGTACAGCCAGAAGAAGCTTCTCAGTTCTGACTCCCAATCTAATGCTAACACAATAATTTCGGAGAGGTGGGCCGGCTGGAGTTTGAGTCTGTAACTCTTCCTTTGGCAAATCTAAACACCCTACTATTTCAGTTAGAGTTTCCCTAAAAGCAAACCCTGAGACAAGGTAGTTTGTATGGGACGTGACCCAGGAAGCAAGAAGAAAGGAGGAAGAAGAGTGACTCAGAGAAGGAGGAAAAAAACTATATAGCGCCAGAAAGACCTTCTGAGATGCATACAGAGTGCTTCTAGAATGGCCCACCAACAACGCAATGCTGGAGCCTTTATCCACCAGCTCATAGGGGGAGGGTTGCCTCGAGGGTTGTTTGCTTACGTGCGTTGTGGCTGCCCCTGACCAGGCCCACCAGGTTCCTATGCATCAGAGAAGTCTCCAGGGAAGAGAGGGAAAGGCCCTTCCCATCGCACATGAGAGAGGTCAACCTGAGCCTGCCCAGAATTCCGGGTGCTGCAGCTGGGCTGAAATCAGAGCTGAGCCCAGGAGTTGTGCCGGGGGCACCAGGCGTGCTTGCTATATCACCCACTTCCACATGTTGCTGGAGAGAACCATGAGCAGACTACTGGGCTCACCCACCGTGTGTCAGCCACTCATCACCAAGTCTTTGCTGGTTCTTGACGGAGGCACTCATTCATTCATGCATCCACTCACTCATGAATCCATTCACTCATGCGTCCATTCATGCATTCATTCATGCATGCATCCTTTCATTCATCCATGCATCCATTCACTCATGCATCCATTCGTTCAGTGCCTGGCACTGTTCCAGGCACTAAGGACACAGCTGTGAATGAAACACAAATCCCTGTTGTCATGGAAGAAGACGAAGAAATGAACAAATGAAATATACAGTTTGTTATATAATGATAAGTGCTAGGGAGAGAGATAAAGCAAAGAGGGGGTCAGGGCATGCTCAAAGGGTGCCCCAGGAAGGCGGGAAGATGGTATTCCATCAATATCTAATCTATTTAAGCTGGCAAATTACCCCCATCTGGCCACCTCTCAGAAAACCAATAAACAAGCTTATAGAAAAGTATAACTCTTTCTGGGTTGTCTCATTTAAAGATATTGGCTTATATTCAGGCAGATTCTGCCCATGGGAACTGACAATCCACCGTGTGACCCTAAGGTACAGATTCTCCAAGGAGAGGCAAGAGGGCCGATGCAGCCCCACATCTTCTGGCACCAGAGCCTTTTCTGCAGTTTTCAAATCGAGGATTTCAGCTTCGTGCATGGTTTTCTGGTGTCAAAGGCCACCCTGCAAAAACGAAAGATGTCACACATTAATCAGTTACCAATAAACACTGGGCTTTCACGCTGTGCTCAGGCCCAGCCTGGTCACTGGTCTCATGAAAGTCGTGATTCAGTTGGGATTTCAGTCATGACCAACACTTCCAAAACAACAGTAAGTGATGCAAAAGAGAGCACAGTGCTTTTTTTATCTGGCGCCAGTTAAACGTAGGTGCTAAAAATTTCGAAGAAAGGCAGATGATACAACTGTTGGCTTGAAACCTCGAGAGCTTCCTGGGTGAAATCTGAGACTGGTCTCTGTACACAGAGGACAAGGAGAGAGAAGAAAGAGGCAAAGCACACTCCAGGATGGTAGGTGGCAGGATGAATAAGCAAGGGCACTTAGATACCAGGCTTGTGTTTAAATCTGAAAGTTTATACAGAGGCCTTACCTGGGTTCAGTCACGTACACAGTGCAGATGGTTTTACGCACACCCTGCTCTCTCAAGGCTGCGTCCTTGAAAACGGCTCCCAGCGTGGGAACCATGGGCAGAACGCACATTCCGAGGATGCGGGAGGGGTGAGGAGCCTCCGATTGCGGGGGTCCAGCTCAAGGCCCACCAGCAGTCACATCCTCGCAATGACCTCCTCCAGCAATGACAGAGATTCCTCCGTAGAGCTGAGAAGGATCTTAAAGAGTAAGTGCATTTTAGCCGAGGAGTTTGCTGATGTCATATTCTGCTGTGCGGAGCAGTGAGTTGGGCGTGGCATAGGTGGAGGACGGGGGGATGGCCACCCGATGGAGATGGTTTCTACTGGGGAAAGTGGCATACACTGGACAGGGTTGTGTTGTGATAGGTCTTGAGAAGACATCCAATATTTGTTCGCCAAACAGTGGTGGACCCCCCGGCGTGCACCAGGCTCTGGGCTGGGACGTGGGGAAATACACGTAGCCAAGGAGTAGGGGCTGAGAGAGGCGGGTGGGTAGAAGACCAAGATGGCAACCCCCCAATCTTCTGCCAGGGCCTTCCACTGGCAAACCCAGCCAAGGGCCGGCCCGAGGAAATTAAGATGATACAGCCAGTGAGGGGAAAGCTCCAGGGTGCAGAACGGGGCAAAGGATGGAGATTAGCACTGAGGGAACAAACAGAGAATCAGGAATACACCACGCCCCTAGACAAGGTTTTCACGCCTGCCCGCTTCACCTCGAAGTGCCACATCAATGGTACAGTCACTTTGGAAATCAGTTCGGTTTCCTATAAATATAAACGCAAATTTCCCACCTGACCCACTGGTCCTAGTCCCAAGTATTGGGTTGGCCAAATATTTACTCAAGAAAGGTGGCAATATATGTTCACGCAAAACCTGTATGTGACCATTTAGAGTGACTTTCTTCAGAATCCTGCCAAACTGGCAATTACCCAGATCCAAACAATGGCATTCCATGAGCAATAAAAAGGAATGAGCTACTGATACATGTAAAATACAGATGAATTTCAAATGCACTATGTTCAGTGAAAAGAAAGCCAGACTCAAAAGGCTATACACTTGTATGATTCCGTTTTTTTGACATTCTGGAAAAGGCAGAACTATAAGGGCAGAAATCAGATTGGGGATTGGCAGGGTCTGGGCGGGGGGAGAGGGGCTGACTACAAAGGGGCACAAAGGAATCTGGGGGGTGATGGAACTGTGCTATATAGCGATTGTGGTGGTGACCATATATGTTTGTCAGAACTTACAGAACTCTATGCTGAAAGGGGGTGAATCTTACCATATATAAGTAATATCTCAATAAACCTGACTTGACAACAAGTCATGCCACCTCACTCTTTTTTTTTTTAAGTTTTATTGGAGCATAGTCGATGTACAATGTTGTGTTAGTTGCAGGTATACAGCAAAGTGACTCAGTTATACATATACATGTATCCACTCTTGTTTAGATTCTTTTCCCGTATAGGCCATTACAGAGTATTGAGTAGACTTCCCGTGCTCTACAGTAGGTCCTTATTAGTTATCTATTTTATATATAGTAGTGTGTATGTGTCAGTCCCAATCTCCCAGTTTGTCCCTCCCCACCCCTTATCCCCTGGTAACCATAAGTTTGTTTTCTACATCTGTGACTCTACTTCTGTTTTGTAAATAAGTTCATTTGTACCCATGTTTTTAGATTCCACATATAAGCGATATCATATGATACTTGTCTTCCTGTGTCTGACTTACTTCACTCAGTATGACAATCTCTAGGTCCATCCACGTTGCTGCAAAGGGCATCATTTCGTTCTTTTAGATGATGGTTTTCACTTGTATATCACTGATAAAACAGAATACACCTTGGGAGAATTGCTTTCTAGGCTCACCATCATGTTGTATAAACCCACCTGCATCCCTAATTTCATCTCTGTCTTTCCTCCTTGTGTTCAAGGGGAAGAAGTGACTTCCTGTTGCTAAGAAAGGCAAATGCTTCCTCCTCCAGTTAGTCCTCCTTGCTTGGCAGCTGAATCTCTCCCCTCTGTCAGATCCCTCCATATACAAACACTACTCTCCCCAGAGGCCACAACCCACTCCAGTGTGTGCTCCACCCCTCTGTTCTTTCACCACAAACAAGATATTGTAAGTGGTTATCTACCCAAACTTTTTCTATTCCCTCACTTCTAATCTACCCTTTAAAATAATTCTGAAAAAATTCAAATGTAAAGAAAATGATAAATAACAATATAATAAACCATGTTTTCAACACCCAGATATGACACATGTTAACACTTAACTATATTTGCTCAAGATCTCCATCTTTTTTTTTAAGAAAGAAAACATTACCTATATAATTGAATCTCCCTTTGGACTCCACCCCAAGCCTATTATTCCTCATTCCCCAGAGGTAACCTCTATTCTGAATTTGATACGCATCGTTCCCTCTATGGCTTTATATTTTACTGCATCTGCATGTGTCCATAAATGATACATTGTATTATATAGTGTAGATTTAAATTTTACACAACTGATATCTCACTGTATGTGTCTTTGTCATTTATATGTTCAGTTGCTTCTGGCATCCCATTTAGTTCCTTGGTTTTATTTTTTTCATGCCGGAATATGTTCTTTCATAATTCTTTCAAAAAGAGTCTGTGGGGATAAACTTTCTAACTTCTTGCACATCATAAAAGATCTATATTGTCTACACACTTACGTTACAGTTTTTCTGCATACAGAATATATTTTCAAGTTATTTTCCTCAGGTGATTAGATGCATTTCTCGAGTGTCTCTCTACATCTGGTGCAGCCAATGACTCACATCATCTGATTCAAGTTTCCTTATAATAGGGTGCTTCTCCCCTCCCCCACCCCGTACACAATGGTGTGTTTTGTGTGTTTGTCTCTCTTTCTCAGGTTTAGAGATTTTTCTCTTTGTCCTCGGCGTTCTGAAATTCCCCAGGTACAGGTGAGGGTCCTTATTCATGCTAACCCCTTCTTTAAATTTGAAGACCTACCTTTCTTTCATTTGGGAAAATTATACCCTATTATTGCTTAAGAATTTCATCCCCTGCATTTTCACTATTTCTTCCTTCTGAAACTCCTGTTAGATTGACATTGGACTTTCTGAATCCATCCTTTTTTTTTTTTTTACTTTTACTTTTCTCCTAGATATTTCATCCTTTGGCCTTGTATTCTGAGAATATTCTCCCCCTGCCCTTCTCCCTCCCCCTCCCCTTCCCCCTGCTTGTCCCTTTCCTCCTCCCCCTCCCCCTCCTCTTCCCCACCACTATCCTTGTGTCTGTGCCCTACATGTTCCAAGTACCTTACTGGTACCAACTCCTTTAGGTGAGGAAGAAGAGCTGAGAGGAGCTACATCCTGCAGGACATTGAAGCCACATTAAGGACTTTTGTTCTCATCCCAAGAATAAAAGGAAGTCATTAAAGTTATAAATGTTAACAGTAAAATGGCTAGATGTGAAGATTAAAGGAACACTCTGACCCTACTGCCGAGAGTGGGAAGAAGTTGGGTGAGGGTAAAAGCAGGTAGACCAGTTACAAGGCTATGTCAAGGCTGAGATCTTTATTCCTGACTTTAATGGAAGCACCTAGTGTGACAAAACCAAGTGTCATGGTGGTTGGCCGTTTCAGATAATTCTGCTAATTCTATGAATGCAGGACACATGTTACTAGATTCCTCAGAGCCCTTTGTTTTTTTGCTTTGTTTTGGGTTTCTTTTTTTTTTTATCTGGCTGCACCGCGCGGCATATGGGATCTTCTTAGCTCCCTGACCAGGGATCAAACCCGCACCCCCTGCATTGGAAGCACGGAGTCTTAACCACTGGACCGCCAGGGAAGTCCCCAGAGCTCTTTGATTTAAAGTCAAGAATGTAAATTAATTCTATAAAATGTCTTTTGGAATTTATTGAAATGAAATTTTTCTCTTTCAGTTATTTACATGTTAAAATCTATTCCCTGTAAATCTAGAGAGAAAAACCTACCTGGTCAAGTGGTATATTTTATTTACTGATATGAGAGGATTTCTTTTTCTATTCATATTAATAAGAAAAGCTGATAAACAGTTTTCTTTTGAAAGATACTCTCTCTCCAGTTTCACATTTAAAGTTATCTTAACTATTTTAAAGCGGATTAGGTAACTTTCCTTTTTTCTCTCTGCCCAGAAGTGATTTAAACAATAAAGATGTTTTGTAGAGTCTTGGAAAGAACTTATCCATAAAACTTCCTAGGCCTAGATACTTTGTGGAGAAATGGTTCTTTGACAACTTTTCAAATTTTTCTCTTCATTATTGATCTAATTTTTCTTAGAGAAATTTTGTATTCTTTGTAAGTTGCCCATTTCATCCAGGTTTTAAAGACTATTAACATGGGCTGGAATGTAAACTTCTCTCATTTCTCAGTCTCCGCTATATATGTAAATTTCTTCGCCCCCTCTTATTTTGTTCTTTTCTTCCCCTTGACTAATCTTTCCAGAGAAATGTCCGTCTCACTAGTGTTTTCAAAGAAATCAGTTCTTATAATTATTTATCAACTCTGGGGATTTTTGTCTTGAGTGTAGTAATTTCTGCTTACCTTCCTCTAATTTTCTCATTTATTTTAAGTTATTTTCCACCTCCTTGAGTTGAATATTTAATTACATTCATTCTCCTTATCTAAATAATTCATTTAAACTATGCATTTTCTTCTGATTACAGCCTTGACCACATCACACATTTTGATATACAATGTATTTAATAGCCTCTTAAAGTCCAAAAGTGCTTGCTGCTTGTTTTGTGTTTTTTTTTTTAATGGTGGAAAATATCAATTTTATAACTGATTTATTTCTTGATTTGTAATCCCCAAACTTTTGATACAGACTTAAAATATCCTATATTATAAGGCCCTTAGTTTGTCTGCCTTGAGAGTGAAGCAGAGTATACCTTTCTTCTTCTTCTTTCCTTTATCTTCATCACATCATGCAGATCACATCTCGGTGTTCACTTCACAAGATATTGGTTAGGAATCATCCTACCCTCATCTTCCCAGCTCAGAGGTAAAGCATCCCCCGTAGAATAATACCCAGAAACACTCCTTTTTTCTCATCAGTTGCTCTTAAAATGCGCTGAAACCCATGATTAAAATAGGTACTTTTTTTTTTTTAGGTTTCAATACTCAATATTCTAAGAATGAAGTGACATCAGAGAAGTAATTGCTATAGTGCAAGATGTTGAAAAGGTGAATAATAAAAATCAGATGGATTTCTTGGAAAGGAAACCAGTCTACAGTTCAAACACAAGGCCTGGGTGGAGACACAGAACCAGGGGAAGAAATTAAAGCACATGAGAGTTAAGGGTAATGGGCAGAACAGCTTCAGAAAATGAGACTGAAGGAGCAGAGGCATGGGAGTCCAGCAAGGCAGGATGACCCTAAGGACAGAATTTCACATTGTGATAGGCCCATTAAAAGTCTGAAGCTATTAAACGAATTGGGATGGCATGATGTGTCTAATTAAATATGTTTGTTTTTTGATGTGTTTTCTCATATTATTATTATCACTTGGTAGCCTTAGTCTTTATTATGCTTCCCTTGCAGCTGGATGAACCTGGAATCTATAAAAGTAAAAGTTTCTCAAAAGAACAAGGTAGTGACCAGGTAATGGAATAGGTAGCCATGTCCCTGAGCCAGAGCACACTGTCCCTTGGATGGAACGTCTTTTACTTTGCACCTCTGTGGTAGCTCTCGTCAAGATGCCTCCATCCACCCATCCCGTTCTTGTACATGCATGCTGCTTCTTCAATCAAGGGGTGGATTCCAATTCCATTCTCCTTGAACCTCGGTTGGCCTTGGTGACTTGCTTAACGAATAGAATGCAGCAGAAGTGACGCTACTTCTATGACTCCCCAGGCTAAGTCATAAGAAGCCTTGCAGTTTCCACTATGTTTTCTCTTTTTTGGGGGGGAGGAAATCTCTTTTTTGGTCCACTTTTGGTCTCTTGGATTGCTCATTCTTAGAATCCATCCACAGTGCTGTAAGACTCCGGTGTGACATGGAAAAGCCACGTGTAGGTGTGTCTCAGCTGAGTTCCCAGCTGGCATCAACTGTCAGCCCCTGAGTGAGGCTTTTTAGCCGTTCAATGCAACTGGACCTTTAGTTGACTGCAGCGTCCTCTGAAATCTGTCTGCAGCTGAGTCCCCAAATGAGAATCCAGCTGACCCCACTCAACCCACAGAACCATGAGAAATAATAACACACTGTTATATACCACAAAGTTTTGGAGAGGTTTTTTAAACAGCAGTAGATAACTAGAATAATCTTCTATGTTTCCATGACCCAAATATATGCCCTTCTGAGGATTACATGCCTACTTTACTATTTTAGATGTACAATTCCTTTTTCAGGTTAAAGTCAAACCATGCTTACCAGAAGCGAGTATACCTTTGATCCGTTATTATGTTATTTATTGGTCAAAGAGCAGTAACATTTCCAGCTTCTTATTGAGACACCTCAGTTTTGTCCCCATTAATCACCTAATGGTAATTACGGTAAATATCCAGACTCCGATCTTAATAATCTGCTAAGTTTATTCAACTCAACAGATATTTATCAACTCCCTTTTATGTATTGTGATAAAGGCCGTGGGGGTGACAGAATACATGGATTTCTGCCGTCAAGCATCCTTTAGTTGAAGAGCTAAGATAACTAAAATATAAAGACATTATAACTCAAGGAAGAATGTGATGTTTCCCCCCACAATAATCACAAATAAAGACACACTCGGGCTCAGAAGAAGGTGAGTATCATTCAGGAGACAGTGTAGGGCAGGAGAAAGCACAGGCAGAGCTACTTTGAAGGCTGGATCTGTCACTAACATGGACAAGTTACTTAAACTTCTGCTTTTATAATATAAGGATAAACACACTTCATTAACCAACACTTCGGTTAAGAAGCAGTTTTTAGCAACTGCTTTACAAGATTATGAGAACTGAATAAAATGAGGAAAAGAAACTACTGGTTTATTGATGGTAGCTAGTGTCATTTTCATCATCATCACTGTCATCATCATTTAATTAGTGGGATCAGAAAAGACTTACTGGAGATAACAGCATTTGAGCTGGGACTTAAGAAAATGTTCTTACCCAACACCACGTACAAAAATTAACTTAAAAGGGATCAAAAGCCTAAACATAAGGCTAAAACTATAACTCTTTTAGAAGAAAGCATAGGTGTAAATATTTGTGACTTTGGATTTGGCAATGAATTCTTAGATATGACACCAAAAGCACAAGCAACAAAAGAAAAAATAGATACATATATTGAATTTCTTCAAAATTCAAAACTTTTGTGCTTCAAAGGACACTATTAAGAAAGTGGGAAAGAAACCCAAATAATGGGAGAAAATATTTGCAAATCACACCTATGATAATGGACTTGTATCTAGAATATATTAAAAAAAATTCTTACTACTCAATAATAAAAAGATAAATAAACCAATTAAAAATAGGCAAAGAATCTGAATAGACATCCCTCCAAAGAAGATATACAAATAATCAACAAGCACGTGAAAAGATAATCAACATCATTAGTCTTCAGGGAAATGTACATCAAAACCACAGTGAGATACTACTTCAGACACACCAGGACAACTGTAATCAAAATGTCATATAATAACAAGTTTTGGTGAGGATGTAAAGAAATTAGAACGCTCATACTGCTGGTAGGAATGTACAATGTTGCAGACATTTTGGAAAAGAGTCCAGCAGGTTCTCAAATGGTTAAACAGAGTTACTATATGACTCAACAATTTCACTCTTAGGGATATACCCCCCAAAATTGAAAACCTATTCAAATAGGTATTTGTACATGAAGGTTCATAGATGCACCATTCACAATAGCCAAAAGGTGGAAATAAAGAAAATGTGCATCGACTGATGAATGGATAAGCAAAATGTGGTATATCCATACAATGGAATATTATTCAGTCATCAAAAGGAATGAAGTACTGATACAGGCTAAAATATGGATGAACCTTAAAAACATTATGCTAAATTAAAGAAGCCAATCAAAAGACCACATATTACGTAATTCTTTTCATATGAAATGTCCAAAATAGGCACATCTATAGACACAGATTAGTGGTTGCCTATAACTAGGGGAATGGGAAGTTGGGTGATAACTAAAGAGTACAGGGTTTCTTTTCAAGGTGATTGAAAATGTTCTATAATTGATTATAGATGGTTGCACAACTCTGAATATACCTAAAAACACTGAATTTTATACTTTAGATGAGTGAATCATATTGTATGTGACTTATATCTCAATAAGACTGTAACCAAAAAATTGATATTCACTATCTCAACACTCGGGAGTGAAGAGCAGTGAGAGGAGATGGAACCCAGAGGTCCAGGCAGAGAACAGCATGAGTAACGATGCAGAGGTGGGATAAGGTGTGTGTAGGTGGTAGAGTTGGAGAGTAGCCTCAGGTGAGGCAATATGGTGGAGGCTACGGGGGCCGAACTGTCATTAAAGACTGCGCCTACAATTGGTCCAGCAAAAATAGGATAGGGACATGAGCTAGCGTAGTGACAATGGAAAGAGGAGACGCACCCAAGAAATACTATGGTGGTTGAATTAATAGGACATTAGGTTTGCCCGTTGAATGGGGGCTTAAGTGTACGAGGGACTCAAGCATGACTATAGAGTTTTGAGTCAGAGAATAGAAAAAATGATGTTTAGCTGCTAGAAATCAGAAGTCAGGAAAAGGAGCTGATTGGGCAGAGCAAGATGGAGAAAGTACAGAGACATGGGCAAAGGCAGAACCCTGGAAAACACTTACCTTTCCTGTCTGTGAAATGGGCCAAATGATGATGACCTCTTTCTAGTAGGGTTTTAGTTTTACTGTTGTTATGGGTTTTGTGGGCGGTTTGGGGGTGGATGGGGGATGAGGGAGACTGACATTTATTGAGTGTTTACTACGCATCAGTCACTCTGCACAGTTTTTTGAATATATGTCATCTTATTTTCTCACAACAACCCCATAAAGTACACATTACTTTTATTATCTTCGGGGTTTGAAACCAGATCTATTTGGTTAATGATGATATCTACTTCCCGTAGTTGTAAACCATAAATGAGGCAGCGTGTCTGAGAGCCTAACCCCGGGTCTGGCACTCAGAGGCGATCAACAAATATTCATTTTCTTCCCCTAGACCTGCAGCCACCTGCCCTCCATGGCTGCTGACCACGTCTCAAAGCCAGGATTTGAATTTATGGACCAGCCTCTCCCTCCCTCACCCAAGTTCTTTGGTATAGTGCAGTTAAAGTTCCACCCCTCTACCCCGGGTCCCTTCCATATCTGGAACGACTCACTCCCTGTACATCTGTATTCCCCCTGCTTCTCTCCTCCAACCCCCCCTCCCCCGCCCCCCATCCCACCGATATCCCTTTGGGCATTGCTGAACCAGTGGGGCTTGAATAATGATGAATGTGTGTTGGATTTGGGGCTAAGGTTAAATGCTTGTTGGGAATTTGATGGAGGCCACACACCCATCTCATGTATAACTGACGTCACTAGAATCGAGACTGCTAAAAACAAACACCATGCCCCTGCTCCATCCTCCCCAACGAATCTCAAACACAAGAGAAGAAAACTGCAGAAGGCTCATCTCTGTGAACTTTTATAACAGTAAATTGTAGCTCATCAGAGCCAATTCTTCAAGCCATTTGCTTTAATCTAAACCAGAGTTTCTCATCTCCCCTTTTACGATCCCATTTCAGGGCTCCGTGAAGTGGTTGGACAATGTGTCCATATGTTATCATTCTAATGAAAACAATCAGAGCCTAGTGGTTAGGAATCACCTGGCCTTATCATCCATTAAAGGAAAATCTTATTAACCAAAAGCCCTATGTTTTGTTTCTGAATTCCAGAGATAAAAACCCAAAGGAGCTGAGAGACGTGAACTAAAAAATTCAGTTGCCTTGGGATTTTGAAAACAAATTCTATCTCGTCGGTAGCGTCTTTAATTAAGCACTCGTATGGAGTTGGAAGCAAAATATTCAGTCCTAGATGGGTTATCTGAGCATGTTTCTCTCTGTGTGATTGTAATTCTCATAGTTGAACATGAGATTTAGAATTCCCGGAAAACCAGAGTAACTTTAATCAGCTTTTTAACTAGTGTTCAGAAATCATTAGGCCTCCTAAGTGGTATTCGATGACCACATTTGAATGTTGTCAAATCAACACAAATGTTCTCCTGAAGGAAACTGCTAAGTCTGACAAAGATCGCCATGTGATTGGAAAAGTTGTTTCAGAAAACTGTCATGAATTTCAGCGCAGGCAAAGTCTGAAGTCTGAGAATTGTATGGAAGTTGGGAGGGTTCTTTAGACTCCAAAGAAGAAATTCCTAAAATACGTGCTTTTGCTGCTCTTGCCTTCTCTAGAGTTCAGAGGTGAATGCAGGAAAGGATGGAAAAGCTAAACGGAATGGGTGTGCCACCCAAGAGAGCCACGGCACACATGTGGCTGTGTCTGCCTGGCCTGTGGCTAACTCACCAGCTCTCTCTCAGTCTCAGTCCGTGGGGCTTATGGGGCGGAGCCTACATTGCAGCTCCAGGCTTGGACATGTACCTGCTACCCATCCAGAATCCCCGAGTCATCTACAGAGTCCCCAGAGAAGGTGTGCTCTTCTTATCAGGGTGGTGAGCCACTTGGAAGGGAAGCTCTATTTACCTGGGCCTTTTTGGGTACCAGGTGACGAAGGGCAACTTGAGGTCAAAGGCAACACCAAACACAGTAGAGCTGACAGCAACCCAGTCCTGAAAGCTCAGTTTGAGTTCCTGGTCCTTGCCGTGCCTGAAGATTCAGCCCTGATTTAATCTACTTGAGCCCATGGATTCCCTTCTTTGCATATGGCATCGTTTGTGAACACAAGATGCAGACTTCACCAGACAAAAATGTCATGGTAACTCGTTAAAAATAGCACATCCATGGGTTGTAGAAAGAAGTTGGGGAATCTAGGACGGAAACCTGGCTTTTTGACATCTGTGGCACACTTGGAAAATTATATTTTGAATGCATCAGGTTTTCTCATTTATCAAATCAGAGGGTGGACCAAGGTCAATTCTCAGTACTTCAACCCCATTATCTTATTATGAACTTGATGATTTTATAACCTAACACCATCTTTAAATTCATGCAAATGTAATCTCTTCTTTACATCTAACTGCCTGATTCTATTAGCCACTCTGAATGTCTTCATCTACAGAAGAAGGAATAAAAAATTTGACCTCATAAGTGTTAGCAGGCATCACTTTTTATCTATGATTAATTCTGTTTCCTGATGGTCAATAGGAGAAAGACAAGTATGATTACAATGAAACCCATCACTGGAAATAGTCATATTGTCAAAAAGCAAGTGGAGTGTATTTGGAGATATTTACTGGGCTTCCTTCCTCTGCACCTACGTCTAGATCTACTCTCTCAGAACCTAGGTTTTCATCTTAGCCTTGTCCTTCATGTGTCTTGGAGCCAAGTTGGGACAAGAATTCTCTACAAATACAGTAGTTCTAGGGAACTTTCCTGGCTGCCTCTCACTTGGCTTCTGTGTTCATAGCAAAAAGATACCTTGTCTGCCCATGGTTTTCAAAGGATTAATGTCTGCATGTTTCTCCAACTACTGTCTCAAACCCTAGAATCCTGGAAGTATTATTGGATTAGTTGCAGCTAAAAGTCTCCAAATTAATTCAGTTACCCTAATAGGAATGGTTCATATGTAATTTGTGAAATGAAGATGCCCTGACATCAAATCCCTTGTAATCAGACATCCAGAGAGACAGAGCCTGGCTTTTGTTTTAATAACAATCAGGCTCTGCTCAGTTCCTCTTCGCACGCTCACAGGAGGAACTGACGGAGCCTGTAGACGAACCATCCATGTGGACTCACTTTTTTCCACCTATAAATCAGAGATAATGACATTTGCCAGGTCTCTGCTTTAAGCCCCGAATGAGGTAGAGTTGAGGGTCAGAGAGTAAACTGCTGTACCAATGCAATACATCGACTTGGGAGCCTTTCACATTTGGTTTGGGGAAGAAAAAGAGGGTTCATTCAATTGTGTACTAAGTGTTTTCTTTCTCCTCCATGTTGGTCATTGGAAATGTTGGCAGTTGCTAAGCAAACTTTGGTTGCTCTGAAAAAGGCACTGCGAACCTAAGGTCCAGAGGGAGTTATGTCTGATGACGGAATGCAGCAAAGACACTCAAGGTCAGGGTATTTATTCCTCCAGATCCTCCTTGTCAGACTGTGGTTTGGCAATGGCCGTGTGCCTCTACTTATGGCCATGTATCCTATGGACTGGCCCCCTTCCCACTGCAACAGCTCCCTAACTTTTCCCCTTTGATCCTGGGGGTGTTGATGGCTTTCTGTCCGTCAGAGTCCCTGACACACTGCTCTCCCTGGTTGGTTCACTGTGCTCACACAGACCCTTCATTAAACTCTTTCTGGACGTTTGGACCTCCACGTGAACACAGTTAATGACACATAATCATTTGCGACACATGCTAAGGTGTAAGAAGTCAAAGAGTTATCAATGGTACTTTCCCTACTATCGAAGCAGGTCATAAATGTATCTCTTCTGTATCTGTAGTCAAGGTTATCAAAGATGGTTTTTCTCCACCCCACGAGGTTCCATTCCCAACACACCTGTGAGCCCATGTGCACATACCTGCACATTTCTCATTGAGAGCTGACTCTGGGGCTCTGCCCACCTCTTCTCCTCCCCCAAACCCCACTAACATCAAAGAGCAAAGGCTCTGTCTACTCCTAATCTTCCCAAACTTTAGGTATTTCCGAGGACCCACCCAAGGTGCTCCATGCTCCATCCTTTGCCTAAAAGACCAAGCCTAAAGGTCTCAGGACCCAAAGGACCCAAGGCAGCAGACACTGCTGTGCCAGGGAACATGGAAAGTGCAGTGTTGGGACAAGCAGGGAGGAAGGTGAGGCAGGAGCTAGAGATGGATTAAAATGAGGTCAGTGGCCAGAGGAACGGGCCCTAGCACTGTTGCCTCTAAGGGTCTTAGAATGGCATCTCGGAGTCTTGGAGCAGACAGAAGGGTGAAGACAATGTCTTATTATAAAATGCAATGTCCAGGTAGACTTGCTGTTGGAGTTCAGGAAATCAGACGCCACGGTCTGCAAAGAATAGAATAAGAAGGGGCGAGGAAAAGTGCCTGCAGAGACGTATCAGAATGAGGATACAGGATTTTGCTGCACATCGGAATCATCCCAGCTTTTAAAATACTGATACCTGGGTCTTATCCCGCCTATCCCCAATTTTTAATTTCATTTGTCTAGAAATGTAGCTTTGGGCATCTGGAGTGTTCAAATCTTCCCCCAGATGATTCCAATATGCAGCCAAAGTTAAGAATCGCTGCTTTAGAAAATGTCAGCCGGAATTCTTTGGACTTGGGGAATTAAGGGTTTCTTAGCCATGTTTGAGTACACGTGAATGAGAACAGAGACTACCGTTAACCCTGGAGCAGGGCATAGTGGCGAAGGAATCAGACTGAGGCTGTACCACAGAGGAAATACAAACGTAATATCTGAAGAACATCTGGTGATGCTCTATCCAGCTGGCCAGATTGTTGGGTCGGGTTTTTTTGTCTGTTTGTTTGTTTGTTTGTTTGTTTTGAGCAGTGGTCCTCAAACTCTAGCAGCGTCAGAATCGTTGGAGTCTAGAGCTTGTTAAAACACAGACTGTTGGTCCCAACCCCAGGAGTTTCTGATTCAGTAGGTTTGGTGGGGCCCTAGAATTTGCATTTCTGACACATTACCAGATGATGCTAATGCTGCTGGCCCAGGGACTACACTTGGAGAAGCATTGCTCTAGAGAAAGTTCCTCTCCATTCATCTCTTAGTCTCCCTTGTTTTATGCGATAGAGTGGTCTCTTTACAGTCCCACGGGGAGCCTTCCCACTCTGTGACCACACACAGGGAAACATCAATCATCCCAAGCCAGAAAAGGCAGCAAAATGTTACCTATTCTCCACCAGGTGCTTGCAGCTTACGCTCATTGGGAACGCAGGTTTTAGCTGCTGTCATGACAAAGCTCGGAACCTATGCAGCAAGGAACGCCCATTTGTCAGCAAGAGCATTTCCTCCTATGATCACAAATGGTTTCCAGTCGTGAAGAAAACCCAGGAGACACGTGAAAAGAAAACTTGCCAAGTCTATGGCTGTAGTCTCAGTTCATCCCAAAAATCAAATTGGAAAGAAAACGAGAGGAATAGTTTGTCTTCTCTCTACCCATGCTTGCACCGCTCTTCGGAATAAACAGATTTTTTCTATATTTCCAATTTTCAATATTTGCAAAGAAATTATCCCTTGAGACATAAGTGGGGTCTCCAGAGAGGTTTCAGGCACTTTTATTAATACCGGAGGAGTCCATTTTTTTCTTCTTTTCTCACAAACACAAGCATCTCATTATTCATTTTTAATTATTGTCTTTTTTTTTTAGGTTGAAACATATTTTGGAAATGGAAAACTCAGTGTTGCCAAGTTTCTCCAGCCTCAGCAGAGAGAAAACGTAACAGCTGGCACAAAGATCTGAACTCTGATGGATTCTTTTAAAGTCACCTCTTTGTGAAGGCTCGGCTGAGGCACTCCGATACCTAAGTCCAGGCGAGGACCACAGTCTTCTGTTTGTGTGTATCCCACGTCGACGCTGAAGCTGTGGGACCAGAGGGGTCTGAATCTCAAAGTTGTGTCTTGCCAATGGCATCCCTGATTCCCTGGGATATTCTGATCCCTGCAACCTATGCAGACATGCCTAGGCTGCCCAGAGCAGGGATAAGGGACATGGGACCACAGAGGACAGGTCCCTACCACCACTTAAACTGACACCAGTAGGCGTGATGAACTAGCCTGGTGTACCCTGAAATCTACTGCATGGGACACTAATTCCACGAAGTAGTCATGCACACACAATTTGGGGAAACACTGAGTTAAATAAAGTCAATCATATCAATTTCTTTATATCAGGACTTCTGAGAACTCAATATACTAATATGCATGGTGAATTTGCAAGAAGAGGTTTTATGGGACCATAGGAAACGTATTAGATCATAGGGAAAACGTAGGGGAGCTTCTCTTGGGACATTCCTGAGGAATTGCTTTGGGAAACGGTAGTTAGAAAACGTCTAGTCTCTTCTCATATAAATTCTCCCTCCCAAGTCTCAGGTCTCTACTGTGTGGGAATGAGTCTTAACTAACCGACAAGACTCAGAAGTGAGGTTTGAGCCATCCATGCACCTATGACCTAAGAAGCAAATTTTTGTGAAGCCTTTGAATGTTCCTGCTGTTCCCTCTCCACCACCTCGCTGGAGTAAGAAAGTGATTCTGGTGCAAAAGGAAAACCAAGAGAGGACTCTAAAATACTAAGTTTCAACTTTTTAAGGCATATTGTAGACATTTTCCTTCACTACTTTACATATAAAATATCTGGGTTCGAATATTCTTGCCAACGGAGGTCTGCTTTGTCTAGAGATCCTTTCAAGAGGCCAAAGCATCTTGGTGGAAGCCACTTTTTCCTAAAGAACACCAGCCATTAAATATTGTAAATGGATATTCAAACAGTAAGCCCAGAATCGGAAATGGTGTAACCTCTTCTCCTCTACTCATGTCTCTCTCTTGCTTCTTATCCTATGATACATGATTTAGTTTGACATATGACCAAATCCATCAGTATTCAATGTTTTGGCTATGAGTGATGCTGTTTTCTAACATTTTAAATGTTTTATGTTCCCAATGTATTATATGTTACATTAATTATATATTACCGTGTATTGTATGATTTAATTACATCATTTGATATTCACAATAGTGATATACTGATGAAGTAAACATTGTCAGTATTCCCCTTTTATAGGTGAGAAAACCAAATCTGAATGAAGTTAGCTAATTAACCTTGGTCACACAATTAGTTACAACCAGAGCCAAGATTTGAGCCAAAACCTTCTGAAACCAAAGACTTTGTTCTTCTCCAACACCTCAAGTTACCTTCCATAATTATTGGAATAAGATTGAGAAAGAAGAAAAATTGAATGTTTAAGATAATTTCTTATTAAAAAAAAAAAAAAAAACCTCAAAATGCTTTTAAAGTAACCCATTATTAAAAACTGGAAAGGGATGGATTCCCCTAACACCAAAATATGCAGTTAACACACAAGAACAGATGAAAAAGATCCAGAGTTTTCATAATCTGCAAATAATCACATCTCACTGATAATAGATTTTATAGCAAATAAATAGACAGCTCTATAGATAAAAGCTCACAGACCATGGGGGCTACAACTCCTCAAAAACACACTTTTAAAAATGTACTCCAAACTCTCCAAACCAAGGGATTTGTTTTTTAAAAAACTGCAAAGGATCTTTAGCAATGTTTATTTCTGGACCACCAAATTGATAAAAAAAAAAAGAGAGAGAGAGAGAGAGAACTTTACAGTTAGGAAAATGCAGTTAATCTTCAAGTGTGATTTGTAAAACTGAATTGTACCAGTTAACTTCATTATTCTATTTGGAAGATTTCTCTCTCTCTCTCTCACTATATATATTCCAACCTTCTTTTAAGTTTTAAATCTGAGCCATTTTTACTGCTTTATTTCTTGTTAAGATTGCAATAATTTGTCATTGGTGTGCAGACACTTTCTTAACTATTCCTGTGTTACAAATAAAAGAATCAGTATTGCTCGCAGGTTATCTCTAGGGTCCTGCAAAGCCAAGCACTATAAAATGGTTAGACATTAAGATGTGGAGAAAACCCCATAAAACAACACATAAAAATGTGTCTTGCTTTGCCATTTATATGGAAAGATGTGGCAGTTCTATCTTTCAAGCCAAAGACTATTTTAGAATTAAAGTTTCAATCAGAACAGGAATGGGCAGAGGTTTCACTCTTTCTTTTTGACCGTCTTTTTTCGCTTGTAAAACTGCCAAAGTAAAAATCATGTGCTGTGTTGGCTTTCCCACTGGCGTTTTGATACCTCTCTCCCCCCTCTCTCTCTCTCTCTCACACACACACACTGCAAGCGAAATCTGCTTCTTCTAGCTCAGAAAAACTTTGCTAAATCAGACCTCTAACTCTTGCAGAAACAACTTTGATTTGTTTGTTTAGGCAGATTTATAATTAGAAAGAAAAAGCTTGAGAAATGCAGTTCTGTTCATACTCATTGGAAGAGTTGTTCGTTTAACCATTCAAGGGAGTTGATCCTTTTCGAAAGGACCGCTTTTCACAATTCGTGCAATCACTCTGGCCAAGAGTATGACCTGGGCTCCACAGGGCAGCCATTGGTATGACCACCAAAAGAACAGTAAGGATGGCATAACACGGAGTTAGACATCAAATTCCAGGCATCAGAGTTTTAATCTCACCATCGTCAAGGATAATGGTGTCATAGGAAGTCAGATAGGGCATCCAGGAAGAGCAAAGACCATCAGAGGTGAGCTCTGGTTCGAGGGCAGAGGACATCTGTTTTCTGTCGGAGTTTATACCACATTTCCTCTTGGTTATGGATACAGATGGTGATAACAGCCAGAAAGAGGGCAATGATTTGCTGGTTGCTGTGGCAGATGGTCTCAGTGAACTTCTGTTCGTATTCCCTTAGCTGTTACTATCTCTGCACGCACCAGTCTGACGGCTTCCAGCTATAAACAACTATGACTGTTTGACCGAAGTCTCTCTCTAGTTATCTGAACCTTCCCGGAAAGCTGATGGTTACGGGGAGTTACCATCACTTCCAGGAACCCCCAAACAATAACTCATTGGAGTTAGTAAGGACCTTGGGTGGAATCTTCTACACTGTGTCCCAGAGTTCCCAGTGGGGATGAATCTCAGGTGTGCCAGTGGTAAACTACTTAGTAGGACACGCTTTATTTGATTCCTGTTCTTCCTTGCTCATGTCTCTACCTTTCACTGAGGTTTCTTGGGATCACCTCCCAAATAAACTTTTGTACTTGAACCCTGTATCCCCAGAAACCCAGCCAAAGACAGGTGCCCATGCTGATAGAGAAAAGGTAAACATCAGAAATTCTAGATTCATCACAAGAAACTAAAGTTGCCCCACTGCCAAAGACCCTATCTTTGTGGCCCAAACTTGTCAGGACAGATGCCATGAAACATACAAAGTTCTGCAGGAACTAAGTTCTATTCTGTGGATTCCCAAGACCAGTTTTCTGAGCCATGGCCCATCCAGGAAATCAGATGGAAAGCAGACCTCTCTGTCCTTTAGGAAAAACCTAAATGACATTAGCCATGGAAGTCAGCCAAGGTGTGGCAAGTGATCAAGATGGCTGGCCAGGAAGACATCATTTATGCCAGGTAAATGTTTTGACTGTGGGATCTGTGAGGGGTTCTACATGGGGAAGTGTGGAGTGCATTCAAGAATGAAAACTGTCAAGTATTCAGAAGGGGGTGGCTGGTGGAGCTCTGAGCAGTGTTCTTTGTGAGCCCGGATTCAGGAGCCAGAGCTTCTCATCCTGCATCTGGTTTGCTTCTCAATGTGAATAAAACCAGCCTTGGGTAGCTGGACAAGATAAGTGCCTAGGAGACTCAGGATCAGGTCACGAATCGAGGTCAATAGTTTCAGAGGAAATTCTGTGGAAACCTTCAGAAAGAAAAAAAGAAAAACATGGTCTAACAGTAAGTGAATGGCTGGGTAGAGCGCCAGAAAACAGAAACCCATGGGAACAGTGATGTCTTGAACCATCTCCAAGATGGCATGTGATGGAGGAAGGTGGAACATGAGATCCCATGGGAAAGTCTTGGGGACGTTTACATGGCTTCAGACACTTCTTGGAGGTTGGTGAAATCTAAAGAAGAGTCGATGCGGCAAGAAAAATGAATGAGGGAGAAATTGGTAAACAATGAGCTTGCAAAGTAAACCAAGAACCAGATCCTTGAAGGACTTGTAAGCCACGGTGAGGAGTTTTGATGTCATCCTACTTGCAATGGGCTGCCCTGGGAGGATTTTAAGTAGGAGAACAATATGCTCTGATTTGAATTTTAGGAGATCGCTTTGGTTGCCAGCAAGAGAATGGGATCATATTTACTGACTACAGTAGAAACTATGCTTTCTCTATGCTTATTTCACACAACCCTCACCACATCTCCATGAAGCAGCTCTTTTTATTACCCCTGTGGCTCAGAGAGGATGTGTTAGTCCCAGGTCACCTCTGGCAGGTGATGGAGGTAGCATTTGAATCCAGCTATAGCTAATCTCAAAGACTGAGCTCTAAATAAACCTCAGCATACACTTGAGAACCTCTATGTAAATTCTCCCTCCCAACTCATTACCCAATGCTTGTTGATGTTCTCTTGGGTCCAGTAATTTGTATCACAGAATCCATTACCTGGTCAATGGCCACCCAGTGTGAATTTGGGGTTTTAATGACATGGGGCTTTGTTTGGGAGCCCCTTTTGCCTGGGGTTGCAGGTGTGCCTTCTTCTACCCATGAATCTATTGTACCTGTTTAAAAGTTATGCTACATTCTCAGTGTTTCGTGGGCAGGTTGGAGGGACAGCAGGATATCACCTGTGGCCAATGTAACTTGGGGTCCTTGAGTTTCTGGAAGCTCTTTCAGTAGACTCAGGCTGGTGCTGGGTTTTTGACTGGGACCTTATCGATGTCCTTGTAAAACCCTATCAGGGTCTTCAGTGGATACTTGTCTGCACAAATCCCTGTTTGTGTAAATGTGGAGGATTAAAGTGCATCTTGCGATGTCTATTCTGCTCCCTGTAGCTTTGCTTTTTCTCATCTATTACTGACTAGGAGGGATCAACTCTGTCAGATCTCTAGAAAAAGAGAGGTCGCGTGTTTTGCATTACAGGAACATATTCTCATTTTGAATTTACAGAAACATTCCTGTTACCTCGTACCACCTGGAAACAAACCAACCCAGCTCCAAGCTCCGGCCGTTACAAGTCCCTGCAAATCCCCACCGCATCCCAGCTGCCCTCACTCCCTGTCTTGTTTACTTAATAATCTCAAATTCTTTGCAAGTTTTCTTATCTGAGATAATCAAGACAACTTGAGATGGCTTCCTGGCTTACAAGGATTCCCCCACCCCCGTGGTGAATGACTCTTCCTCCCACGTTCATTCATCTTCTTGTAAAAGGTGATAAACCAGTGACCCACCCCTGGTCCCCTGCCCCAGTTCAAAGACTGAATGGGTGATTCAAGCCTGGCCAATTAGTGTTCTTCTTAGGACTTATTTTCCTAACTAAACTAGAAGAAAAAAGCCTTTTCCCTTCTCCAGGCATGGAAGTGTTAAGATATGCATCTGGATCTGCTGGGGGCCACCTTACCCACCACGCAGTTGTGTGGCATTCTGACAAAGTAGCCACAAGCAGAGGGAAGCAGAGAAGTGAAACTGACAGGTTCCAGATGGTAGCAAGTCCTTCCTTAGAGTGGTTACTACGTCTCTTCTGCATTGGTTCACGTAAGCCACTAAATTTCTCTTCCCTCTTTAAACTGCTCTTGATCCTAACTAGATCCAACCTTTTGTGGAATAACAAGGAAATAAATTAAACAGCAGGTGGAAAGGAACATCTCTATATGATGAGACAACATAGTCATAGGAGTAACAATTTATGATCTGACGCTGAGGGAGAGAACAGGAGAGCTGAAGGGCAGACACACAGTGTGTACTCTACAGGGCAGTCCTGGGTGTTTACAACACCGATCCTGAGTCTTGGCCAAAAATTTTATGTTCTATAGACTCTGTTTAAGTCAAGAATAAACTATCTTAGAAATATTTAAATCCAAATGGAGATTTTTTTAAGCTCAGGTGTTTGAAGGACTGAACGTGGTTATTAAGAACCACAGGCTGAATTCCAGATAAAGTATTTTGAAAAGGGTCGACCAGATCCCATTTACAATTTCTTCCCACACTGTGAAATTATTTTCTCCAGCAGATACCAGCTTCTATTCCACATGCAAACACTTGGATGAACTTAGGTTTCCCTTCTTTCCTTTCAGGTTTCGTCTTCTTGTTTGATTCCTTTTTTGTGTCATTGTTTGGGTTATCTGTGCCCCACTTGCCCTAGCTTCAGCGCTAGGCTGTATCCCTGTCCCCAGAAAGGAGGGTTTTACAGAAGGCGCTTAGGTTCAAAATGCAGGAACTCTACTTTCTAGCAGTTTCTGTCCTGTACTTTCCCTGGAGCCAAGATCCCAGCTTGTATTAGGAACTGGAAAGGCAGATGAGTTAACAGGCTCTCGTGTGAGTCGTGATTCTAACCGACGCTCCATCCTCCTAGGACAGAGGCTCCGCCATGCTCTTGACAGTTTCCCACAGGGAAGGAGTCCCTTTGGCAAATTCCAATTCAGCAGCCAAATCCACGGCTCTCCACCGATCACCTTCCTCGGATGGTTTCCTCTCCACTTGCCAGACCAGCCTAGACACACTTGCTGGAAACTACTCATTACCCACGCTCTCCCACCGTGCTGTGAGACCCCTACTCCCGCATGCCAAGTGTCTTTCCCTATGACCTGCCCCCTCTCCACTCTGCTAACTCCTGTCTAACCCATCTCGGTCCACACTGCAGGTTCCCCCTACAGCAGCTAATATCACCCTGACTTTATGTATTTTGTCCTCTCGACCCCATCCTCCGAGTTTTTCAGAACTGTGCCACTATGTACCATACCCCTGATCTCAAGACAGCCATTTCTAATCTATATCCAGCTTCTTGTCTCCATTTATATTGGGTATTATATACCCTTTTTTATTAGTATAATTTCCTGAGTATATGATTCTCATACACTTTGGCATGTGAATCTTCAAGGGGTTTTTTTCCCCCTAATTCTTCTAAACTTTATATGGATTTTTCCAATAACTTGTAATGCGTATTGCATTATATCTATCAACCCCTATGTCATCACCTCTTAAGATCTTTTTATAAAGTCTACCCTATACTTGTGTTTTTTGTGTAATCTCTCTGTATATAACTTCCCTTTTTTTCCCCCTTTTCAATGTTCTGATTTTTCAGCATTCTTCCATTCTCACCACATCATTCATTTCATAATTCCACCTCCTAGGCAAAGGAGGATTCCTACCCTTCGGCATTTCCTTTTAGGTTGCTATCATTTAAATTTTCTGAGAATTTAAAAATGCACTCAGGATCTTGCCCTTTTCTTTCTAATCAAGCCATAATCTAATAAAATACAAAGTAGTTACGCATTTATCATTTATAACTGCCCTAACTCCAGTGGTAGGGATGTGAACTAACTTTCCACTACCAAATCCTCGTTATTTCATAAGATATTAGAAATAGTTTTCATCAGTGAGACCACCTAACTGACATCCAGAAAGGCAGCAGAATTTCTTGACTCAATTTGTCTGATACTTTCAAAATCCTCCACGTATCCATTCTCCCCTCTCTTATTTTAATTTTCCACTTGTTTTCCACACGTATGAAAAGTAAAACCTTTCTGCATATCAGATGCTGCCTGCTCCTGAGTTTCCTGTTATTGTACGTACTCCATCCAGCGACTGGAGACCACGTTCCTTGTCTCTTTGCCCCGCTATGCTACCCTCCTCAGCCTCACCGTTCAGTCCCACGGTGGCTGCTGTGAATCATCCCTAAGGAGTTTCAGCTCACTTTCCAATAACAGTGTCTGTTCTGAAGCACGCAGTGCAAGTTTTTAAATTCTAAATACATCTTTGTATTGTATGGCTACAAAGAAAAAGTCGTTTTCCTTAAGGGAAACAGGAAAGAAAACAAATTGAAAAGATAAACGGCAATAGAAAAATCATCAAAGACTGGGAAGAGATCATTGATTTTAAAACATTCCAGTGGACCATAGACACATGAAAAATGTTCACTCTCAGATTCAAAAATGAAAATGAAAATCAGAAGATGCCCCTTGCATCTATTAGATTGGCAAAATTAAATGCATTCTCAATCTCAGAATTAAGGAAACTTTCTAGGAAATTGCATTCTCCTTGCTAGAAAAAAAGGTGAATTAAAACACTCTCTCTAGAAGCCAGCTCAACAAATGTACCAAAACTCTTAAATTATGAGTCAAATCTATGCAAATTTTTCTAAAAACTTAATTTCTTTGTTAAAGGAAATAAATAGTAACATGAGTAAATTTTTATCCATCTGTATTGTTATAACAACATTATTTAGAATAGTATAAAAAGGGAAACAGACAAAATATCCATCAACTCGGGATTGGCTATTTCAGTTTTAACACGTCCATGTGATGGAAGCCGTGATGCCATTAGAAATCCCATCTTTACATTACGTTGCTAAGCGAATAAATCAAGTATGAAAATAATATGGATGGTTTAATTATAATTATTTTTAATCACTTTTAGACAATTGTACACATGCCTAAGATAGAATACCGAAAGATAACAAAATAAAAAGTGGGTATTTCTGGGTGATCAGATTTGGAGAGAATTTATTTTCTCTTTTATGGTTTTCTATGTTTTCCAAATTATTTATAATAAATAAACCTAACTCTTTTTTGTACTTTATTTTTGTTTGTTTGTTCTTATATTTTTTATTTTTTATTGAAGTATAGTTGGTTTACAATGTTGTGTTAGTTTCAGGTGTACAGCAGAGTGATTCAGTTATACATATATATATTCTTTTCATATTCTTTTCCCTTGTAGGTTATTACAAAATATTGAGTATAGTTCCCTGTGCTAAACAGTAGGCCCTTGTTGTTTATCTGTTTTACATATAGTAGTTTGTATCTGCTAATCCCACACTCCTAATTTATCCCTCCCAAACCTAACCCTTTTAAGGTCAATATTTCATTGAAAATATCCTATAATTCAACATCAATACCCATCTGTTTCCTCGTTTCCTCTAATTTCAGCTTATTTTAACCGAACAGCAATAACTATGAGGGTAAAAAAAATACCATTTTTTTTTGTTTTGTTGTTAATATTCCACGAGTACTGCTTTTTGTTCAATCAGTGATTGAAATAGACTCAGCCCCATGCCAGTTACAAGAACCAACAATGATGATAGCAAAGGATCACAAGGGTCTTTACTGGGTTCGAAGGTATGTGTGTGTGTGTGTGTGTGTGTGTGTGTGTGCGCGCATGTGTGTATGTGTAATTCTCATACAACAGCTCTATGAACTAAGTCTTAATATCATTCCCCCTTCTATGGACAAGGAAACTGAGAAGTTAGGTAACTGACCCAAAGTCACACAGCTAGTGCTTGTCTAAGTGCAGTTAGTCTGCCCCAGACACTATACCCCAAACCACCATTTGATACCATTTCTATAGCAAAGAGTATTGTGTGGTTCTTGTTTTCCACCGCCCTCCACTGAAGTACCCAACCGAGGTATGGGTTAAGTAAGAGTTAATCCATAACCTGGGGCTAGCCTGGGTCCTGAACCGCCATTTGTAATATTATTTCTATGGGAAAAAAAAGTCCTGGTGCATTCCAAACGACTGACTTACAAATGAAATTTCTGAATGGTCTATTTGCAAGTCGGGGGTTGCCTGTCTATCTCACAAGGAAATCATTTCCGGGGAAAGACATGTGTTTCCATCCAAAATCAATGTCTGGAAATTATTTGGCCTTTGAATAAACTCAGGCCATCCATCTCTGGCCAGGAATTTACTGTGAGGTCTCTTCATCAAGTACTTACAATGTGAATACAGATTTTTCAGAAGGTTGACAGCGAGTCACAGACGTGGTTCTGGAAGCCTTAGCATTTTCACATGGGCACACACGTGCTTCTAGAAGAGAGCCCCCCTTGGCTGCCTGGCTCCTTGAAGAAGAGGCAAAAAAGCACAAATGCTGAGCTTTTCCTGACCCTTTCAGAAGTAGATTGGTGTTGGGCTCTGTCCTTCCACAAAGATAAGATATCCAGGAGAGAGAAAAGGCTGAAGGTCAGGAGAACTTTAAATTTGCATAATCTTTGTTGTTTTTAAGTGAATTCTCATCCATGCTTGGATTTGCCTGATGGAAATAAGCCCCACAATCCACCGTGTATAAAAACTACTTCAATTTCGGTCCAACCTCTAATTGTAATAAACAGAATCCGATTTTGCTTCATTTCACTTTCCAAAAGGTAAAGCTGTCATTGAATTTTATAATTGCGTAAAAGCAGTAAAACAATCTCATATTGTATCCTTAGAAAGATGCATTTTCGATTATACACATTTTCTCCTTCATCTGTCAGAGAAAGTGGGGCGGCTCAGCAGTCATAGCAGAAATCTCCCTGGAAGAAAATAAAACCAGGAAAAACGAAAGATACAATCTAACGGTGAAAAACCACTTGGTGGAGAAAAACAAAAGAAGCAAAACCCACTGTCCCAAACTGTAAGGACACAAACCAAGTTGTCACAAAGTGGAAATTTCACAAGATTAGGAAAGAACAAAATCAAAATCTATACTTATTATGGAAGAAACGATCATAGTCAACTGAAGTCTCACAAAGAACCCTGGCCAGCTTTATTACCATAAGGAGAAATTTAGAATTAGACAATAGTAACCTTTACTGGGAATGGCTAAGAAACTGGTTATCACTGAACATTTGTGACCCCCGGAATTGATATTTTTAAAGCCTCACTCCCTGTGTGACAGCATTAGTAGGTGAGGCCTTTGGGGGTGATTAGGTCATGAGGGTGGAGTCATGTACGAGAGTGATGCTCATACAAAACAGACTCGGAGAGCTCTCCGGCCCTGTCCACCGCGAGGACACAGCAGGAGGATGGCCGTCCATGAACCAGGAAGTGAGCTCTTGTCAGACACCGAACCTGCCGGGGCCTTGATCTTGGACCTCCCAGCCTCCAGGACTGTGTAAAATAAAAGTTTGTTGTTTAAGCCACCTAGTCTATGGTATTTTTTGTTATAGCAGCCCAAAAGGACTAAGGTGTTCACTCTTTACACATTCTTTATATACTTTCATTAAGTGTTTGGAAACAATTTGCTAAAACAGGCACATAATTTTGATATGTGTGTTTCTCACGTGTCAAAAGGTAAACTGAGGCATATTTAACATGTTGAGTTTATTTGAGCAAAAATCAATTCAAATCAGGCAACACCAAACTGGAAGTCCTCCACGGACAGGAGTGAGGGAAAAGACTTTTATAAAGACGGGAAGAAGCAAAGGAAGTTAACGATTTGATTGGCTGTGTCGCCTTATTTGGGGAAGGCTGGCTGTTTGTGATTCGCTGTCCTCATGTTGGATTTCTTCACCTTGAGACATTTCAGGCTTAGGTTATGGTTTGCTTACATAGGCAGGTGAGGCATTGGAGACATCTGAGCCTAAGGGCCTCCTGATTTAATTAATTTAACAATAGTAATGAATGCCTCATTTTACAGAGTAAAAAGCTGGGATGAAGCTTGGTTCAGTCAACTTGCCCAAGGCCCTGTAGCCAAAGCAGGTGGGACTGGGAGTCAAGCCAAGCATCCCAGGTCCAGAGACTGCATTCTCAGCCACTGTTCCCCGCACCCTCTCACAACTAATCTCTGAAACAGACCCAGAACAGAGGCCCTCAGGCTCTGAGGGGCACTCCTTTGTCCCCCAGTCTCCTCGCTTTGTGGGGAGGAGGCTGGAATGAGGAAGGGAAAGCGAGCCCCTCTAAATTGTTAACTGGTTGAAACATTTCAGACCCTCATCTGTCGATGGCTTTGCTTGATTCCAGCAGTGCTCCACTGACTTCACAAAGTTCTGGGTACCAGATCCACGGAAAAGCTCCCTTCTGGGAGATGCTGGGGCTCCTGAGCTGGCAAAGGGAAAGTCTCCATCCCTAGAGACTGTTCCCGCATGATCCTAGATGTGTGTGTGAAATTAGATGCCTGCCCTCAGGCTGATGCTTTCATATAAGCAGGTGACCCTCCATCACTTTCAGTCTGGGTGCCATCAGCTGCCACTGAGCTGAGCCCCGAGGCGGGTGAGTCTGAGCTGAGGAGACTTCAAGAGCCATTTCTCAGATCCTTACATTCTTGTGGGTCTCAGGATGTGAGCCCCATTGGTTTTCAAAGTTAGATGTTTGGGAGGCTTGTCTTTCGAGTGTACGTCTTAAAAGTCGGGATGCCTGACATGGGGTTGGAACCCTTTGCTGTTCAGGGAGAAGCTCTGGGTTTTGAATTCCCTCCCAGTTGGGGGACGCTGTGTTGTGGGTGGGGTTTAGGGTGAGGTTGTTCCAGCCTCTCCTACCCACTTTGATGAGGGTTTCTTCTTGTTTGCCTGATTTGTAGTCGTCACTCAGCCAGCTCTTAGGTTTTTTGAAGCGGAAATTGTTCCATAGGTGGCTGTAGACTCAGTGTGTCCATGGAAGGGGGTGAGTTCAGGATCTTTCTACATCACCACCTTGCTCAGATACTATGCCTCGTGTCATGTCCAGCCTCAGTACCACCCAGGATTCTCTGTGACCGAGCCTAACCTTACAGTTCAGTAGAAGGAAGTCTCACGAGGATCTCACCAGGCCAAGATCAAGGTGGCAGCAGGGTACATTACTTCCTGGAAGCTCTCCTTACCTCGTCCAGCTTTTGGAGGTTACCTGCTTCCTCGGCTGGTCCCCTCCCTCCATCCTCAAATCCACGATGTCAGGACTTGCAAAGCCTCTTCAGGCTGCCTTTATGTGAAGGGACTGGACCAGAACACCCATCCTGGTCCTACAGACAGAGAAGTGGGCTTTGGGGGGTCAGTTCTACGCAGCTCTCCATAGCCTGAGCCAGGAAGAGACATGGATAAAAGCCAAAAGAGAGAGACTGAAGAAACAAAACCCTTCCCGTACATCAGGCAGAGGAAAAGCAGCCCCACTTCCTACTTGGACCACCCACCATCCTAGAGAGTTCTACCAGTGAAGATAAAAGATAGTCTCAGTCTGAGGCCCCAGTTGTTTTGTTTCTAATGAGCGTCTTGTGTGAAGAAAAGATACTGTCACATCCAACTGTTCGGCAACCGATGGCCTCAGTTAAATGGAAACAGAAAAAATATTAGAAAAGCATTGGGGAAAGTAAAGAAAAAAGAAATAGCATTTCTATTTCAACACCTCACCCAGTCTACAACTCTCTCTGGTGCCTCAAGCTTCAAATCAATGGTTGTGACTATTTACAATAACCAAGACGAGGAAGCAACCTAAATGTCCATTGACAGATGACTGGATAAAGAAGATGTGGTATATATATATAGTAATATAGTATACACACCATGGAATACTACTCAGCCATAAAAAAGAATGAAATAATGCCATTTGCAGCAACATGGTTGGACCTAGAGATTATCATACTAAGTGAAGTGAGTCAGAGAAAGACAAATACCAAAGGATATCACTTATACGTGGGATCTAAAATGTGACACAAATGAACTTATTTACAAAACAGAAACAGACTCACAGACATAGAAAACAAACTTACGGTTACCAAAGGGGAAAAGGGGTGGGGGAGGGATAAATTAGTAGTTTGGGATTAATAGATACAAACTACTATATATAAAATAAACAATAAGGATCTACTGTATAGCACAGGGAACCATATTGAATATCTTGTAATAACCTATAAGGGAAAAGAATCTGAAACAGTATATATATATATATATATATACATATATATATACATATATATAGTAAATCAACTATACTTCAATTTAGTTGAAGTATACATTGTATACTTCATTGTAAATCATTGTAAATGATTGTAAATTTACATTTACGATGTAAGTGAAACATTGTAAATCAACTATACTTCAATTTTTTTTAAAGTTAATTTCTGATTTATTATATTTTTTTCAACAGTTCTTAGCTGGCTAAAAAGAGATCTGATTACTTGACAGATGTAGGTTACAAGTAAAGAATCTCTGACTTACAGATTTAAAGGCTCAAGCCACGCTATGTTCCTAGAATTCTGAGAAAAGCTTGATTAAAACCGTGGCTCAGAAGGGAGCATTTCCACCTAATGGCGCTACATGCGGACGTTCTGCAGGTCATTTTGACCTCATCGTGTGCAAACTGGAACTCCCCAGTCCGCCCCCAATAACTCCCCCTGCCCCATGGCCCCTCTCAGGGGTTGATTCAGCGGCCTGAGCCTGCAACCCAGGAGCACCCCAGACTCTCCCCTGCCCCTCGCTGCAGGTGTCACACCCGACAACCCACACGACCCGGAGAGTCAGCGTCCTTGCTGTCTGCGGTCGGCCACCTCTCCCCATCACCGCGGCACCTCCTCGTTCCGGCCACCGTGATCTCTCCCCTGAGAGACTCCAGCCCCCATGCCCGCTCTGGCTCTACCTCCAGCCTGGCCCATTTGCCACTCTGCAGCCGGAGTGATCGTCGCAACAAGAAAGTCCAATCATGTTACTTTCCTTCCTAGAAGCCTTTCCAGGGACGTCCCTGGCGGTCCAGGGGTTAAGACTCCGAGCTCCCAATGCAGGGGACGCGGGTTCGAGCCCTGGTCTGGGAACCAGATCCCACGTGCCTCTCGGCACAGCCAAGAAAGAAAAAATAAATAAAAATTTTTTAAAAAGCCTTTGCTTGGCCCCCCACTGCCCTCAGGATGAAGTTCCAACTCCTCAGCAGAACATAAAAGGACCTTCCATTTTTGCCTCCTATTTACTACTGTGGCTTTAAAAAAAAATACATCACACACATATATTTATTTATATACTATATTCCACATACAAGTATAATATATACATAAGTGTGTATACATACAATGTATAGTCCGCACATATCATGTATACACACACACACATGTGTATATGTGTACAGAATATTCCCACATACAGCTAAGTACAAAGAAAATACAAAACAGACACCAGGGTACAATGACTTAGACTTAACAAACATTACCATTTTGTCCTATTTATTTCTGTAATTTTGGATACTATTTGAAAGAAATAAAATATGGCAAATATACTTGAAAACCCTACACCCCAGCCCCAAATCCCACCCCTTCCTAACCCAGACTTTGCCAGGTAGAATTTACCTTTACTTTTTCCCACCAGCAAAGTCCATCAGCGCAGCATCCTTTAGTGAATGGTCTGTCCTTTCCACACACATTTGCAGAAATTCTCTTCTGCCTGTCTCTGTCCTGTATCAGCTGATTCTCAACCCTCAATTCTGAAATTCTGATCCACTGGTCTGTCTGTCTATCTATCTGTCTCTCTCTCTCCTCTCTCTCACACACACAGAGTTTTCATTACTATCAATTTAAAACATTTTGAGAAAAAAAAATACTTGCCACTTACTGACCCCACGTGCCTGTGTCATATAGCTCTGAGTGAAAAAAAATTCCAGCAAAAAGAGGATGAAAAATAACAGCGCTTCAGGGAAATATGTTGATCTTGTCAAACATAATTTTGGTGTGTCCTCAGCTACATGTCCCAAAAACATTTCAGAAATTAAGAAAGCATCATCTTTGGAAGCGATCCGGTGAAAATGATGAAGAAACAAATGTGTATCTCCAAATCAGCTTTACTTTCTTTTGATTAGAAGGAAAAACCAAAATACATTAAACCTAAGGTCAGCCCTTATTAAGAGGAAAGAAGCAGAAAGCACTAATGGTTAGGTGCAAGTGCCCCAAATATTCTTAACTTTCACAGCCAGGTCCTTTTTCTTAATGTTTTCTCAAATTTTTTGACGTTTCTTCCTGTTGAGGCAGTTTTCTTTTAGCTATTCTTATACAGTAACTTTAAGAAACTGTCTCCATGAGGGTCCCGCTGCCTGTGGCTTTGCTTCCTGGGATGATATGCCCCTGGCAGCTGCATCCCAAAAGACATCACTGACCCCCCCCCCGCCCCGGTCTGCCCTGTGTCCCTGTGTCCCATAGACTAAATACTCAAATTCTCCTCTGGGGGTAAGTTTTCTTTCATTTTAAATTTTTTTCAATCTCTTCATCCATCTGTATTCCTTTTGGCCATCAAGTCAAAGTGAGATTGACAGCTGCTGACCGTTGTTACAGCTGCTGCTGGGCACCGGTTACCTTAGCAACGGAGAGAAAACAAACATAGGAATTCCAAGGAGCCTTACGGGACACCCCTCACCTCTAGGCTTCTGAAAATTTGAGGGGTAAATGAATCGCAAGCCCTCCCCACATCTGTCTGGCTGACATCGTGGCTGCATTAACAAGATGCAGAGGAAGGTAACAGAGACAGTAGCTGGGGGAAAACAGAAGTCGATTGTTACCAACAGTTGAGGGTGGAAAGCTCTGCGCTTCTTTTAAGCACTTTGATTTATAGCTTGTGATCTTATGTGCAAGAGCACCCATAACCCCAAGTGTTTTGTGTCCTGACCTGTGACAATGTCTATTAACCCTAATTAATCTCCCATTACGCAGAGGTGTCTGGAATTTAGCAAGCAAAGGGGTGCCGAGGTCTTGCGGGGGGCAGGAACTAACCATTGTCTTCGGCCATCAGCAGGGTTTTTGCACAAGCAAAATTATCATTTCGATTAATGCAGTGGGGGAGGGGCTTCCATCTTTTAATGAGAAAATGGAGGATTGTTTTCATTTTTAATTGCTGGGGCTAATTAAAGCCTGGGGCTCTGGTGCGGACCAGGACCCTTGTGGGTGTGCGTTCCCAGACACCTCTGCAGAGCCTCACCCCAGCTGTGGGTAAGCCGCCTACCCCTGCCCTTACAACTTCCTGCTGTAATTAGTAAGGGCTTCTATTCAGGTTAAGTACTTTATTACAGAAGCTAATTATGAAGTCTATAGCTGGTTCGCTGTGCCTTAGGAGGGATTTCCTTGTGCTTTGTGAGGGGAATTCTAAGGGTGGGTGTAGTTTCAAACTTTGAAGGACAAAGGTAGGAGCTGGCACATCACACGGATGGTCAAGTGTTAATCTATCCGTGGAAAATGGAAAATATTTTAAATCCACACCAGGAAAACCAAGCCAACAAAGCTCCTTTTCAACTGAGATTTGGATTGGGGGTTAGAGAGGAAACACACGCTATCGTCTACCAGCACCTACAAACTGTTACAACAAAAGATCTATCTCGGATCCCCGCACAGACCCCGGGGTAAGGAATCCGTGCTTTGTCTAATATATTAACCCAGGGTGAAATCATGTAGTAAAAGGGTTTCAGTAGTAACTACATATTTTATCCTGTAATAGTCTGTTCATTCCTGTTTTCTCAGAATCACCAAGGTATTTGGAGAAAAGACAAATAGCAAAGAAGAATGAAACTGAGAAAGATCGGGAATCTGTAATACTGTTTAGTTGTTTTTTATGTCATTCATCTTAAAGCCCTTTTGATAAAGAGAATTAAGAAAAGGCTTGTTCTTTCTTTATTAGATATGTCTTTCTAATTCTATATGGATTCCTTATATTTCTAGAGAGATAGAGATATCTATACAGACATCTATAAAATATAGACAGATGAAAGATAGATAGATAGATAGATATTAGAGTTTTGTCTGTTTGTTTGGGTTTTGTGGAATGTGTGTGTGTGTGTATATAAGATTTAGGAATTTGAAGGCTCCATCCCTTCTCTTTGCAAATGAAGAAATTGAAGTTCAAGGATGGCAAGTCTTGTGATCAAGGGAATTCACTATAGTGGTGATCGATCCCAAGCTTCCAGCAAGCCTGCTGAGTGCAGAATTGATCAGTTCACTTGAGTTTCATGACTGTTTAAATATCTCAACCGATTCTAACATTGTGTACAAAACTGTCATGATCCTACAAACCATTTTGCAATTTTAGTTGTAGTCAGGTCCACCCAGCACAAATCAAACCACTGTCGAGGCTGTCGCTTCTGTCTTTCCCAGTCTGGGAATTCCATGCTGAGAGGGGTTACCTGCCTGAAGGGTTTGTATCTTCACCTGGCTCAAGGCTCCAACCTCCCATAAATACTCCTGCAAACTAGTTTGCCAGGCTGTATGAGAGAGGACTGTCTTTAAAAATCAAAACTAGAGGTTTCGGTACATCTCTGCAAAATGGGGACAAAGCACACTAATCAATAAATCTAGCCTCCCAGCTGACCTGGATATTGGAAATGACACATGCAATCACCTTCATTGAAAAATGGATAAAACTAGGAGAAATTACTGTCAGATTTAGTGTAGAGTGGGTCTGGTTTAAGGAAGCACATTTCACTGAGTCACGATCCCCACTTCCCATCAAAAACTAGAGTGGCCTTGGAAGTGGAGAAGACCCTGACAAACTTTGCTAACACTTCCTTCCTTGGAGGGGGAAGGGCAGACAGTGGGACCTCAACACGCAGGGTGCAGGCCGGGTCCCCAGCCCCACGCAGCCTAATTCATCCCGGGCGCGTGCATTAGCTTCAGCCAACACAGACGGGGAGATGTCCTTTTGCACGAGGGCGAGTTTCCCAGCTGTGACTCCCTAAACCCCATCTCTCAACATCCACTCACACCCCCAAGCTACTGAATTCCTAATAAAAATGCATACTCGTGTCCATTTTCTGTTCTCCCCTCATATAGAACTGCAGGATTTGAGCAGGAACCCCCATCTACTTTTGACAGAATATTATCATTTTTATGGTTTAAACAAGCACAGAACTTCCTCTAAAAGAATTGGCCTAAAGGAGAAAAAAGTCCCAGCATCTAAAATGCTACTGCTATGCAAAGAAAGCACCCCTTCTGAAAAACTAGAGAAAACGCCTCTCTATGAAATGCATTTGCCACAAGAAATAACAAGTTTTTAGAAAACAGGTGGTCCATGGATTTAAATTTCAAGTGGGTATTGCATTTATTTATCCCATTAAGCAGTTCTGAGAAGAAAATCATCTCTGAGCAAGAGAGATGGGCATTGAAAAACATAAGTTGCTAAACTTACGGTTACCAAAGGGGAAAGCAGGGTGGCAGGGAGGGATAAATTAGGAGTTTGGGCGTAACATATGCACACTACTATATATAAAATAGATAACCAACAAAGACCTACTATATAGCACAGGGAATTACACTCAATAGTTTGCAATAACCTATAAGGGAAAAGAGTCTGAAAAAAATATTTATATTATATGTATATGTACACACTCACACAACTGAATCACTGCTGTACACTGGAAACTAACACAACATTGTAAATCAACTATACTTCAATTTAAAAAATAAATATATCCAAAAAATTAAAATAAAAATAAAATTTAAAATACATGAATTTTAAACTACATAAATTGTGAAGCTTAAATATATGTAAATATCTGATGAGGAAAAAGAGGTGCATTCACAAAAAGTCACTTAAAAATCAATATATCTGATTACATTAAAATGTAAACGTTTCTGCCTCAAGAAATGAAAAGGTGCTTTTAGTTAAGAGATTAAGAGTCACAATATATAAATACACCTTATAGGACACTAAAAAGACATTTATTCTAGTATAAATATAGGCCATGGATGTAAACAAAATTACAGAAGAATTAGAAAAGACTGCTAAACATATGTCAGAAAAAGAAAAAAAAAAAAAAAGAAAACCCCGAGAGTAAAGAAGGAATGCAAATTTTAAAGCAAATTTCCTTTTTCTAATTTTCACATGGCAAAGATTTTTTGTCTTTTGCTCTTGTTGTTGTGTTCACATGATTCCTTGATGAGAGGAAGAGAGAATTCTTTTGCTCGTACGCTGCCTGTACAACGGTCAGTAACGTAATTTTTCTGATGTTTAATTTGGCAAAGTGTGCTTTGAAAGCCTGAAAAATGTTTATATTCTTCAACCCAGTAATAATAATTTTGTATTTTTATAACGAAGAAATCATCAGAGCTGCACACCAAGATGTGTAGGGTTCTTGGTATAATTTATGATACGAAAAATAAAAAAGAATCTACATGTTCCTTAGAAGCTTGGTTAAACACAATTGAATATGTACAGGCATTAAAAAAAATATTTGAAGAATTTTTATGAATTTTTAAGGAACGGGAAAATGCCAAGGATAACTTATGTAAAAGCTCAGCTTATATAGAGCAAGACACAACTGTGTATAGATAAAGCAAAGATGAAACGCATTTATAAAGGGAAAGAAAGGCCAAATGCTACAACGTTAACAATGTGTGTCTCTGGGTTGTAATATTATGCAGTATTATTATTATTATCCAAGTGTTCTGCAATAAACATTTATTACTAGTGTAATCAGAAAAAAGTTCTTTTTAAAAATCCTTGTAAGTCAACTATACTTCAATAAATAAAAAAAGGAAAAAATAAAATAAAATACAAAGCAAAACAAAATAAAATAAAATCCTCATTCAACCTACTCCTTCCACCTGGGAATGATTTGTGATTCTTTCCCTAGTAATACTGGCTTAGAAAAATAAAACATCCACACCTCAATTATTTTATTATTCCTGTCTCCAGCCAGATCAAACCTGACCTCAAATCGACAATGAACTTGTAGGACTCAAATATCACCAACATCCCTTGCCAGGGGGCCAGAGCTTTTTAGAAGAATTTCTCAGACACTGAAAAAGAAGTGCGTTCCTTTGAGAAGGCTTTGGGGGAGTGTCCAGGTGCAGCAGTCACCCCAGGAATGGATGGTGGGTTAGAACAGGTGCACCAAGAGCAACTGATGCCGTGATGGGGACGAGGACGAGGTTATAAAAGATGGCTATGTTTGCCTACAGCCTCCATGTCAATCCAGGCAGGGCTTTCCAACAGAGGTTAGTATAAGTGAAGGAAAGGAATTACCATCACTCATGGACTGTTTTTTAACAGATAGCCATTTTAGACTTTTGAAAACGCAAGTCATATTTGGACATTTCCTTTCTGAATGAAAGATAACAAAAGAGCAGATGGGTCCAAGTGGCTCTTCTAGGGCAATGTGTCACAACATAGTCTCATCCATTTGCTAGGTGTGTTTAGTGACAGGTCCCCCAGCAACCAATCAGGATGAGAAATGGAATCTATTAGTGGACTTGTCAAGCATCTCTGGTCTCTGTGGATGACAGCCGAGTATCTGCCTTTTGCTGCAAACATTAAATCATTCTCCCCAGAAAGTTACCGGGCAGGAGTCACACAATACTAGAAAAATCTGAACAGTGATTGCTTTATTTTGGAGATGACATTGAGAACACCAGAAGTTCTGGTTAGAAACACATGGAGATATATTTTTGTGAGTTTTAAGCCTCAGGAATGATTTACAGGGCAACTCCTGAGACAAAGTAATAATTCACCATCGACCCATGGGGCTGTGTCTAGGTTCTGAAGCCTTGAGAATACAAGATTCATCTTTTATTATGTCTGTGGTCGTGAAAGTGAATGCTGAAAGTTAGCGATCGGTAGGAACTCTGTCATACTAATGTATACTCTTGCCGGTTTCAAAATTAATACTCCTTCACCTGTGTGGCCAGAGGTTCCTGGATTCACCTATCTTGACTTCTTTGTACCATACATCACATTGAGTTGAAAACATAATTTTGTATTGGATGAAAAAGACGAATGTGGTCCTTCAGTAATTAACTGAGTGTCACTGATCCTTCTAACAAACAGAGGGAAGCTTGCCCCATCGGTAAACTAAGCTCACGGGCAATCAGTAACCCACAGAGTCAGTCATGCTGAGATGATATTTGACTATGACTGAGAAACCTCCACTTCAGACAAAGGCAAATGCATTTATCACTTGTCAGTGCTTCAGTCTCCACACCCTTGCTATCTCAGGGCACATGTGTTTATTATAACCTACTAGATCTGTCTCTTAAAGTATGGTTGTGATGCCTGGCCATTTCATTTATCCAGTAGTCCTTGGATCGTTCAGTTTTTCCAGATGAAAAATATATATATACCGTGTTGGTCACAGAGATTTCACAAATCTATTTCACAAATATAATCGTCAGATGATGATTTCCTCCAAATCTCTACAAGTTCCCTATCACCGTTATTTCAATAAAGGTGGCACAGGGACCGCATTGCTTGGGCAGTTCCCACCATCCCACCCCCCGGCCCCCACTCCCACTGACATTCCAGAAGCTGTATCCCTTCACTTACAGGTTATCACTGATTTTTGTAAGTGTGCATTTCTAGCTCTGATTGTTGGATTGCATTATAATCTCGATCCACGTAAATGGAAAAAAGCCAACCGTTCATTGTGAAAAACAGTGTTGCCTACAAAGGGCACTGCTACTCTGCATTTTGAGATTACTTGGGTCACATAAAAGAATTCTTTCTCCTACCAAGTCTAGATTTCAAATTTCTTCTCAGATAAGGACTCTCGCTTTTTTTTTAACCCTTGACGCGGGCAGCTACATTTACAGTTTGAGGTTCCAAATATGCCTGCCCACAGCTCAGCATGTAATCTCTTAGCCCTGGTCCTAGTAGATCTCTGCTTGCATTTTAGGGTTTTAATGCTGGGTTCTCATCCAGTGCCAAAACTGTGTGCTCCCCACTGGGCTGAAGACAGCGGTGTGGAGGTTGTCTTGTCAATGCAGAGGGGAACATTTGGAAGGGTAGGATATAAATCAAACTATTACCAGCAGTGAACACTGAGGAGTGGGGCTGGGAGAGAGTGGTGTGAAAAGAGGAATAAACTCACCTTTTACTCTGTGCATTTTTATTCCAATTCATTCCTAGATCTCTCCAAAGCCCCTTGCCATGTGCTGGGAGAGAATGCAGGGGCACCTGCTCTCAGGGAGCTTACCTTCTAGGGGGAAAGCCTAATTCGTAAACATATAAACAAAGAGATAAATTCAATAAATACACATTGGTAATAGCACAGTGAGGAAAATAAACAGTCCACGGACGTCGGCTTTGGAGACAAGAATGGCCTCTCCGGAGCTGACCACACACATCCTCTGGGACACGTAGACAGTTTGAATTGTATTCAGAGAACACGTATCTCCTTTAAAGAAATGCTTTTGAAGCAAACAAAAGCAGAGCAAGCCTGGCAGCCCTCAGCGGGATGTTGGACTTGAAGCCTTGGTATCTGCCCTCCTCTCCCTTGGCAGTGGACTTGGCTGGGCTGGGTCGGGGGGAAGGAGTATTGAGGCTGGACAGGGGCCTCTCGGAAGCGGAAGCAGATCCTTGTCAAAGGCTTAGACCACAAAACAGGAGACGTGGAGCCTCCATTCATTTTCTGAAATGCAAGGAGAGGCTTCAGCGGGGGATGGTACCGTGAATTCCTCCAGCTCAAACGACTGCCCGGGCCATCCATCTGAACATCCCTGTAACCCTGCTGCTTCTGATGTAGTAGGTGCTTAATAAATGTTGCCTGAAAGAAATGGGAATAGTCGTAGGACTTTCTGACCTATTTAGTGATGCGAAGACGAGGTCCACTGTGACACCGACCTCAACTGGGAAGGAAAATTCTTTCATCTGTTTTTGCAAAGAATTCCTGAGCACCTGGGGTTCTAGAACCCTCCAACTGCTTATAACCCTCCTCCCCATAAATGTCCTTGGAGCCACCAAATATCTGGACCAATTTCCTGTTCATCCATTCATTGAGTGCAACATAACTAAATGGGGAAACCAAAAGCCAGTCTCATTGGAGGAGATTGGAAGGGCACCGGGGCTGGAATGAGACACTGGCCCCCGGGGGGAAAGCTTGGCACTCCAGCTTGGCATGACCTGATTCCCCAGTGGGCTCGGAAAGCTGGTGCAAACTTAATCATCTCTGCTCTGCAGCACCTCCCCCAAATGAAGGCAGAAGTGCCCCCGGCCCCCCGGCATCCCCCAAAAGGAACCCTGGGCGGTCAGAGGCAAGCAGAGAAGGTCTCCATCTCACGCAAGGGAGAGTCTAACCCAGTTGAGACCCACGGAGCCAGCCAGCCACCCAGGTGGTGCAATGAATGCGACTGGAAAATAAAGGAAATGTCCCATTCTTTCCACCGAAGTTGACTGTAAAATTCCAAAGGCAAAGTCAACTCTTCTAACAAGCGGAAGAGAGTTACAGACTTTGCTCCACCGTCCCTGCATGCTCGGCTGGCCTTTATGTTACCGTGTGAAGTTCTGTCCTGTGTGAATTTAGGCAAGTTACTAAAACCCCTGGAGCATCAGATTCATCCATAGGAAAACAGAAGAAAAATGGCCCAGCCCTCTCTGTCTCGTTGGGAGAGCCCCAGTCTTCAGGTGACAAGTGACAAGTAGGTTCCTAGAATCCACAGACTGTGGCTCAACCCAGGTGTATCTCTCAAGCAAGAAAAGAGGTCTTGATTTACGTAAAAAAAGAGCAGCAAGGCCTCCCTTGCTCCTTAGGGAATGAGATCAGCCGCAGGTAGCCCCCCGTTTTGTGCACATGGGAAAAGTACACTGAGTTCACAAATGTTTGTTAGGACCTACTGATCCTGCTCTAGGCCTAGAGATGATCGTACTAAGTGAAAAGTCAGACAGAGAAAGACAAATACCATATGATACCACTTATATGTGGAATCTACAAAAAAGATACAAATGAACTCATTCACAAGACGGAAACAGACTCACAGACATAGAAAACAAATTTACGGTTACCAAAGGGGGAGGAAGGGAGGGATAAATTAGGAATTTGGGAGTAATACATACACACACTACTATATATAAAATAGATAAAAAACAAGGACCTATTGTGTACCATAGGGAACTATACTGAATATTTTGTAATAACCTATATGGGAAAAGAATCTGAAAAAAAAATGTGTATGTGAATTACTTTGCTGTACACGTGAAACTAACCCAACACTGTAAATCAACTAGACTCCAATAAAAAATAAATTTTAAGGGGTGAATTGCAATCAGGAAGGAAAAAAATCCAAAACACATGATGCGAAGGAGCATGTCCATTTGGTGACAATTTAGAATATAGTAAGAGTCCTGATTAACAGTATGAGAAAGAAGCAAAGGATGCGAGGAAACCCTGAAATATCAAGCCTGGATGACTCAAAGTGGTCACCCCACTGGGCAGGAATTAGGGCAACGCAGAGGGGGAGCCACCTCTGAAATAAGGACATGCCTGCTACCAGATCAAAGACAAGGAGGGGGCCTCCCATTTCCACGCAGACTGTGAAGTCAGAGGCCATCGCGTGCTAAGTGGTCACTGCGTGCTAAGTGGTAGACAGCACGCACGTGCAGACAGTCCCGTCTGATAAGAGAAAGCACAGACTCCAAAAAGAGAGTGACTGCAAAGCATCGTGAAAGCAGGTGCCCCGTGGTGGTCGCGTTCTCCACTAGAACATAAGCTCCAGGAGGGCAGGACCTGGGTCCTCTCACTGCTGCATCACCGATGCCTGGACCAGTCCTGGCACCAAGACAATGCTTCATGTGCCACTGCAAGTGAGCTGGACACAGAAGACCCAGGGGTAACTGGGCAAGAGGAGTGAACGGAGAATGGCTTTCTGGAAGGAAGGGATGGAGAGTCAGCTCATACAGGGAGACATGAAGAGGGACAGGGAGGGAGAAAGGAAGGATAAGCTCCAGGTAAAGGCAATCACCCAGGAGAAGGACCAGCAGGTGACAGCAAGAAGAGGAAGGGGAGAGAGGCTGGGGCCCACCTGCCGGGGGCAGATGGACTTATAGGCACCAAAGTCAAGGTCTTTTTCGTAGTAGTACTCAGAAAAGCTATCGTCATTTTGAGGAGGTGTATAGTTTAGCTTAAAATCTCCCCAAAGGTTCCAGTGCGGAGAGAAAACCTGTGTTTGCTGAGTGTGAAACGGTTCAGCATCTCATCAAGGGCTCAGTGATCACCCTATGAGCGGACGACTTGATTTCTCATCGTAATACACCTTGACTGAGAGAAAGACTCCCGAAATTCAGAGGCGTGAGACCTCAGGAAAGCCCCTTGACCCCTGTTTTCCACCGAAGACCCTTATGCAAAGAGAAGAGAACGTGGGATCAGACCATCCTTAAGGCTCCTTCCAGCCCTGCTCAGGAACCCTAAATGGGAAGATCTAGATTTGCCTTTGTCCCCTGTTTAGCCGATCCAGCTTCCGTGCTCAAAGCAGAGAGCAAAACCCAGCGTCTAGAAGGTCCTGGGAGGAAAAGCTCGGACTGCCGTTCTTCCTCCAGTGTTACGTTTGACAAAGAAGTTTTGTGAAAATGATACCATTGATTTTCCCTATTTATTTTTTTCTCAAAGACTTTCATGTCAAACAGAACAAAAGAAATGAACTCACCACCGTTTGTTAAGGTAGTTCCAATGCAGATTATCTATGGGTGCCTCAACTTTAAGGACCAGATGTAAATACAAGTCTATTATGTGTAAAAACAAAGTCAGTGACCAGCGTGCGTATCAAAATCTCGTGCCTGTTACACCAATCTGCTTCCAAACACACCTTGAATGTGTACAGCAGATACAGGATGAATTTCTTCAGCGTGCTGGGAAAGGTTGCTATTTTCTAATTCAGACCTAGAAAATGACCCCCCAAGTGCCCCTTTGGGAAGAGACAGAAGATAAACACAAAAACTTCCGTGGAGCCCAGTCATCACAGCCGGAAAGTCAGAAAGGGCTGAGGCGTGATCCTGTCCCCAAAAGCCTCATTGTGGATGTGCAGACAGGACAGCCGAGAATTCCACTGGGAGGGACCCAAATGGACCAGTGGAGATTGTACGAGGCCATGAAAATGCAGCACAAGGCGAGACTAGATGGTACCAAACAGCGGGATAAAACACTGGTGATGCAACCTTTTCAGCGACGGTAACTCATTCCTGCTAACGCAACCAATGAATGGCTACTCTGGTGCCGAAAAAAATGTCATTTAATTGCATGAAAAAAATGGTTCAATTAAAAAAGTGGGGGCAAAGAAATACTGTTTAGCAGCATGTTAAATATTTGCAGATAAATGAGAGGGAGCAGTGGGCGGCCTGCATCAGGTCACTGTTATTCCCAATGCTTCTGGCAATGGCTTCACCAGGGCGGCCTTAACGTTCTCCGGTCTCATGGAAAACTTTCCTTTTCAGTCGATCCTTACCTGGATTTTCTGTAATCCTAATACAAACCCCTAGCAATCCCATTGTACCATTCCTCCTATGGGAGAAAGATTTTATTCTTCTTCTTCTTGTGTCGATAGATTTTCTTCTTCTTCTTCTTGTGTCTTCTTATCAGTTGCTTCTGATAAGAAAACTGAATCTTAAGAGAAAAAAATGCAATTCAGAAGAGCCTGGGAAGTGAGAGTATTACAGAAATTTCAAATCTCAACTGGTTTCAAATTGGAGGTGCTTTTGAGCGAAAGCGCTAACTCAGTCAGGAGGTTAGGAGGTGGAAAGATGATTCATGTGAGGCTACCACATAGAATTTAAAGAGAAGAACCTCAAAAGAGAGGCGCTGAGGGGAGCCCTGGAGTCCATTCCTGTAAAATCTGGTGCGATGGAGTTGGGGATATTCAGGAAGAGGTGGGAAGACGATCGATTTATATGCATTTATAAGATGCCATTTAGGGTACAGCTGAGGTGGGAGAAACCGTAGTGTAATAAGGTCAATTCAAACCTGAATACAATTTAAAGGAAAAAAAACCCAAGACTATGAAAACTGGGTCTCACATAAGATCAACATTCAGAGCAGATATGCTTGAGAGCCATCTGTTAAGAATGGGGAGAAGCTAATGTTCTCTTGCTTTTTGTCCAAGTGATCAAGTTCCGACATGCGCTGGTGGAAGCCGATGGCAACCCCAGCTGCAGAGCTTACGGGGAACCCTCTGCAGACACCCCTCTCTTCTTGGAGAGTGGGATTTGGAGGGCAGAGCACGCCTTACGATCACTGGCTACCAAGCTCTCTCCTCTGTGAAAGGAGGCCCTTAGCAGGAAGGTCTTGGAATTTGTGGGTTCCCCAGTTCCCCTGACCATGCTGGCACAGAGGGTCTCGTCTTCCTGTGAACTTGACCCTCGTGTTATTAAAACCATTTCTATTCATTCACTCATCAACTATGTATTGAATGTCTTACCGTGCTTACAAGGCATTGGAGGTAAAACAAGGAACTGCTCCTGCCCTCCTGACTCTTGGGATCGGTGGGGAAGATAGACATTAGTTAATTCATAAAAATGTAAAGACGCAACTATGATCAAAGTTCCCGAAGTAAAGAACTTGGTGCTGGAATTCGGTCTAAAAGAAGGGCCTGCCTCAGTCAGGGGTATCAGGAATTCAGCTGAGTGCTCTGAAAGATGAGTAAGATTAACCAGGTGAAAAGCAGAGGGATGAACACGCCAGGAAGAAGGAACAGCATGTGCAAAGGCTCAGAGGTAGAAGGAAGCATGCCAAATGGTAAGGACTAAAAAAAAAGGCAGTGTGACCAGAAGAGAAAGTAGAAGGGAATTCTGGAAACCTAGGTGGGACCATGGCAGCCTAGAACTAAGGTAGCAAGCAGCAATGGATTTGAAGAAAAGAGGGGAATCGGAGAGAAAATGGAAGGGATTTGATGATAGATTAGTCCGGGCATCAGTTGAGAGAGAAAAAGAGAAATCAAAAATGACTCCTACGTTTTCAAATTGAATCCTTGAGTGGTAACATATATTGATTTGGGAAAGCCACATGGCTGTGTGTTGTGTTGGGAGGGGGAGGGTTTTTTCTGGGAGGAGGAAAATCAGGAATTTTGCTTTCACCATGCTAAGTTCAAGTGTTCTCTGTGACATCCTAATGAATGAGTCAGGAAGTAGAAGCAGATTTGGACTCAGAAGAAAGGCCTGGGCTTTAGAGAGAGATTTGAGAACAACCAATATCAAGATGGTACTTAAATAGGGAAGAATTGAGATGCTCACCTAAGTTCAACATCTAAGCCTCAAGGAACCTCAACACTTAGAAGTCTGATAAAGAAGGAGAAACAAGCATAAGGGACTTAAAAAAAAAAGACCCAGCTCAGAGAAGATCTTTGAATCATACCAGCCAAGAATATAAATGTTCCAAGAAGGATGTAGCCATCATCAATGCCAAATGCATCTAAGAACATTTTTTGATCTGATTTGTTTGATAAGGACAAAGTGATATCCACTGGTTCAGGAAGCATGAGGTCCCTGGGGCACTTGCCAAGGTGTTTCAGATGTATGTTAGGGGCAAAATCTCTAATGTGGAGAGTTGAAGGATAAATATGGTGGGGTGGGGGGGTGATAGCATAGAGACAGACTGTGTGAGACAGCCCTTTGGGGGATGCTTGGCTGCTACGGGAAGAGAGAGGATTTGGACTCAAGGAAAGTTTGGGGTTTGTTTATTTTTAATGAGTTATACTTACTGTTTGTTTTTATCAGTGGTGTGTTGGTAAATATTTAACCACTGGCTCTCTGGGGGGAAAGCCCTGGTTTATAGCATCAGCCAATCTCTGCAGTGTAAATACTCTCACAGGGGTTGATTTCCAGCTACCGATGTGATATCGCTGGATGCAAAGTTGGAAAGAGATGCTTGGAATTGGTTTTTACAAGCCAGTGACATCTGGCTCCAGCACAGCCCTGCTCTTAAATGTTTGCATTTTGAAAACATCTAGTTCAGAGTGAAGGATTCACAGTGCAGGATATGGAGACCAAACCAAAGGAACAAAATCCTTGCAAATGAGAGAGAGAAAGGGATTGGAGAACAAGAGGGAAGAGGGAAGCTGGCCTTTGCCAAGAGGAGGAATATTCCTCCGATGTAAAAGGAGTTAAGAAGGAAAAGGGTGTAAATGAAGATGCTGAGGGAATTCTCGTCTGTCCTTTCTCTAGGTACTAGGTGCCAGGAAACTTCAAGTGCTTTACATACATTATCTGATTTAATCCTCACTGTCACCAGAAGACAGATTTTATTAGGAGCCCATTTCACAGATGAGGACACTGAGGCTTGCAGATGAATGGTAACTTGGTAAAAGTCATCCAATCAGTAAGATTAGAATCCAGTTGACCCTACCACAGAACCCATGCTCCTGCCCACAGTGCTGCCTTTCTGCACTGCTTCATAGGCTGGAGCTGCTGCAGCTATTTTGTCACTAGGAGGAGAGAGCCTGCCTGAGAAAAAAAATCAACCAAGCCAAAGCCAACAAACAAGAAAGAGAGAAATCAAGTCCTGATCATTTCATGTGAACCTGTAGATCAAACCATGCATCAAGCTAACTACCTCTGGCCAAGAGATGTATGCCAGTAAATTCTCTCTCTCTCTCTCCTCTCTCTCAGCTTCTGCAAATTTGATCTTCCTATTACTTGCAACAGAAGAAAACTTAAAACACAGTAAAGAAATACAAATATTTCAGACTAGAACTTTAGAAATTCTATGCCCGAATACATTGCAGTGTTAGGAATCAATATAGTGTGGATCAATACCGGTGTGCAACTCATCCATGTGTGTGGATTACAGCTGTTACATGTACCACTCATGTATGTGAGTTCGGTGTTTTTAACATTATCTAAGTTATGCTAGAATCAAAGGACCATTTTTAAAAAGAACCAAAATATTATAAATAGCAATCAACCAGTACAAGAAACCAGTTTGCATCAGTGAAACTTCATTTCCTGTACCCTAGAAGTGCTCCTTTGTTTTGGTAAAGGACATCCCACAACCTGATATGTGAGGCAGCATGATTTCCTTCACGCTTGTAAAGTAGAGCAAAGATCACACTTCCTGAATAGAATATAATGCTTCTAAAGAGAGATGACCTCCTGGAAAGACCCCTGAGATGGTAACGCCCTCACAGAAATATGAGACCCTAGACATCACTGTTGTTACAAAAAGACTCTTACCTCGACATTATGTGGGATCCCTGACTGGGGTACCAAGGCTCTATTTAGCAGAAAGTGAAAACAAAATAGTAACAAAATGAATCACTGAGACACAAATCTCTTTCTTGTAAGCCAAGGTCTAGCTTTGCTAGTAGTCTAGCTCTTGCTCTGAACTGTTGACTAACTGGTCTCACAGTCTGTCTATCCTCCCCCTATCCGAACCCTCCAGGTTTCGCCCTAACTCGATTCCCCTGAGACGGACGTGAACACTACAGGAGAGACCAGGACAGGCCGTTGGTAAAGAAACCCCAACCCCTGGTCCCATTTGGTCCTGGGTCTTATGGTCCTGCAGAGCCTGGGGGGGGGGGGGAATTGATGTTCTGGGGCAGGGGAATTATGCCCGCGGGAACGAGAGCAATTATGCTAATTGAGGAGACCTCTTTGTTGTGAGATTTCCAGAGCAAGAAGCAGCTTGTGTCACAGACTGACAGAAGTCCTAAAAATAGCACGCCCCCCAGGTGTGCCCCAGGGGGTGATGACAGAGATAGCTGGGAGGTTAATCTGGGAAGAAAGCAAATATGCTGGAACCAGAGGTGAACAAGCACCAAACAGAAGGTCTAAGATTGTGAACCTCGTGAATCAGAGAGCGGAGCGGGAGGGTTGTCCTGGGCTGGGGGTGGGGGAGGGAGGCCGTGTTGGTGGCGAGGGGGCGGGGCAAGAAGGCAACACACTGCAAAAAAGCATCCTTTCTGGAAAGTTATGCGTTAAAAAAAAAGTCAAGCCCATAACTAATTTTAAACAGCAAAGAAAATAAAGACTGCACAGTTGCTGATCAGAAATGAGGTCAATCAGTCGAGGTGGGCGGTGGTGGGCTGGTGGAGGGGCAGATGCGCATGCGTGCTGCATCTCCAGGCAGGCGTTGGACCCGCAAGGACAAAGGTTTGAGCAGATGCCGCCGCTGGGAGAAGCTACGGCCCCGGAGGAATGAAGCGCCCCCTCTCAGCGGCGACTCAAAGGCCCCATCCGGGCACCCAGGAAAGTGCCTTTAAACCTGGGAACACAGAGCGCGCTGAAACGTTTCCCCACCCTTAGACCGAGGGAAGAAAACCACTTTTTTCTCTAAACTTTATCCTTGTGCTGCAAAAGATCAACGTAAAACCAGAGGAAAGAGACTACTGGTTTACCCAAATTAACCTTTAGTTGAAAGGACATCTCTTCCTGACCCAGAAAATGAATAATCACCTTTTTTTTTTTTTAATTTCCAAAACCAACCCTTCTCTCTGTGCAGGAACTTCTCCCTCTGTTTCCAAACCTGTTTTTCTGTTTTCTGGTTTTTGTTTTTCCCCTAAAAGGAAAACAAACAAAAATCCTCTTTGCATGAACTTAAATGCCACCTCCAGCCTCAACTCCAGTTTTCTGCTTCTTTTCGCAGCTAAGGGTCTGCAACAAACAGGCCATACACACTCCCACCACTTCCTTACCATCTCTTCTGCCTTCACCCTGAGAATCATGACTCACATCTTCACCTCTCCACCGAAACTGCTCTGGGGGACCTCTGCTCCCCTCATCAACTGACCTCAATGTCTTTCCTCGGGTCCCCATCACTGCTGGTCATTCTGTGACAATCAGACGTGTTGTCTCAGAACTGTCTTTCCTTGTGTCAGTGATCCCTTAGCGGTGTGGTTCTCTAACCACTGAGCAACCCTGCTGCAGTGCTTCTCACTCAGTATCAGAATTCCCTGGGGGCCTATTAAAGGCAGATTGCTAGGCCCCAACCCCAGAGCTTTTGACTCAGTAGATGTAGGCGGGACCAGGAATTTACATGTCGAACAAGCTTCCAGGTGATGCTGGTGTAGGCGGTCCAGGGACCACTCTTCAAGAACCACTGCTCCAATAGGTGTCAACCCAGGCTTGTCTTTAAAATTGCCCAGGGCTGAGGTGCTTTTAAAGGTAGGATGCCTGGCCCCAACCCTGGACCCATATAGTGAGAGTATCTGGGTGAGGGTCTGGGCTGTCTCTGTGATTCTGACATGCATGACTCTGTGATTGACAGTCTCTGCATTTACTTCCTTTCCCAGTTCTACTTTGTCATGTCAACCTCCATGGTGACCACGTGTCAGGTTCCCTCCCTTAGATCTTAGCCCTTCAAGTTTGGTATTCTCTCCCAACGGGTGGGAAATTATGAGGCCTGACCTAACGCAGTGGCTCCGGGGAAAGAGACAAGGTCAGCTTTGAGAGATATTTGGGATCTAGAAATAACTCTTCTTAATGACCAATTACATGTGGACGCTGGAGGAGACAAACAATTCACTTATTTAGTAGTAAGTATAGAAATAATATTTGCAGCCCTTTTCACATACTGGGAAGACCACAGCCAACACCCCACCCCAATAGTTTTACAGAAATATTACGCCAAAACTTGTGTCCACCAGATGGAAAATAATCATCTACTCAGGGATCACACGGCATAATGCCCCTTGGCATCTTGCCAAAAAAGTAATTAGGCCTATGTGGAAACAAAGTTTTGTTTTTGTTTTGTTTGTTTCGCATTCTTGGAGGTTTCTTTTCTTTTTTTTCTCCTGATAAGTCCAAACATCAGAAATAATACCAGGCTTGCTGTTCGCTTTTTGAAGTCTGTTTTCTTTCTCTCCCCACACATTCACACAGAGCTTTCATCTTCCTTTTCTTTTACTGTTTTTTCCCTCTTTGCCTTCAAAGTAGTCATGTGTTCCAGGAATGCAAGATGGATCAATATTAAAACATTTATCTATAAAATTCATTACAACAGCAAATTAAATATGGAGGCAGTGAAAAGGCATTTGATAAATTTCAGTAACCGCAACTATTGCTGAAATAAACAGAAATGCCTTGAGCATGATGACTATTATCAACGCCTAAGATCAAACATAATATTAAATGTAAAATAGTAAGCAATCTCATTAAAGCCGGAAAGAAAAAAAGGGATGCCTTCAAGCATCATTTGTATGCAACATTGTTTTGGAGGTTCTAGCTAATGCAATAATAAAAGAAAGTAAAATGAGTGGTATAAATTTGGAAATGAAAAGAGCAAACTATCTTTATTTATAGATTATATAACCATATGCTTAGAACACTCAAGAAAATATAGTCTTTTTTTTTTAGAAATGATTAGAATTAAAGGGCAAAGTTGGATTTTTTTACAAAAGATTAATAAGTACACAAAAATGCAAAAATTGCCTTTATACTAGCAGGAGTCGTTTGGAATGAAAAGAGAGTTTTTAAAATTCCATTAATGATCACATGAGAAACTTTAACTTGCTAAGGGATCTATGTGAAGAATAGAAAAAGGTCTATGTGAAGAATACAATGAAAACCATAAGGTCTAAATCAATGGATGGAAAAGCAACAACACAACGAAGTCAATCCTTCTCAATACAAATCAAATTAACTTCCCATAAAAATCATAAAGGGCTCTTTAACGGAGACGGACAACATGATTTTCAATTTTACGTTAAAAATCCATGTGTAAGAATTGCTAAGAAAATGTAGAAAAATAAAGAGGAGGCACAGACTATATGTGAACTGGTGCAATCAAAATAGTTTGGGTCTGGCACAGGACTGGTCAGAGACAGCAGTGGAAAAGAGTCCAGAAATAAATCCAAGTATATATAGGAACTCAATATATGATAAAAGTGGTATTTAATTCAGGCATGAAAAAATCATTTATTTTATACATGAGACTGGAATAATTGGCTATTCATCTGGAGTAAAACAATTTTAGTTCCTTACTTCGGGCCATAGACAAAAATAAACTTCACCTGGATTAAAGATCTAATGACAAAAAAAAGAAGAGGAACAGTGATTACTGGGAGAAAATTCAGGAGAAGATTATCTCGCCATTGAGTGAGAAAGTTCTTACTAAGTGAAACAGAAACTCACAAGGCATTAAAAGGCTAAATACATTGTATTTCAAAAATCAACAATGTCTAGGCAGGGATAGATTGGGAGTTTAGGATTGACATGTACACACTGCTATATTTGAAATAAAATGCCTGCCTGTGAAAAAAAAAATCAACAATGTGTAAATGGCAAAAGATACCATTAAAAAAAGTCTAGGGGCCTATAGATTGGAAAAACTATGAGCTGATATCTGGGAGTCAAGAGTTAATATTCCTGTTGTACAAAGGAAGAGAAAATAATTTTTTACAATCAAATAACCAACAGTCAAATGGGCGTGGAATAATAAACAGGAAATATACTCAAGGGAAAATGCAAACGGCCGATAAACAGATGAAAACAGGATTAGACATACTAGCAGCACAGGCGAACACAAATTAAAGGACAAATAGGATGCCTTTCTCCACCTTTTTTTCTTAGGAAAAAAATGAACGCTAGCGAGGAGGTGAAGGAGGAGGAGGAGGGTGGTGATGACATAGCTATATTGTGCTTACAAGGGTCCAGCCGCTGTGCTAAGCACTTTACATATAATAGCTCATTTGATTCTATCAGCAGCCCATGAGGTTGGCACTATTGCTATCCCCATGTTATAGGTGAGAAGATGATACACAATTCTCCTAAAACAATACTTATCCTTACCACATTGAGTTCTCTGATAATTACTATTCTATCCTATGCTACTTTACTTAAACATTGCTGGTCAGGACCCAGTAACTTAATTTTATGATACACAAATGCTTAAACCCACAGTTTGAAAAACACTGATCTAGAGAGATGTTCATAAAATATTAAATTAGAATAACAAGTTTCTGAGTAATGTGTGTACTGAAATCTCATTTATGGAAGAAAAAAAGGAAGGAAGGAAGGAAAGAAGGAAGGAAGGAAGGAAGGAAGGGGGAGGGAGGGAGGGAGGGAGAGAGGACGGTGCATCGTGTATATGAGTATAGACTCTGTAGTAATGGGTATGTGTGTTCAGGCAGAAAAAAAGAAGGGGCCACACCTCATCATTCATATCGGTTACCTCAGGGGGTTGGACAAGGTAGAAGAAAGATTTTTCAGCTTTTCCTTGTACATCTCTGTTTTGTTTTCAAGCTGCGAAAAAGAATCCTTTGCTTTTGGGGTTTTTAAAGAACAATTCAACAAAACTGGGACAAAAGAGTTTTGCAATCTGTAAATTTCTGTGCTCTGGGATAAAACCTAAGTTTTTTAACTTTATTGCATCTCATGCGTCAATGGCCCCCATTCAGCATTTGGCTCCCATTTACTAAAAGAACAAATCTTGCAATTCCACCTATAAAACTTACTGGGAGAGGCATAAACCTGATTATGGTGTCTTCTTATCAAGCGAGAAGGGTAAGTTCTTATTCTAACCTGCAGTAATAATGCAACTGAATGAAAGGGAAAGGATCTCCATGGAAAAATACCCAAGGAGGCTTATAGGAGAGAGGTATAATTCCACTTGAATGAAGTCTCATTCATTCATTCAGCATGTACCTGATTTGATTTTTTGTTACCTTAATTTTACATACCAAAACTGCCACCTCTCTTTCTAAATACTTTGCACCTTACATGAAATAGCCCATCTAATTGCTGGAGGTTTCCCCTATAAACCAGGAGGTTTAGTATGTCCTTTAGACCCTCCTCTAACCGAATTGTTCAAGATTCTGGAGGCTTATTCAGTTCAAACATCAAACAAGCCTGGTTCCTTCTTCCAAAGTCTAAGAGAAAAAAAAATAATAATTAGAATTTTCTATCAACTTCCGTGGTGGTTGTTAGTGCTCTGTGCCAGCTCCATCTTCTGGGCTCGTACTAGGACTGTACTACCCTGCACACTTGGGGTTAGATGCAGCTACAGGTCTGGCTTTGACAAATGAAAGGAATGAAGAAGCAATGGCTCATGTAAGATCCAGTGTGTGAATTTGCCTCACCCTTTTCTGCCTCTGTAACGATGGAAATAATCTCCATCAGCCTGTCCTCATGATGGTCATACAGAGGGGTGAGAAATAACCTTGAGTCGTGTTATGCTGCTGAAACTTCAGGACTGCTTGTTACCACAGCATAACTTATCCTAGCCTGACTGATACACTCCATGAGCACAGAAGTCTTAATTGCAAACTCCTGGCATGCATTACTAGTAAGACCTGTACCTTGCCACCAAGGGGATGTTTGTCCATGGCTATGGTGCTGTCTCTGCTCTCTGGGAACCTGCCAGAGCCCAGTGGGCTTCGTGACTGTGATATGTTTAGTTACACTCAAATTCTGAACCATTGTTTTCACTGAAGGATTGGGGGGGTGACAAGGAATTGAGAATAAAGAAGGGATAGGTGATGTTTGGGTACAAAGGGAAGGAAGGAAGTCAATAGCCAGAAGGGTAATGAATACTTAAACATTTTTTCTGGGAATTCCCTGGCGGTCCAGTGGTTAGGACTCCGTGCTTTCGCTGCCGAGGGCGCGGGTTCAATGCCTGGTTGGGAAACTAAGATCCTGCAAATTGTGCAGCCAAAACAAAAAAAAAAGCAATAAAATTTTTTTCTGCCCATTTGGAAAAAGGCCCAACTTCCTGTAATCTGAACAATGAACAGAGTCTAAGAAGCCAAATCCCCGTACTCTTGAAGTCATCACCACCTTCCCTTCTGGAACGGCCGGTCTGAGACGATATTCACTGTAGATTCAAAAGGCACCCAGAAATCTGCCCAGAAGGGTGGTAGGGTTGATGAACTGTAGAGAGTGTGGATTCTCTGTGATTTCTGTGCCGAATTAGGAGCTGAATTGAGATGCTCTCACCCTAATTTGAAGCGGTCTTTTGAAATCAGAACTTCTGGCAAACAAAAGTAAAACCACAAATTATACCCAAGGCAAAATATACTGTGGAAGTATCCCAGATCCTTTGAGATCCGTGAAAATAATCTCAGTTTCTAGAGAAACTGCTCATCTGTATTAGAAGTACACGTACCCCCATGACACTGTAATGAGAGGCCCAGGGCAGGCTGCTGGGATAGAAATACTTCTTGTGGGGAAGGGCTCTGGAATAGACTTAACTATTTGGATCATGTGTGCACACCAAGTTGCCAAATATCAAAGCCTGTATGTCATGCCATGGCTCTATGTAAGGAAAAATCGATATAAATCAGATTGTTTACCCATCCTTTTATTCACGTGTTCCATAGACTCTCCCAGGTACAGTGCAGAGCACCAGAGATATCCATATTTAACAATAACAACGACACAATTAAAAGGCAGTCTTTGCCTTTCGGATTGTAATGAGACAAATAATATCCTAATAATATAGAGTAAATATATTCTAATAACATACCTATGAAAAACCTGCTATGGTCGGATGGAGAAGAGAAGGAAAAACTGACATCTGGGTTCACAGAGCTGGTAAGAACCAGGGATAAATGCCACTTACCTGAACTGGGACACGAGAGACTTAAGCAGGGGGTCCCATCTGTTAGTGACTAATGCGTGATGTTGGAGAAATTAGGTGTAGCCTGTAGAGCTCTAGGGTTGTCATGATACGTGTGTTTGTGCATATGTATTTATGTGTTTTAACTACCAATGCATTTGCTAGGCAGAAAAGATTTGCACCCAGAGCAAAGGTAAAAGACCTCTGAGAGAAGAAAACACACACTGGCTCTCTTTATCTTTCCGTCCACGTTTCCAAATAACAGTGCAATTTCCCTGTCCTGTCTAATTAAGATGATCTTAAACAGACCGTGATTTCGAGGAAAAAAAGAAAACCAAGTCTTTCTAACAGTTTCAAATCATTTATCTTGATTAAAAAGACAGTCTTTAGTCCAAACAAGCCTGTCTTATTTAAACCTGCATGAAGAGTAGGCTTCCTCCTCAGGAATGGATGATCTGTACTTTCTATGATCCTTGATGAAATTGGAGTTAAAAGGATATCTTGGAAGCACACACAGAGATCAGGACATGGTCCTATCTCTGTGTTAAAAGGAAACCAAAACCAACCAGCCCAGCAAAGAAAACTTCATGACCCTACAGACCCTCTACTTATCACACTCTTTCCTTCCCTTTATCCCTGATAGTCATGCTGGCTTCTTTTTTCCCACCTCATTCTTGTACCTGCAGCCCACCTGCAGTCAGACGCCACCCTGCCCCTCCTCCCAAGCTGCAACTTCCCAGGTCAAGCATCTCTTCTTGTTGTCAAATCCGGAAAGGCTCTCTGACCTCATTCTAGATGCATAAGTTCCAGATTTGGGCACTGTTCTCTCTTCCCTGGGCTCTGGGACCCCCCTCCCTCTGGGTCTTGGTCCTTTGAAAACATGACCTGTTTCTCACGCCCCTGGAACGCTGCAGAGGATTTTACATACGTCCTTATTGGCATATCACAACATCCCTATGAAATGTGTGTTATGATTGTCCTTTGACAGAGGAGAAAACAGGTTCAAGGTCACAAAGCTGGACCTTGGCCATATTCATGGGACTGCTTCCTAAGGCCAGGCTCTTTGCTGCTATAAACGCTGAGAACAGGAAGAGCCAGCCCTCACTGACCTCAGCTGATGGTTGTCTTTATTTTGGATTCTGCCATTTGAATGAAAAAGATACCTTTAGCAGGACCCAGAATTCCTGCCAATGCATCCTATGTGGCAGGTACCAGAAAAGCTTTGCATAAGCTCTCCCTCAGGTAATCAGCAAAACAAGCCATGAGACCGTGACTATTATTATCCCTGTTTTACAGTTAAGGAAACAATGGTCGAAAGACTTTGCCCCAAACCCCAAACCACAGAGCTTGTTCGTGGCAAACTCCTCCTCAGGTAAGAGGGACTCCAAAGCAAGTGCTCAGAACAGACGCCCTTCTCCCCAGCACCCCTGAGGGCGCCTCCCCCATGTCCTCCTGGGCCCTCCCCCATCCAATCCTCTCCCCCTCCCTCTGTCTCCTGGCCGCACGCTCTGTCCAAGAAAACCTCAACCACACACACGAAGTCACCCCTGCACTGCCAACCCTAAGTCTGCATCTCCAGCCTCTTCTAGGTCCAAAACCATCCATCTATCTCACCACGACAGTCTCCATTTTCAGAATCCAAAGTCATCTCAACCAAAGGGGGAAAAAGTCAAAAGAAATAAAAAACAGAAACGGGATCATCTTGCCATCAAAACGTCAAAGCCTCCCCCCTGCCCTTGCTCACCCGGTGATGGCATCCCCATGTGCACCATCAATCTGGCAAGAAATGTGAGTCATTCTTACCCCCATCTCGTCCTCTCACGAAGGTGGTCCCCAAGTTCTCTTAGCTCCATCTTCCCGTAAGTGGCACGAGCCCCTCTCCTCCTGACTCACGTTGCTTCCACTTGCGTCCACCCTCATCTTCTCCTTCCAGGATTTCTTCAATGACCTCTAGACAGTTCTCCCTGTGGCCGACATGGCCCGCCGCTGACATGGACACCTCCAATGCTGCAGAGCGTTCTTTCTAAACTTTTCTTGTCATCTCATGGACTCACACAGATTTGTCTACCCCCCCAACACACACACATTTGTCACACTTGTGGATCCAGTTCCAGCTCCTCTCCCAAGCTCTACACTGAAATTTCCAACTACCTACAGGACATCCTACATAGATGTCCCTCTCGGGACAGACATCTCAAAACAGGAGTCAGCAGGTGACTTCTCTCTACACAGACATTCCCTAAGGAGTCTCTTCCTCTTTTGTAGCCCATCTTGGTTGGTGGTACCACATTGTCCCAGTGTCACAGGCTCAACACCTTGTCAGCATCTTAGACTAAATCCTTGTCCGTCGTTACTGTCTATTTCTAAAGCATCTCTCTTCCATGCCCTTGTCACCTCCGCTGCCAACGCCCAAGTTCACTGACAGGTCTCATCCCCCTTCAATGTATCCTCTGTCCGATAGCAAGAATAATCTTTCTAAAGTATACAACTTACCATGCATCTTCCCATCTCAAAATCTTTAATGGTTTCCCCTTGGTATAACCCAAATGCACAATGTAAATATTAAGAGAAGATTGTTGAAAGTTGAGGAGAGATGAAAACGGGGCAGAGCTACTCAGGAGAGGCTGCCCGGAAGGTGAACTTGGAGTCAGATTTGGTGAAGAAGGAAGCAGAGATGGTGTCGAGAACAGAATGAACGGGCATTCCTTTCTTATCCGAACGCTTCAGAAATTAACGGCGTTTAAATGAGAAAAATGGTATTTGTCAGACTTCCCGCTTCAGAAGACTAACATAATAGTAATGATTTTTGACAGTCTAAGTATTCCCACTGAAAAAATTGAGGAACGAAGCAGAAAAAAACTGTTAGACTTTTGTTGTCAGCATTTTTATGCTGTTGCAATACTCTTGCATTGATGATTCCAAGGGAAATGGAAGTGTGGACAGTTTTGCTACCTAGAAACAGGCCAAATATTTAGCACTTGAATTGAAGAGTTCCTTTTGACAGTTGCGGACTTAGAACATATTTGAGTATTTGTTCCAGGAACACATTTGGAGATGTTGCCAGGCAGAATCAGGATCCCCCCAGGATCAAGGTGGCAAAGAACTATTTCAAATGTTTTGTAAGTCAGTGAAGTAGACCTCAGTCAACTGGCAAAAATCCTTGGCTTTGTTTTATTTCAATTCCTGTATTTTTGTGGGGCATATAAAAGGGAACAATCTGGTTTTGAAACTGTCCGTACCAAAATAATGTAACACCCAGCTCAGCCTAATGTTACATCAACGTCTAAAGTAATTAGTACAGAGAATACAAATTAGATGTTTTTTCCCAACACTCAAGGGAATATCTGAAATGCAGAACCAGTGCTATTATCAGAGTTACATCAATACATTAAAACTTTAGGACATTTAAGCAACAATCTCATGCCTTCCCACAAGCTACCAAATTCGCAATCTTTGGAAATGTTATAAAAATAAATACACAGAAGTAAAAGTTATTTTTTAAAAAGCATCTGATTGTATAAAGGTGACCCATTTAATCATCTTAGGAGACAAATTGATAACCAAGCTTTTTTTCCCTCAATTAATTGATGGAGACCCAACTGCTTACATTATCAGGAAGTCCAGGGTCACCTCCTTGAGGTCTCCTTCCCCCCCTCCACACACCCCCTCATGTATTGTCCAAATCCCCAGGCAGAGAGAGAAATGGGAAGTGTGACCAGTCCCCTAAGAGGACCCAGGCTGGGTTTGCCATTGTTCTCATTGCTGCCTCTGAACCTGGTCCCTTAAGCCTTGTTCTGCCCCAAGGAAGCATCCTGCCCTTGGCCGCGGCCCTCAACCACCTCGTTCCCTGTCCCGAGATTCCCAGGCTGGGCCTTGAGACCGACTTCCTCAACCATGTGGGGTCACTGGGTGTTGAGAGGACTCACAGCATCTTCAAGGACACTGTCTGCTTCTACCCAGGCCAAGGGGGACTGGAGACATCTCTTGATAAGTAGGTCATCGCAATGCCCCCAAGTCCTGCTGCCTAAGTCAATGGAGGCTTTGAAAACTCCTGGAAGGACAGATGTCAAAACGCATATGTTGTTATGTCCACCTGGTGAATCTGGGCTGATCTTCATGTTTCTTTTAGTTTCTATCTTTTCTAAACATCTCCCAGGAGAAGGTATTACTTCTGTAACCAGATTTTTCGTGCTATAAATTTTTTTAGAGAATAAAGAGAAACTGCCATAATGGTCCCTGGATTGTTGAACAAATATCTATTGAGTGTTTCTTACATGCCAGGCACTTCCTAGGCACCAAGAATGCATGAAAGAACAGGATGGCCCTACGTTCTACTAATTCATTGGCAAATAAGCAGAATGTAAATTGATCCTGGTGGGCACAGGTGGAGGGGTGGCCACCAACCGCTACCTGAGAAGCCATCCAGAAACCATCTGGTATAGAGGAGGTACTGTACTGTCTTCACTTGTTTTAGGAAAATCACACCAACTGTTGGAAAGAAATTCATGTTTATCTCGCATTTCAGAGTCAAACCACATTACTTCTGAAGTTATCTATAACTAGGCTGATTTATCTGTTAAAAATAACTTTAAAAATGTGTTTTTTCCAACTAAATTCAGGTTGTGTATTGGCATCTCTCCTAATGTTTGTTTTTCCCCTCTTCCCCCCTCATCCTCCAGGCTTCTACTTTGCAACCCAGCCTGCAAGTGCCCCTGCAGCACAGAGCAGCAAATCACCATGGTGACCCTGGCCACCCATCCCCACAATGCAGAGCCGTGTGTCAAGTGGGTCACAAGTCATTCTTCATCTGAAGCTCGGGCTTCACAGGCTGGGGCTCAGAATAATCCCTTTTCACTGTGCGGAGTAAGAGTCTCTGAAGTTCGCCTGCCCCTGGCAGCCTGGGTACCGCGGCTGAAGGTTTCCCTGTTGAAGCAGAGCATCTGACTCACCACGAAACACAATCCACAGCCACGTTTGATCCGCTCCTTTGGAAATGGTCCGATTGACTTTCTTCTTCTTTTCGGGTTCTCAGACGTTTCCCAGTGTGATCCAGGGTGTCCCAGGAGGCACCTTCGTGGCTCATCCAATGTAGCCAAGAACCACACCCTGACACAACTCACAATACACACGACAGCTCTCAGCGGTGCTTCAGAGAAACACAAAGAAAAGGATCAGAAACCAAGGAGAGAAACCTGTCTATTGGAGGTTCCCTTAATGAGACACCAGAGGAGACCCTAAAAATTGTCGTATACTAAAGAGCCCCGGGGGTTGAGCTTAACCAGCTTCTGTAAAACAAGTTTCAAAATTATTAAAGAAAACCCTGCTCGAATTTAACTGAAAGGGTCCACATTCTGCAGTTGAAAGCTCTCACCATGGCCTGAGTAAAATCTCCATCAGTCGGCCTCTTGGAAAGTGGAAGAGAGCTGCCCAGCCCAGCCCTCTGGTTCCACAGAGATGATGGATGAGGCGGAGTTTTGCTTCCTCTCCTGAGCCAAAGAGAAGCTGAGAATGCAGGGTGATCAGTCTTCAGTTATCCAAACCTGAGAGCCAGGAAGACACCCTTGAACAGAAAAACGCCACCAAGTCCACGCATTAAATCTAGACCAATTCATTCCTAGGAGTGCCCTATGACTTCTATTTTAAGCAATTCTAATAAGATTGATTATCTAGTTTTCCAACCCATAGCAGATTAATCGAGGCAGGGATGCTGTTAGAAGCAGGAACACTGATTTAAAAATAAAAAATGACACACGTGATAAAAGTAACAGGTGTTGGTGAGAGGAGAGATTAAAACATTTTTCAAAAGTGAACAAGGGGCTTCCCTGGTGGCGCAGTGGTTAAGAATCCACCTGCCAATGCAGGGGACACGGGTTCGAGCCCTGGTCCGGGAAGATCCCACACGCTGCGGAGCAACTAAGCCCGTGCGCCACAACTACTGAGCCTGCGCTCTAGAGCCTGCGAGCCACAGCTACTGAGCCCACGTGCCACAACTACTCAACCCACGTGCCACAACTATTGAGCCCGTATGCTGCAACTACTGAAGCCTGCACGCCTAGAGCCCGTGCTCTGCAATAAGAGAAGCCACCACCATGAGAAGCCTGTGCACCGCAATGAAGAGTAGCCCCCGCTCGCCGCAACTGGAGAAAGCCCGCACGCAGCAACCAAGACCCAACACAGTCAAAAATAAATAGATAAAATAAATAAATTTATTTTTTTAAAAAAGCGAACAAGAACCTCCAACACAAAGCAGTGCAGGCTCATTGGGGGAAGAGGTGAAATATTCTAATCCCTTGGCCCACTTCTGAAGATTCCACAATAACTGATACTCATGAGGAAGCCTCTGGGTGGTAAATAGCAAATACACTTGACATTCAGTATCCTGGTCCAATGAAGCGGAAGGGGTGTGTCTCAGACAATTTCCCATCAAAAATGATCGTGTAGGGAGAGCTGACTGCAAAGGGGCACGGGGCGGGGGGGGGGGCGGTCTTTGAGGTGACGGAGATGATCTATATCGTGATTAGAATGGGGGGTCACATGGATGTAAGCGTTTGTCAGTTCATCGAACCCTATACTCAAAGGGATGCATCTTATTGTATGTAAATTGCACCTCAGTGAAATTGATTTCTTTTTTTATCAATATGTTTTATTGAACTATAGCTGATTTATGATGTGTTAATTTCTGCTGTACAGCAAAGTGATTCAGCTATATATACATTCATCAGTGAAATTGATTTCTAAAGTAAAAACAAGGTTCAAGTTAAAAGTTGGCACTTACGGGGCAAGAGTCTACTGTCTGGGAATTCACTGATAAATGCAATGCCAACTTCCCTGCTGGTACAGGCTACTTACATTAATTCCAGATACATCTATGGAACCTTCAAGAGGAGAACTGGACTCTTTGGAAACTATAATCCAGGAAGGTTAAGAAAAACTTTCTTCCAAAGTGTTCTTGACTGACCTCAATAGTTTTGCTGCTTTTTCTTTTGTTTCCAATTCCACAAAGGCAAATCCCTTTGGATTTCCAATAGACTTATAATGTGGTATACTTATATAAAAAACATTGCCACATTTCCCAAATATTCTTTCAATCCAACTGTGATTAACATTTTTGGGAAGTAACTCCTATGATAAATTCGAAGCTATATTTAATAAAATAGTAAATCTTGAAAAAAAAAAAACAGAGAGAGATACATCTATGGGGCCAGCCACTGTGTTGGGTCCTGGGGATGCAAAAATTGGGGAAATATACTCCCTGCCTTGGAAAGCCTCCTAGTTTGATGAATTTAGTGGCTAAAGGATATATTTACTTTCAACTCTACACACTGGAATCTGGCGTTGGTGGAATTCAGGACCACGGAGAATCTCTGACACGGGTCGTGCTTGTCCCTCTCCTCTCTGGTTTGCTGACCTGCACAATTCCCTGCTTTTGGGAAAAAGCCCTCATTTTCGAGCATCATTTTAAACGGGGATCATTTCTACACCCTCACTAAGCAAGAACCCACAGGGACTTGCTGGCAGAGTGGAATTCCCTGTAGATTTTTGAGCAATAAAACAGGACTTGTCACAAGCTGTCGGAATCCAGTAGCTTTGAAACCACTGATGCGGTGAGAGAGGAATCGTGACGTTGAAATCATATGCTGTAACTCCCCAGACTCGGCCAGGAGAATCTGTCTCAACACTAAACGTTCTGGGACTGTCTCTGAAAATCTATGGAAAGTGACAAGCAGGAACAGATTAGAAGACTGAAGAGAATAGCATCGTGGCCCGAACCTGTACTCAACAAATAAATATTTGTTGAATGAATGAAGAAAATACAAGCTTTAGCTCCCATGGCTACTTTATAATAGAAAAGGGCTGTAAAGCTGAGACTCTGACAAAGTGAAGGGATTCAGTCTCTGAGTGTGGGCAGCCCTGTGTGCTTTCCCTCCACCAAGTCCTTCCCTCCGCCGGCCTCATCCTGATTCCAAAAGGCACACATGCTCACTCAGAGGCCACCTGGAAGTTTCTGTTTGTCTGGGGACCCGGAAGGAACCTCTTGCCCAGAGCTAAGCCAGGCCTGATATGCAGGACAGTGTGTCAGTCAGGGTCCCAGCAGGAAACAGAATCTAGCCTAGGCTGTAATTGCCTTCATGGCGGGAATGCTCCTGGGGGTGCGGACACATTTCAGGGAACCAAGGGGGGCTGGCAAGGTAGCCAGAGACTAGCCACAGGCCTAGGGTCACCAGATTCAGATAAAAAAGTGGGATGTGCAGTTAAATTTGGATTTCAGAAAACACTGAATAATTTTTTAAGTTATAAGCGTGTCTCAAATATTACACGTACTTAATACTTAAAATTATTGGTTACTTACCTGAAATTTTGGTTTAGCTGGGTGTCCTGTGTTTTATCTGCAGCCCTACCCAAGCCTGAAGGTGTTACTGGAGCCCAGGAGGAGGGACAGCCCTGCAGGAGCCATGGTCATGGGAGGACACTGGTCAGAAATGCAGCCAGGGCAGCGATGAGCGGGGAAGGAAGACAAGACCTCTCTCTCCTCCTGCCCTCTGATCCCTCGGGCACCTCCCATTGGCTGAACACAATCAGAATCCAGCCATCAAGAGGGCACAGTTCTATAATCCTTAGGAGATGATCTCCCAAGACAGAGAAGTGAGCAAAGAAGCATTTGGGGATTCTTCTTCTTTTTGCTAAAAACCACCAGCAAAACCAGATTCATAGCAAGTGTTTACAAACAGTGGACTCCAAGCAATTATACAATAACAGTAATGTCCAGATTTCACAGGGACATATTCACACCCAAGCCTCTTTCTGAATGTGGATGAATTCCGCCCACAGGAAGCTGGGGACAGTATAATAACGAGCAAAGGTAGTAAACGGCTTCTTGGACGGGTGGGAACTTCTTGTTGGCATCTGGGAACGATCTCGAGAGAAAAACAAGTGATTCCTTTGGCCATCCTTTTGCTGGAAGTTAAAAACCAAACACTGTGCCGGGTTTAATTTGCAATCATTGTTGAAAGAATCGAGCATGTGGGGACTCCCAACTTTTTTTTTTTTAGTAGAGATCGTTGTGTTGTTATAACTCAATTCTTTATCATTTCTAACCTCTTTGTCCCTTCCAAGATCAAGTTATACATCAAGGGCCTAAGAGTGAAGTCACATGAAGACCCTTAATTTAAGGAAGTGGGTGGAGGGAGAAGGGTCTGGAAACACTGGGGAGGCATTAGGCCGTCACCCAGGGTTTTACTTCCAGCTCCCTCTTCGCTCAAGTCACCCAACTTCTCCAGGGCTTAGTGTTTTCATCTGTATAATAAAGGGGTTGGTTTTGAGCCACTTAGGACCTTTCCTGATCTAGGAGTCCCTGAATCCAGTTTCCCGATGTTTCGGAAACTCAATTCTCCATAACCCCATGGAGGGAGAGTGAATAGAAATCTTATCCAACTGTTAGCAAAAGTGGTTTCACTACTGAGAATTAACCAAGGAGACTGACCAAGCCCGTTGGAATTCAGCTTCCATTCTGCTGAGATTTCTCCTTCTGGCTTCAAGAGGAACCATCATTATTGTAGGAAGGTAGATAAGAAGGAAATCCTTCCGGAGTATCCATGACGGGCTATTCCTCACATAAACTCAAAAAGGGATTTATTTCATCAAAGGCACAAAAGCCCCAACTTCTAATGTGCAGAGGATCCAATCAATGGCCAAAGAGAGAACAAAATGGGGAAATCCCTGTAATACATGGACCACCTTCCTGGAACCAGTCTTCTTAATTGGAGCTCATCTGTTTATTAAATGCTGTGTCTCTTCATGTCCTGGCTGTGTCTCTTCATGTTCCTTGTGTTCAACGGTCCCAAGAACAAAGCAAGACATCTTCGATCATTTTCATAAGAATATAAGACTCTGTCTATACCCTCTCAAGGAACAGCAGGAGAAAAGGTGTGGAGGGGTTTAGAGGAGTATCCGGACACTCTGTCCAGCTCAAAGGAAGAAGAGGGCTCATCTCACTGCTCTCCATCTGAACTGCGCCATTTCTAAGTGGAAATCCAATCGATGCTTTTCTGTCCCAGCTGAAGAGTTCCAAATGCCTCAGTTGTTCATCTCTGTGTCGAATTCACAACCTAGAAAGGTCCCATAAGCAGGAGCTGACCCAGGTTTGCAGAGGGCAAAGAGGGCAGAGGGGGCAGAGAAGGCAGCCTCCCCTTAATCCATCCTTAGTAAACAAAGAGTAATATGGGCTCATGTGCAGAAACCAGTTTTCAGATGAGCCCGCAGAAAGACCCCATTTAAAGAGTAAGTGTTCGAAATTCTCACAAGCCATCGGTGTCCCAGGGCAGTGGCCATGTTCTCCAGCCTTTGAAGCCGGCAAGGAATCTAAGAAGCCACCTGGAGTTTCCACGGGCGCGGGGCGAGAGCCCCACAGGATTGTGTGAACACGGATCCTGCAGGCATTCGCCCTGGGTTCCCATCTATAACATCACCAAATTTGAACAGACAGCTGCTGTTCAGGCTCTTATCACGGTATCTAGAGGGAGATGCGGAGCTCTCCTCGAGCTTGCAACCTAGCCGTCATTCTGATGAGCAATACAGTTGAAAGAACAGGTTGGAAAGCCAAGGACCTGTCAGGCTCCTTTGCACTCCAATGTTGCCAGAAGGTCTATAAAAATGTCATTGTCTCTCAGCTGATGGTGATTATATTACCCTTTACATTGGCTGTTGGTAATAAAAAAAAAAAAAAAAAGCAAATACCATTTTTGCGCGGCTCTGGCCTTCCTCTGGCCTTTTTCAAACAATAATAGACTAAATATAAAGAGACAGAAGTCATTACTCGGCTCTTTAACTAGTGCCAAGGAAAATGAATAATTAGGGAAACATTACTTGCGAGAAATGTACACGGTTGCTTTTAAGTTGGAACAAAAAGAGGAGCTCTTTAAAAATATATCATTTCCCCTTTATCTTAACATGGCATTCGGACTCTGGCATAATATATTAGGGTCGCTACTGTTTAGATCTTAGCAGAAAAAAAAAATGCTTTTAGTTTCCATTATCTTATTATAGGTCCCAAATCAAACAGAGACACAGAGGAGAGATGAAGAGGGTGGAGAGGGGATGCAGCCCTGTTTGCACAGCTTCCAGATCGTCTAGCAGAGCAGCTCATGTTTGATTTTGGTCCCCTTGGACAGCAAGGCCCCAGCACGGCTCTCTGACCCCCCTGGAACATCCAGATCAATGGTCGGAAGCCATTTGACTTTTCAGGCATGCGCTCAACTCTATCCTTAAAGTTGCCAGGAGGAGGCCCGCCCAGGTGACCTTGCACGTGCCTGGGCACCTGAACGGTGCTGGGCAAGGTGGTCCTCCCCGCTCTCTGTGGCTCTCTCTCCCTCTCACCCCATCTCTCCTCCTCCCCACCCCCAGTCTGGGTCTTCAGCCTCCCCTTAGGCAGGAGGAGTGGGCATAGAGAGAGCAGGGCAGGAGGTCCCAGGCTCAGAGGGGCTTTGCTCAGCCTTGGGCAACAACAGAGGTGGTCCTGAGGCTCCAGAACCAGAGGCAGCGTGAAGCCCGAGTGCGCCCAGGCTCGTGAAAGTGAAGCTACGATCAGAGAGACACCCCTTGGTCCCTGACACTGACTCCGTGTTGGTATAGATGAAGCCTGAGGCATCGTCCTCGGGAATTGTTTGACTCACTTGGTCAGACAGAGAGCCTGTGTCCTCTGTTCCCTAATGCCTGGGCTCCCCGCTCCTGGCTGCTTCGGATGGCAGAGCCCTGCTCCTTTCCTCTATCTTATGGGCTGACTTCCGTCCCCCCAAATTCAGATGTTGAAGTCCTAGCCCCCTGTAACTCTGAATGTGACCGTATTCGGAGACAGGGTCTTTTAAGAGGTGATTGTGTTAAAATGAGGCTGTGAGGGTGGAGCCCTAACCCTGTATGATTGGTGTCCCCATAAGAAGATGAGCTATCAGGGATGCACGCAGAGGCAGCAAGAGGGTGGCTATCAGCAAGACAAGGAGACGGGCCTCAGAGGGCCCTGGACACCTTGATCTTGGACGTCTATCTCCAGAACTGTGAGACAATAAACGTCTGTTTTGTAAGCCACGTGGTCTGAGGCACCTTGTGATGGCAGCTCAAGCAGACTCATACACTCTACAAAGGTCAATCATTTGCCACTCTCTGAAAAGTTACCGCACTCGCTCCCTAAGCTATCATAACAAAGTACCACAAACTGGGCAGCTGAGAACAACAGAAATTTAATGTCTCACAGTTCTGGAGGCTAGGAGACTGAGATCGAGGTGTAGGCAGGGTTGGCCCCTTCTAAGGGCTGGGGAGGTAGATTCTGTTCCGTGCCTCTCTCCTAGCTTCTGGTGGTTTGCTGGCAATCTTCGTTTCCTTGGATTGTAGAAGCATCATCCCAACCCCTGCCTTCCTCTTACGTGGCATTCTCCCTGTGTCTTTGTGTCCACATTTCCCCTTTTTATAAGGACACCAGTCACATTGGATCAGGTCTCATCCTAATGACCTCATCTTAACTTGATCGTCTGCAAAGACCCTACTTCCAAATCAGGTCACATTCACAGACACTTGGGGTGAGGACTTCACCATCTTGTTGGAGGCTATAATTCAATTCATAGCAGTTACATGTAGCAAAGGATTTACTTTCCAGAATGCCGATGCCAGATGGTTATTTATGAGTGAACATAGGAGAAACCACCTTCAGCCCTGCTCCTAAATCTTCCCCATCTACTCACTGATGGTTTGAATTGTCTTATCAGAGAGCAGAACTTCTCTGGGCTCCCTAAGAAAGAAAGCCTCCACCTCAGGTCGAAGAATTCCTACTGCAAGACATCCCTACTGCAAGACACACGCCCAGAGTGGAGTTCTTCCTGGCAGATGGTGTCATAACCAAGGAAGTACAAGAAAATTAAAGGGCTAATGCATAAAGGGCCGCCAGGTTGGACCCTGGAGGGGGAAGAACAAAGGGGTTTAAAGGAGGTTGGGAGCTTCAGAGATTTGTGTGTGTGCTGATCAGACCGTTGCATTTTTCCATCCTGTGTCTGTTGTCGTGTAGACTTGGCCTTTGCAGCCAGAAGAGAGAAGAGTGGTTCAAAGGAGCTGCTGATGAAATGCACATGATCACATGAGACTCAGAGCTGAGCAAATCAGAGGGGAGCTGCAGATTCTTCTGACAAGAACAAGACAGGGAGAAAAGAAGAAAGACTGACGGAGGCTTTAAAAGCCACCTTGGCTTGTTTGCTTGCCTGGAGGTGATTAATTATACATCATCACAGGAAAGGCACAGGTTTCAGAAATGCTCTTCGGTGAACTCCATCCATCTGTGCTTTTACGGAGTCAATCCAGGTGATTGACACGGGAGGGAGGACTTGGATAAAGAGAAAACCTACAAAGCAGTTTTGTTCCACATGTATCCGCTCTTTCAAAGCACATTCAGCAGGAAATCCAAATCACTGGTGCAAACCTTTGCATTTAATTTGTTCCCAGGGGCACGATGGGGGCCATTATCCCAGAAGCAGAGACATGAAAATCCCATTATTTGAAATACAGTCATTGTATTTTTGTTTCGCTCTAGGCTGTACATTGAGAAGTTATCAGTAAACCGAAGAAAGTCAAGAAGCATAGGAAGTAATGTTGGGGGTACTTGGTGCCAACAGGAAGGAAAGCAGCTTGGGAGCGCCCAGAGATTACTGTTAGGAGAGCTTGTTTAAAAATCACAAGTAGCAGCAGGTCGTGGGCTGGGGTGAGTGTGTGTGTGTGTGTGTGTGGTGAAAATACAATCCAAGTGATTTATGTGAACCACTGCTTTGTGAAGTGCCAGCCCGCAGTTACCCCACATTTCTGAAATCACTCGTTTCAGGAGAATCCATGGTTCATGACACCACCGAACTTTTGAAGTCTGCACCACCGTAAGGCACATGGCTGCCCATTACTACTTTGCTGGAAAAAGAGATAAAATATCAACAGGGTAAGTTATTTAGAAGACACTCTAGCCTCGCTTCCCTCCAACCCAGCCCTGTCGGTGCCTCGGCATCTGAAGCTACGTGTCCTACATTTTCTTGGTCTTGGTTCATCCCACAGCCTCGACCACACCCAAGATCACCCGGGGACTTGACTTCCAGCCATTTCTATGCTCCATTACTGGGAGGCTCACACACCCCATCCCTCCCTGCTTCTTCCTGCCTTCCCTTCCCTGCTTCAGTAGAGAACCTCAGTGCAGTGTGAGTGCCCGCACACGATGGAACCCTGTTCCAGAAGGTTCCATCACCTCTCGCAAGAGCTCAGCAGGGGCTGCACATTAACGCACAGATGGCAGCAAGGGCCAGACTATCTTCCCCACCCCTGCTGGACCCCACAGGCCCAAACTCCAGGTAACCCCTGCTCTGGCAGAGCTAGAATTTCAGCCTGTGTTACTGTCTCTCTTTCGTACAAGTGATCTCTCGACTCCCATGTAGATCATGCCCGTGTCCATTTTGGCCAGAAGGAGTGGGCCGTCCTTCCTCTCGTCTAAGAATCCCAGAGGAGATATTCTGCACCTGCTTCTGTAACTATATCACATCACAGAGCGCGAGGGCTCAGCAATCCACCACCTTCATCCTCTTCACTTTCATCTACGTCATCACCACCACCATTGCATTTCCCTTAACATGAATGACAATATAAAGCAAAGGGGAAAAAAAGCAGCCTCCTGGATGGAGGAAAGTTTTCTAACTCTTAAACTGACTTGCAATCATCTTTTGATAATCCATTGTCTCACTCCTCCAACGACAACTATTTTAAACCAAAGCCCATTAATTCTGTATTCATATTTTTCTAATGAAACATAGGTTAAGAATTGCCTTTCCAATTGCCCTAGACTGATTCTTCTTTCAGTTAGAACAAGCCGTCTAAAGCCTCCCACTCAGAGGCCATTCCTGGTTCCAAGAACTTTCAGTGTGTCTCGGCAGCTTCCTCGTTGGAATGAACCTCAGCTGCACGCAATTAATCCCCGACCAGGATGCTGCTGGATGAGTGATTCAGCAACATTTCAAAGGACCCGACTCATCTTCATGCAGAAACAACATATGCTACAACGAAGTTAATCCAACATGGAACATCAACAAATTAAGCAGCTTTATTCGCAGAGGGTGGGGAAGAAACTGCAGACAGCGAGGGACAGGGCACATTCAGCTAAGAGAGGGAAATCTGCCCGTCCGGGAAAACATGTGCTTCCTTTCCGAGGTCAAGTCCTCGTGATTCTGACCAGCATTGCCACATGCCACCAAAATCTGCAGCTTTGGCAGTGAATATTATTTTGAGGGGGAAAAAAAGGAGTTTGTGGTCGAATAAGCGTGAGAAAGAGTGGCCTAATGGAAATTCAGCAGATTTTTTTTTTTTTTAATTCTATTTATTTATTTATTTATTTTTGGCTGTGTTGGGTCTTCGTTTCTGTGCGAGGGCTTTCTCTAGTTGCGGCAAGCGGGGGCCACTCTTCATCGCGGTGCGCGGGCCTCTCACTATCGCGGCCTCTCTTGTTGCGGAGCACAGGTTCCAGACGCGCAGGCTCAGTAGTTGTGGCGCACGGGCCCAGGTGCTCCACAGCACGTGGGATCTTCCCAGACCAGGGCTCGAACCCGTGTCCCCTGCATTGGCAGGCAGATTCTCAACCACTGCGCCACCAGGGAAGCCCTGTTCTTATATTTTGATGTGACTCTTTTTATTACGGAGTCCGTGATGCACAATCGGCCAGATCGGCTGAGTGAGTATTTCCTGTCCCGCTTGACTTCATGCACGTAACCAGCAAGAAGTGTTCTTTGAGCTTTGCAAGTAAAGGAAGCAGATGACGGGGAATCAGGCGTTCGCTCTGCCCGGTGGGTGTGAACATGTGTACGCGGCATGTCTCAGAGAGCAGGGCTGAGTCTGTGTCTGGGATTAGGTTGCGAAGCTCACGTCCAGGATTAAGAGTTCAGGCAATGGTCATGAAACCGTTTTCATCCATGTGAGCTAATCGGGAATCAAGCCAGCAGCCTTGATCCCGTTACCACTGGGTTCTAATGAGCCTGTCCAACTAGGTAGAGGGAAGCAGACGGCCCCAGGAGCCCAGGGGTGCATATATGACCAAACAACCAGAGGGTGCTTTCCCTGTTTAAAAAAAAGGAACCGTGCTCCATGGTACAGACAGAACCAAAGTCCACGTTTTAACTCGGCCACTCTATCCGGATGATTAGAACACAGTGGAGGAAACATGTAAAACATTACTGTTTTATGTTGACCCTCTAGTTTTTTCCAAGCAAGCTTTTCCAGAAGACTAACTGATTGGCACGTCTCAAACCACTGTAGGTCACTGGAAGTCTTGGGGTAAATCTGCAGCCTTGCCGAGGAGCCACACAGGCAAATCTTACTGAATACTATCATTAATAATAGACTTGGAACTATGCCTTTACAGAAGAGCTTGCTGGAGAGGCTGTGTGTGTGTGTGTGTGTGTGTGTGTGTGTGTGTGTGTGTTTCTCATCTAATCCCTTATTAACACCCACAGACAATCCTTGAGCTCTTTCATTAATTTCTCTTTAGCACCCTTTCCTTATAGGGAGAGAGCCACCTGAGTCATTGGCAACCCAGCCAGCAGTTTATGATGGCAATGATTCATTTTACTATTGTTTGAGAAATCTCAAGATACGGACTCTCTGCAGTAGTTAGATTACGTGTATACGGGATGGTCAGAGACTCTGGTCACCGGTACAGACCAAGAAGTTCACAGACAATCATAAGGCAGGAAGGTCGGTGCCAAGATCCAGGTTTATATACGATGCTGCTGAAGTGCAGAGGTGTGTGCGCCTCGTCGGGGGTGATCAGGGAAATCTTTTTAGAGAAGGAGATGCTTTAGGTTTGGCTTAAAAATAACAAGGAGTCACCTAGGAAATCACAGAGGAAAGAATATCTAGATCAAGCATAGAACCTTTGGGGAGAAGAAAAAGAGAACAGAGAAGCTTAGCGCATTCACAGACAAGGGGCTCGGGGTGCCTGGGAATGATGGGGCTGAACGAGAGATGCAGGCATGGGGGGTGGGGCAGGGAGGGGGCTGAGGTCAAAGGGCCCCGTCAGTTAAGCCAAAGAGTCTGGATCTCATCACAGGGGCTGTGAAGGACACAAAGGCTTTGACGTGGCCAGACTCACCCTTCAGACCCCCTACTCCACCAGCAGTTTGGAGAATGCGTTGGAAGAAGGGGAGAGTGGAGACAGAGGCCTGGAAGAAGGGGAGAGTGGAGACAGAGGCTAGTAAGACAGCCATTGCATGTCCAAAAGGCAGGGTGGTAAGTGTGGATGGAAGAAAAGAGGGACTGAGGAGTGTGAATCCCTGGGAAGTTCTGTGTTAAGAGTAGGGATGGGACCGGCCTTTTCCGCGTCCAGGCAGCCTGAGCTCAAGCTCACCAGGGAACGGGCTCAGCAGAGTTGGGACGCCTGGTTGGGGGTGCCACCCCCAGGGACGGCAGCTCTAACTCAGATAGGCCCCATCCTACAGAAACCCATGCCTGTGGGGGGCATCCTCCCGGTCTCCGTGGGGCGTCCAGCCACAGTGCCAGCAATGCTGCCAAGTGCCCTACAACCCAGGAAAACATCAACTTCCTGGTCCCTTCTGACCATGACACTAAACCCCACAACTCCTGCCTCTGCTGGTGGAAGGGACGCAGAGAAGAATGTTTCATAGTCACGAGAACCTCCTGGGTGTTAGGGATTCATTTCCCCTGAAAGGGCGTGGAGTTTCATTCCCTGCCCTTGTGTCCTTAGCGCGCTTGAGGACTGGTCTTTCAAGCCAGCCATCCCAACCCCCCCCCCCCAAGCAAGAAACTTTGGGGCAACTGGAGAACAGCTGGCCATAGTAAAGTCCCCTAAGCCCGTGGAGACATATGCTAGTCATCAGCAGGAGGCCTGGGGTTTCCTGGAGAACCGCGTTCAACCCCATCCCCTTCCCCGACCACCACCGCCAGCACCGCCCATGTGTAGAGAAGTGTTCTAGGATCAGCTGGAGATTGTAAAAGAAACAAAAGACACAGTCCCCATCCTAAAAAAGGTATCATCTAGCTGGGAGAAGCAGAACATTCACATATGTACAAAACAACTTAAAAACACATTTACACAGAAACAAAATTGAAAGCATACGTGGAAGAAACCACTTCCTAAACCAAGTCACAGTTGTAGGATGTATGCTGAGTGCCAGCAAAGAAAACCTCCCTTTCAGACTTCATCATCTCCTTTTGTTTAGAGTTCGCCTCGTCCTAGAAAGGTTTTGAGAAAACGTGGAAGAATTGGTTGAAAGAAAAATAGAAAACTAGAACAAAAATGCCCAGTGTTAAGTCAACATAAGCATGGTATAGCTGTGCTTCAAAGCTACGGCTTCTTCTTCCCGGTGAAAATCAAGGCATGATTTGTTATGTAGATTCCATGATCGGATATCAGTGGGACATTGAATTCTAAAATTTTACCGCTCATAGTGTGGTCCTTGAACCAGCTCCATCGAGCTTGTTAGAAATGAAAAATCTCAAGCCGATCCCAGACCTACTGAATCAAAATCTGCATTTTAGGACGATCCCAGGTGGTTCATAAGGGCATTTAAGTTTGCGAAGCACTGCCCTAAAAGTCATCCGTCACCTGGAATTTCACAGAGGAGTCCCTGAATAATAAAAGAGGCGATCTTTCCACAGGGTTTTTACAACAAATGTGGGAAGTAACCGAATGGCTGTTTCTGACAGCAATTTTTGAAATAAAAAAGGATGTAACAATAAACCTAAACTTAAGGCAAAGAGTTCTTAGATCTGACACCAAAAGCACAATTTATTTTTAAAAATTTGGTAAATTGTAAATTGGACTTCATCAAAATTTAAATTTCTGTCTTCGAGAAAGATACTGCTGAGAGAGTGAAAAGACAAGCTACAGTCTGGGAGAAAATATTTGCAAACAATATATCTGACAAATGACTAGTATCTAGATGATATAAAGAATTCAACACTCAACAGTTTAAAAATCCAATTAGAAAATAGACAAAACATATGAACAGACAGTTCAACAAAGAGGAGATGTAGATGGCAAGTAGGTCAAAGAAAAATTGTTCAACCTCATAAACCATTAAGGAAATGTACATGAAAACCATGATGGTTTATATCACCATATACCTATTTCAACAGCTCAAAGAAAAAGTAATGATAACACCAAATGCTGGTGAGGATGTGGAGAAACTGGGTCTTTCACACATTACTAGTGGGAATGTAAAACGGGACAGCCGCTATGGAAAATAATTTGTCAGTTTCTCACCAAAGTAAATATACGCTTACCGTGCAACCCAGCAATCACATTCTTGGACATTTATCCCAGAGAAATGAAAACTTATGTTCACACAAGAACATGAATGCTCACAGCAGATTTAGTCACAGCCAAAAAGTGGAAACAACACAAATGTCCTTCACTGGGTGAATGGTTAAATAAACCCCAGTACCTTTGTGCTAAGTAATACCGCTCAGCAATAAAAGGGAAGGAACTGTTGATACACAGCAATTTAGATGGATCTCAAAGGCATCGTGCTTTGTGAGAAAAGCCAATCTCAAAAGGTTACATACTGGGGGATTCCGTTTATATGATGTTCTCAAAAGGACAAAGCTATAAGGAGGGAGAACAGTTTCGTGGTTTCCAAGAAACAGGGATAGGATAGGGGGTGGGGTGACTGTAGAGAGATAGTGGGGGGCACTTCCTTTGTAGGGATGAAACAGCTCTATTTCCTGATTTAGGTGATGGTTGCACAAATCTATGCATGTTAGCAAACTGCTTAGAACTACACACACACACACACACACACACACACACACACACACACACGAGAATGAGCCCATGTAAAAGCTGGTGGAAATTGAAAAAGGGTTTTACTTTAGGTAACATTACTGTACCAATGTTAATTACCCAGTTTTGATATTGTATTAGTCATAAAAGATGTCACCATTGATGGTTCACAGGACTCTGTAATATTTTTATAACTTCTGTGAATCTATAGTTATTTAAAAATTAAAATAAATAAATAAAAGCTAAATCTAAAGGCAATAAGGCCAAAAACCAAGATAATGTGATTTAAGGGCCATTGATATGTTGGTAAACCAGCTTTCCAGAAAAATAAAAATAAAAACAAAAACAAAAACAAAAAACCAGATTCCTAGCTTTTGCCCATTTCTACTATGTAAATACTCCCACTGACTGATGGGTAGCTAGTTTCAAGCTACCCATCGGTAGAACAGCTGGCCTGCAGAATTCCTGAATGGATAACAGTCGTCTCTCAGAAGCCAGCACAGAAGCTCCAATGCACCACTGCTTTCTGATCTGACCCTTGGACCATCTTTAACAGACTCGCCTGGAGAAACTTATTAAAAATTCATATTCCTGAGCCCCAGGCCAGAACTATTGAGTCAAAATCCTGAAGGTTCAACAGGGAATGTGCATTTGTCACCAGTTCCTCAGGTTATCTTTATGATCTTTACAAGTCAAGCACCGCTTGTAAGCCCAGCTACCGGAAGCAGTAAACAGAGCAGAAAACCAGCCCCCGCTCGATTCAAAGGAGTAGGATGAGTCGTGGAATTTAGAATGAGATTTTATCACCAGCTAGTAAAAGCAGGGAATCAAAGGCTGACTGGTTTGTGGGTTGTTGAAGCTAAGTTCCTCTGAACGCCTAAGTCCCATCACAGTGATTTTCCACAAATGGCTTCTGACTTCAACAAGTTTCACTCTGCTTTCTGTTTAGTCCTCCTAAGAAAAATCAGGGTTCAATTAAACTATTATTGATAAGACCATTTTTTTTAAGTAACATTTCTTTTTTAACCCATGGTCTAATTCAGTGACCCCCAACTTTTATTGCACACTGGAATCGCTTGAAGAACTTTAAAAAATATGGATGCCTGGTCCTCCCCACTAAGATTCTGATTTCATCAATCTGGGATGCGGCTAAGGTTTTAGGAGGTTTTGAAACTGCCCAAGCGGTTCTAATGTGCAGGAGAACCACTGCCGGATTCTACTGTATCATAAGTCATTGAGTTTGGTTGCCTGCTGTACTTTGTTTATTTAAAATGAAAATGTTATTCTTTTTGAATGGGTAATACAAGTTTCATAATTCAAAACAATATTAAAAATATAGAGTGAGAAGTCGTGCTCCCACCCTCCTCTACCCCATTTCTGCCCTTCCACACACACCTCCACCCTTACGTGGTATTTCCTTCCGGGATTTCTTTGTGCAAATTCTATATATGCAAATATATGTGTCTATAACATATTCATATTTGCATACGTAAATTCGAAGGAAATGATATAAGGATATAAATATACAGACAGATAAATAATATATTGTTGTTTTTTAAATGGTCCACATCAAAAAAAAACTTTATTAAAAAAAGAAAAAAGGTAAGTCAGAAGAAATCCAGAATGCAGCACAGAGAGACAAAAATATGAAAATATGGAAGAGGGCTGAGAGATATGGAGGGTAGAGTGAGGAGACCTATATATTGTATACGGCCTCATTTGATTGTGTTTGCTTTACTGTGCTTCAGAGATATTGCACTATTGTTTTACAAATTGAAAGTTTATAGCAGCATTGCATATAAGGAGTCTATCTGAGGTGCCATTTTCCCAACAGCGTTTGCTACCTTTGTGTGTCTGTGTCACATGTGGGTAATTCTCAAAATGTTTCAAACCTTTTTATTATTAATATTTGTTACGGTGATCTGTGATCAGTGACCTCTGATGTTACTATGGCAAAAAGATTACAACTTCCTTAGATGATGGATAGCATTTTTCTGCAATAAAGTATTTTAAATTAAGTTTTCATTAATCAAGTTTAATTAAGTTTTAATTGATTAATGCAGTTTTTTAGACAGAATGCTATTGCACACAGACTACAGTATAGTGTAAACTTAACTGGGAAACCAAAAAATTTGTATGACTCACTTTATTGCGATGTTCGCTTTATCGCGTGGTCTGGGACAGAAACTGCAACATCTCTGAGATCTATTGAAATATACCTATGTGTGTAATATATTCATATTTGCATAAAGAAATTCCAAGGAGACAATACAAGGCTATAAATATACATATAGATATATAATATATTGTATATATAATACACATATGTGTATGTACATTTACAGCCTTATATGGTCTCCCTGGAATTTATTTTTTATAATCAACTGGACAATATGCTTACATTTGCTCTTACGTGAATTCAGTTCACCCAGCCACGACAAGGCACTGACATTTGACGTGTCCTCCGTCACAGCTGTAGGGTGGCATTCACGGTGCAGAGAAGAGTCTAGAACTCCAGTAGCAAAGGTCAGATTAGTGTGTGAATGTGCGTGTGTAAGGGTGTGTATGTGTGTGAGGAGTTGATTACCCTAGATCTCGAATAGATGGGTACAGTTAAGTTTCTGAGCCTGGAAATCAGAACCAATTCTGCACTCATTCATTCATCCAAACAGAGGCTCAGAAAATATCTACCGCCCAGAGTTCCTACCTGAGACCACCCATTGGCTCCATCCACCTCTGGCAACATCTCTCAGCAATTGTTTGAAAAAAATTTCCCCTGAGTCAATATCTATTCTTCCTGAATCCTGAGCAAGAGATGTCAGAGCTTAACAAGTCAGGCCAATGGCTGTACCCAAACAAGTTTTGGGACGCCAGTGCTGTGTTCTTTTTTCTCAGACGGAAGCCAGCCAGCATTTTCAAAATTGAGGATTTTCCTATTAAAAAATGCAGGTTTCAGGTCTAGCTTATAACACGAAGCTCCCACTCCCTCGTGGCTACAACCTGCTGGCCCAAGGGAGGCCGTGGTCTTGGGACAGGTCACATGACCTCCGGACCCTCCCATTCACTCCGAGGTCTAATTCACTCTGTTCTGTTACCTGCCAGGCCCCCCTCGGCCTCCAAGCTCCCTCCATCCTTCACGGGAGTTTTCGCTGCACAATTCACCTCTCACACTGCAATGTGAAAACCAGTGGGTCGGCAGGTACCAGGGGTAAGACACGCCCCCCATTCTGCCACTTTCCAAAACCTCACCCATATCAACACCGACCCCACCAGCCTGTCTGGGTCCCTCCGTGTTTACTTCACCCAGAGGGTCGAATCCCAGGTGCAGTGACAAACTCTCATGGCTGGAACAGTTTTTTAAATTTACTTTGTGGATGCTTACATGTGTCACTCGGAGCTGATTTAACACCAGGTCCTGGCAATCTAATGGCCCTTCGTGATTAATACCAGTCGTTTGTTCAAAGTTAACAGCCCCGGAGTGACAGCCATAGATAAATGAACCACATTAGAAAAACACTAAAGCAAGCATTTATAGAGTGGAGTCATTGAAGAATATGATGGTAATAGAGATCAGCTCTGCCTACCATACGCGATGAATGAATTTGCTATGTTGAAGTCATTTTTACCCAGTCCCAATCCAATTGTCCCAAAGTTGTCCATATTTATCTTGATTAAAAAACAAGCCAACTCCTAGCGACATTAATGGGTTTTATGTTCTTAGAAGTGAATATCATAAGCAGATGGAGAAAGTGAGGGGGGCGTGGGGAGAAGGCTTTGCCTTTCCATCCACACAGTTTATCCCAATGAATCCAAGGCGAGGAGGAAGGGGCCGCGGTAAATTAGAGGACTGTTTGCCCCCTAAGTCCGCCAAGGACAAGTAGACAAATTTGGGCTTTGCCTTCCTCTGCTCACGCCTGCCTGCGCCTGGTTAAATGGTCACTCGGTGGAGAAATAAATGTGGCCGCAGACAATTGCTTGAAATGCCACTCCTGGTGTTGCGAGGCCGTTTACAAGGACACAGAGTTTAAATCCGTGTTGGACTCTGTTACCTTCACCAACGTTTAAACAGAGAGCGGAGGTCTCACCTCTGAAGAGCCGATGCTGATTGGTTCCACTCGTTTGGGAGAAAATACTCATATCGCTTAGGAAGTGACAGGACTGGGAGGGACCCCGCGGGAGGGACCCCGCCCCACATTTTATGGATGAGGAAACTGTGACCCGAGGGGTGAAACTTATTAAGCTGGAGAGGTGGGGTGTCAGGGCCACGGTGAAGACCCCCAGCCCCTAACCGGTCTCTCCTTCCTCACCACCGCACAGAGAGGAGGAGGAGGGAGAATACCTCGGGATAACCATTTGGGACTTACCTGATACAGAAAGTCAAGACAATAAAACTTGCTTCTTACGGCCAGTTTTGGGGCTCGGCCCCTCCTCCTTCCCTTCCAGAAAGAGATGCAATAGCATGTCCTTCTGGAAGGGAACAACCCGGTCACCTGGACAGTTCTGCAGTGTATTTGGTGTGATCTTCTGAATCGGTTGCTTTGATGAATCGGCTCCCGAGTCCGGGCGACCCCTGTGGTCCCTGTTCCAACAGGCTCCATGGGCTAAGAATAGAACCACGACCGAATCCCTCGGAGAGGAGGCTGCCCTTCTGTCCAGCTGCTCAGATTTCAGTCGCTGCCTGGCGCATCTTCCAGTATTTCCTGGCTTGGCGACTTGGAAACGTAAATTCCTGGGGTCTGTTTCTCCGTCTGCAGCCGTGGAGTGATGGAGTTCACTTAGGAGATCTTTGTGGGGACGGAGCTCTCCAGGTCGGGGAACCACCCGTGAACAGGGGTGGCAGCTGTGATGGGAAGGGGGCCGTGCAACTGGTCCCTGGGCCAGTGGAGGAGGAGGACCTCCTGAGGAAGGACTTGACCCAGGCCACACCGCGTGTTAGCCGCAGCCGGGGCACCCAGGTCTCCAGGGCACTCCACTCGGGGCCCCGGCAGAGGTCCCCATGCTGAGTGACAGTGGGAGCTGTCACTCTCGGTGTCAGGGAGCAGTGGGGAATCGTGGAGAAAACGTAGTGAGTCAGGAGACTCACCCTCCCACTCTAATCTGCCCCTATCTGCTGGGGGATTCTGGGAGTATCTCCCCACCTCTGGGTAAGATGAGGGGCCGCACGACATGATGCGGTTGCCCACGGGATGTGAACAGGCTGGTGGGAGATAGCGGACGTGAGGTCACTTAAGAAAAACAGCCAAGCTGAGCTCTGGCTGAGCTGCCCACCGTCTCAAGCGCTGGAGGGAGGGGGTCACCAAACGTCCACAGGGACTGAGACAGGCTGGGACCTGGGACCCTTTGCTGCAGTGCTGCAGTGCTTGCCCCTGGACACACCTCTCCTGGAGCAACAAAATACAAAGAAACTGGATGGGACTAAAAATAACTGCATGCATGCACAGTTGGGGCAAATTATGGACAAAAGATACAAAGACCAAAAGACCCAACTGCCACTTCTGAAGAGTCCTGAGCAGAAGCCGGGCACTGCGGATGCCCCCTGCTCGCAACACCACCAGGGCAGTGGGCAAGCCACCTAAGTCACCCCTCCGGCCCAACCCCTGCACACACCCCTGCCTTCACCCCATGTAAGGAACGAGCCCGCCCCCTCTCAGGCAGCTGGCAAACAACGGAACCTGTTGTTTGTTCTCATTCCCCCCCGGCTGCAGCAGGGGCCCCAATAAAGCCTTGCCTGGATTTCTTGCCTGGCCTCTAGTCAATTTCTATTTGTTGGGGAAGGCCAGGAACCCTGGTGGGTGTCAGGAATACCCAGGAGGCCCCCGTGAGCACCAGTACGAGGCTCCCTGTGGAGCCCTGGGATGGGATGTGAAAGGAGGACGGAGGTTTGGTGGCGAGCCCGTGGGCAGGATGGGAGGTGGGTTCCTCTGTACTGGGGCTTGTCCTCACTGTGGCCACCCTGGAGAGTGTGGGAGTTGAGGAGTGGCGCGGGATGTGATGGTGGCAACAGACCTGGGACCTGCACGGCCACACCCTCCGCAGACCTCCGCCGACCCCACCCCAGACAGACGGCGTGGACGCACAGGTGCTTCAACACAGGGGAAGGCACCCAGAGGGGTGAGACGGGGCACCCCCATCACCTGACATCGGAACCGAGACTTACCCTGAATTTAGCAGAGACGTTAAGTGCAAACTGACTCCCAAAAGGTATAACCCGGGCGGGGATGGGGTTGCAGGTGGGAGAGGAGGTAATTAAAGTCAAAACAATTGCAAGAGCTAAATAAAAAGTATAAAAAAATAAATAAAATTCTAAAATTCAAAAAAAAAAAAATGAATAGACGTCCACAAAATGACTCATGAGAACTGAAGCACATACACATGTGCAATGCTGCCCGGAGCCCTAGAACCCGAGTGCCAGAGAATTCGTTTCTGTATTTAGGCCAAATTAGGGGCTCTGAGGCAGCACTCTGTTCCAGCAGGAATTTCCCTCCCCAAAGAGTTTAAATGCTCCCTAGGGGCGCTGCTGTTAAAACCCACCCTCTCGCCTTGTAATTCTGTTGTCTGTTCAGATTGTCTTGTCTGCTGTCTGACTCCCCACAGTAGACTAAATCCTAGGGTCTGCTTGCCTTGTTCCTGGACCTCTGGAGACACTGCTGGTCTTCAGTGAGCATTTGTGGGATGAATGAATGAATGAGCAAAAGAACAAATGGTCACTCACAAGTTGCTGCCCAAGCACCACTGCAGCCCCTACACCCACCCCAAGCACTATTACCGATCTTGCTGCCTGGAGCCCTCTCGAGGTGGTAAGTCCGGGGTCCAAGGGGCTCCATTAGCCGCGCTGGGAAGGGCAGGTCCTTTACACCAGTGCTGAGTTGGGGACCAGCCCTGCCCCGTGAACGTGGTTTGTGTTGCTAAGTCCGACATCACCGACCAGTCTCTGTAAACACCCTCACTAGGACTGTTGTTGCTTCATATAATCTGGCCTTGGACAGAACACCCCTTATATTTCTTTTTTTGTTTTTTATTAATTAATTAATTAATTTTTAAAACATCTTTATTGGATTATAATTGCTTTAAAATTGTGTGTTAGTTTCTCTGCTGTATAACAAAGTGAATCAGCTATACGTATACATATATCCCCATATCCCCTCCCTCTTGCCTCTCCCTCGCATCCTCCCTATCCCACCCCAGTAGGTGGTCACAAAGCACCAAGCTGATCTCCCTGTGCTATGCGGCTGCTTCCCACTAGCTACCTATTTCACATTTGGTAGTGTATATATATCCATGCTACTCTCTCACTTCGTCCCAGCTTATCCTTCCCCCTCCCGGTGTCCTCAAGTCCATTCTCTACGTCTGCGTCTTTATTCCTGTCCTGCCCCTAGGTTCTTCAGAACCTTTTTTTTTTTTTTTTTTTTAGATTCCGTATATATGTGTTGCCATAGGGTATTTGATTCTCTCTTTCTGACTTACTTCACTCTATATGACAGACTCTAGGTCCATCCACCTCACTACAAATAACTCAATTTCATTTCTTTTTATGGCTAATATTCCATTGTATATATGTGCCACATCTTCTTTATCCATTCATCTGTCGATGGACACTAGGGTTGTTTCCATGTCCTGGGTATTGTAAATAGTGCTGCAGTGAACATTGTGATACATGACTCTTTTTGAATTATGGTTTTCTCAAGGTATATGTCCAGTAGTGGGATCGCTGAGTCATACAGTAGTTCCATTTTTAGTTTTTTAAGGAACCTCCATACTGTTCTCCATAGTGGCTGTATCAGTATACATTCCCACCAAGAGTGCAAGAGGGTTCTCTTTTCTCCACACCCTCTCCAGCATTTATTGTTTGTAGATTTTTTGATGATGGCCATTCTGACTGGTGTGAGGTGATACCTCATTGTAGTTTTGATTTGCATTTCTCTATTGATTAGTGATGTTGAGCATCCTTTCATGTGTTTGTTGGCAATCTGTATATCTTCTTTGGAGAAATGTCTATTTAGGTCTTCTGCCCATTTTTGGATTGGGGTGTTTGTTTTTTTGACATTGAGCTGCAGGAGCTGCTTGTATATTTTGGAGATTAATCCTTCATCAGTTGCTTCGTTTGCAAATATTTTCTCCCATTCTGAGGGTTGTCTTTTCGTCTTGTTTATGGTCTCCTTTGCTATGCAAAAGCTTTTAAGTTTCGTTAGGTCCCATTTGCTTATTTATGTTTTTATTTCCCTTACTGTAGGAGGTGGGTCAAAAAGAATCTTGCTGTGATTTACGTCATAGGCTGTTCTGCTTATGTTTTCCTCTAAGAGTTTTATAGTGTCTGGCCTTACATTTAGGTCTTTAAGCCATTTTGAGTTTGTTTTTGTGTATGGTGTTAGGAAGTGTTCTAATTTCATTCTTTACATGTAGCTGTCCAGTTTTCCCAGCACCAGTTATTGAAGAGGCTGTCTTTTCTCCATTGTATATGCTTGTCTCCTTTGTCAAAGATAAGGTGACCGTATGTACGTGGATTTATCTCTGGGCTTTCGATCCTGTTCCATGGATCTATATTTCTGTTTTTGTGCTAGTGTCATGCTGTCTTGATTACTGTAGCTTTGTAGTATAGTCTGAAGTCAGGGAGCCTGATTCCTCCAGCTCCATTTTTCTTTCTCAAGATTGCTTTGGCTATTCCGGGTCTTTTGTGTTTCCATACAGATTGTGAAAATTTTTGTTCTAGTTCTGTGAAAAATGCCATTGGTAGTTTGATAGGGATTGCATTGAATCTGTAGATTGCTTTGTGTAGTATAGTCATTTTCACAATTTGATTCTTCCAATCCAAGAACATGGTATATCTCTCCATCTGTTTGGATGATCTTTCATTACTTTCATCAGTGTCATAGTCTTCTGCATACAGGTCTTTTGTCTCCTTTGTTAGGTTTATTCCTAGGTATTTTATTCTTTTCATTGCAATGGTAAATGGGAGTGTTTCCTTAATTTCTCTTTCAGTTTTTCATCATTAGTGTATAGGAATGCAAGATTTCTGTGCATTAATTTTGTATCCTGCTACTTTACCAGATCCACTGACTAGCTCTGGTAGTTTTCTGGTAGCATCTTTAGGATTTCTATGTGTAGTATCATGTCATCTGCAAACAGTGACAGTTTTACTTCTTCTTTTCCGATTTGTATTCCTTTTATTTCTTTTTTTTTCTCTGATTGCTGTGGCTAAAACTTCCAAACTATGTTGAATAATAGTGGTGAGAGTGGGCAGCCTTTTCTTATTCCTGATCTTAGTGGAAATGGTTTCAGTTTTTCACCATTGAGAACAATGTTGGCTGTGGGTTTGTCATATATGGCCTTTATTATGTTGAGGTAAGTTCCCTCTACGCCTACCTTCTGGAGAGTTTTTATCATAAATGGGTGTTAAATTTTGTCAAAAGTTTTTTCTGCATCTATTGAGATGATCATTTGGTTTTTATCCTTCAGTTTGTTAATATGGTGTATCACATTGATTGATTTGCGTATATTGAAGAATCCTTGCATTCCTGGGATAAACCCCACTTGATCATGGTGTATGATCCTTTTAATGTGCTCTTGGATTCTGTTTGCTAGTATTTTGTTGAGGATTTTTGCATCTATGTTCATCAGTGATATTGGCCTGTAGTTTTCTTTTTGTGTGACATCTTTGTCTGGTTTTGGTATCGGGGTGATGGTGGCCTCATAAATTGAGTTTGGGAGTGTTCCTCCCTCTGCTATATTTTGGAAGAGTTTGAGAAGGATAGGTGTTAGCTCTTCTCTAAATGTTTGATAGAATTCGCCTGTGAAGCCATCTGGTCCTGGGCTTTTGTTTGGTGGAAGATTTTTAATCACAGTTTCAATTTCAGTGCTTGTGATTGATCTGTTTATATTTTCTATGTCTTCTAAATGTTTGATAGAATTCGCCTGTGAAGCCATCTGGTCCTGGTCTTTTGTTTGGTGGAAGACTTTTAATCACAGTTTCAATTTCAGTGCTTGTGATTGATCTGTTTATATTTTCTATGTCTTCCTGGTTCAGTCTCAGGAGGTTGTGCTTTTCTAAGAATTTGTCCATTTCTTCCAGGTTGTCCATTTTATTGGCATATAGTTGCTTGCAGCAATCTCTCATTCCCTTTGTACTTCTGCAGTGTCAGTTGTTATTTATCTTTTTTCATTTCTAATTCTGTTGATTTGTCGTCTCCCTTTTTTTCTTGATGAGTCTGGCTAATGGTTTATTAATTTTGTTTATCTTCTCAAAGAACCAGCTTTTAGTTTTATTGATCTTTGCTATCGTTTCCTTCATTTCTTTTTCATTTATTTCTGCTCTGATCTTTATAATTTCTTTCCTTTTACTAACTTTGGGATTTTTTTGTTCTTCTTTCTCTAATTGCTTTAGGTGTGAGGTTAGGTTGTTTATTTGAGATTTTTCTTGTTTCTTGAGGTAGGACTGTATTGCTATAAACTTCCCTCTTAAAACTGCTTTTGCTGCATCCCATAGGTTTTGGGTCATCGTGTTTTCATTGTCATTTGTTTCTAGGTATTTGTTGATTTCCTCTTTGATTTCTCAGTGATCTCTTGGTTATTCAGTAGTGTATTGTTTAGCCTCCATGTATTTGTATTTTTTACAGTTTTTTTCCTGTAATTGATATCTAGTCTCATTTCGTTGTGGTTGGAAAAGATATTTGATACGATTTCAATTTTCTTAAATTTACCGAGGCTTGATTTGTGACCCAAGATATGATCTATCCTGAAGAATGTTCCACGAGCACTTGAGAAGAAGGTTTATTCTGCTGTTTTTGGATGGAATGTCCTATAAATATCAATTAAGTCCATCTTGTTTAATATGTCATTTAAAGCTTCTGTTTCCTAATTTTTTTTCATTTTGGATAATCTGTCCATTGGTGAAAGTAGGGTGTTAAAGTCCCCTACTATGATTGTATTACTGTCGATTTCCCCTTTTATGGCTGTTAGCATTTGCCTTATGTACTGAGGTGCTCCTATGTTGGGTGCATAAATATTTACAATTGTTATATCTTCTTCTTGGATTGATCTCTTGATCATTACGTAGTGTCCTTCTTTGTCTCTTGTTATAGTCTTTATTTTAAAGTCTATTTTATCTGATATGATAATTGCTACTCCAGATTTCTTTTGATTTCCATTTACATGAAATATCTTTTTCCATCCCCTCACTTTCAGTCTGTATGTGTCCCTAGGTCTGAAGTGGGTCTCTTGTAGACAGTATATATATGGTTCTTGTTTTTGTATTCATTCAGCCAGTCTATGTCTTTTGGTTGGAGCATTTAATCCATTTACATTTAAGGGAATTATCAACATGTATGTTCCTATTCCCATTTTCTTAATTGTTTTGGGTTTGTTTTTGTAGGTCTTTTCCTTCTTTTGTGTTTCCTGCCTAGAGAAGTTCCTTTAGCATTTGTTGTAAAGCTGGTTTGGTGGTGCTGAATTCTCTTAGCTTTTGCTTGTCTGTAAAGATTTTAATTTCTCCTCAAATCTGAATGAGATCCTTGCTTGGTAGAGTAGTCTTGGTTGTAGGTTTTTCCCTTTCATCACTTTAAATATGTCCTGCCACTCCCTTCTGGCTTGCAGGGTCAAGATCAGTTGTTAACCTTATGGGGATTCCCTTGTGTGTTATTTTTGCTTTTCCCTTGCTGCTTTTAATATTTTTTCTTTGTATTTAAGTTTTGATAGTTTGATTAATATGTGTCTTGGCATGTTTCTCCTTGGATTTATCCTGTATGGGACTTCTGTGCTTCCTGGACTTGACTGACTATTTCCTTTCCCATATCAGGGAAGTTTTCAACTATAATCTCTTCAAATATTTTCTCAGTCCCTTTCTTTTTCTCTTTTTCTTCTGGGACCCCTATAATTCAAATGTTGGTGTGTTTAATGTTGTCCCAGAGGTCTCTGAGACTGTCCTCAATCCTTTCATTCTTTTTTCTTTACTCTGCTCTGCTGTAGTTATTTCCACTATTTTATCTTCCAGGTCACTTATCTGTTCTTCTGTCTCAGTTATTCTGCTACTGAGTCCTTCTAGAGAATTTTTAATTTCATTTATTGTGTTGTTCATCATTGTTTGTTTGCTCTTTAGTTCTTGTAGGTCCTTGTTAAACATTTCTTGTATTTTCTCCATTCTATTTCCAAGATTTTGGATCATGTTTACTATCATTATTCTGAATTCTTTTTCAGGTAGACTACCTATTTCCTCCTCATTTGTTTAGTCTGGTGGGTTTTTACCTTGCTCCTTCATCTGCTGTGTGTTTCTCTGTCTTCTCAGTTTGCTTAACTTACTGTGTTTGGGGTCTCCTTTTCACAGGCTGCAGGTTCGTAGTTCCCGTTGTTTTTGGTGTCTGCCCCCAGTGGGTAAGGTTGGTTCAGTGTGTTGTGTAGGCTTCCTGGTGGAGGGGACTGGTGCCTGTGTTCTGGTGGATGAGGCTGGATCTTGTCTTTCTGGTGGGCAGGACTGCATCTGGTGGTGTGTTTTGGGGTGTCTGTGAACTTATTATGACTTTAGGCAGCCTCTCTGCTAATGAGAGGTGTTGTGTTCCTGTCAGTTGTTTGACATGGGGTGTCCAGCACTGGAGCTTGCTGGTCGTTGAGTTGAGCTGGGTCTTAGCGTTGATACGGAAATCTCTGGGGAGCTCTTGCCAATTGATATTATGTGGGGCCGGGAGGTCTCTGGTGGTCCAACGTCCTGAACTCGGCTCTCCCACCTCCGAGGCTCAGGCCTGACACCCAGCCAGAGCACCAAGACCCTGTCAGCCACACAGCCAGGTACGTGGGGAGTTTCTTGCCTTTTGGGAAGTCTGAGGTCTTCTGCCAGCGTTCAGTAGGTGTTCCATAGGAGTTGTTCCACATGTAGATGTATTTTTCATGTATTTGTGGGGAGGAAGGTGATCTCCACCTCTTACTCCTCCACCATCTTGGAGGTCCTCATCTAATTTATTTATTTTTTATTTACTTGGCTGGGTCAGGTCTTAGTTGCGGCATGCAGGATCTTTCATTGCGGCCCGTGGGCTCTGTAGTTTTAGCACACGGGCTCTCTGGTTGCAGCGTGCAGGCTTAGTTGCCCCACAGCATGTGGGATCTTAGTTCCCCAACCAGGGATCGAACCCACGTCCCCTGCATTGGAAGGTGGATTCTTAACCACTGCACCACCAGTGAAGTCTGCCCATATGCTTTTATAACCTAAGTATGCCAGGGATGGTTGCTGGCCCTGGTATTAGCCCCTTTACTGAAGGTGGTGCCGCCTACATATATGAATGGATGGAGACAGATAACTAAGGGGCACCAGGACTCATGGCGTCAGAGACCCAAAGTTAAATGAGGGTGGGGAGAGGTCATGGCCAACTCCATCCCCAGCAGAACCAGAGCCCTAAATCCCGGTTCAGCCCAAATAGATGACTTGTGACACTAAGGCCAAGATTCCCAGGCAGAGCAAAGCATCACAACTGAAGACAGTCCTCCGAGGAGAACAGAGCCACTTCCCTGCGAGCAGCTCGTGACTCGGGAGAACAAGAGACAGAGTGTGGACCACACCCAAGTGCTTTAGACGCGGGCAGCCTTGGCTGTGGAAGGAGAGGCCTGGTTTCCAACATTACAAACCACCCCACACGGTTCTTTAATGACCTGAGCCACAGAGAAGATGACCACAGCCCTTTCCAGTAAAATGTCAGAAGGTGAATACGTCCCATTATTTGGATTCAACCTGCAGTCAAAACAGTGCCACTAAAACAGTGGGTTGTCCTACCCTTGGCATCTCCAAAGGGACCCCCAGTGTATGGACCGCCTCTTCCCTCCTCAGTACTAAATAAGGTGAGAAATAGAACAGAGAGTCAATATGAGGACCAAAATGTCACTGTTAGTTTTGATAGAGGCCTGATTGGAGGACCTCTCTTCATGGGGGAGCGCGATGGGCCTCCAGCTAAATCAGGAGTGAGCAGACTTGCCTCGCCAGTGAGGACTGGGGGAGCCACCCCCACTCCCTCCTTGCCCCTCCTCGCATGCTGGTAATGGCTCATATGCTCAGATGAGACTCAGGCGTGAAGAACTCCATCTCCCTGCGGGTATGATGATGATGATGATTTTCTAATTTACTAATCATGTAAACTCACTCCACCTCTCCAGGGGCAAAGGAGTAAAGGGTCAACAGAAGCCAGTTACATTATGAAAAATCCCCTTGCCTGGAATTTAGGGCAAGTAACCTCTCCCACTGCACATGCCCCATCTGATGGCCGTGGTGAGCATCTTATTGACTGTCATCCACTGGGAGGAACCCTGGCCTTGAAGCCTTCCTCTGTACTTGCTTTGAGATCTTGGGCAGCTCACTTAAACTCTCTGGGCATTGGTTTCATCACCTGTAGCACCAACATGATGGATTTGGGCTAGACAGCCTCTTAGTTTCTTTCAGCTCTAAGTTGACAAATGGTTCAGACTTTCTCGTCTTGGAGACATTCCCATTCAGGTGGAAGAGACAGTACAATAGACAGGGTAACTGTGGATTTGACCTTTCCTTAAGGGGCAATGCCAGGGTGCCTTTTCCCACCAGGGCTTTGCTCCAAGCAGGACGAGAACCAGCCCACTCTTTAGACCCAGCATTCTTAACACCTGTAGACAATCCTGCTACATCAGTGGGATAGGAAGACACTGGCGGGATGTAGGGTGACATGATGGCTTCTCCCAGCCCCCTGGCGTTGCCTGGCCCAGAGACATCAGTCCACACTGCCCACTACGGATCAGGGCACCAGGCTTTCTCCCCACAGCCTTCAGGAGCACGATTTATAAAGGGGTTACCCTGGGACCACAGATACCCTTGTTGGCGACAGCCACTCAGTTCCCAGACAGCAGGATTTTACTTCCCCATTCAGACTAAGATGCCCTCCTTCAGTTTTAAGAATTCAGGTAACAAGTAACTGGCTACTTAGGTCCTGTTCCATTGCTGGTTCTACATAAAATGCCCATGTGACAACCATCAACAATTACATGTAAAATGATGTTAAAATAAGAATGTCTCAGCTTCTATCTCAAACGGATGAGTGTGTGTGTGTGTGTATGTACACGCATGCACTGGGGTTGATTTACTTTCGAGTAGTGAGTGTACATTTATAATTTGAAAATGATCTATAGCTGGAGAATGCATATTGACTTTGTCTTACAAGCTGCATAAAGTGAGACTCAACCAAATATTTTTCTTGAGTAGAACTATGAAGACAATCGTCTGCCTCTGATTGATTTTAAGATGCAAGGATTTATCAGAATCTGGGAAGTGTGGTTGGGGAAAAGCATATATCTATCAATTGGGGACATGAATTTCAAGCAGTTGAGAAATAGCTACATCATCTGAAATATCTAACTAAACATTTTTAGGAAATTGACTCTTTTTCTATGCCATGAATGGGAATATGCCGCAAACCTTTGACAAGGTTTCACTTACTACCCCAACTGTTTGGGGACTATTTCATTATTTCCACCCAAGTTCAGGTGCTGGGCTTTGCCTTCTAAACCATCACTGTTCAGCTTAGTGCTAAGAACGCCTACGCCCTGTTTCAGGGATGTAGCCAGTATTCTCGGCTGCTGAAAGGGGCAGCAGGAGGGGAGTTGGGCTCGTAGAGCATTTTGAATGCCTTTGACAAAGCCTGGTAGGTCCAGGCCAGCATCCTCCTCTGGGTGATGCAGAGTAGGTATTCAGGCATCTGTTAAAGGAAGGCCCTCACCCCCTGGCAATGAAGACTAACAGCATCCTGACTCCTCAATGGGAATGTCGTACACTGTGGTACTCGCTGAGATGCTAAGGAATGGTCCATGAGCGATGGCGCGCCTTCCTCTGGGCTCCGGGCACTGTTCACAGATGTACCTCCAGTGTAGATGCCAACCCTGAGCCTCCAGCCATGATGACCCCAAAAGGCACTTTGGTCCAAACTTCCCCAATTTCCTTAAAGGCTAAGTCCCGTACCCTTCGTCCTGCCCCCTCTCTACCCAGGACCATCTTCTTTTGGCATCCCAAGGCAGGCCGCTCCTTCCAAAGTATTTTTCTGGTCTATTGTTAAAGCTTAAACTTCACACTGTGTTTCTCTGGGGCCTTCCCTTTTGTTTCTCAATTTGTAAGTTAAAAAAAAAATGAACATTTGGTCTCTGTTTACATTGCCATCATAACAACTCCAACTCTATTCAAGGTGATGTTGATGTACATGACTGATTAAAGGACAAGACACTTACAAGAAAATGAGGGAAAGAAATGCAGAAAGATTAAAATCTTAAGAGTGTTTCAATACATTCAGACTCATTTGATGTCATGTGTTTCAAATATATTTTACCAATTTATCATGTAGACTGTGTGTATGATGCTGCATTTTTGTTGGTGGTGGGTCTTTTGAATAGAAGTTTTCTCTTTTTATAGTTTTTTAAGAGGGTAAAGTGTTTAATATTTTTGGAATTGGGTCTTTTTTTTAAGTTTCTTATTGTATGCTTACAAGGACATTTCCATTTTGAAAAAATTCACTGTGGTAGGGAATTTTTTTATGGTAGTGAATTTTTAAATTCACCATTTAAATAGAGAAATAGCCATTTCCCTGTCACTTAGTCCGTAGAGCTAATCTCTCACTGCAGACACTAAAAATGCTAGATTCTCACTTTCCCAGCATCCCTTGTAGCGAGAGTGGTCATGTGACCCAACCCTGGCCAATGAGAGAAAATGGAGACTATTGTGGGGGCTTTTGGGAAAGATTTCCTGCTGTTAAAAAAAGGAAGAAAGCTTCACCAAGAAGTTCCCCCCCCCCACCCCCCGCCATCATTACTGCCTCCTTCCTTCTTGTTTTTAGAAGCAATTCTGCATAAACTGGATGCCTGGCACTATGGCAGCCATTTTGCTTCCATGAGGGGATGTGACCAAACCCAAAAAGGCAACCTGATGAGGATGAAAAGAGCCTGATTGACGCTTTGGGCCCCTGAATCAGCCTGTGAGCCCCTTCCTCCAGCATTCTTGTAATGTGACATAAGTGAAGCTTTCTTGTCTTAAGTCTCTATGAGTCAGGGACACTGTGACTTGCAGATAGAAACAACTAACTGATACTCACACTTATATTTTCTTTTACTTTGTGTGTGTGTATGTTTTATTTAACCCAAATCCAAGATTTAAGGTTTGTTTCATTTTCTGTTGTGAACTTTGTTTTTTATAAATGGTTAATTAATTATTCCACAAACGTTTATTCAGTGATTCATACTTAATGTTTTAAAATGTCACCTTTAATATATATCAGATTCTTTTCTATAGTAGGGTCTCATTAAGCCTCAAATTCCTCATTAATAAAATTGTTATAATAATAGTGCTTACCATATAAGGTTGAGAGATAATGTAAATTTCTAAGACCAGATCCTGGCACAGAGTAAATACACCGTATATGTTAACTATTATTATTACTCGTTACCATTCCTATCATTATTTTATTCCTGGCCATAAACTTCTTCCTTGGTTTCATTTTTCTTGTTTTTTGTCTTTGGCTGCATATCTTCATTATATACTGTTTTTAATTCTAATGGTAGTTAGCATTATATTTGGCAAAATTATGTTTAACCTCTTTTACTTCAACTACAAATTCAAGAATGAAATGGTGTTTTTGAGCCTTTCCTATTTCAGATAAGCACTTTTTAATAAATTTAGCCCTTTAAAAAAATTCTACACCTCTCTATTGCCTAGTTCCTCTTCTTACTTGCTATATTGAGTTGGTAAAGTCTAGAATTTTAGGCCCATATTATTATAATTAAATATTGTTTTTCTCTTAAATATCTTCTCCTTTAAGAATAATTTTTGACATTTTAATTTTGTTTGGAAACCAGATTAAGCAACATATTCAAACTTTAATTCACCTTAACGATATAAAAGTTGGTCACCACTCATTCTTTTCCATCAAGATTTTATACAATCTCAAGGCTTCTTTCTGTTTCTTCTCTCAGATGGCTGCAGTATATTATAAATATTCTTCTATAAGAAAGATACATATTATTGATAAGTCTCTTGCAGAGAATGTCTTGTTGTTCCCTTCATGTGAAAAAAAAAAAAAGAATAAAATTCTTGAATCACAATAAGGAAGGAAAAAGCAGAAGATAAGATCAGAGAAGTAATGCCGGAAAGGGGATGGGTCCTGATTTCCTAAGGGCCTCTAGAGCCTTTGGAAAGATTTGGGCTTTTACCGTGAATACCCAGGGGAGTGATGGAAGGGTTTTGAGCTGAGAAATGGAAGGTTCTAACTTCCATTATTAAATGACCATTCTGGCTACTGTGATTAAAATGGGCCAGAGACTATTATAATGATCCAGGCAAGGGATGAAGATGCTGGCACCAGGGTGGTACCAGTAAAGTTTCCAGATCTGCTCTGATGGTAGAGGCAACAGAATTTCCTAATGGATTTGATGTCACAGATGAGAGAGGAGATGAGATTTGGGGCCTGAGTCTGAGATTTGGGTCCTGAACAACTGAAAGATGGACCTTCCATCAACTGAGATGAGGAAGATGATAAGTAGGGATGATTTTAGGGAAGGGGGGCATTAGGAGTTGGGTTTAGACATGATACGTTTGAGATGTCTATTAGGTATTTAAGTGGAGACACTGAGTAGGCGGTTGGATATATGAGCCTTTCTCCCTGGAGTTTGGGAGAAAGACCTGCATTGGAGATACACATTGGGAGTCATCAACATCTAGACAGTGTTTAAGACCATGAGCCTAGGTAGACTCCAACAGTGTTTTTAATAATACTACAAATTATAAAATGTTGAACTCTTATTTTCTTCTAATGTATATTTGAATAAGAACAGATTTCTTTTTTTCAAGACACTGGGTGTATAAGGGAGGAGTGGCCTAGTTCAGAGTTCGTCGACCTCTTTCTCTGATCTACCGCTGGAGGGCCGGCGTACCCACACAGCTCCGAGCCCAGTCTAGCAGGCACTCAACTCTCATAGTTCTAATTACCAAGATGGGAATTTGTCTCTCACACCCCGTGCCGGGGACTCTCATATTTCCACGTAACCAAGAGCTTAGCATCCACAATCCAGCACGCACTGCTGGGGGCCCTTCCTCTCACTTCACTTGGAAGATTGTCGCCTACCATGGCCAAGTCCTCCCAGCTTCCTTCTGCCCTGCTTGCTTCTGGAAGTTATTTCTTCAAGGATTGCCAAAGACTAAGCCTACAGAGTAAATGGATTCCTCCCCAGGCTCGGAGTGTGGGGTGAAATATGAAATACATCCCTATCTCGGCTTCAGTGGGAATATTATTCATGAAGAGGTTAAGTCTGAGCAAGCCAGGTGGGAGAACCCAGATGCTTTTCCTCCCTCAGGGCCCGTCTACCTTGCTCTATCTTCTGGCCTTGGGTTGTTCATCAGGCTGATTTTTAATCCTGCTCTCTCTTCAAAACTACTTGGGAGGGAAGCTGAAAGAAATTCATAAAGAACTGCTAGTCAAGATGCCATCTTAAGCCATTTCAACTACAAAATAAAGTCACTGGGCAAATAGATCATGTTAACATTCAGAAACGTAAATTTCTAAACTCTCATCACCAAGGTCAACGTGCTAAAGTCAACAGAGAAATGCCAAACAGTGGATACTAAGTTTCCTCTCTCAGATCCCTGAACATTTTATAAACGATCTCATTTATCTCTCCAACTACAAAAAAAAAAACCAACGTTTTTTCCGGTCTCTTGCCATAGTCCTGGCATGGAGTAGGTACTGAATATTTGTTGAATGAAAACACGTTAGAGTTTGCAGGGATTATATAGATCATGTAGTCACATTCTATTATCAAGGGGGGAGCTGGAACCCAGAGATGTTAAGCAAATGGTCCAAGAATTCAAAGGAAGTTAACGAGAAACGATCATTCTACCATTAGCTTTCTAAGTGGTAGGTCCTGTCTAAGGGTTTCACAAGTGTAACAGGAGTGACTCTCAGCGTACAAGCGCTGACATGCAAGAAATACCCATTTCGCTGTTTTAGGTCCAATAAAATCTAAGTTGGAGCCCTGAGACTACTAGGCTGGTGGAAAATTCAGTCATTTGGGGATCCCTCTTCCAAGAATTGCAACAGAACCAAGAAGGTCTATGAAATATTGCAATGGTAGGAAGGGTTTCTAGTTCATCGTAACCCTGCTGAAACCCTCACTCACTGTCTGAGCCCGTAGTGATTTATTAAGATATGGAGGGCTTTCTGCTCTGTGCCACCCGTGGGTGAAGTTTAGGAATCGGTGCCTGGGCTGGATGAAGCCTCCCTAAGCATCCTGAGAAGATTGCCCTTTGCCCCCCACTGTGTCTTGACACTTTCGGAGGAAGCCTGTGACTTTGTGCTCTTACCCAATCCTGGCTTCTGACACTCTCCTTTTATTGAAGAAACAAACTGATAATCTCTCCCCATCCCACTCCCTCTATCTCCTGAGATCCCTCAAAGGAGATTCTTTGAATGGATTTCATCATTGCATCATTGCGTTCAGGATTTAGTAAAACAGAAACTGGGAAGGGAAGAGGCTGCCAGGCAACTCTGCTATCATTGAAATCCTTTTCCAAAGCAGAGAAGCATGAAAGATCTGTTTCCTTTGGTGGAATGGTTGTGGGGGGAAAACACCTGTATTTCTCAAAAAATATACTGCCAGACTCAGACTATTTCATTAAACCTCACAACAGACTTGTGACGATGACTGTCATCTCTGATTTTCAGATGAAAAAATGGAAAACTAAGAAGCCTTGAATAACTTCCCCGAGTTAAGCCAGCTGGTAGATGGCCAAGAAAAGAATCTGCCCAACCTCAAGCCTATGCGCTTTCTTCTGTGCTGGCTTTGGAGAAATGAAGAGAATGCGGCAAAGAGGTGTGGGACCATCAGGACCCGGTGGCAGGAGCTGGTGGGTCCGTCGTGAGATTGAACGGACAAGTTTGCTCACCTGGAGTCAAGCGTCTACAACGGAATTTCCCTGGTTCAGAGAAAAAGGATGGTAGAAAGAAGTTTGTTTGAGGAGCAGAAACAACAAATCTGAATTATCAAGTGGGGACACTTAGAAAAGAAGGTGCCTTGGACCCGGTGCTCTGGGTCTTGGGCTGTCCATCCTGAGCCATTCAATGCGCTCCAAAAGGCGAGACATGTTTTGCAGCGTTATTTTGAGTTGGGATTTTTTTTAATGGATTCCAAATGAGAACCCTGTCCTCTTCGTGGGACAATCTCTTGTTTTAATGCCAAAGCTTTACTGTTTGATGGAGGAAATGTTGTCAAAGTATGGTTCCCATTGCCAGTCATCAGAAAACACATGGGAGGGATATACAGACTTCCTGGACACACACAAACACACACACACACACACACACACACACGAATAACTTTCCTAAATAATTTGATGATGACATTTGGAATTGATCTCATACATATTAAACCCTCTGCAAAGTCCTTGTCTATGAAGAGAGGCTTTAAATATTAAGCTTCCTTGCCTACAAAGATCAAATACACCCTCTTGTGGTTAAATGGCATATTTTATTTCCAGATGATTGCTGTAATAGAGCTGATGAGATGAGACTTTGAAGAATAATGAGTATTTGAGAAGAAACAATGAAACTTATCATGCATTTTTAAAATATCAACGAGGGCTTCCCTAGTGGCACAGTGGTTAAGAACCTGCCTGCCAATGCTGGGGACACGGGCTCAAGCCCTGGTCCGGGAAGATCCCACATGCCGCAGAGCAACTAAGCCTGGGCGCCACTGAGCCTGTGCTCTAGAGCCGGCGAGCCATGGCTACTGAGCCCACGCGCCACAACTACTGAAGCCCGTGCGCCTAGAGCCCATGCTCTGCAACAAGAGAAGCCACCGCAATGAGAAGCCCGCGCACCGCAACGAAGAGTAGCCTCTGCTCGCCGCAGGTAGAGAAAGCACGCGCGCAGCAACGAAAACCCAACGCAACCAAAATAAATAAATAAATTTATTTATTTAAAAAATTATTTAAAAAAGAAACTTGGAAGCATTTTAAACTAGACAATAGTATGATCTGATTTGTATTTTTTTTAAAAGATGCCTTTAGATGCTGAGTAGGAAGGGGATTCTGAGGGAAGAGGAGCAGGAGCTGAGAGAACAGTTAGGGGGCCCTTGTCGGGGCCAGGAAACAGAGGACCGTAGGTAAGAGAAACAGTAGAGCGGAATTTTCGAAAGTTACATTTGGGAGCTGTGACTGACAGGACTTCCTGATGGACTTAAATTCTCTAGTATGTATCATAGCTCAAAATTGGGATGTCTATCTTAATGAAAATGCATGTAACGCATCTGCAGTAAATATGTTTATAGGAAGAGAGAGATGAGCCACTGAAACTTCAGCAGGAGTGAGAACAGGGGTCAGTGACTGGGGAACTGCACTCAGAGTTAAGGAGACCCTGTCGTCAGAACTCTCCTGGTGGACCTGTTGGAAGGAAGGACACTGCCCGCCAGCCTCGCATTTCCAAAGCAGAGGTTGAGGAAAGCTGGTCGACAGGAAGAAAGTCCCCACGGTTGGCAGCGTCTTTTTCTAGCCCAGGGGGACCCCAGGATCTGAACTGGCCACGGAAATTTAAAACATAAATTCTCCCTTCCCTCTGCATTGCTCCTGAGAGATTTCAAAAAGAATCACACGAATTCTTGCAGAATCTATGCAAAAATTTCAGTAAGGACATACACCTACTCTAGGGGGTGAATGGTTCAAAAGGAGACCAATATCAGGAATCAAAGCAAATTACTTCATTCAGAATAGACTCCGTGCAATTAGCAGAAGAAAACTTTTCCAAGAACTTTACATTCTCAAGGACATTTAATTTTTTTTTAACATATTTATTGGAGTATAAGTGCTTTACAGTGGTGTGTTAGTTTCTGCTTTATAACAAAGTGAATCAGCTATACATATACATATATCCCCAAATTTCCTCCCTCTTGCCTCTCCCTCCCACCCTCCCTATCCCACCCCTCTAGGTGGTCACAAAGCACCGAGCTGATCTCCCTGTGCTATGCGGCTGCTTCCCACGAGCTATCTATTTTACATTTGGTAGTGTATATATGTCCATGCCACTCTCTCACTTCGTCCCAGCTTACCCTTCCCCCTCCCCGTGTCCTCAAGTCCATCCTCTATGTCTGCGTCTTTATTCCTGGATGTGACTCCATTTAAAAAAAAACAAAACAAAACAGGCCATTGTAAAATAAAACAAGCATCCACTCGTGCCCTTCATTACATAAAGTGTTATATATACATATAAACTTTGAACATTACACACGCACATAAATGAGGAGTTTTCTATCTTTTCTACCGTCTGGAATCATTCAGATTAATATACGCATTATCGGTTCCGCTATATTGATCTCGGCTGCAAGAACATCTGAACGTCGCTTCTTTTCAATGGTAGCTCTGTAATCACCATTTCTGTCTATTCTGTGATTGTTCCAGTTTTCTAACACTTCTTGGGTCCATTTCAGAACTTTATATTTTAAGAGGAGACTTTCTGTTTTCTCAAGATTTTATAATAAATTGCCATTGTTGTACATAATCATTTCTAATATTTTTAATCTCTTCCATCTTTGTATCTCTTTTCTTGTTACTAACATGGTATAATGTGGCCTTTTTTCTTTTCTTTTAATCAGAATCAGCAGGGAAATATCTATTCTATCAGTCTTTTCAGATACCAACTTTTGGTTTCATTTATCTTTTCAACTCTTTCTCTGTTTTCTAGTGAATCCACGTAAGCTTTTATCTTAATACCCACCTCCTGCTTTCATTTGGTTTACTTTGTTTTTCTTTTTCTCATGTCTGAGGTATATACTTTGTTCATTTGGTTTTGGTCTTTTCTCAAAATTAAAGATAACATCATATACAGCTATACAATTTTCTAGACACGTAAGTTGGATCCGGTAGGTTTTGGGAATGAAATATTTTCTTTGTTATTACATTTGAGAAAATTTGTTGTTTTTTTTAGTTATGATTTCTTATTTGGTTAAGGGGTTACTTATAAGTGTTCCTGAATTTATTTAAAAAATCATTTTGGGTCCACTTTTCATTGTTGATTCTTAGTTTTATTGGATTATGATGAAAGAATGTGGTCTGTTAACTTTCTACTTTTGGTAAATTACTAAACTTTCTTTTGGTCAAGTGTATCACTATAAGTTTTCCACAGATATAAAAAAAAATCACATTTTCTCCTCGAAGACAGTCACGTTCTCCTATCAATGTGTGTGTGTGTGTGTGTGTGTATGCATGCACGGGTGTGTGTGTATGTGTACCAAATAGCCAAATTTTGATTGTACGTTAATTTACAGATTGTGTTATTCAAATACCATGGATACCTGCTTATAGCTTGCTATTTGATTTGCCAAATTTTGAAATTTCCCACTATAATTGCATTTTTTATAAATCTCTCCTTGTATCTTCAATTCTTCAGACATTATAATGTTTAATGAGTGGTGCTAACATGATCTGATCTCCACCTAGACAAAAACAAAGCCAGACTCGTCCCAAATGTAGTCATTCACTGCACAAAAACTAAACATTTAAATATAAAAATTAAAAACCACTAGAAGAAAAGTCAGGAGAATATATAGCTCTAGAGAATATAGCTTTCCAAAGAAGGCTAAGAAGTCCAGAACCCATAAAGACATTTTTGGCTACATAAAATGTCTAAATTTTTACATTAAAAACAAAACAACAACAACAACAACAAAAAACACTATACACAAAGGGAAAAGGCAGATGAAGACTAATGTAATGGCAAAGGTTCCCAGGAAACTCCCCTTGGGGCCTGGGCCCATCCTGCAGAGCTCACACCACAGTATGGCTTTCCCTCTTCGGTTACTGAATTGTCTCAAATTAGTTGAAGCCTATAGGCCTTAACTATAGAACAGCCTTGTGCATCTTAATTAGCAAGAGCTTAAATTTATGTATCCACACCGTGTTTGAAATTAAAGCAGGGGTTGACCTATACCAGAGTCATTTCAAGGAACTGGTGGGTTACCTGTGCCTGGGTGGTCCAGCCTCTGAACACCTAGTGGTCTCAACATAATCACATACCACTTACCCCACAGAGGTGAGGGTCCTGGGGCCCATTGTCAAGAACAGGCATAGACAATCCCATACACACTTAGTTCCCACTTATGACTTTTGTACCAGCTGAGAACTGCTGGCAGAACCGATGAGGGAAAAAAACCCATTGCTTGGGATATGCAAAAATCCGAGTCCTTCTCCTCTGTTGGCATGGTGAGAAGTCGGAAACTTTACTCCTGTTGAGTTAGGGATCTTCCACTTTCTGCCCCAGTGGGATGGGAAGAAGTAAGACATCATTGAAACCTGCTACTTTTGCGCTCGTACATCTGAGTCTGGTTTCTCTGTGTAAGAGTCACTCACAGGAAAAATAGGATCTGCCTTTAGACATTGGAACTAGACAGTGCATCTCCAATCAAACTAACAAACTAGTAAAACATGTTGACAACTCAAATGACAGACCAAATGTTAATATCCCCAAGATCAAAAGAGCACCTATAAATCGAAAAGGAGGAGATAATCAAGTATATAGAAAGATGTGCAGAGACTATGACAAGCAAGCCACAGGGGAGGAAATACAAATGGCCAGGAAGGTGTTTGTAATGAGGTGGATGGAGTTAGAGTCTGTCATACAGAGTGAAGTAAGTCAGAAAGAGAAAAACAAATACAGTATGCTAACACATATATATGGAATCTAAGGGAAAAAAAAAAAAAAAAAAAAGAGGTCATGAAGAACCTAGTGGCAAGATGGGAATAAAGACACAGACCTACTAGAGAATGGACTTGAGGATATGGGGAGGGGGAGGGGTGAGATGTGACAGGGTGAGAGAGTGTCATGGACATATATACACTACCAAATGTAAAATAGATAACTAGTGGGAAGCAGCCGCATAACACAGGGAGATCAGCTCGGTGCTTTGTGACCACCTAGAGGGGTGGGATAGGGAGGATGGGAGGGAGGGAGATGCAAGAGGGAAGAGATATGGCAACATATGTATATGTGTAACTGATTCACTTTGTTGTAAAGCAGAAGCTAGCACACCATTGTAAAGCAATTATACTTCAATAAAGATGTTTAAAAAAAAAAAAAAAAAAAAAAATGGCCAGGAAGTATATAAAAGATGCTCAACTATTATCTATAGAATGGGTAGACAACAAGTTCCTGCTGTACAGCACAGAAAACTATATTCAATATCTAGTAATAAACCATAATGAAAAAGAATATATATATGTGTATATATGTATGTATGTATAACTGAATCACTTTTCTGTACAGCAGAAATTAACAAAACATTATAAATCAACAATACTTCAATAAAATAAATTTTAAAAAAATAAAAGATACTCAAGGTCACTCATTATCAAGGAAATATAAATAAAACAATGATCTGATACCATTTTTCCCCTCAAAATTGACAAAAACTAAATAAGCCATAGTATCCAGGGCTGGAGAAAATGTGAATAAATGGTGCTCTCATACACTGGTATGAGTGTAAGTGACTAGAATAGCTTTGCAAAATATTCTGGCAATACCTATGGAAAGTTAGGATACGTAGACGTTTGTCTCCACGAGATCACCTCAGGAAATGTAATCTATAAAAATAAAAGCACCAGTGAGCTGAGAGGTACAATGTCATTTGTTGTAGCAGCATCTTCTATGAACATTCTGGAAACAACCTGTGTCATTAATTAGGGGAATGCTTAATTCAAACTTGATTCCGTTGTATTGAGGAATATTATTCAGACATTGGAAAGAAGGAACCAGATCTGTATCCCACATTGTTTTCCAAGAATAGTTATTTAATAATACTAATTAAGGAAAAAAAGAAACGACTCAAATACAAAAGAGAAAGAAAAAACAAATCTATAACATTAAGGAAAAGAATATAAATATTGTTATATATTGCATATAACAATATACAAGAAGAAGAAATTTATGAGAATAGTATATACACATATGTGTACACATACGTACAATAGTATATATACATACATACTCTTTGAAAAGCTGATTTCTACAAAAGCATAAATTGCACAGATTCACTCTTTTCAGTGGAGGAAAACCTGAATAGACCATTATATATGCAAGTATCTTTTAAGAAGTTATTTGATACTCTCCCCAAAATGTGCTGGGTCAGATGGAATAGAGGCAGAATTTTCACAAACTTTGAAAAAAAGACTATATCTCTGCTATGTAAATTGTTGTGGAGCAGAGGGGAGAAATCTCATTTGGGGAAGCTAGCATGACTGATACAAAAATCTGGCAAAAACACAAAATATGAAAACTAGGTAACCTGCCTGGATGCCGATAAGGCAAAATTATAAAAGCCTCACGGCTACAAAATTTGGTTAAGTGACATAAAATCAAAATATGCATAAATCGTAACTTTGTGCATGAAGGTAATCCTGTAAATATTTTAATTCATAAATAACTTCATAAAGTTAATGTAATGCCAGTTAAAAAAAAATCCAAGAATGTGAGGGGGGGTTGTTTATTTGGTGGTGGTTGATGTGTGGTTGGTTTTTTCATAGGGAAGGGGGAGAGAGGGAGGGATCGTCACTAAAATTCTGAAGTTCATCAGAAGAATAAACATATAGAAGAGATACACATGAAAAAAAACCTTAAAGAATAGTAATGAAGGAGAATTACTTCACCAGAAAGCAAACTATATTTAAAATTATTGAGACCAATGTGGTATTGGTACAAAAATAGACAGACAGATAAAGAAGAAAATCCAGAATAGCACAAGATAAACAAGTTAAATGACACATGCAAGTTTTCCATTCAGAATAGAAAAAAATAAATTTTTCAAAAATGCAATTTAAAAACTTGGTTAACGATTTGGAAAAAGATTTTGTTCAACCCAGACCTCGAAGTTAATTCACTGGTAACCAAAGAGATGCAAAGAAAAACAAGGCATTATACTTTCTTTGCCAATCAGATGAGGAAGGATACAGATACTGTGGTCAAAAGGATTCTCCCTCTGTTGGTGGGATTAGAAATGGGCAAAATTTTCTGCTGTGCCCCTTCATCATACGTTTCAACGTTTAAAAACTGACACAGTAATCCCTCTTTGATGAACTTATTAAGGAATAGATAAGTGTGTGCAACCTGTAACACCGTGTAAAAACTAGAGAAAATAGATTTTCCCACTGAAATAAAAACTTATGAAATGAACCCAAGAAGACTGAGAAAACCAGAACAGACCCTGTACCAGAGAACAAATTGGACCGGCCACCATGGAGCTACTACCGTAAGAAAGGAACTGGTTTCCGATAATTTACAGCTCAGTTTAATATAACCTTAAGGAACAGATAATGCCCGTGAATATTTGAACCATTCCAGACTAAAGAAAAGAGAGAAAGTCCCTCCATGAATCGTGTGGATGTTACCAAACTCAGGTTCCTGTGCCCAATACACAGTGAGACCAAACAAACCAAGACATCTGAGTTTGCAGCAGAGGAAGGTTTATTGCAGGGGCCGCAAGGAGCACAGGTGGCTTCTGTTCAAAAACGCCGAACTCCCCAAAGGGTTTCAGCAAAGCATTTAATTAATTAACTTATTTATTTATTTATTACTGTGCTGCACGGCTTGTGGGATCTTAGTTCCCCGACCAGGGATTGAACCCGGGCCCCCGGCAGTGAAAGCCCAGAACCCTAACCACTGGACTGCCAGGGAATTCCTATCAGCAAAGCGTTTTTAAAGGCCAGGTGAGGGAGGGGCATCCCAATGTATGTGATCAGCTAGTGCACAATTCTCTGACTGATTGACGGTGATCAATCCTTAGGCACCAGAAGGTCTGGGGGCTACGTGCTCATGATTATCAAGTAGTCAATTTCTTCCAGTTGGTGGAGGTTGTAGCATCTGAAAAACTCAGGAAATATGCATCAGATACTATTATCTGGGTACTTCAGAGAGGCCCTAAAGCAAAGGATATGAGGAGGGGGTCTGTCCTGGGAAAGTCCAGAGGGTCCTGCTTGGTTACGTGGAGATGGGCAAGAGGAGAATTCCCACAGTGCAGCCAACATGGATCTCTCTCTCCACCCCAGAGTGGGAGGCTCCCTCTACCTCTCAATGCCTCCACCCACCCCAGGGCACGGGGCTTTGGGAACCCTTTGTTGCCTGAGGTTAATAAGGCTTCAAAGGAACTTCCACTCTCTTGGAGTGAAGTAGAGGCCACAGACCAAGAATGAAATGCAAATTATCTTGCCTTATTATCCTGCCATATTAGGTATGCATAAATTGCTAAAGAATTTTTCAACAAATATTTTCAGAAGTAATCTCTAGTTTCTTGTGTTTTTGTTTTGTTTTGTTTTTTACTAATTGTACTTTCTTCCTTATAGTGTTCCATATTGTTTAAAGCTCTGAACAATAAACATGTTCTTTTATAATTAAAAAAAGAGCTCTTTTCATGTCAAAAAATTATGGGAATTTATAGATAGGTCAATTGAGGGGGCAATTGACATCTTTACGGTATTAAGTCTTCCTGCGTAGGATGATGGGTAGGAATTAACTCTGTCTATTTGAAGCTCTGCTTAGGGTATTTCAGGTAAGTTTTGTAGTTTTTTCGTGTACTGATAGGTATTTCATATATTTTGTTGATTTGGGGCGTTTTTTGTTGTTGTTGTTCTTTGTACATTGCAGCATGTGAGATCTTAAGTTACCTGACCAGGGATTGAACCTATGCCCCCTGCATTGGAAGCATAGAGTCTTAACCACTGGACCATCAGGGAAGTCCCTGATTTTGTTAATTAGGTGTTTTTTTTTCTATTTTAACTTCAAAGTAACTCTTGCCGGTATACAGGAAGGGATTGAGTTCAATGTATTTCTATGAACTGACTGTCAGGAGGAAAGTTGACATCCTGGTTTTGTAATCAACATTGGTGCAAATGCCTTTGGTGTCTTGCCCTGAAGGGGCGTTTGTGGTTTATTTCAGAAAGCTGTTCTTTTTATTTGTTAGGAAGTTTCCCGTAGTTGCCTTTTTACAGAGTTTTTTTTTCAGGAATCTTTCAAAAATATTTTAGTATATATAAGGATTTTCTTATGGTGGTTCCTCCCAAACTATTAATACAGTCTTTATTATTAATCTATTTCTAAAACTGAATCATCCCTGGGTTTTTGGGGGGGGAACAAAACAACCCCACCCTTCAAGGAACAGTATTCTTCTATCATAATAATTCTATTGCTAATATTTTTCTTTGCTTTCATATATATTTATAAATGACACGTGTGTAGCTCTCTGTTTTTATATACTACATTTCTCAGCCTTTCTTAGCTACACTCTGCTAACTTCATAGAATGAACTGGAAAGTTTTCCACTGTTTTCCATGCTTTTAAGTGCTTAAGTGGTATAAAAGCTGTTTCTAAAAGAGCTGATAGGGGTTAGGGATGAACAAGATTGGCCACGAGTTGGTAATTGTTGAAGCCAGATACTACTCTACTTTTGTATATGTTTGAATTCCTCATAACAAACAGTTAAAATAATTCTTTTTTTTTTTTTAATTTTTATTTGTTTATTTTTTATTTATGGCTTGTGTTGGGTCTTCGTTTCTGTGCGAGGGCTTTCTCTAGTTGTGGCAAGTGGGGGCCACTCTTCATCGCGGTGCGCGGGCCTCTCACTATCGCGGCCTCTCTTGTTGCGGAGCACAGGCTCCAGACGCACAGGCTCAGTAATTGTGGCTCACGGGCCCAGCTGCTCTGCGGCATGTGGGATCTTCCCAGACCAGGGCTCGAACCCGTGTCCCCTGCATTGGCAGGCAGATTCTCAACCACTGTGCCACCAGGGAAGCCCCTAAAATAATTTTTAAAAAAAAGAGCTGATAGGCCTTGTGTCTCAATACTGTCCAAACATTTTACAATGAACACTGTAGATTATTTTTATAATCTAATAGAATGAATACTTTATTATACAAAATATGTTGAAGAATACCTAGACAAGATGAAATGTAATGATAAATTAAATAAAAACTGGGTTGTAGAAATCGTCTGTGTGGAATAATCCCAAATCACTATAAACACAGGCACTGAAATAAGCTGGAAAGAAATATCACAAGGTTAACAGAGGTTATTTCTGGATGACAGAATGACCAGTGATATTTATTTTCTCCTTTGAGTTGTCCTGCATTTTGCCGCTCTTTCCACCATTCACATGTAACATGTCTGCAATTAGGAATAAATCGATGAGTGATTTGTTAAAGACGCTGTCCCCTTGAAAGTAAGAGCTGAGGACACGATCGTGCTCATTGTCTCAGAAACCAGCATCTACTGCAGGATGATCAAGTTCTGTCCAGAAAGGCTCAACCATGCCTTTTCTCTCCATCCATTAACAGTGTCCCACAGGAAACTGAAAAGCGGAGAGGAGCAAGGGGTGAAGGTATCACGGGCATTCTGGGCAGTCCTGGGAGGAGAAAGGTCAGCCCAGTTCCCCTGAGGATGGTCACCAGCCAGGGAAGGGTTCCAGCATCTATGATGAACTCATTTTGCAGACATTTCTAAGAAAAAGTCAACAATTTAAAAGATGGTGTCTCACTATTGCACTACAGCCGTACCATGATGCGCATTGTATGGTGGCGGTCCCTAGACGCAGAAGTGAAATATGATTTTTCGAAGAGGCACTGAGAGCAGATTTCCTCAGGTCGGGACTTATTCTGGTCCAGCTACCCTCACACACATCAGTTTCATGTCCAGTCCAGCCAAGAAGTCCCTCTGCCTTCCCTCTGCACAGAATCACGGGGCATCACAGCTCAGCTCCATGATGGGAGGGATGCTTCCCATCCCTCCTTCCCCAGCCGCCCCAGCAGAGACAGCAGCCCTCAGCTCCTGAGATAACGCAGAGGAGAGGAACTGCCCATCCATCTCTTTCAGGTTGTTTCTCCCTGATCTCCAAACATCATTAACCCGGTGAAAAATTCCATAAAACCAGCTGCGTGGCTTCATGTCAACACAAAAGTAAACTCATCGTCCTGAGAGCAGAGATGCCGTGGAGTGTTTGTCCATTACACACACCCTCCCGCTGGGCCCACCTCTGCTTTCATGTAAATGGAACCATCTGGACCATGTGATGCCCAGGCGCTGAGCAATCTTAACGCAGGAACATGCAGATTAGACACACGGGTCTTCCCACAGCTGTCCGGCCGCGGCAGCCTGCTGTGAGAGGAACAAATGTTCCTTTCCCATCATCTTTCTTTCTTTCTTTTTCTTTCTTTCTTTCTTTGTGGCAGTAGAGGTGTCTGAAAAGCTCCTAAACTCGGTTCAGGAGTCATTTCTTTTCCAAGGCTGCCCCTGATTCTGTCCCAGGTGTCCTACCCTTCTGTACCTATCTCCCCGCTAGCAGTTTGTACCAACAGCCAATCATCAGTTTACCTCCCCAAATGATAGTAAGCTCTTGAAAGATTAATAATTACAACAAAGGGTAGCATTTATTGCACTAATCGCTGCACTAAGCACTTAATATTTATCACATTTATTACAATAGTTATATGAGTTATAACATTTACATCATTTATATCATCATATACCTTGGACTTAATATATCATCATACATACATTATACTTAAAATATGTATATCATTTCTCAAAATAATCTGCAGGTCGATTCTATCACTGTTCCCATTATACAGATGCATAAACTGAGGTTTAAAGAAATGAATTAACTTGCCCAAGGTCCCTAGCTACTGGGTGGTGAGCTGTAGACTGCACAGCCCAAGCACTGTCTATGGCTGGATGCTGACAGTAGCTGATACACAGAGTTACTCACCTCTACAGCCTCAGGACCTTGCAGCCTGCCTAAGACAGAGAAGATAACCACCAGGATACAGTCATTGACTGCATACCTGGCACATTTAACAGCAGAGTCAGACAAAGACCACCTGGATGAGGGAACAGAAAAGCTTCAGGGTCAATGTTACAGCCTGGTTACTTCTCTGACCACCCTCTTTTTTTTTTTTATCTGAAGTATAGTTGATTTACAATGTTGTGTTAATTTCTACTGTACAGCAAAGGGATTCGGGTATACATATATAAACATTCTTTTTTTTGAACTTTTGAATTTTATTTTATTTATTTTCTATACAGCAGGTTCTTATTAGTTATCTATTTTATACATACTAATGTATATATGTCAATCCCAATCTCCCAATTCATCCCACCACCACCACCTCCCCCTCACCACTTTCCCCCCTTGGTGTCCATACGTTTGTCCTCTTCATCTGTGTCTCTATTTCTGCCCTGCAAACCGGTTCATCTGTACCATTTTTCTAGGTTCCACATATATGCGTTAATATACGATATTTGTTTTCCTCCTTCTGACTTACTTCACTTTGTATGACAGTCTCTAGATCCATCCACGTCTCTACAAAAGACCCAATTTCATTCCTTTTTATGGCTAATATTCCATTGTATATATGTACCACATCTTCTTTATCCATTCATCTGTCCATGGGCACTTAGGTTGCTTCCATGACTAAATGTAAATAGTGCTGCAATGAACATTGGGGTGCATGTGTCTTTTTGAATTATGTTTTTTTCTGGGTATATGCCCAGTAGTGGGATTGCTGGGTCATATGGTAATTCTATTTTTAGTTTTTTAAGGAACCTCCATACTGTTCTCCACAGTGGCTGTATCGATTTACATTCCCACCAACAGTGCAAAAGGGTTCCCTTTTCTCCACACCCTCTCCAGCATTTGTTGTTTGTAGATTTTCTGATGATGCCCATTCTAACTGGTGTGAGGTGATACCTCATTGTAGTTTTGATTTGCATTTCTCTAATAATTAGTGATGTTGAGCAGCTTTTCATGTGCTTCTTGGCCATCTGTATGTCTTCTTTGGAGAAATGTCTACTCAGGTCTTCTGCCCATTTTTTGATTGGGTTGTTTGTTTTTTTAATATTGAACTACATGAGCTGTTTATATATTTTGGAGATTAATCCTTTGTCCGTTGATTCGTTTCCAAATATTTTCTCCCATTCTGAGGGTTGTCTTTTCATCTTGTTTGTAGTTTCCTTTGCTTTGCAAAAGCTTTTAAGTTTCATTAGGTCCCATGTGTTTATTTTTGTTTTTATTTCCATTACTCTAGGAGGTGGATCAAAAAAAATCTTGCTGTGATTTATGTCAAAGAGTGTTCTTCCTATGTTTTCCTCTAAGAGTTTTATAGTGCCCGGTCTTACATTTAGGTCTCTAATCCACTTTGAGTTTATTTTTGTGTGTGGTGTTAGGGAGTGTTCTAATTTCATTCTTTTACATGTAGCTCTCCAGTTTTCCCAGCACCACTTATTGAAGAGACTGTCTTTTTTCCAATGTATATCCTTACCTCCTTTGTCATAGAATAGTTGACCAAAGTTGCGTGGGTTTATCTCTGGGCTTTCTATCCTGTCCCATTGATCTGTATTTCTGTTTTTGTGTCAGTACCATATTGTCTTGATTACTATAGCTTTGTAGTATAGTCTGAAGTCAGGGAGTCTGATTCCTCCAGCTCCATTTTTTTCCCTCAAGACTGCTTTGGCTTTTGTGTCTCCATACAAATTTTAAGATTTTTTGTTCTAGTTCTGTAAAAAATGCCATTGGTAGTTTGATAGGGATTGCATTGACTCTGTAGATTGCTTTGGGTAGTATAGTCATTTTCACAATATTGATTCTTCCAATCCAAGAACATGGTATATCTCTCCATCTGTGTCATCTTTGATTTCTTCCATCAGTGTCTTATAGTTTTCTGAGTACAGGTCTTTTACCTCCTTAGGTAGGTTTATTCCTAGGTATTTTATTCTTTTTATTGCAATGGTGAATGGGATTGTTTCCTTAATTTCTCTTTCTGAACTTTAGTTGTTAGTATATAGGAATGCAAGAGATTTCTGTGTGTTAATTTTGTATCCTGCAACTTTACCAAATTCATTGATTAGCTCTAGTAGTTTTCTGGTAGCATTTTTAGGATTCTCTACGTATAGTATCATGTCATCTACAAACAGTGACAGTTTTACTTCTTTTCCAATTTGTATTCCTTTTATTTCTTTTTCTTTTCTGATTGCCATGGCTAGGACTTCCAAAACTATGTTGAATAATAGTGGCGAGAGTGGACATCCTTGTCTTGTTCCTGACCTTAGAGGAAATGCTTTCAGTTTTTCACCATTGAGAATGAAGCTTGCTGTGGGTTTGTCATATATGGCCTTTATTATGTTGAGGTACGTTCCCTCTATGCCCACTTTCTGGAGAGTTTTTACCATAAATGGGTGTTGAATTTTGTCAAAAGCTTTTTCTGCATCTATTGAGATGATCATATGGTTTTTATTCTTCAATTTGTTGATATGGTGTATCACATTGATTGATTTGCATATATTCCTTGCATCCCTGGGATAAATCCCACTTGATCATAGTGTATGGTCCTTTTAATGTGTTGTTGGATTCTGTTTGCTAGTATTTTGTTGAGGATTTTTGCATCTATATTCATCAGTGATATTGGTCTGTAATTTTCTTTTTTTGTAGTATCTTTGTCTGGTTTGGGTATCAGGGTGATCGTGGCCTCATAGAATGAGTTTGGGAGTGTTCTTTCCTCTGAAATGTTTTGGAACAGTTTGAGAAGGATGGGTGTTAGCTCTTCTCTAAATGTTTGATAGAATTCACCTGTGAAGCCATCTGGTCCTGGACTTTTGTTTGGTGGAAGATTTTTAATCACAGTTTCAATTTTGTTACTTGTGATTGGTCTGTTCATATTTTCTATTTCTTCCTGGTACAATCTTGGAAGGTTATACCTGTCTAAGAATTTGTCCATTTCTTCCAGGTTGTCCATTTTATTGGCATAGAGTTGCTTGTAGTAGTCTCTTATGATGCTTTGTATTTCTGTGGTGCCCGTTGTAACTTCTCCTTTTTCATTTCTAATTTTATTGATTTGAGTCCTCTCCCTCTTTTTCTTGATGAGTCTGGCTAAAGGTTTATCAATTTTGTTTATCTTCTCAAAGAACCAGCTTTTAGTTTTATTGATCTTTGCTATTGTTTTCTTTGTTTCTATTTCATTTATTTCTGCTCTGATCTTTATGATTTCTTTCCTTTTACTAACTTTGGGTTTTGTTTGTTCTTCTTTCTCTAGTTCCTTTAGGTGTAAAGTTAGATTGTTTATTTGAGATTTTCCTTGTTTCTTGAGGTAGGCTTGTATTACTATAAACTTCCCTCTTAGAACTGCTTTTCCTGCATCCCATAGGTTTTGGATCGTCGTGTTTTCATTGTAAGCTGTCTCTAGGTATTTTTTTATTTCCTCTTTGATTTTTTCAGTGATCTCTTGGTTATTCAGTAGTGTGTTGTTTAGCCTCCATGTGTTTGTGTTTTTTATGTTGTTTTCCCTGTAATTGATTTCTAATCTCATAGCGTTGTAGTCAGAAAAGATACTTGATATGATTTCAATTTTCTTAAATTTACTGACGCTTGATTTGTGACCCAAGATGTGCTCTATCCTGGAGAATGTTCCATGTGCACTTGAGAAGAAAGTGTAATCTGCTGTTTTTGGATGGAATGTCCTATAAATAAAATTAAATCTATCTGGTTTATTGTGTCATTTAAAGCTTGTGTTTCCTTACTAATTTTCTGTCTGGATGATCTGTCCATTGGTGTAAGTGAGGTGTAAAAGTCCCACACTATTATTGTGTTACTGTCGATTTCCTCTTTTATAGCTGTTAGCAGTTGCCTTATGTATTGAGGTGCTCCTATGTTGGGTGCATACATATTTATAATTGTTATATCTTCTTCTGGGATTGATGCCTTGATCTTTATGTAGTGTCCTTCCTTGTCTCTTGTAACATTCTTTATTTTAAAGTCTCTTTTATCTGATAGGAGTATTGCTACTCCAGCTTACTTTTGATTTTCATTTACATGGAATATCTTTTTCCATCCCCCACTTTCAGTCTGTATGTGTCCCTAGGTCTGAAGTGGGTCTCTTGTAGACAGCATATATATGGGTCTTGTTTTTGTATCCATTCAGTGAGCCTGTGTCTTTTGGTTGGAGCATTTAATCCATTTTCGTTTAAGGTAATTATCGATATGCGTATTCCTATTACCATTTTCTTAATTGTTATGGGTTTGTTTTTGTAGGTCTTTTTCTTCTCTTGTGTTTCCCACTTAGAGAAGTTCCTTTAGCATTTGTTGCAGAGCTGGTTTGGTGGTGCTGAATTCTCTTAGCTTTTGCTTGTCTGTAAAGCTTTTGATTTCTCTGTCGAATCTGAATGAGATCCTTGCTGGGTAGAGTAATCTTGGTTGTAGGTTCTTCCCTTTCATCACTTTAAATATATCATGCCACTCCCTTCTGACTTGTAGAGTTTTTGCTGAGAAATCAGCTATTAACCTTATGGGAGTTCCCTTGTATGTTATTCGTTGTTTTTCCCTTGTTGCTTTCAATAATTTTTCTTTGTCTTTAATTTTTGTCAATTTGATTACTATGTGTCTCAGCATGTTTCTCCTTGGGTTTATCCTGCCTGGGACTCTCTGTGCTTCCTGGACTTGGGTGGCTATTTCCTTTCCCATGTTATGGAAGTTTTTGACTATAATCTCTTCAAATATTTTCTCAGGTCCTTTCTCTCTCTCTTCTCCTTCTGGGACCCCTATAATGGGAATGTTGTTGCATTTATTGTTGTCCCAGAGGTCTGTTAGGCTGTCTTCATTTCTTTTCATTGTTTTTTTTCTTTACTCTGTTCTGCGGCAGTGAATTCCACCATCCTGTCTTCCAGGTCACTTATCCGTTCTTCTGCCTCAGTTATTCTGCTATTGATTCCTTCTAGTGTACTTTTCATTTCAGTTATTGTATTGTTCATCTCTGTTTGTTTGTTCTTTAATTCTTCTAGGTCTTTGTTAAACATTTCTTGCATCTTCTCAATCTTTGCCTCCATTCTTTTTCCAAGGTCCTGGATCATCTTCACTATCATTATTCTGAATTCCTTTTCTGGAAGGTTGCCTATCTCCACTTCATTTAGTTATTTTTCTGGGGTTTTATCTTGTTCCTTCATCTGGTACAAAGTCCTCTGCCTTTTCATCTTGTCTGTCTTTCTGTGAATGTGGTTTTCCTTCCACAGGCTGCAGAATTGTAGTTCTTCTTGCTTCTGCTGTCTGCCCTCTGGTGGTTGAGTCTATCTAAGAGGCTTGTGCAAGTTTCCTGATGGGAGGCACTGGTGGTGGGTAGAGCTGGGTGTTGCTCTGGTGGGCAGAGCTCAGTAAAACTTTAATCCACTTGTCTGCTGATGGGTGGGGCTGGGTTCCCTCCCTTTTGGTTGTTTGGCCTGAGGCGACCCAGCACTGGAGCCTGTAGGCTCTTTGGTGGGGCTAATGGTGGACTCTGGGAGGGCTCACGCCAAGGAGTACTTCCCAGAACTTCTGCTGCCAGTGTCCTTGTCTCCATGGTGAGCCATAGCCACCCCCGCCTCTGCAGGAGACCCTCCAACACTAGCAGGTCGGTCTGGTTCAGTCTTCCCTGTGGTCACTGCTCCTTCCTCCGGGTCCCGATGTGCACACTACTTTGTGTACGCCCTCCAAGAGTGGAGTCTCTGTTTCCCCCAGTCCTGTTGAAGTCCTGCAATCAAATCCTGCTAGGCTTAAAAGTCTCATTCTCTGGGAATTCCTCCTCCCGTTGCCGGACCCCCAGGTTGGGAAGCCTGACGTGGGGCTCAGAACCTTCACTCCAGTGGGTGGACTTCTGTGGTATAAGTGTTCTGTAGTTTGTGAGTCACCCACCCAGCAGTTATGGGATTTGATTTTATTGTGATTGCGCCCCTCCTACCATTTCACTGTGGCTTCTCCTTTGTCTTTGGATGTGGGGTATCTTTTTTGGTGAGCTCCAGTGTCTTCCTGTCGATGATTGTTCAGCAGTTAGCTGTGATTCCGGTGCTCTCGCAAGAGGGAGTGAGCGCACGTCCTTCTACTCTGCCATCTTGAACCAATCTCTAAACATTCTTTTTGATATTCTTTTCCATTATAGCTAATCACAGGATATTGAATATAGTTCCCTGTGCTATTCGGTAGGACCTTATTGTTTATCCATTCTATATATAATAGTTTCCATCTGCTAATCCCAACCTCCCACTCCATCCCTCCCCCACCCCTCCTCCTTCTTGGCAACCACAAGTCTGTTGTCTATGTCTGTGAGTCTGTTTCTGTTTTGTAAATAAGTTCATTTGTGTCATATTTTAGATTCCACATATAAGGGATATCGTATGGTATTTATCTTTCTCTTTCTGACTTACTTCACTTAGTATGATAATCTCTAGTTGTATCCATATTGCTGCAAATGGCGTTATTTCATTCTTTTTATGGTTGAGTAGTATTCCATTGTATATATGTACCACATCTTCTTTATCCATTCATCTGTCGATGGACATTTAGGTTTTTGCCATGTCTTAGCTATTGTGAATAGTGCTGCTGTGAACATTGGATCTGACCACCCTCTCCTTCATGGCTTTCCTAGCAGCCCCTAGAGCACTTACTGCACTGTGCGATCACATTTATCTGAGTGCTCATCTGTCCAGTTGCCTGCCTGCCCCTCTTGACTATAAAGTCCTCGAGGAGATCTGCACCCCTGGTGCCTGGTGTCCTCTCTCCTTCAATAAAAAATGAGGGAATGAATGAATGAAATGCATCCACTTCCTTCCAAATGCAGCTCCTCCTCACTTCTCTGTATTTTTTAAACTAATGATGCCAAAAGCTTTCCCCATCACTCTGGCTGGACGGCATCCCTTCACCAAACACCATCAAAGTCTTTCCTCTTACTGTGTTGTGTCTCTCTCGTGCGGGGCAGTTCGACACCACCGTTGAGGAATGAACTCTGACTGCTTTTCGCAGGGCAGGGGTCCTCCAGGAAAGAGGGAGCCTCCTTCAAATTCTCTCCTCCCGGGTACCTGGCCTCCTGGAGGTCTGGCTTGATTCAACTTTAGGAAAATAAAGAAATGTGACCCCGCATGTATGCTCCAGTATCCGAAAGCAATCATCGTTTACAATTTTCTTGTCCTTTCCTTCCACCAGGATCCTGGTTTAGACCCTGGCCTCACGTTCAGACTGTGTAAACAACCTCCTTACCATACATCAGAGGATCTCCCATGGAAAGGGAGTTGGAAATCAGATCGATACCACACGCCCTCTCCTGGCTGCATCTGAGCCCCAGAGCTGTAAAGTGACTTGGGCGATACCAGAGCCTCACGCAGACCCTGGGCTCCCGGGCTCTCAGAGCCCTTCAGGGGTCTTTTATTCTCAAACTCACCCTCTCATCTCTTAAGACCACTTTACAGCCTGTCTCTTTTCCATGTTAAGAAGCAGAACTAGGCTCGTTCAGGAACAGAGGAAATTGCACATTTTTAAAACATCAGATTGATTGTGAACTGTGCAAGAGCGAAATGCTTCCATTTCCTATAAATCTGTTTCCACTCAGTCAGCTGAACCTCCCGGGCGCAGTCGGCGGCCGCGCGTACCACCCAGTGGACACAGCCTGGTACTACACCCGTGGGGGAAAAAGACCCTGGCCGACATCTGACTGCAATTTCCTTAAGGCTATTTTCACCGATGAATTTCGACCCACGTTCTTCTCTGTGTCAGTGAGCTGAGCAGATCAGCTAGACTTGAGCGGTATTGCCACTGGGATATGATGGAATTTCAGGAGAAAACAGGGAAATCCTGCTAACACTCATGACTGTTCATTTCCCTTTAAAATGTGGAGCAGGGGAGGGTCTTTAGAAAAGGCAATTGAGAATTTGCTCATTATTAACTAATGGTACTTAGAACCTACTATGTAGTGACGATCTCCTTACACCTGCCTCTAAGTCCCAGACTCCAAGACCTTCATGCACGGTTCACCATTTCTCCTAGCCAGAATTTTGTAATACAACCAGCATTCCTGATTCTCAGTTGGATAAACAGAGAAAAAAGAGTTCAAGAAGCCCCTCAGTGACTCACAGAATCTCAGAGGTTCACAGTAATATACACAGGCCTACTTGATGGTCTACAGTGGCTGTAGCACCTTCTAGAAATTCAAGAAATTTAATTTGTAGATGTTATGAAAATACAGAAAATGAAAATACACTTTAAATGACCGTCCTCACCCTTCTCAAGTTGTGAGCTAATAATTATGAAAAAATGAACTGTAAGTCAGACACAGGACACCTATGAATAAATTTAAAAGTCTCCCCCAAATCGCACCAGTTAGCCTATATCTACCCATACTCTTCGTTGTGGGGATTATATCTACCCCACAACTACCGAATCTGAACTCTAGTGCCCACGAGCCACAACTACTGAAGCCCATGCGCCACAACTACTGAAGCCCACACACCTAGAGCCTGTGCTCCACAAAAAGAGAAGCCACTGCAATGAGAAGCCTGTGCACCGCAACAAAGAGTAGCCCCCGCTCGCCACAACCAGAGAAAGCCCGCGCGCAGCAACTAAGACCCAACGCAGCCAAAAATAAATAAATAAATAAAAATTATTCTTAAAAATCGATCATGGCAGAGCAAATTATCTTTAAAAAAAAAGTTTTTTGTGTTAGTCAGAAATGGCCATTTGCTCACATAAGTGCCTGTAATAATCCATCAGTGAGGACACTTTCTTCCGAAAGTATGAAAAATGGCTGAAAAAATAAGATCATTTGTTATTTCAAACAACAGGACTTGAAGGCAAGACTTGTTCAAAGTAGGTTCAACATTGTCCTCAGAGACCAGGTCTTGTTATTTTTCTACCCCAGCTAGACTCATGGTCACAAAAAAGCACAGGCATCGCTTGTAGACACAAAATCCTACAGAAAGGGCAGGGCCTTTGTGCCTGCGTCTCTTTTACTACAAGAGCCCCTCCCAGCAGGCTTCTCCCCGGGCCCCACCAGCCAGTCTTAGCTGCAAGGGAGGTGGGAAAAGACTCAGCAAGCTTCATGCTCAGCTCTATTCTGGGAGGGGGTCCTGCCAGGAGGAATAGGGGGATGGGCGGTTAAATGACCATTTGGTTCTAGTTCTAGTTTTTTCTCTTTTCTTCTTTTATCCCCAAGTGCTCGGCATGACACCATGAGCCCCTTCCCCATAGCATACAAGGAGCATCTCACTCTCTATCCCACCCTACCCCCTCCCTCTCTACACAAACACAGACACACACACACACACACACACACACATAAACACAGAGCTTCACTGCATTCATTCAGCCAACAAACATATGCTGTGTCTATGATGGGCCAGACACTTAGCTAGATGCTGCAGACACAGGTGAACAAGGTGGGCATGGTCTCTACCCTCTGGGAACATCTGCTCCGGGCAGGGAGCTCCCCAGGCCGTAAGGGAAGGGACCAGCAGGTACGATGGATGCCGAGGGGCCAGCGGGGTGGGAAGCAGAGGCTCAGGGCACCGAGAGGCTAGGTGGGCTGTGGGGCTCTCTGGGCCTCCCCCTCCGCCGACACTGGCCTGTGGCACCCCACCCTCACCCCAGGAGGCCGTGAGCTCTGTGGCTCTGAGCACCCGGGCAGTGCAGAAGAGGGCCAGGAACCTGTGGGTGACCTTCAGGGCAGCGGGAGGGATGGCAGATCAACAGATAAACTTGGAGGGTGGAAGAGATCAGCGGGAAATGAGGGGTGGGGAGGAGGGGAGGGAGTACAGAGGGGCGAGACTTTCTAAGCAGAACAGTGTTTCCCATCAGTGTTTCTATCAGGTTAACTTTAATTCTGCGTTGACACTGGGTTTTGGCCACAAGGAAGAGAGAAGAGCAGGAAGCAGCCCTGGGCTCTGATGGAGCGGCCTGTCCATCATCACCTGGACCCGAAGACAGAGGGCCTGGTCTTGGTCTCCGGTCCCTGCAGCCAGAGCTCTTTTCCCTCGGGATCTGCAGGGAAGAGGACCCACCTGTTGCCATGATGCCCCCTCAATCACAGACACCATACAAGGAGCACGTGAGGTGTTCCAAGGACACCTGTGGCCCGGAAGGATGACTTTAGGAGCAATAAACAAGGAGGCCCTTGGCCCTAAGCACATCCTACCTCAACTGGTAGATGCAGTCACAGCATTCATTACTGAACGAGAAGCAAGAACTAAGGATGCCCCAGTCTGAACAAGGTCCCATGGGAGAAGCTGGGGTGCTGGGCCTGGACACCTGGTCGGGGGAAAGGCCTAGGGCGGGGGATGGGTAGTCCCCAAGGGTGAGCTTTCGGGTACAGAAAAGTACAAACCTCAGCCATCAGTCAAAGCAATGCTGTCCTCAGCCAGTAAGGCTTTGCAGAGACAGAGGTTCAGGTCTGTTCCAGGACCATAGGGCTGGAACTGGGAACCAAGGGGAGGAAGGAGGGCTTGAGTCGTATTTAAATGGGATGCTTGCAAGGCAGTGGAAATAGCCTTTTCCTCTAGCCTTTTTGGGTCTCGGCTGGGTCTCTGTAACAACAGACAGATTGACAAGAGAAAAGCATCCATATGCATTTACTATGAGCTGTATGGGACACAAGAACTTTCAAAAGTGAAGACCCCAAGGGGCGGTACAGCCTGAGCGATTTCGTGCCAGTTCTGATGAAAAGTGGAGGGTCCTGGGAAGACGTGATGGGACCAAGGGTATGAGCTATGAGGGATGAACTGGGGTGGGGGGTGGTTAGCAAGGCTGTTCCTTCAGATTCCTCAGCTCCGTCCATCTTCCCAGACGAGGATCCTCCTCTCCTCCAGGTACCAGGAGGGCACCTCGCACATGCTTCAGGGGAAGGTCAGAAAGCCCTTCCTGTACCTGCCGTTTCTCAAATGCCTTTGGTCAAAAATACTCCATACGCCCAGGGGCCATGTTTTGGGGTCGCATGTCCTGAACCTCGTCATGTTTGTCCACTGCGAACTATGAGAAACAGGTGCCAGGAACAATTCAGCATCCATTGCCCGTCGTTGTCTTGGTTTCACTGAGGTTTTACCTTGGGTACATTATTTCACTTCTCTGCAGCTCAGTTTTCTCTTCTTTAAAATGGGACTACATAGATAATCTACAAGGACCTACTGTATAGCACAGGGAACTCTACTCAATATTCTGTAATAACCTATGTGGGAAAAGAACCTGAAAAAGAATGGATATATGTATATGTGTAACTGAATCACTTTGCTGTACACCCAACACTAACACAACGTTGTAAATCAACTGTACTCTAATATAAAATAAAAATTAAATTAAAAATAAATAAGTAAAATAAAATAAAATGGGGCTACAGATATTCACCTCGTGAGGTCATGTACGAGCCCTTGCCTGGGTTACACGTGGTGTGGGCTTTGAAGGAACCCTTGCAGGTGTCAACTTAAAAAAAAATGCACAACGTGAGAGTTTTGAGTTCAGTTTTATTTGGGGGCAAAACGAGGACGGCAGCCCGGGAGACAGCACTTCAGAGAGCTCTGAGAGACTGCTCCAGAGAGGCAGCGGGGAAGGTCAGGATAGATGTGATTTTGGTGAAGGGGGAGTACATGCAATCGAGCACATATTTTTTTGCAGCAAGTTTCTGCTAGTCACGAGGAGCAGTCGTCCCCATGAAGGATTTTAGTGCTTTTCTAGATAGGAGGAGATACAAGGACTGGGCTCATAAAATCGGCTCCTGAAAATATCTAACTACCTGAAGACCTGTTCCGCCAGTTTTCCCCAGAGCACAGAGGGCCTCATTTCTGCTCTCCACCCTGAACTCCTTTCGGGGGGGTGGTGAAAGTCAGCAGCTGCAGAGCCCATGATTTAATCCTCGTAGAGGTAGATGGCAAGTGCCAGTGGCAAGTGCCGATTTGTAGCTGACACAGGTATGGAGGTTGGGGGGCAGTGGAAATGTGGTCACCGCTGCTCTGAGAGATGTTGGACTTTCTAGCCCGAATACCTCCTTTTTTTGGCCTTTGTCTTCAGCTCTGGACCTTTCAGAGGTTTCTCCTGGGTTTGAAATCTCTCAGCTGGTTCTCTGCTAAGGATGACCCCAAGTGATTCTTTATGATTCCTTGTCATTACTGGTCTCACGCAGGTCAGCGTTCGCCACACCTTACTGAGCAGTTTCTCCTGTCTCTTCCTTAAGGAAGAAGTAAGGTTTTCAAATTCACCTGAACATGTAAAGGGACAGATCGAACCTCTAGGGGATCCCCTAATTGGCAGCTCAGCCCAGGTCCCTCCCCTGTCACTCCCAGGGGACTGCAGCCCATCTGCCCCTGCATCTTCCAGAAGCTGTTTCGGCGGCTGACTTGGCTTCCGCACGCCCTGTACTGCTCTGAACGTACCTGTAGACAGAATGTCTACCTCAGAACGGAGATCATCAATGTTCCCCTCTGTGAGAGGCCTCCCAAACTTTCCCGATGAATCAATTCCATTGTGCGTGCATCTATATACTATACGTGAACATAGAGGGCTGCCTAGTGTTTGACGAATGAATTATGTATTATATTATAGCTTTATAAAATTGCATAATACACAAGTATATAATAGAAATGGTTAACAATGACCTATAGGTCTCCCCATAAGTCTGAGAGTTCCTTCAGGATAAAGGGTGTCTTTTCCATGTCTCTGTGCCTTATAACTAAGACTAAATAAATGCTAATTACAGGAATGAATCTATTACAAACTTGCTGTGGAAATAGACACCTATTGTTACAAATTTTTTAAATTTAAAAACATTTTTATAAAGTAATAAAGCCATTTGTTGTCTATAATTAAGTCTTGGTTGGGTGACATGGGATTTAGCATAAGTGACTCCATTTTGGGCCTGTTGTCTTGTTTTTAACAGAATAGACAAAAATACAATCACTTATATAGGAAGAGGTGAAATATATAACTAATGTACAGTTAATATTTGCTTTGAAATTTAAAATTCATTGGTAGGGAGGATGTGTTTCACTATGCAAATGACTGATGTAACTTTGCACTTGGGGACCAAAACATTGAGGCACTGGATCAACTTGGCTCTCGAGAGAGAGTTTTCAGTGATTGTATATTTCGTACAGGTCCTCGGAGCTCCTTTCTATCTGCCAGGTTGGATGGTGCCTGATTCGTGAACTGTTGAATAAAGTCAACGAGATCTTCAAAACTAACCCAGTTGAATTTTGTTTTTTAACATTTCCCTCCTCCTGGGTTTGAGGTGGTTAAGAAGGAAGATGGGGAAAGGGGTGAAGGACCTGACAACCAGAGTGGGCTTTTAAAGTGATGCTTCCTTGGCGCCATTTTCTGGCTGAAGCTGAATTGTGTGTCTAACGTTAATAGAAGTGAAACAGGAAAGAAAATGCACTGGAACCATTATTATTATTAGTGTTGTTGTTGTTATTATTATTATCATTACAATCTGCTTTCTACTATCCTTCCAATAAGTAGATATTTGTAACCCCACTCGTGCTACCTACAATGGCCATCCTCTTACGGACGTTACTTGCTCACAAAATCTTCAGAGAGTGAAATAGCAGGATGCCCATCTCCTTCTGTGTGAGCATGATGAACAGAATCAATATTTGAATTTTAAAAGTTGGCCGTTTTCAGGGCTCCATGTTCAAGGCATCTGATGAGAATGACTGTAAAATACACAAAAAGTCTACGACAATTTCCACAAGTCTGATCTCGGCACCCAGACGAAATGCTCATGACAGATCCACATTATTTGGTAAAACGCTTGAAAACCAAGAGCTTATCGAGAACGATCCTTCAACCAGCAGTAGTTCTCTCGATTTGTGAGCGTATCCACATTTGGGTCTTTGAAGGAGAAAAGACAGTAAGAAATGAGGTCAAGCTGGGATTTTCAAGCTAAGTTAGCAGCTCAAAATGAAGGCGTATGAATCTCTGCCTTTCTGTTGTGTGGAAAATCTGCCAGGGGCTAAACTTTGTCGTTAGATGGGCCTCAATAAGCAAGCCAGGTTAGCTGGGGAGGGGAGGGAAGAAAAATGTGGCTTCCTGTGGTTTTCTGAGGGTCACATCAGTCTTAGGAATTAGGGATACTGGGGGCAGCTAAACATATGCAAATAAAATGCAACTTTTCGGAGGGAATTTATTGAGTTCCTTCATTAGCACTGAGGCCAAGGGCGGTCCAGAGCTAATGCAAAGTAGATCTGAGGGTTTCCTTTTGTTTGGTTCAAGGTCCTCCTGGCGGTGGAAGTAATGGGGTGAAAAGGCACACAGCGCTGTCCTTGAAAGGGAGCAGGACCTGTGAGCAATCTCAAGTCCTTTTGGCTTGAATACCAGCCTTTGTCTCCAAAGGACCATGGCTGGGCTCCCCGAGAGTCCCAGTAATGAAGCAGTTGATTAAGACCTCATTAAAAGTTCATTGACATTCATCACGCCCCGAGCCATCACTGCAGCCCAGTGAGACGGGGCAAGCGAGGGCTGGGACCAGCCAGAAGCTTAAACCCTAGGTCTGAATGCCCTCTCTGCCACCCCATGGCTCTGTGTTCTTGGGTAAACATTTTAATCTTCTGCGATGCCACTCTTCTCAGCTCTAAGTGACTCCAGTTCAACGCTGCCGTGAGCAAGTACTTTGAAAGCTTTAGTCATTTTGTACCTCTGCACTCTTACCATCACCCCTTTCCTGTCTTCATCTGGTCGTGGGAGCCCCTTTAGGAACAGCCAAGACATTTATTTCTTGCATCGCAGCACTGTGAAGCTTCCTGAGGCAGGAAGACCTCTGAGAAATACAGTCAGGTTATCAGAAAACAAGAGTCTCTGGTCTCTGGCAGGTGCTGACACAATCCACTCGGTCCCCAGGAAGGAGAAAGTGCAGGCAGCTTAAAGCTTCTCTGCCCAAAGGTGTCAGGTGTGCTCTTTTGCCCAAATTCAAGCTCCTGGCCTCAGATCCAGGAACTAAGCACAACGGCAAATCGCAAAGTGTGTTCTAGGGACCACTTGTTCTAACAGATGTCTGGCCTTCCACCAGGGGGCTGGGGCAGGGAATTCTGCCTCCTTTCCCCAAAGGAGCCCAGGAATCTGCAAGGCCACCTTCTTTTTTTTATTTTTAGTGAAATATAGTTGATTTACAATGTTGTGTTAGTTTCAGGTGAACAGCAAAGTGATCCACTTATACATATATATATGTAAATATATATATATTCTTTTTTCACATTCTCTTCCATTATAGATTTTTACAAGATTTTGGGTATAGTTCCCTGTTCTATACGGTATGTCCTTGTTGGTTGTCTATTTTATATATAGTAGTGTGTATCTGTTAATCCCAAACTTTTAATCTATCCCTCCCCCTACCCCAAGGCCACCTTCTAGACCGTATGGTTCCACGTCAACTTCAACCACTGGACTCAACACGGGCATGTTTTGTTGTGTTTTGTTTGGACATAGACCTGTTAAAAAATAAAATTTAACTGAGTAAATTTTAAAGATCTTATTGGCTTTACTCAATGATTCATAAATTGGTCATCATCCAATCTAGCAGAGAGAAAGGAGCTCCGAGGAACTGGACAAAGTCAAAGACTTTTACAGGCAGAAGGAGTGGGAACAGGAAGTTATACTCGGCAAAAAGCAGATTGGTTATTGCAAGGTCACTTCCCTTTAGGGGATGCAAGGGTCCACCAGGCAGATGACCTCACTGGTGCTGATCAGGGGATTCCTGATTCCCTGGTTTAAGATTCCATTTCTGGGAGAGGCTGAAACTGTAATTAAGTCTTGGTTTCGTGACATGGGGCTCAGCATCAGTGACTCCACTTTGGGCCGGAAATGGCCTCTTCTGCTCTGGGACCCTCCTTCAACTCCTCTGATGATACTGTAAAAATTTCCATCCCTGACCATCACCTCCAACCTCAAGTACCCTCTCGCTCTTCCTTTCTTACCGATGTTTGAGATCTCTCCTTGTCCCGGCAGGGGAGAGAGTCTTACTTCAGCTCCAATTCTTCTCGTGCTCCGAGAGATGATATATACTTCATGTCTGATTCCTCCGCTTAGAGCCAAGTTTCTGAAAAATCAAAGCTTTATTCTCTCTACTCACAGAAGAGCGGTGGCTTTTAATTCTGTATTTGGGCTACAGATTTCTAAAGGTCTGCTTCAGAGCTCAAAAGGCAATGAATTTTTTTTGTTACTCTCTCTGATTCTTCCCTGCCCAGAGGGCGATTTATAGAGTGTCCCACTGGCTATACGACTGCTTGGTGGTGACGACAGAGCAGTGTCTACAGAAAGAAGGATTAGAGGTAAATGGTGTTGGCATTTTTTTTTTTTACTTTTATTTTACTTTTTTAACTGAGATATAATCGACACATAGCATTGTGTAAGTTTGATGCATTTATATTTTGTAACATGAATACTACAGCAACATTAGCTAACACCCTTATCATGTCATATAACTACCATTTCTTTTTTGTGTTGAGAACAGTTAAGATCTAGTCTCTTAGCAACTTTGAAGTTTATAATGCAGTATCTTTGACTATCATTGCTATGTTGTGCATTAAATCTCCAAAACTTATTTATCTACCAGTTGCAATTTGTACCCTTAAATAACGTCTCCCCAAATCCTCCATCCCTAGCCCCTGGGGACCATCAATCCAGTCTCTTGTTACAAGTTCAGTTTTTTTTTTTTAAGTTTCCACATACAAGTGAGATCATATAGTATTTGTTTAAAGACTTATCTCACTGAGCATAATGCCTTCAAGGTCCATCCATGTTGTTGCAAATGGCAGGATTTCCTTCTTTCTCATGGCTGAATACTATTCCATTTCATATATACAGACCACATCTTATATATGCATTCATCAGTTGACAGACAGGTTGTTTCCATGTCTTCACTGTTTTGACTGATGCTGCAATGAACATGGGTCTGCAGATATCTCTTCAAGATAATGATTTCATTTCCTTCAGATATACACTCAGAAGTGGGAATGCTGGATCATATGGTAGTTCAATTTTTAATTTTTTAAGGAACCTCCATACTGTTTTCTATCATGGCTGCACGAACTTCCATTCCCATCAACAGTGTAGGAGGGTTCCCTTTTCTCCACACCCTTGATGTTAGCACTTTTTAAAGGCCACTAAATTAACACTATTCATTCTCCTCCAAAGTGCAGAATGAATAAAAAGATAGAGGAATCAGATGGAGATAAATATTAGCTTGATTACTGATAAAAACTGGATTGGATGACACGGTCTAGATGCACAGCTAAATGGTCTTGCTAATTTTTTGCCCTTGAATTCAGTAAATTTCCCCCCTGGTCACTGGCCCAGCTTAAAGCCCAGAGGTTTTTCCTGTAATGCTACTCCATGGAGAAGCAGAGGAGGCTTACATTCCATGGAGAAGCTCATTCCAAAAGAGACCCAGCAGGCCCAGTGTCCTCTTCAACACTCATCAATTAAGTAAGTCATTTCTCCTCCCTTGGGAAGGACAGAATAAGGAAGGAAAGAGTGGGGATTTTCCTTGAAACATGAAGAATCAAAAACAAAGCGTTCTAAAAATATACGTATATGAAATTAGAATAACAGCCAACCCAACTCTAAAGCATTATTTGCTAATAGTATCATTATAAAGTTCTGAATTCAATTTGCTCGTATTTCATCTCAATAGTTTTGCATCTCTATTTAGAGGCTAGGTTGTTCTCCACTTGTGTTCTTTGTGCAATGCTTCTCAGGTTGCCCTCAAGGTATTGCAGTACCATGGTGTGTGACAGGACTTCCGTTGGCCCCTCTAGGGCCACCTCTACCTTCCTCTACCTGCTCTCTGCCCTAGGAGGCTGACCCCCAGGGACCACATCAATGGACTCCATTGACCTATGGCTTCCAGTTGGGTTTGGCCAATGAGGAACCAGGACGGAAATTGGAGGGTGGGAGAAGAAGGGGGTGAGGGCATCTATTCTCCCAAGCCTTCCCTGCAAGTTCACGGGAAGCTGACTGGGTCCAAGGAGCAAATATCACAACTGCTGCCAGGCCCTCCTAGGAGGTTCTGATAAGACCCTCTCCCCGCCCCTTCAAGCCAAGGGTGGTGAACAGGACTGCACTACCATCTGGCACTTCTGCATCCTTCCCACACCTTAACTGAGCGCTCTTCAAATTAGTCAATGTGAGTGTGATATCTGTTTCCTGCTGGAAAGCTGATTGATACGTGTGGTTAGGCTAACTTAGTAAAACGCACTGGAAAGCCTTCTATTTTTATCTATGCTCTGGAACACATTAAATAGTGCAAGAATTTTCTAGTCTTTGAAGGTCAAAAAGCTGCTTTTTAGTGCCCTCTTGGCCTCGTATTTAGGGGATGGGATAGTCCTTTAACAAATGCTTAAAAATTTTCTCACGGTGATTGCTTTATTTAGGTCTCTTCCTTGTGTCAAGTTTTGAATTTCCTACAAAAGCATCCGTTTCTGTAACAATTTGAAATGTATTCACATGGAATTGTTTCCAGAATCATCTTTTTACTGTTTTAATCCACTTAGAATCTATGGTCACCTTCCCCGTCTCACTTCTACTGTTGTGTATTTGTTTTCCCTTATTTTGGTTAAGTTTATCTGGTTGTGTGTGTGTGTGTGTGTGTGTGTGATTTGCCCCAGGTCACACTGGGCATCAAAAGCAGAATCCATGTTTTCTGGTATCAAGCCAAAATATTTTGCCTGCAAATGACAGTTTTTCCTGAGCCTCTGCCTGTCAGTCCTTCTGGGCAAAGAATCAAAATGAGCCCCAGATCAACCAGGGTCAATCCCAAGGTGAAAATTTCAGGAATCAAATGGAGAAGCAAGTGAGTTCTTTCACCGCTCTGCGTCCTTAAAGCCAATTCATACCTTGATAGAGCCTGTGACGTAGGTGATGACTCTCAGCCAGATCACCAGGCAGATAAGAGAGAGGGCAGGAGGACTCTCCACTCTGATCTTCTGGGTGATAATACTTTTAATTTTCATCAGCACAAGACACTGTCCCAAACCAGAAGGGGTTTGCCTAATTCATCGTGGTCCCTGGCCACACGATGGGACCCCTGACAAGCTGAACATTGAGGAGTGAGAGAAATGGACATCATGAACGCTCATGAATTGCAAATGCTTCTTCATTAAAGGATGCTCTCCTACTTGGGACCATCTGCTTGATGTAACGGGGCCCAGGTCCTCAGGCTAGAAACATCTGCCACTTTAATCATTTTACCTCTTAATTAAAGCGCAACCAAAAGGAGGCCAAACATCGCTATGACCCTGAACATGTCAGACCTTAGCCATACAGAGTGGAGAACACATCTGACTGGATAAAGCATGAATGAGAGCATATAGGTGTGCGGTTCACCCAATGGATATGCTCCCCACGGAGATAAAACAAATTTGGGCAAATGAATCCCCTTTCCCCATTAACTTTGTGTATCATTTCAAAGACACTTTGTCTTCAAATTTAATTGATCTTCCACCGGTAGGGCCACCTGACCAGTTGTCTGTGAGCTGCTCTGCCCTGCGGCATCTCTGTCAAGTAGTTAATGATCTATAAATAAACACATTAATACACAGGGGAGATGCTATTTAAAGGAACCCCATGCTAATCCTTTTGCACCACAAAGAATTCTTTTATAATGCAGATAGTCACCCTTTAATTGATCTATCTTGTAAGTTCAGATTTTCGTATGCATTTTCCATGCGTCATCAAAGAAACAATGCGTGGAAACACTCCAGTCTGTGCCCAGTAAAGCACTTAATAAGTGGCAGGTGACACCATTATTTCTCACTTTGGGATGTACCCATATTGTTTTGAGCTTAGGTCAAATTGTACGCACGCCACCGAGATTCTGGGTATACATCTGTCTACCCCGCCTCATTAGTCTGTAGTCTCTCTAAGATCCTAGACGTTTATATTTCTTTTATTTTGTTTCTCATATAGCTGTCTTGTGCTGAGTTCTGTACCCCAAGTAGTGAAATGTTGATATCAGTTGATACCAGCAAAAAAGTCATATATGCATCTTTTAATACTAAAAATCCTTTTAAAATGCTAAAAAAAACTATATATATAGTTTTTGGATATATACTCAAAAACACTATAAAAGATACCTGAAAGAATTGAAAGCATAATCTCAAAAAGATATTTGTACACCATGTTCATAGCAGCATAATTCACAATAGCTAAAATGTGGAAGCAACACAAGTATCCATCAATGGATGAATGGATAAGCAACATATGGTCTACACATGCAACGGAATATTATTCAGCCTTCAAAAGGAAGGAAATTCGACACATGTGACAACATGGGTGAACCTTGAGGACATCATGCTGAGTGAAATAAGCCAGTCACAAAAGGACAAACACTGCAGGATTCCACTTGTCTGAAGTACCTATCATGATCAGATTCATAAAGACCGGAAGAACAGTGGTGTTAGGGGCTTGAGGGAGGAGGACTAGGGAGCTAGTGTTTACTAGATAGAAAGTTTCACTTTTCCAAGATGAAAAGAGCTGTGGGGATGGATGGTGGTGATGACTGCACAACCTTATAAGCATATTTAATACCACTGAACTGAATACTTAAAAATGATCAAGATGGCAAATTTTATGCATATTTTACCATAATAAAAAAATTGGAGAAAAAAAACATTCTAAAAGATCATTGTTTAGACAAATACAATAACAGTGTAATGTGAGGTTGATAATGTAATGTAAAATTAAAATATACAACAATAATAGCACAAAATGCAAAAGACATAGAAAAGCCACAGGAACTTGAAACAGAACAAACTAGGGTGGTAAAACTATCTGGTTTCAAGACTTATTACAAAGCCACAGGAATCAAGACAGTGTGTTTTAGCATCAAGATAGACACATAGATCATAGAAACAGAATCTAGAAATAGACCCAGACATGCTGAAAAACTGATTTTTGACACTAAGGAAATTTTGTGGAGAAAAGATTCTTTTCAACACATGGTGGCAGGACAACCAGATATCCACAAAAAAAAAAAAAAAAAGAAGAAGAAGAAGAAAAAAAGAATGAAAGATAGACAAAGGGAACTTTGATCCACACCTCACACTACACTCAAAAATTAACTCAAAACGGATTATAGACCTAGATGTAAAGCCCAAAACTATAAAACTCTAGAAGAAAATACAGGAGCAAATGATTTTGACTTTAGGTTTGGCAAAGGTTTCTCAGCTACAAACACCAAAAAACATAATCCATACAATTAAAAAATTTGTAAACTGGGCTTTGCCAAAATTAAAAACTTCTGCTCTTTGAAATACACTTTAGGAGAATGGAAAGATAAGTCACAAATATTTACAAATCCTGTATTCAACAAAGGGCTTGTATCCAGAATAAATAAAGATATATCAAAACCCAGTAATAAGAAAGCAAACAACCCCATTCAAAAATGAGAAAAACATGTGAACAGGGAGTTTAGCAAAAATATGCAGATTGAAAATAAGCACAACAAAAAATGTTCATAAGTCATTTGAGGGTGTGAGTTAAAACCACAATGAGATACTACTACACACTGATTAGCATGTGTAAAGGAAAAACTCAGTTCTCTACCCCCCATGTAGGGAAAAACCTAGTTCTTCCCTATTGTGTATTTCTTCCCTGGGCATCTCCTGTACAATGTACACAAACACTTCGCTTCTGACACTTCTGGTCACCAAATGAATGAAGGTTTCCCCACACACCAAGCAATTCTCTGTGACACCAGCTGGGTGTCCTATAATTTAACTCAATTCTGACATCACCTACCCAGAGATAGTGTCAGATCCCATGGGTTATGGGCTCAGGCCCACAAGACTCACACACACACGCACACACACACACACACACACACACCCTCTTAACCTGGACTTCTGACCAACCAGCTAGAGGTAGGAGTTGTCAACGACCCCCTCCTCGGGTTCAATTAATTTGCTAAAGTGGCTCACAGAACTCAGGAAAACAGTGTATTTATGTTCACTGGTTTATTATACAGGATATGATAAAGGATACAGATGAACATCCACGGGGAAGAGATGCATAGGGCAGGGTATGTAGGAAGCACTGCAGAGCTCACGTCCCACTCTGCCAGCATCTCCACGTGTTCATCAACCCGGAAGCTCCCCCGAACCCTGTAATTTCGGGATTTTATGGGGTCTTCCTCACGTAGGCATGAGCGATCATTAACTCCTTTTTCAGCCCCTCTTCCTTCTAAACAGAACCAGGAAGGTGGGGCTGAAAATTCCAAGCTTCTAATCATGGCTTGGTCTTTCTGGTGACCAGCCCTCATCCAGGAGTCACCCAGAGTCACCTCGTTAGAACAAAAGACACTTGTCACCCAGGAAATTCCAAGAGTTTCGGGAGCTCTGTGTCAGAAACAGAAGTCAAAGACCAGTATGGAATGGGAGATGCTCCCAGTGTTCTTAACACTTAGGAGGTTACAAGGGTTTTAGGAGCTCTGTGCCAGGAGCCAGGGGCAGAGACCAACATATATTTTCTATTATCTCCCGGAATTGCTAAAATTGGAGACTGACCTCCACCTGCCTTGCGGGTGGAGGTATAAAATGGCACAACCACTTTGCAAAACAGTATTGCCGTTTCTTACAAAGATAAACTTACCCTGGCCATAGAAGTCAGTCATTTTATTCCTAGGAATTTGCCCAAGAGCAAAGGAAATATGTATTCATTCAGACTAGCACACAAATGTTCATAGCAGCTTTATTTATAATGGTCTCCAAACAGAAACAACCTTAATATCCATTAACAAGTGAATGGATAAACAAAGTGTGGTAGCCAAACACTTGGAACACTTGTCCACAATTAAGAGGAATGAACTACGGATGCATTTTTAAAATATATTTTCAAATATGTTCAAAAATGTACAATGAAATGGATAAAATTAATTTCAAAAATATATTATATTTAACCCAGTATATCTAAAATATTATCATTTCAATGTATAATAAACATACAAAAACACTGTACATAAATTCAATGGAAATTTTTTCTTCTTTTTTTTTTTGGCTGCATTGGGTCTTCGTTGCTGGACGCAGTCTTTCTCTAGTTGCGGCGGACAGGGGCTAATCTTCCCAGACCAGGGATCGAACCCGTGTCCCCTGCATTGGCAGGCAGATTCTTAACCACTGCACCACCAGGGAAGCCCTCAATGTAAATTATTACTGAAGTTAAAAATTCAGTTCCTCATCACACTGGCCACATTTCAAGTGCTCAGTAGACACACGTGGCTGGTGGTTACTGGGCAGGGGAGTGCAGATCAAGACCACTTGAGAATACACTCACTTCCTCCGTGGTCAGTATTTATGCAAAAAACAAAGGTCAGTTTAATCCTTCAAACACTTGCAACCCACCTACAACAAGTGAAGGACACATTCATGTTTAGCAGCAAAAAGGGGAGGTAATCATCTCTTTTCTCCTCCCCGTGTCTTAACACTTCATTTTTAGAAAGTGATTGCCAGTGGCCTTTGGGAACAGCTGGATGTGTCCCAGGGGTCCCAGTCCTTTGGACCACTTGTCCCTCACCACTGGAAGCCACTAGAGCTCCTGGAAAACAGTCATTTACTTTTGCAAACTCAGGTCTCCCCGGCTCCATCAGTCCGAAGTAAGGAGCACCTTGCCGTGAGAGGGGCCTTCCCACCCCTCCTTCTGGGAGAGCTGTCTGCAAAAATAACCCCCAACTCAACAACCCTTCCTCTTGCAAACCCTGTTTTATTCTCTCCACGACAGACCTCTAAAACTTCCTTCCACCCAAAGGGCAGATTATGTAAGAGATTACAGGAGAAAAGAGCAAAATCAATGAAAAAAAAAAAAGGAGGTTTTACAACAGCAAATTTTTCTTTTGTCAAATCAGAAATGAGAGTGACTCTCAGAAAGAGTCCAATAAACAGAGACCTATTTATTCTATTCTTCAATTTCCTTTGATACCAGATAATAAAAATATGCACAGGATACAGAGTGGGGAAAAAATTATATAGTGTATTAAGCATAACAATTGCCTAATTATGAGTCCTGCAGTTGTCAGCAAGCTTCAAGGGTGAAGCAGAATTAGAGGATTTCAGTGCAAGAATTTAGGACACCAAAGGCAAACTGGGTCTAATAAAAACCACAAAAACGAGGGGACCTTCAAGATGGTGGAGCAGTTAAGATGTGGAGATCACCTTCCTCCCCACAAATACATCAAAATACATCTACATGTGGAACAGCTCCTACAGAACACCTACTGAACGCTGGCAGAAGACCTCAGATTTCCCTAAAGGCAAGAAACTCCCCATGTACCTGGGTAGGGGAAAAGAAAAAAGAAAAAACAGAGACAAAAGGATAGGGACAGGACCTGCACCTCTGGGAGGGAGCTGTGAAGGAGGAAAAGTTTCCACACACTAGGGAGCCCCTTCACTGGGAGTGGCAGGACATATTTAAAGTGATGAAAGGGAAAAACCTACCCAGCAAGGACCTCATTCAGATTCGATGGAGAAATTAAAACCTTTACAGACAAGCAAAAGTTAAGAGAATTCAGCACCACCAAACCAGCTTTACAACAAATGCTAAAGGAACTTCTCTAGGCAGGAAACACAAGAGAAGGAAAAGACCTACAAAAACAAACCCAAAACAATTAAGATAATGGTAATAAGAACATACATATCAATAATTACCTTAAATGTAAATGGATTAAATGCTCCAACCAAAAGACATAGACTGGCTGAATGGATACAAAAACAAGACCCGTACATATGCCGTCTACAAGAGACCCACTTCAGACCTAGGGACACATACAGACTGAAAGTGAAGGGATGGAAAAAGATATTCCATGTAAATGGAAATCAAAAGAAAGCTGGAGTAGCAATACTCATATCAGAAAAAATAGACCTTAAAATAAAGAATGTTACAAGAGACAAGGAAGGACACTACATAATGATCAAGGAATCAATCCCAGAAGAAGATATAACAATTGTAAATATTAATGCACCCAACATAGGAACACCTCAGTACATAAGGCAAATGCTAACAGCCATAAAAGGGGAAATCGACAGTAACACAATAATAGTAGGGGACTTTAACCACCCACTTTCACCAATGGACAGATCATCCAATATGAAAATAAATAAGGAAACACAAGCTTTAAATGACACATTAGATACGATGAACTTAATTGGTATTTATAGGACATTCCATCCAAAAACAACAGAATACACTTTCTTCTCAACCTAAGTGTCCATCGACAGATGAATGGATAAAGAAGATGTGGCACATATATACAATGGAATATTACTCAGCCATAATAGAAACAGTCCTTTGGTTCATTTCTGCCAAAAAAATTCTTGTGCTCAGTATACAAATAGAGCTGGAGTGGTGTGGAGGTATAGCTCAGTGGTAGAGCATTTGACTGCAAATAGAGCTGGAGGTGGAAAAATTATGCAAATGAATTCTATTCAAAATCTTTAGTTTGTTAGTTTTAATGGAGGTAAAAGGAACATTCTATCACCCAAGCAGGGGCTCTCTCTGTGGAAATCTACTTTGAAACCCATACATTGTAACTGACTCCTTGAATTACCTACTTGAGAGTGGCATGAGAAAAATACCCATAATTTATAAACTTTCAAGACTGACATCCCCTGTCCACGTGGGTAATGAAAGCCTTTCCAGTGCTTTTGAAGCTGAGTCACTGATTTAGTAAGGTAAAAGAATATTCATCTCCTTTAGGATGAATAGTGCGAATATAGGGAAGTGCTCTTAGAGAATAGTTCTCTTGTTGTTCTTCTTAATTTGGCAAAGCAATAAAATTATCCTGGGAAATACCTAATGGAAACCAAAGGGGCACAAAGAGTAAAGGGAATGCTTTTTCACTCAATTAGGAAATGTTTCTTGTCTGCAATCCTTCAGCGATGTGGACTCACCGTATATTTCTCAGAGATTCAGGTCCAGATAAACAGTGTAGGAGCCTCAAGGTGGTCCCATACCTCTCCAAATCTTAAACCTACATGCCTGCCCCATATGGATCAGCCCATTGAAGATTTTATATTCTAAATCCAAGTGCAGTAATAAAGCTTGGGCATTTAAAAATCTTATTTTTACCTTCTTCTTGGCTCCATCTGGAATTCCAAAAAGAAAAGGGTCACTATCAATCCCAGAGAAGATCCACTGGAAATTCTCAACGTGTAGAGTTAAGTTTTAGAGTCCACTGATTAGATTGTGAATGTTAGAGTCTAAACATCACAATCAATTATGTCAAATCAATAGGTAAATCGATTGTGAATTGTCTTACAATTCTCAGCAGTCATTGCACAGAAGTGCACAAATGTATTGAAAATGAGTGTCCCCATACAGTCCCCCAACATAAGAAGCTCATGTTTTCTCTGTACTAATACGGATGGAGTTCATGTTTTCTCTGTACTAATACGGATGGAGTTCATTCCACACTTCCATCCTCAACACACACACACATCCCTCAAAATCAATCTCATTTACAAATATAAACACCAAAAAAGCCTTAATAAAATACTAGCAAAAATAACCCAACAATATGTCAAAAGAATGCTGCTTTCCAAAAAGTGGACTTTATTCCATTAAAAAAATCAATGACTCAATATTAAGAAAACCATTGATAGGATTCACCTTTCTTTTTTAAAGGTATAAAAAAATAGTCTTCTTGATAAAGATTGAAAAAATTGGTAACATTTAATATAAATTCTTGGTTAAAATTCTTATTGAGAATCAGAAATATGTACTTACTGAAATAAATTATTGCTAAATAATTATAAGCACTAGCATTCCTATTAAATTCAGAAAAAAAATGGAATGATGTCTACTATCACAGCTATTATTTGGCATGTTCTAGAAGTTTTAGAAAATTAATAAAATTTTAAGAATTAAGAACTGTAAATACGGAAAAGGAAGAAAAGGCACATTGTCCCGCTTTTTTTTCTGTTTTTGCTATGCTGTGATTATCTATGTGAAAAGCCAAGATAATCAACTAGAGAAATATTGAAAATAATGAGGCAATTCAGTAAAAGAAACAAGTATAAAACTTGAGAAAAATCAATGTTTCCAACATGCCCACAATAACTAGCAATAAAACACCATAGAATAAAAGAAATTCACAAAAGCCATAAAGCATGTAAATGCCTAGAAACAGAGTTAATGTAAAAGAATAGGACCTATATAATGAAAACAAAAAATGTTACTAAAGTGTAAACAAAGAGTGGAATCATTAGAGTTTATCCAGACTATGTGCCTGCCTGGGAAGTTATCAACGTTTCCCCCAATTGACATTTATACATTTAAATGAACTCTTTCAAAATAAATACTGAATTTTTGTTTTCAAAATAAAAGGGTCTCCTTGTAGAACAGCTCATAGCAGCTTATAGAATAGATAACTTCTTCTGGCCAAGAACTACTAGAAAATCTGGATTCTATTTTTTTCATCTGTTTGACAGCATCAAGAGATACCAAGACCTACAGGACTCAGGCAGCAGATGTGAGAAGAAAACCCCAATGTCCTTTCCTAAATTTCTGCTTAAAAAATTTGCCAATTAATAAGCAACAGACCAAGAGATTGAAAAGCTGTCCTGAAAGCAGTTGCAAAGGGCAGGAAGGCTAACAGCGTTCTTAGCACCTCGAAAAGTTGGGGAGACAAAATCGAAGTTCAGAGTCGCTAAGACATAAAGGGTTCAAGGTCCTGGAGAGAAGATAATTGCAAAGAAGCCAGCCTGACACCTCCCTGCATTTGCCATTTCATAAACGGTAACCTCCTGAGTGCAAAGCACAAAGCAGCTGCTAGGAGGGCAGTTTCGAACCAAAACTCCATTGCTACAAATTCCTAAGATTGCAATATTTCTCAGAAGAGCTCAAGGACGGAAAATAAATGTCATCAAAACAATCCTCTGGGAAAACCCAAGATTCTGTGAGTGAAGAGCTATGTTAACTGTTCATCTCCAATATCCTGTTTTGCTTTATATCACTCAGAAGGAATAAGAATCTCATCCCTTTAAAATATACATCCGAGAGCACAAAAAATAAAAGGTGATGACTTTCCAAACAGAAAGAACAGACCTAATGAGAAAATTAGGAAGGGCTAGAGCAAACAGCTGTCCCTTTTCTTTTCTTTTTTAGGAGCTTTATTGAGATATAATTCTCCTACTATACAATTCACCCATTTAAAATATACAATTCATTCGTTTTTAGTATATTCACATCTGTGAAAAGAGGTGCAACCATCACCACAGTCAATATTAGAGCATTTCATCACTCAGAAGGAAACATACTTTTTAGCTATTACAGCCCTACATCCTTGTCCGCCCTTTCCCAGCTCTAAACAAATCTGTCTCTATCCATTTCCCAGTTCTGGATTTTCATAGAAATTCAATCGTGTAATATGCAGTCTTTTATGACTGGATTCTTTCACTTAGCATAAGATTTCCTAGGTTCATCCATGTTGTAGCATGTAGCAGTACCTCATTACTTTTTATGGAGAAAGCATGTGGATAGACTACATTTTGTGAATTCATTCATCAGCTGATGAACTTTGGGGTTGTTTCCATCTTTTGACTGTTATAAATAATGCTGCCATAAACATCCACATACAAGTTCTTGCTCAGACACATTTGTTCATGTCTCTTGCATAAATACCTAGAAGAGGAATTGCTGGGTCATAGGGTCATAGGGTTACTGTGCTTAACCCTTTGAGGAACTGACAATCTTCTCCAAAGCGGTTGCACCATTTCCATTCCCACCAGCAGTGTATCTGGGCTCCAATTTCTCCACCTCCTCATCAACATGTGTTATTATCAGACTTTTTGATTTGAGCTTACCTAGTGGGTATGAACTAGTATCTCACTGTGGTTTGTGTTTGCATTTCCCTGATGACCAAAGATGTTGAACATTTTTTCAGTTGCTTACTGGCCATGTGCATATATACCTTGGACAAAAATCTATTCACGTCCTTTGCCCACATCTTAATTGGATTATTTGTCTTTTTATTATTGAGTGTAAGAGTTCTTTATATATATTCTGAATACAAGTCCTTTTCCAGATATATGATCTGCAAGTATTTTCACACTTAGAATAAACTACGGCAGACGGGTTCCCAGATCAGAAAGACTGGCCCACGGATGGGAGATCCACCACAGCCACGTGCGAAGAAAGGAACTGGTAGCAGGTACCTGTTTCTACTCAAGATTTTTTAGTTTAACATGCCTCTGTTTTGGGCAGCCCCCATGAGTTATGTGTAGAAAAAGGGCACCCTGTCAGAGTTGGTCCAATTTTTCTGGAGACAAAGTTGGCCATACCTATTATACTTCTTAAAAATATGCATGCCCTTTGTCTTGGTAATATCCTTACCAGGAATTTAGCACTTGGATGTACTGTTAAAATGCATCAATATTCATGTGTAAGAATGTTCACTGGAACATTTTGGTAATAATAAAAACCAGGACACAATCAAAGTGCTTATCATTGAGGGATTGGTAAATAAATGTGCAGCTACACAGTGAATTACTATGCAGATTTTGAAAGACTGAAACAGAGCTCACTAAAAATAGAATAAGGTATATGTTCCTATAGAAAGATCTCCAATTTATATCCTTAAGTGAAAAGAACAGCATGGTGTAGAATAATGTGAGTACTTTTCTCCATTTTGTGTAAATTTTACAAACACTTGAATGGATGTATCTGTGTGGGCATTGCATTTTTTCCTGGCAGAAATCATGAACTATCTCTTCTGGTTACCTTTGGCGAGAGACTATGGAGAAGAGGGGGAAAAGAGGCTCTCGCATGTCATGATCCTGGATGTGCATTACTTTTTTAATGCCAAAAGTGTTACCTAAATGGTGAGATTTGGGCCATTTCTGTTCTTCTTTGTTCTTAATTATTAATTTTTAATTTTTAGTTAAATGTTATAAAAGAAACCTTATGAAATAAACATGTGTGTTTTCAAAGTTCAAGCACGTTAAGTTAAATTTCCAGTTTTTTCAATCACCTTGTGGCCATCTGTGCCACTTTACCCAATCTATCCGAGTCAAAACAGAGAAAGCGGGTCTCTGCTGGAAACCTTGGAAGGGAGAAGCCCTTCCATCACGGATGTCCAAAGACGCCAGAGCATGAGGTGCCTGAAGGTGGACTCATTCTATATCCTTCCACCTCAGAGTGTGATCGGGGCCGGCAGCACCGGCGTCGCTCAAGCTCTAAGTTGGAAATGCAGACCCTCAGCCCCTACCCAGACCTACTGCACCAGAATCTGCATTTCACAAGACTCCCAGTCAATTCATTAGCGAGTTAAACTCTGAGAAGCACTGGACAAGCTCAGAGGTTGTCACCCTCAGCTAAACGCTGTAATCACTGGCAGGGTTCTTGAAACCTATCAAGGCAGCATGGGTCCCACCATAGACACAAGGAATCTGTATCTCTGGGTGAGCCCTGCACGGGAGAGTCTAATGTACAGGTAGTGAGATTCCCCAGAACAGCCAATATCTCCTTGTAATACACCTCTATCATGACATTTGGGATAAACACTCATTTATAGAGTGCCTTCTACCTGCCCGTCCCTATGCTAAACATTTACACATATAGATCACCCTGAAGGTCTGGCCTCAGGTCACCATCATGCAGACGGTCCATCGCATCACATCTGTCCCCCAAAGGTTAGGGACCCGCGCTGCTCACGCCAACATCCCATATATTAAGTGAGTGTGTGCCATGCTCTGGACCCCATGCGGGTCACCAGAGACCAGAACACGAGAAAGAGGGTTCAGCTAAATAACACTCAGGCTCCTCCGGCCCACTTTCAGGGTCTGTTTCAGCTGCAACGCCCAGCCTCTCCAGTTAGCAGACGTTTGCACAGGCTTCTGGAAGGCATAAGATGCCCCCAGAGTCTGGACAAAGGTGATGATTTTGGTCCCTTAGCACCAAACTGCAACCCAGATCATCTGCCCAGCAGCGGCTCCGTGACCCTCTTGCCTCTGCTCCGACACGCACCTCGCACCCTCACCCACAAAAACCCACAAGAGCTCAGTGAGTTACTCTGATGTTTATTTTAATGCATCTTAGTCCACACAGTTGGTATAAAATCAGAAAAAGCTAAGCAAAAAATATAAAAAAAAAAAAAAGGTCTGGAGTCTTAGCATCAGAAGGGCCCCGTATATACATCTACAGTTGGTGGCCAGTACGAGTCATTGCCAGACAGTCCTTGGAGGCAGAGGACAGTCTAGACCCTGCTGCATCCCGGGAACCCACTGTCCCAGGGGGTCTAGAAGCTTGTCCTGATGCTCCGACCATAAGGAAAACGTGGGAGTGATAAAGGCGGTGGTTTATTATTTATTATAGTAATAATAGCAGCCTAGCTAGGTACAAACGTGGTTATAAACCATTTATCTTACACAGAATTATTCAGGTCTCCATTCGACTTCATGCTGTAAAATTGTTAATTGAATTTCCAGTGAGGCGTTTAGATGATTAGTGATCATAAGGAATGGTAAATACATAGCACCACTTTGTAGGTTTGTTGTCACCAATTTCTCACCTAGATGCGTGACTGGGACACCCCCCTTCAAGGGCAAGTATTCCAAAGCCACAAGCCGTGATTCTCCGAGGGCTCCAGTTTGGGGGTTCTGTCCGAGTGCAGGTAAGGCTGCACACAGAGGCGTGGGCAGTGCATGTCTGTGTGTCACGCACTGGGTCACCCACAGTAAAAGGGCTTTGGGCCATTTGGGGTTTCTATCCACACTTTGGTTTTCTAAATGAGGTGGAGTGGGAGGGAGGTATCTTCTTTCAGACGAAAGGGAAGGGGCAAGATGGACTTATTTTATTTCTGGGCAAAACAAACAAAAACAAACAAACAAAAAAACTGAGCTTGAGTATATGGTTAGGATGTCAAGTTCCTTAGCTACTTTAAGGTTCAACCCAAGGCTGATGGTCAACACATAAAGCAAACAATACTATGTACACATATGTAGAAAGTGTTATAAATAGGTTTTATAAACCGTCGATATTATATACATCTTCAATCAACACTAACCACCCCCCCGCACCTGCTTTCTGTTTGGTTTGGTTTGAGTTTGGGTTTTTTGGCTAGCTCCTTTTTTTTCCTGGCTTCTGGTTTACTTCCTCCCTCCCTGCGTGCGCTCAGACCCTCGGACGTCCTGTCCCGGTGCCTCATTCACGTTTCCGCAAGATCACATAGATGACGCCGCTGAGGAGGGCCAGTGGGAAGGCCACCCAAGCCAGGATGTAGGCAAAGCCGTAGGTGTTCTCCGAGTTGGGATGCCATTCCGGGTGCCTGACCGTGTAGATGGATGCCGCGCTCATCACACACAGACCTGGGAAGGAGAGGGACCAGCTGGGGGCAGGAGGGCTCATGGAGCGGGGACCCTGCACCACCCCCGTACCAGACTCCATGGGACCCGGAGCACCTGCCCCACCCACCCTGCTCTCCTCCCAGACTCGACCCCACCTCACACAAACACACACACACACACCAGTGCACCCTTCTCTCTTTCTTAGGGAGAAGGATATGGGCTGCAGGAAGAGAGGGCACATCCATCTCAGGCAGGAATCTGCCACCAGATCCAGAACTGACAGGAGGGGCTCAAAGGTACAGGAACCCAGGAAACGATCTGCTCTCTGTGTCCAATCTACGTGACCCAGACCATGGCTTTCAAGGTCTCCCCTCCTCTTTCCTCCTCATTTCCTTTAACCGTCACCCATTGCCAGTTGACACGAGGGGCCCAGCGAGAATTCGGGTGGCAAGAGAAGTCCACCTATATCTTTGCAAGGATGGCTGGGTGTGGGAGCCCCTGGAAGTCTGTAAACCACTCCACAGATGGGTGGTGGCATTCTCTGAAATCAGGGAGAGTGACACCTCACCGTTATCTGAGCGGCACTCATGCTGAGCACAGGGGCAGAACTCCATGCTGACCTCCTTAGCAGGATCGCTACATCAGAGACCAAGCAAGCAATGCCCATGGGCACCACTAGGCAGACAGAAGAACACATGGAGAGGAAAGGGGGGAGGACACAGGGAGGAAGGACACTGCAGAGAGAGGAGGTGGTCACGGGCAAGCTGCATGGTGCCTGGTCCCTTTCAACTATTCTTGGTCCCCCAAGGTTGGTCTAAAGCCCAAACAAAGGTGAAAGGGTATCAGATCCGCAGGCAGGTCAGGCAACCCCTTCCTTGTCTACCACACAGCCTTTGGTGGAGGGACAAGAAAATCCTCCACCTGAGGCCTCACAAAGCAGGCAAGTTCAAGCGTGACGGTCCATGCCCACGGTGACGGTCAGCATCCCTGCAGGGAGGAGTCCAGTGACATGAGCACCCCAGCCCAGAGCAGCACAAAGCCTGCTCTGTCCCCTCCTGAACACAGGGGCTTTGACAGGCTCTGACTGACTCTATTATAAGTCCAGCAAGCATGTGGGATGCCTGTGGGTCCAGAGTCCCCCAAGGCCCGGACCACCTACATCTAACCTCACTGCTATTTGGGTTATTTAACTGGACACTGCGACTCTGTTTGAACAAAGTGCATAAGTGGGACTGTGTAACATTCACTGCCCCGATAAGATTGTCCTTCTGCAAGTCAGAGAGAGAAAACGCCCACTCCATTGGCCCCCATTGAGAGAGTCACACAACAGTCTTGGGACCACAGGGGCATCAGCTCCAGGACCTGCCACCTACAGATAGCCCGGGAGATGGGAAGACATCTGTTTCCGCGGGGAAGTCATAGCTGGCCAATGGTCACAGGAGGGAAACTGCAGTTTCGATCTGCTGGACCTCAAGGTCTATAGCTCACCTCTCCAAAGTGCTAATTCTTGCCTGTCTCTTAGGCTATATCTGACCTACCTAATGAAGGCAGAGCCTCAAAGGTGAGGCAAGAGCAAGGGAGAGAGTGAGATGTAAACAGAGCAACTGAAGGGCAAGACGGTGCCCATCATCTTTCAAATGGGGCGTGTGTCTAGCCAGCATCGGCATGAGAAATGCAGTGATAGCTGTGTGGACCAGCTGTGTCCAGATTTCCCCAGCAAAGAGAAAACAACAAAGAAAAAACACTTTGTCTATGACCTGGAGGGAGCGAGAGAGACAGGACACACAAGTGCAGTGACTAACTCAATGGCTTAATTATATGACATTCACCCTGGGAGAATCTCAGAAGTAAAGGAATTTATGCTTCACTTCAAGAAGCCATACACTTATACACTTGCAAAGTCAACAAGAGGATACACACTTTATAATTATTGTTGTCGGGAGACTGATGTTTTAGGGAATATATCATTACAAGGCTGTCTGTATGCAAAGCAACAGACGTGCCCCAGAATACAGAGCAGGTAGTGCCATACAAGGGTCCCAAAAAGTCAAACATTTCTCCCAATAAAGGGATTGTGACGCGTGTTCTTGGCCACCAGTAGGTGGAGATGCGTTTTTGAAGGTCTCCATGGAGAAGGTAAGTGAGGCCACCAACTACACACAGGTGTGCTGCCCTCCCCAGAGATGAGCAGGGAGGGGCCTGCATCTGGGAGCGAAGGTCAGCTGTACGTGGAAAGGCACTGATCCTGTCCAGACAACACAGAAATGCTGGCCACTCAAGACTTCCCAAGAGTTCCCCCCTGCCTCAGCATGGCTGGGTCTGCATCACTAGAAATGCTCCCCGAAGACCAGGCCTCGAGCCCCCTTTAATGGTGACAGCAACCACAGGTGAACAATCAGAGCCCAGCATCTTTAGAAGGGAGCAACCAAGAGACATAAGGCAGAGGAAGGAAGGGAGGGGGCTCTCTAGGCTTCCTCATCTTCATTCTGTTCGGTTCAGTCAACATGGAATGAGCACCTGGCGTGTGCAGGTGCCATTCTGGATGCTGAGTGCACCGAGATCCACAAGACGTGGTCCCCACCTTCAAGGTGAGTGTCATCCAGAAACAGACACGTCAGTAGAGACTTCCAATAGAGTAGGATGTGATTCCAAGGAAAGCAGAGAGAAACACACCGGATGCCTTGAGAGCACGGATCGATCAGGGCCTGGGGAATCCTGAAAGGGGACACGGGGCTTGACCGGGGTCTAAAGGATATGGAAGAGGTGACCAGGTGCAGAAAGGTGTGAAGGAAATCCCAGATAGAAGGGAGACCATGAGCGCAGCAAGGAGGACGGAGGGCCCCGTGGACACCACCAGTGGGTCCCCCTCAGAGTCTCCTTGATGGAGGCTGGAAGAGAGGGCCATCAGGGCACTTGACGAGGTCATGGAGGGAAGCACAGCTTTTGTGGAGGAGAAACAGGATCAGAGGTATGTCCAGAAAGACCGCCCCAGATTTAGAGGTGGGGACAAGATGAGGGGCAGGAAGGTGCATGAGTTGGCTTTTGCCCAGCAATGGTGTTTGCAAGTAAAAGAAAAGAAATGAGCACAATATCTAGGTGTGATGCCACACAACGGAGGAGCCGGTGGTGGACTGGGGTGGGGGTGGGCGGCTCTGGCATGACTGCCTGGTGAGTTAACTTAGGGAACTGGGGGAAATGGTCTTGGAAGCTGAGGAAGTACAGTTTCAAGGAGAGAGATGGCAACAGTATCGAAAGCAGGGGAGGGAGTCAGCAAATGGACATCAGTGTACATCCGCGACCTCTGCTAAAGCAGCTCAGTTAGAGCCTGGAGCAAAGCCAGGAGCCTGGGTGGGGTTGGCTAGGAAGTGAGCATTGGGGGAGACCACCAAGATGGGCAGCGGAAGTGCCTCCCTGGAGCTGGTTTCATGAGCGAGGCCCCTGTCTCTCCCCAGCTCACCCTTCAGGCAACAAGGTGGGGCAGGAAGAGGCTGGAAGGTCCATTACCCGGAAAGCACTGGGCTCTCTGTCCCGCCCACACCGAGCCTCCTCTGTGCCGCCAGCCCCCTTTCCATTCTCAGCCTCTGCGTGATTCCTGCAGCCTTGCAAATCACCCACAGCATTACTAGATGCCCATCTGGGCCCAGCCAGGGCAACATCTGGGATGATTCGCCCAGAACTGGTGTTTCTTAACGTGGTCTCTGACTTAAACTGTCTTTGAACCACTCAGAACAGGCAGGGCACTGGGCTTTTATTCCTCCCCCAGATTTTCATTCTAAATGCTCTCTACCCATCTCAATGTGTATGAAAGAAAAGGAACAAAACAAACAGAAAAAGTAAAAGTCACTTTTAAAAGGAGTCTCCTCCTGCCATCCTTGCTGTTCCTCGTAATCACAATAAACACAGATCGCAAAAACTACACAGGTGGCCTGAGTTTAATTCTGCCAAGGGAACACATTACCCAGTCACCCAACAAGTGGGACATTCAGGGTGTTCTATGAGGTGTGCGTGGAGCTCGCCGCTGGGTGTGACTCGTGAAATAAATCAAAACATAGTCTGTATCTCCGTGAATTTCTTGATGCTTTCCCATCCAGTGTAACTCAACCCAACAGAGCCAGGGCCAGGGTAAGCACTGCCTGGGAACAGATGGCTGCAGGTCCTGAAAGTAAGAATGACTCCAAAATCCAGATATAGGATCAGGACGGCCCTTGTCTAAGAAGAGGGTTTAGAAGAATTGACGGCTCGTGGATAGGATGAGCTCTGTAAATCATCCTAGAAGAACTTACAGTGCGATTAGGGCAGGTTAACGGCTGCAATAGTGGTGCCCAACTCTGGATGGACGTCAGAGTCACCAGGGAGCAGCCCTGCCCAAGAACTCTTAAATGAGACTCTCTGGGGATGAAGCCTGAGCACTAGCCTTTTTTAAAAGCACCCCCTTTTTTAAAAAAGGTGATTCTGGTGTGCAGCTAAGATTGAGGAACACCCAGCTAGATGATGGAGCCTCTCAAAAGGTCTTCAAGAAGCAGCCAACCTAAGAAGTACGTAATCAAGGAAAGACAGTTCTTAAAGGTGAGACTCGCAGCTTATTATAAGTGGAGAAGAGATGATGCAGTGAGACAGGCAGCCCCACAAGCACACGCAAGGCAGAGATGGCTCCCAAGTCTGCAATCAGCCGAAGAGCCCCACACACCTTTCACCTGCTTTTCCTGCATGCTCACGCGTGTGTTTAAAAAGTCCACAGCTGGGCCCTCCAGAAGGAAGCTACGCAGAGACAATCCAGCCCTGACAGCCCCTGGGACACTCAGCATATTTTGGAGGCTTCCACACAACAGGCTTCAGTGTTTGAAGAAGCATCTGCCCTGCGTGGATCCCAGCTATGGTGGCCAACCCACTTGTAGACTGCACATCCCATGATGGTAGGGCTCCTTCCTTCCTTCCTTCCTTCCTTCCTTCCTTCCTTCTTTCCTCCCTCCCTCCCTCCCTCCCTCCTTTCTACTCTTCTTTTTGTTTTCTGATTGTTTTTGCTTTTCTGATTTGTTCCTTGACATTAAGGGGTAATTTCTCAGGCTATCACCAGTCCTCATCCCCAACAACCCTTCCCTAACTGTCTCTCTAGTTACTGAATCCTTCATAGGCCGTGAGATGGGAAACACACGAGCAGGGTTGTCAGACACTGAAGTCTGGGAATCTCTAAGGGGAGTCCCCACTCTCTTAAATCCCAAGTTTAGTGGGAAGACCCTACAGCAAGTTCAAACACAACATTCTAGAGAGCTGAGGTTTCTAGAAGACTAGCTCTCTCAGGTCCTTTTGACCGGAGGGAACAAGCACAGAACATTCTTAGGACGTACAAAGTACAACCGCTATTCTGGATCAACACTTCAACCTCCAGACAACTTCTTATTCACAGATGGACCGCTAAACTGACAAATCAATAACTGAAAACTAGGTCTCATGAGAGATAAGAAGCTAGATTTGAAGGGGATAACGCAAGAACAAACCATGTGCTTCTATATTTGGAGGTTTTCATGGCAGAGTTCTAGAAGGCTTGGACTGAGTTTGGAGAAGAATCCAAACAGTGAAACGAGGAGGAATGAGTAAACAAACTTTGGAAGATTAGCAAAATCTCAGTACCTAAGAGGGTTTGGGTTGAACGAGGTACTTATCTCTGGACTTTGGTTTTTGACCGAAAATGACCTTGCTAAAAAGACAATGTTAGAGAATTTTAAGCTAAAATATCTCAGTTGGAAAAATGAAGATGAGGCACTCCCTGCCCTGAGATGCCCCTTCAAAAGTAAGTTCGCTCTGTCCAATGTTTTTAGTCTCACTAGTTCTGATGGTGTAGACTCATTCATCACAGATGTTTGGGAACTTGGGGATCATAAATGGGGTCGATTTGAACTCATCTTCCACGGTCAATCAGGTTCAATGAAAGATCATACCAAAAGTAGAGTTCCTTAAAAACTCGGGTGGATTCTGAATCTCTAAATATATTCAGTCCACATGGGATGGGAAGAAATGGGGGCACCCAGTGTCCTTGCATGAGCTGCGTGTTCATTTAGCCTCTCCCAGTCTCAGTTTATTTATCAGTAAAATAACGAGTGCGTATAGATCAAATATAAGTATTTTACATCACTTTTTCTTGAGGATATAATCATTGATACCATGGAGAGGATCACCATTGATATCAAACTGCAAACAGGGAGCCTAAAAGGAAATCCCAGAATATATTCTAGTTTTCTGTGTTACTTCTGGAAATGGGGTGAATAATGATCACTGCTCCTAACGTACCCAGAAATGATATCTCACTGAAGAATTAGTAATTTAGCAAAGCTGGCAACACTCCCAGAAGCTTGGCTGATATAATAAAACCTTGATAAAATCAAGTGGCAAAGCACTATTTGGTTTTGAAATTCCAAACTGTGCACATTGACATGTTGTATTTAGGTATTTGATGAGAAATGGTTCTCTAGTTTACTTACTTTTTCCAGTAAAGCATAAGTCTCTGGCTTCTAGAAAAGGGTCATAGACATTCAACGTCAGGTTGTGTCTTGCCATACAAACCTATGTAAGCCATGAGCTCTGCCTGCCCATCCATCCACCCGTCTATCCATCCATCCATCCAGGACTTGTGTGCTGTTTTCAACCCTCCAATGACTGCTCATGAGTCATGGTGGTGATTCAGCAACTAAACAAGAGATGCTACACCCCTGCCCACTCAGGGGCCAGAATTGAGAACACTTCTCAGTCCCCAGACGTACTCTGGCACATACAGATTTTATGAGTTATTAGCCTGGACTGTAGAATCCACCACATCTGCTTCCTATGTCTCTCCAGTGCTCTGCTGACTCAGTCAACTGGCCATCAATGGACAGAAGGATAAAAGGAAACAAAGTGAGACAATGGCCAGAATCCAGAGACAAGAGCTAGAAGGCATCATCACGTCTAGGACCCTGCACATGGTGCGTGTGGATAACCTGGAACCGATGGCGTGTTACACATGCCGAAAGGAAGACACCAGTAAGTCAGAGCCTGGTGGACCCCAGGGGCCAGAGTAAAGGAGAATAAGAATTTGTCAGGTGGCTCCCTCACTGCTTAGAGGTAGGCGACAGGTACCTGAGAGCAACCTCGGCAGCAGATCGGGGCCATTTCCATGCTGAAGCAGGGATGGTCCCGGGGCATAAAGTGAGCTACAGAAATCCACCCTCAAGCCTGTCCTGTGCTCTACCGACATCTTCAGCATTTACCTCTGATGATATGTCCAAACTGTAGCTCCATCCCAGGTTACGGACCCTCCTTCCAGAACCCCTAGTCCCGTTTCCTATGCACCCCGTTCCATGGAGCAGTGGAGAGTTCCCAGATTCACACACACACACACACACACACACACACACACCCTGTGCTGTATGAAATCCATCCGCGGGGAGGACTCCTGCACGCCAGTCATTCTGGAGCCACGCCCTTCTGATTGATCATCCTGCAGTCTGGGGGTGCCCAGCCCCCTCATGGACTCGGTCATCTCCGACTTACCAGCGAGGATCTGGAAGACTCCGGTGATGTAAAACCGGCCCCCCTTGGTGAGGGTGAAGAGCTGGCAGAAGAACAGGAACAGGGACAGAACGCTGAAGATGATGGACAGGATCATGGTGGCCTGGACAGACTGCAGCCATTCTGAGGGAGGAGACACTGGGTTAGGAAAAGCCAGGGCTTGGGGCGCGGGGAGGCGGGGCTCTGCCGCGGGGGGCGGGGCCCGGGGCACCAGGACAGCTGAAAGCCACGCCCCCCGGCCCCGCCCCGGGCAGCAGCAGCATCCCTCCTGTGAACAGAACTATTCACTTTCCCGCTCTGAAAAGTCATTCTTTATTTCCTGCTTCCTTTTGGAGGGAAAAAAAAGGTATTAATACATGTTTAATCGTAGACGCTTTAAGCAAAGGCTCTAAGACACTACCTAGTCCCACCGCAGGCAGTTAAACTCCAGTTCAAATACATTGAATTCCCTTCCAGTCTTTTAGCCAAATGTGTTACTGACACAGATGTGCGTGTGTTCAAGGGGCTCTGAGCCCCGCCCTCTGCCTCTTCTCTCCCTGCCCTCGGGGGTTCGAAGGGCTTCTCGGAGCCCCTGGATTCTGAGAATAGTTCCAAACCACTGTTCAAAATATCAGCATCCCCCAAGGAGACAGAGAGACCGTGGGGATGGCTGGGAAGAAGAAAATGCTATTGGAGCCAAGACTAATTCTGTAGAAAGTCGTAAGAAAATGCTGATGGGAAGAGCATGCTTTATTTAGCTACGAACGCCTGCTCTCCCTCAGCCACGCTGTGTCTTTTCTTGGCTGATCTCAGAGCAGCTGGTGCTCAGTCCGACCATCAGATAGGACCACGGATGACACTTCCTCATCTTTGCTGAACCCCCAGCCTTAGATCAGATCTCCAGGCATCCAACTGAAATTCAGGCGAGGAAGGGAACTCTGTAGTTCACCGTCTACTGCAAATGAAGGTCATTTCAGGAAGGAACGGATAAGAGGCAACAACCTGGGTTTAACACCAGAGAGGGGAACTTGCAGTGTGCCCCCGGGAGACCTCCAGGGGCCTCGCCAACCTGTCGCCTGCATCCTTCCTTCCAAGCACCTGAGAATCTCTGGGGTGGGCGCTGCTCTAAACAAGAAAGATCAATTAGAGACGACCCAGGTTTGATCCTCTCCACTCAGTAATGGATTAATGTGCATTGGCTTAGAAAAACACACACCAGTGCTTAACACAGTAGAAAAAGCTGTGAAATCTGGATGGTTTATCATCAATAACTTGCGAAGATGTTCCCTTTTTTTGGTTTCTTTTTGGCCACACCATGCAGCATACGGGGTCTTAGTTCCCCGTTCAGGGATCGAACCCAGGCCCCTGCAGTGGAAGCACAGAGTCTTAACCACTGGGCTGCCAGGGAAGTCCAATAACTCACAAAGGTGAACCTGTTTTGAGCTGCGAGTAGCTCAAGGCAGAATTTTAAGGGTGCTGGTTAGGGTAACCGTGACTAGAGTTTCACAGACACAGACGTTTTTCCAGACTGAGCCTGGAAGCATTTTAGAGTTGGAAGAAGCCTGAGGGATCAACTAACCCACCCCTTTGTACTGACCGAGATTTCCGGAGATGTTTGGATGAGCCCCATTGGCACAGCCAAAGCTGGGAGGCCCTTGATTCTAGTCTAGTGTTCTTTCCACCGTGACGGACTATATGCTTCTTTTATCTTTGCAATTTCTTTGTCAATTAAGGTTAGAAAAGGATGTCTGATGGGCTGTGAGCCATCCCAACTTCATTTTTATATCTCTAATTGAACCACTATGCCCAGCGTAGCAGTTCTTCTGGAGGAGTGGTCTGCAGCAAAGCCAATGCTGCCATAATATCATTTTCTGTAATAAAGCAATTATCCAGCACTCTGGTAGGTGAAGCTGGAAACATAAAGAAATCTCATCCCCAAATCTAGAACTAAAACAGTGATTCTATTTTGCTGCGGAATAGCCTTCAAGGCACACCCTCAGAAGGGGCACAGCTGGTGCAGGTGACATCCTAGATTTCCTTCTCTGATTCTGAGATCTTTTCCTAAGTCTTTACCTATCATTAACAACAGGAACTTCTGCCAGACCTCATATTTAGAGAAAACTCAAAATCATACATGTTAAATCTACATCAATAGGAGAAGTCCCTTAGATTTAATAATGTAATGAAATTCTTCTCGAAACTCTTTCACCAGGAACTTGAATTTTAGTGCCAACCTCATTACAATTGAGTTAGCTTTCCGTAAGTTGCTCCTCAAATCAGATCACAATCAGGAAATCAAGGAAGTTTTTATTCAATGGGTCTTGGCTGAACGCCTACTGTTTTGAGCCAAGCTCTCCGGTTTGTTCTGGGGATACAAAGTTGAAGAAGAAAGTTTTCAACCTTAAGCACAATAAGTAATACACATACACGATGAGAGCAAGTCCAACTATATCAATTACAGCATGTGTGAATGGGCTCAGGTCACTCATTATAAGATGTGGAATTCCATCTTGAATTACGTAATTCGTCTCTATAGTCTGATACAAGAGATATACCTAAAACCAACAACTGTTGAAAATCAAAAGATTTTTAAAAGAGACACCAGGCAAATATTAACAAAAACATACAGTAATAATAGCATCAGGCGGACGGAATTCAAATCGAAAAAGATGAAAATGGCCAAAGAGGGATTATTTCACAGTGAGGAAAGATCCAGTTTACCATGAAGAAATAAAAGTCATAAATCTCTATGCATACAATAGCATGGCCTGGAAAAAATATAAAGCAAAAAATAACTGAAATATGAGAAGAAATTGATAAAGCTAACAATCATAGTGGAAGACTTAAGCATAGCTCTCTCAGAATAGGTAAATCAAGTAGATCAAAAATACGGTAAGATATAGATTATTTGTATTACAGCATTAACCAATTCAGTTTAATAGTTATGTAGAAAATTTATGTCCCTATAACAAAGACTACAAATTATTTTCAAACACACATGGGACAGTCTTACAAGCTATGCAGCAGGCAACAACCAAAAAATCTCCATAAATCTCAAAAAAAAGCAGACATGATGTAAACACAACTAAAGGCAAACAGAAAGTAGAAATTCAAAACAAACCAGCCAAAATAAATTTGGAAATTTTAAAATAGTATTCCAGATAATCCCTTGGATAAAGAAATCAAGATGAGAAGTAAAAACTTCTTCAGCAAGGAATGATATTGACAGTACGTGTGTTAAACCTACAGGCTGTGGTCCCAGCCGTGCTCAGGCCATGCACTCCATTAGAACAGGCGTGTGTACCCCCGGCTTAACTGGCTACTTGCATATTTTTGCCCCTGAATCCCTCTGCTGTAACAAGTGGGATTAACTATCTCAGAGGATTGTTGTAACGATCAAATAAAAGTGTTGATATAAAAGCTCTGTACAATACAAATAACCCCATTAAAAGGCTGAGCTGAGGGGCAGGGTAAATAAGCACCTACAGACTGTTCCAGGGGTGGTTCCTGGGGCATCTCCATCTGGGCCACACCAAGTGAATGTATAACGGGGACAACCGTGTCCACATAAGCCATATTATTATAAGGTGCCAACAGGAACACCAAAAAGTATTTTAATACAACTCTGCTATCAATTCATACGGAATCTTCAGCACAGAGGTTGGCAAATTATCTGTGACGAGTCAGATTGTAAATAGTTTAGGCTTCGCAGGCCATATGGTCTCCGTGGCAACTACTCAAGTTTGCCATCTTAGCAGAAAATCAGCCTTCGTCGATATGTAAATGAGTGGGTGTGGCCTGTTCACCTAATAAAATCTTATTTACAAAATCAGGCCGGGGACCCAACTGGACCTGCAGGCTATCGTTTGCCAACCTCTGCTACAGACAAGCACATCCGATGTACAGAAAACAATTGTTAGAGTGGAGAGACCTGGACGGCAGGGAAAGCCCTGTCGACTGCAGTCCTGTTTCCTACAGATCAACCTTAATGTGAGGCCACCGTGCCAAGCGGTGAGTCTGAACTTCTACCCAAGCCCCGAGGCAGTGATACTCTTTTCTCCCAAATCACAAGTTCAGGGTCATTAGCAGAGCCCATGATCAACACTCACTGTCATTCTCCAGGCCTTGTTCAGTGCCTGAGAACTATTCGTGGAATCCCCGGGGGCAGCGCTGTAACCTCCAACGTTGGTGCCAAGCACAGGAATTAAAAGCCTGTCGCAGACCTGCTGTTCGGATGCGCGTGTCAGGTAATAGGGCTGCTGACAGCTCTCTGACGTGGGCCAGGCCGTGGCTGTCAGCACACCCGCTCCCCCCGCAGAAGGGAAAGCTGGAGATGCCCAATGACCAAAGGTCAGATTCCTGCCCCAGCGGCAGCTAAGCAATGAAGGAAATACATCTGCCCCCTCAGCTGTATTCTTAGCCCAGGGCCAACGATCTGGTGAGTTAAGAGCTCAGAAGGGATGCAACCCTCTTCAGTGCACCAGCCCCTCTGTGTTCCTGTGCATCTTTCAGTCCCAGCCTGGAGCCACGCCCCTGGCAGCCCCTCCCCACCTTGCATTCCACTCAGGCAGTTCATAAGAGCTCTCTGACTCCATCGAGAGAACAGGTTTTCCGGAAAGTGAACAGAAGGACAGTGGCAGTTGAGTCAAAGCATAAACTGGGGGAAGCCAAGCCAGGAGGAAAGAGGCCATGGGGGTGAGTCACCACTGCAGGAGCAAGTGCCACCCATTTGCATAATGCTGTGCTGCTTTCCAAAGCACGTGACCCCCCAGGCCTCGATCCCCACCCTCAAACCTCGCTACCCACTGCCATCCCACAAACCGCCACTTTCCTTCCTCCTCGGGATGAATGTCATCCCAGAGATGGCTGACCTGCCGAGCGGCCTGCCTCCTATCCAGGTGGCCTTGGCTGTTAAGCTTCGCCCAGGTGGGAGCCTATACAGGGCCCCGCGTGGTCCTCGCCCAGGGCTCCAGCTTCTTCCCATTCAGTCCAGCTGGGAGCTTTGAAATCGGGCCCAGGGCTCGGGCTAACTCTGCCCGTGACCCACGCAGGATGCTTGCCAGAGGCGCAAGCTACACAGGGGCTTTCAGCTCCCTCTGGCCAGGAGGAGCTCACGCGGATGAGGAAGACCACGGGGGAGGCTCTTTCAACCCACAATCACGAGGGCATTTCAACTCCAGCAGAACCTCTGGCTGATGACTAGTGAATAGAAGTTCAAGGCGCTCTGGCTGCACCTGACACCATCACTCAATTAACTGCCCTCCTAACCAAGAGGCTTCCTGATGGGCACAGGAACTAGTTTTCCAGAGTCTAATTTATACGTGTGGTTTGATACCACAAGTCTTATTCTCACTAGTCTTTAGACTTGAACAGGGAATATAATACAGCCATTGAGGTTCTGAGGTTACTGAAAATATTCAGCTGTTTCAGGCTTCCTCTATTCCCTGGTTGGAAAACTCTAGTAACAGGAGGGTCAGGTTAGGCTGTGTTTCCCAAAGACTTGTTGCTAATTAAACAGAAAAACAGAGGGAGTGGTTCCATGGTCAAGTATATTAACCTCCCTCCTCGGACACTGCAATGTACAATGACGTACTCAAGGCTCTGAGAAGTCTTACCATTAAAAAAATAGCCTGGGTAACTTTTAAATGGTGTTTTCCAAATTGACTTATTGGAGAACCTTTTTTGTTGGTGTTGTTAAGAACAGGCCACCTGGACATGCGGGGTTTGGCCACACACAATGACAGTGGAAAGGAGAAAGGCATTTTAACTGCCCGATCACAAGCTGTGCTGATGGAAATGTACAGGGAAGGAGGGTATGCCTGGGGGGAGGGGGCTCAAGATCTTTGCTTTAAAAGGCATTCTCCATATAAAAATAATCAGAGGTCCCCTCTCCTTTTTAATCCTAAAATATAAAAAGAAAGCCAAGCATCATGGAAATTAAGAGCCCCCAGCCCACCAGTCATAGTGAAGCACCCACTCTTCTCTCCTCCCCATGCCTACTGAAGTTCTACCCAATTTCCAAGGCCCACCTCAAAGGTTCCCCTCTCCGCACCCGCTGTCACAATTATATCCTGAACAGCAAGAGGCTCCAGGACACATGGGATGCGATGGGTGCCTATTCAAGGTCCCACCTCCACGCTCACCCTATTAGGCCACCAGGGCACCTGCCCCAGGTAACCAGCTTGGAAGAGGCAGACCCAGTGCAGAAAAGCAGGGACTCCTGGTACCCGTCCACTGGGGTGCTGAGAAGTTGAAAAGCATGTTTGAAATCTAACAAATTAAATAATCCTGCTGCCCTCCTTTAGGTTTGGCATCCACAGAACATAGGGAGGAAGGAGGAAGAATGGGACAGCAAAGGGAGAGAGTTTCCCCTTCTCTGCTCACCCACCTGCCAAGCCAAACCACGAGCCACCTGCAGAGAAGCAGCAAGAGGCCGATGCTTGCCACCCAGAGGCAACACGTTAGCCAGCTGGGACAGCAGAGGACTGTCACCCGCACCAGAAAAGCCACTGCAAGAAGAAGGCATCACCCAGAGAAAGGAAGACCCCGGGGGGATAAAACCGCAGCCTCCAAATATTTGAAGAGTCAGTCTGGGGACACGACGGGGGTTTAAACTCCTTGAGGACAAGCCTGCAACCTGTAAAACCCAGGTCCAGCCCACCAGGCATGAATGAAGACAACCAGAAACGACTGGAAATTCAGGGGACAGCCGTGGCCTCAGCTATGTAATTTGTTAACGACAGCATCCCATGGCATTTCCCCCGCGTCACCGGCCCCTCCTCCCCAACCTCTCTGCCAACTCCTTCCTGTGCCCATCAGCTGCCGGAGTGTCACGAGACTCACTCTGGACCCCTTTGCTCCTTCGGCCTCTCCTCTCATCAACTCCCCAGCACCACGACATTAAATACCCTCCGTAGACACGGAGGACTCCAAATCTGAATTTCCAGCCCAGACCTCTGCCCTGAGCCACAGATTCCCAAATCCAAGTGCTTTGCTGACATTCTATATTCTCAGTGTAATGGCCAGAATGAGCTTTCAAAACACAAATCAAGTCACGCCACTCTTCTGCTCCAAACCCTTCAGTGTGGCCGGGCTGTCCTTCTCAGCATCATGGCCCGAGCCATCAGCCCGTCCTCTCCTGCCTGTAGCCAGCACACTCAGCCACGCCAGCCTGGCACTGGTGGACACGTCAAACTCTTCCCGCCTCAGGAACCTGGCCCTTTCCATCACCTCCTGGAATTCTCTTCCTGCTGTTCTTCATACAGCTGGTCTCTCCCATCTTTTAAGCCTCCGTCCACGTGACTCTGGCAGGAAGAGGCCTGCCGTGACCAGCTGCTTCCTCCCCAGTGGTGACTTTTATTCCATCGCTCTCTCTGTCTCCTGCAGAGCGCTGCCCACTGCCCACAATGACTCATTCATTGTCTATCCTCCGTCTCCCCTGCGTAACTGTGAGCTCCATCCATCAGGGCAGGGACTGGTCTTTCTTGTTGAGCTCTGTCTGCCCAGCACCTAGGATGTGCTCCATATATTTGAAGAATGGATGAATGGACCACGCTGGCAGCTCTTTGAAAATGAAAGAGGTTCTCTTGAAAGGTAGTGAGCTCCCCATCACTGGTAGCAATGTGCATGTGGTGGGCACATTGCAGAGAGTCTGAAGCTAGTGGGATGGGAAGGGGGATGAATCTGATGACCTCCCAGGTCCCCGCCAACGTCAGAGCCTACGTGTGTGCTGATGAGCACATACTCAGAAGGCTTCGTGCCAGACTTCCTCTCCTCAGGCACCAAAGACCGACATCCACACCCTCAGGCCACCCCACGGCCAATCCCTGCTCCTGAACTACAAGGGATGCTTTCTCTACTCTGGTAAAATCCTGGGAATGCAATTTAAATTTTTTAAAAAGCAAAGCCTGAGCTTCAAGGGCCATATGGTACAGACACAGGTCTGAGCAAGCCTTCTGAATTAACTCATGGATGCTGGCATCTGACGAGAGACTCCAAGGGTTGAAACAGCATCATTGTGACACCACGTCCCACTCCCTGCACCTCCCTCATCCTGCCAGGACCTCCTCATCCCACGAGGGCCTGTAAGATCAAGAGCCATTACTGGGTCAGAGCTTGCGGGTTGGCCCAGGGAGCCACAGAGATTTTAAATTGCAAAACATGAACCCATAAGTGCAGAGGGCCTCCTGTGTTTTCTAAATTCTGACCAAAAGCTGAGCCACAGATGAGGAAATGGTATGATGTCCTTGCAGAAATGACAATGCCACCAAGTGGATAAACGAGATAAATCTGGGATCACAGAAGACACAGACACAGGAGACCATCGAGGGCTCAAGTCAGGGGCTCCTGAGACTGGCAAGACTTATTTTTTTCTAATTTTCAATCCGAAGCATTGGTCTAACGCTGCCCACAACCTAACGGCCACGAGGTCGCTGCTGCTGCTGGAAATAGATAGGTGCATTTCTACTTTGGAAGATTTCTGATGTATTCTGCCTTATAAACGCACAAGACTGTTACTCCATCTTGGAATAAAACAGCCGAGAAACGCGTATAAGACAGAGCAGGTCTAAATGAAATCATAAAAATTAGAAACCCATCCATCTGCACCAAACTCCTTTCTGGGGTCTAGAAGGCCCTACAGGCTGGCCTGCTGCTTCATCTCCTGTGCTCTCTGTTCCTCAACTCTGCCAGGCTCCTTCCGGCCCCAGAGATCTTGTCCTCGGCAGGTCCCGCTGGCTAGAACCTGCCCCAGATGTCCCTGTGGCTGACTCCTTCCTGGTCATCCTCAAGCGGCCATTTCTCCAAGAGGACCTCCTTCCTCACCCCCGTCCCTCCTGACACATCACCCTGCTTTATTCTCTTTATCCTTCCTATCACTGCCCCTGATTATCCACGTTTATGGACTGTTCCGCCCAGTAAAACGGAAGCTCTTATCCACTCTTGCAGCCTTGGTGTCTGCGATGGAATCTTCTACGGGGCAGGTGTTCAGTGAATAGTCCTGCATGAAAGAACAGAGGGAGGGGGGAAAGGAGGGCAGGGGGAGTCCTGAGGTGGGAAGTTCAGGATCAAGGAAGTGAGAGAAGGCTGAAATTCCAAGATGAAGGGGAGGAGAGATGGGAGGTGAGGCTTAATGGGAAACAGGAGCAGGTCGTTCAGGTATGGACCTTAGCAAAGATGCTCATCTGAAGATGGAGAGCAGTAAAGGACCTCTGAGAGGTTTTAAATTGAGAGTAATATGATGAGGCTTGTATTTTTAAACTTCATCCTTGATTCAATATGCAAAACGAGTTACAAGGAAGGAAGAAAGGTCAGGAGTTAGGAGGCTGCAGCAATGGCCCTGACAGTAACTGCAGGCATGGTGACGGGCGTGGGGATGAAGAGTGACCAGGGGGACCTAGGATGATTCTGAGAAGGGAGAGAAGGAAACACATCCTGGCAGACTCTGAGCATGAAGCTCACTGGATGGTGAAGCGGCATCCACTAAAACACTAGAAACCATCAAAGAGGGAGATTGGGTGGAGGGGGGCAAAGGCTGGCTGGTTTGGAGATGCCTCTGGACATCCCAGCCAAACTGTCAGGTAGGTAGCTGTGTATGCTCGTCTGGAGGTCAGAAGAGAGGTCCGGACAGGATGGAAACAAGGATTCAAGAGACATCATGAAACAGTAAGACTTGTTAATGACTTGGGAGGTGGAAAGAAAGAGAGGGAAGTCGAAGGAATATCCAGTTTCCAATATGGGTCACTGTCTGGCTGATGGGGCCCAGGACACAGCAGAGATGGGCTATTTGGAGAATCCTAAAGTAATTGGGCTCTGCTCTGAAACTGCATAGGACACAGCAGAGCTCTTGTAAAAGAGTATGATTGGTATGGGGGGGTGGGGTAGTCAAAGCCCTGAAGAGAAGAGTTTCAAGCCAGGCTTACTGGGAGGTGCTTGCTATTAAATTTCTATGAATCGAGAAGCCATGCTTCCCATGCAGCCAAATGACTCCATTCTCAGCCTCCCTTGTCATTAGGTGTGGTTCTGTGATGAACTTCCAGGAAAAGATAAAAGCAGAAGTGTGTGGTCTATCTGGAGACATTTCATTAAAAGGGAGGGGGACACATTCTTCTCCTCCTCCTTTCTCTACCCTTGTTTGAAGGGTAGAGAAATGGCTGGTGCTCTAGCAGCCTTTTTGGTCCATGAGGATGAGGACCAAATCTGAGAGATGGCAAAGAAATAAGCTAGAAAGTGCCTGGGGCTCTGACAATTTCATGGAACAACCATGCCTATCTCAGGCTGCCTACTTCCACACTTCTTTTGAAAGAGAGAGAAATAAACTATCTTATTTAGGCCACTACCATTTAAAGATGTACTGTTTTATGCAGTCAGTCTTAATCCCAATCGGAACGCTAACCAACTGGTCTAATGTGTCCTTCCATTGCCTTCCCCTTGCTTTAGGTCATCATTGCCTCAATAGGGAATTGCCTCCTCCTTGCCTGTATTTATTTAAATCCTGCCCATCCTTTGGAGGATGGATCAAATCCCCCCTCCCACATGAGACCTGCCTTCCACTTCCTCCCCTGAACTCTGGCGCTGCCCGCCTGCCCCCACTCCTTGGGTGATTCATCCCCCTGCACAGAGCTCAGGACTGTCAAGGCCAACGTCCATATTCTCCAAGCCCTTATATTCCTCAGGCCGAAAGTCATTCAAAACAAGGTCATGATAGATGTTCCCCCACTAAGCCTCCTTCACCTCTACCTGCAGCCAGGATCAGGATGGGGCCAGAGGGTGTGTAAATACATTTAGAAAATGGAAAAGCAGACAGAGTTGAGGGCATTTAGTAAGGAATCTAAAACTACTCTAATATCAAGAAAGAGTTTGAGGGAAAAAATCTAATCTGTTTCCTTCCAACTGTATAACATAGACGTTTGACTGCCATGCAGTTAATGTGGCAACAAGCACCATCCATATAAGAAAAAAAAGTGAATGACGCCCTGCAGAGGTGCACTGCCCCAGCCCCGCACATGCAAAAACAAGCCCCTTCAGCAAAAATAGCAAGTCATGTAAACCAACGCGTTTTCACATAACATGCTTGCAACGTATTCTTCACAAATTGGTATCAGTAACGAATTACTTTCAATTACTAAAATAAAAAGTATGTTTGAAACATTCTAAGAGCAAATACGGACCAAGGTGACTGGTTTACACCTGTAAAGGCAGTCTAATTTTTTTAATTCTGTATTTTTTTCACCTCTTGTTTGGCACAGAAATGGTTAAACCCAATCGAAAAGGCAAAGGAGTCCCAGAGGCTTCACCCCCATCAGAGCTGAGGTTGTAACACAAGCTGACCCATCAGAAGATGAGAACAGAGATACCGACCACTGGGGAAGCTTAAATGGAAAGTTCTGACTTAGAATCAGCCCAAGTGCAAACAAACCCAGCTTGTCCAGAGTTCCTCAGAACGCCCTTCCTGGGAGAGACGAGAAGGCAGATGTGGAGGGGAAGCACGATCTGGGACCCCCCCCCCAGGGAAGCAACCACGCGGATTTGGATAAAGACCCTGGATGCACACCCCAAAGCCACTGTCAACGAACCCGGGAAGATGAGTTTGGACACAGAGAGCCAGCTGAGCGATAAGAATAACGCCGGTGCCTCTTTGAGAGCTGCCGCGAGGGCGGAGCAGCCACTCCTGACCGCAGAAGATGCAGAAGGCAGGTCAGCAGCAGGCAAACATCACTGTTCTGCAGGGAGGACCATTTAGATCACTGCGCCTCTGCCGACTCATCCCTCTTGAAACCCAGCCGGGTTGGAGTATGCCTGCCAAAACTGCCCCTTCCGGGACTAAGAGTTGCGAATCCCCTGCCAACCCCACGTGGCCAAATGCCAGTTGGGCAATGTCCAGGTGGACACCTCGGGGTGGGGGGGGGGGAGTGTCTCAGGGAAAGCCGGCCCTTGTGGGCGGAGTCACAACTCGTGGCCACCAGGTGTCAGTAGCGAGCAGGGAGCCTCCCGTCCTGAGCTTCAGGGAACTTCAGCCAAACCCTGCCCCGGAGACCGGATGCTGTGGCTTTGGGGCCAAGCAGTGCTGTGGCCACATGCGCAGACACTCCTGAGTGTTTGTTATTTGATTGCCAACTCACAACGCAACCTCTAGGGTGGTTTGAATTCAATATCCTTCACAGACTCAGAGAAACGTTTAAGGACTGCTCCCTTCAACAAAGACTGGGGTCTTTCTTTTCTTCCCCCCAGGAAAGTGGAAACATAAAGCAGGGTCTTCTAGACCTTGCCTATCCTCCCCATATAAACTACAGTAGTTCGAGCGGTCTCTCTTTATACTGAGGTTGGAGATATTTCGTTGGTGATGCTTCAGGGACAGCTTGAGTACTGCTGGGTGCAGAGCCCCAAGGAGAAAAGTCCAGCAAAGAAACTGGACTGTGCAAATCCAGAACGAAGGGCCACTGCCCTCCCTGCTTTGTTGAGCTGCATCTGAACTGGTTTCTCTCACTGAGCGTAACATCTTCAACAGAAATACTTGATCTAGGGGCTGCTGCAGCCTCATCAAAACGTGTACTTTGCTGGTCTTTAAACCCAAGATGTCAGGAAAGCTCTGTCACATCTATAGGTACTTCCCTCTCCAGGCTAAGGACACGTCCTTTGGAACATGAGACCGTGCAGAGCCTGGCCCACTGTGTTCTCAACACCAGGCACTGTGGCCCCTGCCAGGGTCCACGCTGCCACCAGACACCTCCCAGTCACCAACAAGAATGCATCCTATTTATCTCTGCCTCTCCACATCCAAAGACACCAGGTCCCCGCTGAGCCCTCCTTCCCTCCGGGTGCTGGAAGTATCTGGTGTGTGCTTCCATGGCCAATTAACCCCTTAACCTGAACCCAAGAAAGCCTGGTTTCCACTATCTCACAGAAAAGATGCTAAGGACAGAGCAGAAATACTCCCGGGCTCAGCCTGAGGTTGTGCAAATAGCGTCAATGCCCCATCTTGCAAGGAGGAATCACTCAACAGCTGTGATGCTAAATGGCACCCCTGAGGCCCAAGATGCAGAGAGGAAATCCTATAACTGGAGACCAAAAGCTGGCCCATCTATCCTTAGGACAGCGCCTCCATCACTGCTCCAGGAAGACACAGGACATTCCTGGATATTCTACCACCAAACCAAAGACGCTAATTGGATTGAAACTCCCAGTGGGGTCTGCCTACGGTTTTGCATCATCACTGCTTATGTGTGTCCGCATTTCTTGGCTCACAAGAAGCCTTACACAAGTGATGGGAAGCAGGGGGTGTGGTGCTCCAGGGTTTCACTGTAGGTAGAGAGAATGCACAAAGACTCCCCAGGATCTCAGTGTAGCCAGTGAAGCGACTGCCCCTCCCCTTTTGCCTTGGGACGTCTTGGCCACGTCCCACCCCACCCTGGCAACAACTCTCTAGCTTGTGTCTTCCAAGAACAAGTGCTTCCAGGTCTGGACAGAGAAACATGCCGCGGACAGATCAGGACGAACTTGTGGAATAAAAAACCATTCTCACCGTTTGCTGAGGATGTGAAACAGTGTTGGACGTTGCTCGACGAAGAGGTGCTACAGTTTTGCCAGAGGTCGGTCGCGTGTCCATTGCCCACCATCCATTGCTGGAAAGAACCAGACGTGGTGAATCAGGGGAGTCCGTGAGGAGGGACGGAAAGGGGGAGGGAGAAGGCCAAGGGCAGGCAAAGAGCAACCTCATCAAGCCGTCTACGGGGCCTGCCCCTGCCCTGCCCCGGGGCTGCCTAGCCGGAGCCCAGGGTCGTGCTTGAGAAAGGGGAGAGGTGGTGGTCTGGCCCAGACATCCAGAGGGGAGGGCCGGGGCTTTGCTAGTGAAAAGCACTCTGTAAGTGGAAAAGTACCACACACACATAAGTTGCTCTGTGCCGAGGTGTGTGCTGTAGTAGAAGAAGCCATGAAGTCAACCCAGGACACCTGCATCCAAGCCGTCTCCCCCCACCCCCAATCTCCCGGGTATCATTCCCGAAGCTGCAGCCACTCTGAGCCCATTTCCTTACTTACAATTCCTATCAACCGGACAAGATCGCCATAAGGCACACTTAAGATGTTGGGAGGATGCTGGTAAATGATGAACCAACTCACCAATCCCCAACATAATTATTTCTCAACCTTTGAACCAGGCCAGAACATCACGCCTGGGACTTGCTATATATACAGAAGTTAAGGCCACGGTCGCATAACTGCCCGAGTCTGGGCTCAGCTTCAAGAAAATAAGTTTAAAAGCTAATGAGCTTGATGTCTGATGGTTTTGCAACACAAGTTATCCCAGTGACCTGTTTGTACTGGAGGAGGCTTTCCTGAGAAGGTGCCATGTCCACAGCGCAAAGCAGACCTGGGGCTGTGAACTCTCAGGGAAAAGCCAATTTGAACTTTCCAATTTCAAGTCCTAAAGGCTGTTTTATGAACTAAACCGCCCATCTGATGGATGCCATTTGGAGAAAAAACAAATCTCCCTAAATACTCCACTTCCTTCCTCAACGACCCTGCATTAAGGAAAATGCTACACAAGCTTATCAAATGAAAGGCGGGGTGGGGGAACCCCTAGATCTGTACCTAAATTCTTTGGCTTAAAGAGAGACCTGCGCGGCTTAACCTAGCCCCGCGCTCGCTTCCTTCCTCCCCCTGAATCTGCTCTGGTTTTCGCAAAACTACTTTTGGAAAGGCGCGGATTGCCAGAAACTGCAAAAGGCCCTGGGATGTCTGAGACGCTTTGTCTGCAAACTGGAGGGGGCACGGTCGGAACGGCCATCCGGAGGCCGAGCTCGGGGTGAGCCCCGGCGCCCCTCCCGCCCGCTGCCCGCCGGAGACTCACGCTGACGATCGTGGAGACGAACAGCAGCACGAGCACCGCGACGTGGAGAACGATGATACCCAGCAGCAGAAGCAGCATTCTGGCGGCGAGTTCTGCTCAGCGGAGTCTCTGCCTGGCCGGAGAGAGAGCCGGACTGGACGTGAGGCCGAGCGAACTGGCCTGAGCGAGCGAGCGAGCGAGGCAGGAAAGGAAGGAGGCAGGAAAGAAGGGAGGGAGGGAGGGAGGGACGCGGAGGGAGGGTCCTGCGCTCGGAAGGCCCGGGCCTGGCGCCGCGCCCGGCCGCCCACCCCGCCCGGCGACCGCCGAGAGAGGGCAGCAGCCGACCGCGGCATCCCCGCCCCGCAGTCCGTCGAGCCCGCCTGCGACCGAACATCTTTTGCTTTTGGAACAAAACAAGTGGTACGCACGACGCACGTCGAAGTCACCCCGGGAGGCGAGGTTTTTCCAGAGCGCCAAGCAGGGGCCGCAGCGCGCCTCCACCCACCTGGGGGCTCCGGGGGCAGCCCAACAAGGAGAAGGGGGGCGGAGGGCGAGAGCTCGCGTTCCGCCGTGGGGTGGAGCCGGGGGTGAGCGGATGGGGCCCAGATTTCTGCGAGAGGCCCGGGGACACCAGCGGCGAGCTGGGAGGGAGAGCGCGCGGCGGGAAGCCGAGTTCCCAGACCCCAGGGCGCTCCGCATTCCGTTAGACTCCCAAGTTTCCACCCAGTTCCTCCCGCGCAGGGGAGCCGGCCCGGCCCCAGCACAGCTTGGCATCGACACCAGCGGCCCCGGAGAGAAGGCGCAGAGCGGGGTAGAGCGGAGAGGAAAGGACGGCCGGAGAGAACTGCTGGGGCCGGCGCCTCCTGCCCACCGCGCGCGCTTCCCCAGGCAGCCCTGCGGGTCGGGCCGTTGCGCTCCCGGGACCGGGGCCCAGGAGCCTGGATGGAGGGGAGCCAGTGTCCGGTGGGAAGGAGAGACGGAGGGAATGGGTTGGGTCCCAGGAGAAGCGCAGCCGGACGGAGCCGGCAGGACATCTTCTCTCCGCCACGGTGTGGTCCTAGCCCCACATTTTGCAGACCTTAGGGACTGAGACCCGCCGACCTGTGGGAGGATTTGCACGTCTGCGAAGATGAGCTGCGTTTGGGGGGCTACTTCAGGACAGAATCTTGGGCCAGAGACATCGTTTCAATAACTCGGTTTTTAAAATACCCAATCGCAAACCTCTCCGTTCCTCCCCTTAAGCAACACGTTCAGTGAAACTCTGGAATGTGCAGGAGGAAATAAGCACGATTTTCTGATGTCTCCCAGAAGGTTTAAATTAAATCCAGTGACTCCTAATGCCGAGGGCGGGGGCTGGGGGGGGGGGGCACGGGGGTCCTGTACCCCGGGGATGTCCACCGCAGGGACCGCTTTGCCAATGAGTCCAGCGAGGCGAAAAGTGCTCCGCCTCTGCCCCATACCCGGACACCAGCACCCACGTCCCCGGCGGCTTATAGACCACCAGGCACCCCGCAATGGATCCCTACAAGCCCCGTAGGAAGGACGCGAGACAGGCGGTGGTCTACCCGCGATCGGGGACCGCGCCAGCCCGGGGCCCCCTGCTCCGCGCGTTCTGTCACCGTCTACGGAAGATGCCCACGTTCCTCCTCCATCTCCTCCACTTTCCCTGCCAAAAGCACTTACAGCCCAAAGGGATAGCTGTCCCCGATCCTCGGAGATCCTCAGAGTGGCCTCGGGCACAAACTGCGTGCGTCCGCTCGGCGGCTGGCGTCCGGAAAGACAGCTGCTCTGCGGGGCTGCGTGCGCCGAGCGAGGGGCCGGAGGGAGGCTCCCGGCGTTCCCCTTTAACGGGAACAACGCCCTGTCTGCGTCGCTGCAGTAGGGTGTGTCCCTGGGTCAGCGTGTGCAGGGGGGCGGGACTCGGGGAGGGGAGAGGGCAGTGAGGAGGGAGGCAGGGCAGGAGCCAGTTCCTCGGCCTTCACTGCGCCCCAGGAGAAAGTCGATGACTGCAAAACAGCGGTGACTTGTCCTCGAAACTAGGAGGCAGCGAGCTTTCTCACCTCCGCTTCCCTGGCTCCGCGGAGTTCACGGAGACCAAGAGTTGACCGATATACTGGCCCCTTTGCCCACGTGGGAAAGCCCGCCAGAGGTCGCCTCCGTGGGTGACCAGCGCGGGGCTCTGGGGCGCACGCAGTCGGACCGCGCCCGCGCGGAGAGCCAGCCTGGATGCCCCTCCCACGGGTAGGGGGACAGACCTAAGCGCTGGCAGACCTCCCTCCCCTCGGGTCCTGGCGTCCCTGGCCTGCCCTGCAGTCCTAGCGGGGCGCACCCGCGCCAAGCCCGCCCGCGCAATCAGGTCTGCGCCCAGGCCGTGCGCCGGTTGCCTCGGATTCCCAGGACCGATCTAGCGGGCCTGCTTGGGTGAGGTTTGGGGGAGGAGGAAGAGGCTTGCCCACTGCAGGACAGCGCGCCCTGGGGTCGCTGGGGAAATCCAGACCACAACCCGGAACGCTCCAGGCGAGTTTGCCTGGCTTGGCGCCCGGCCTCGGCTCGCGTCCCTGGCCACAGGGTGGGGAGTTGGCCATTTGAGGTGGGGGAAGAGCAGCCAGGGAAATCAGCTGATTCATAGCCGCCTGAACGGGGTCCGCCCAGCGTCACGGGGAGAGAGGATAGCCCTTCCGGGCGCACGATAGGCGCGCCCCAATAAGACGCTCTGGGGGTCCAGCCTTGAGGCAGGAACCCGGAGCCGGAAGGTGGGTGCAGCAGGTCATACACAAGACACCTCCACCTGCCAGCGTTTGTGTCACAAAACATCGTCGCTCTGAACGAGTCAAATACTCCCACGCTACTTATTTTACTATATGAAAGCAGCTGCTTATTGTAGCTAATTGTACATTCTTCAAGTAAAAATAATTTGAAAAAATCTTCCAACAATGGGCTTTCAAAAATCCTTAGATTAAAAAGAAGACTCCTTGTAAATTTTTCGCTCAGTGCCCATGACACCTCTGTGAGAGGTGGTGTGGTCCAATGGTTAGGCACGTTGACACTGGGCTCAGATGAACCCGATTACCCTGCTTACTCAGGGTTGCGGGTTTGGGCACTTAGCTGAAGTTTGGGGTGCTTCGGTTTTCTCATCTGGAAACAGGACTGAGAATGGCCATTTTAAAGGGTTATGGTGTTGATTAAAAGTGTGTGAAGCAATTAGCATAGCGTCTGGAAAAAAATAAAGGATCAGTACCCAGTAAATTGTCACTATTATTATTATTATTATTATTTCACATTTAATCCTCACAACAACCTTTTAAGGAAAGCCTGACCCCCTAAACTAAAATTGCTTATCAATCCCATAGATTGAAAGCACATATGTAGGTAGAAGGACTACCTTCTACCTACAAATGGGAGTGACCTCTCGCCTGCTGGGTCATGGTCTAGGCCGGGTTTGCCCTGGGAATTATTGCCCCCCTGCATATGCCATTCAGACATTTTTATTTATTTAACCAATATTCACGTGATCACCGTGTACCCGGGACTATTCTACGCACTTTATAAATATTAGCATGTTTAACTCAGGAGTTTCTTTCCCTTCCTTTCTTTTTTTCCAACTAAACTTTTAAATGACGTATATACATCTAGAAAAGTGCACACGTGGTCAGGTAGAGCTCATTTCTTCCTTTCTTTTGAACCCAATGTTTTAATCAATAACCAGGTCATACCACACTGCGGGACACCTGAACACACCCGTCCCTGGCGGTCACCTCACTGCCCCTCGCCTGCGTCCTGCCTACTCAGCCCCGAGGGGTGGAAGACAGGATACCACCCAGTGTGGCTGGTGTCACCAGCTCCGCCACACCCAGAGCCCAGCCAGGGCTCCGGAGCGGAGGTTAGGTTTCTCCCTAACCTGCTTACCAATCCAAGGCCACCTGCCAGCTGTGCGTGCAGAGCTGTTTCCCATCAGGGAAGGTGCATCTGGTCCCCTTTCTCCCTTCCACTCTGGGTACACTGAGGTTTCTAGATGCTCCCAGAGGGTCCTTCTCGCCTCCCCAGCCAGAGTGTATATCCAGCTCTTAACCAAGGATTTTAGAAATCCTCTGACTCTCCGGTGAATTCCAACACACACGTGCCATCTCCCCTGCCACCCTTTCCATTTGTGGTTGGCAGGGCATGGGGCTGGGCAGCTCTCTGTAAAGCATAAGCACACACCATCCAGAGGCATAGTTTGCCAAGACAACTCACCAGGCCAAACAGTGTAACCCCTTCCTCCACGCGGCTCTCTTTGCAGTCAAACGTGACGGATGCCCAGGCAAGACCCCCCCCCCACCCCGGGGACAGGGCAGTGGACAGACCGGCAGTTGGCAGATCTAGCCCCGCTGCTTCCAGCCAGGCTCCTCGAGATGTGCCCTGGTGGTGCTCCCTGTAACTGAAGCCAGACCGGGCGTCCATCCAGTTTATTCAGGGGCTGGTCCAATGCTGGGATATGTCATGGTGGCCTGAGAGCCTCTCAGCCTCTACTATTTAAAGAGACAGCGCCCAGCTTTGCGTATTTGAGAGTAAACACAATGATCCCTAGAGGCCCTGGGGGGCGTGGACAGCCTGGACTCGGCCAGGAGAGGAGCTTTGGGTGTGCCCATTCTCACCGCAAGGGGCAGCCCGTGTGAGAACAAAGAGGTCCCCCAGGCCTCAGTCCCATCCCCCTCCCCTCCCAGGGGAGTCTGCAAAGATGAAATACACTGTGTGTATAACACGTGCGTGCAGGTAGGTTTCATCCTTGATCAACAACATCATTTTAAGGGGCTCAGACATTGCACAGGTCATCTCTTCACAGCATCTCTGCAGGGAACCAAATCACGTCCACAGTCCCAGCCCCCAACGGCAGAGGGGCCCTGCTACCTGCCCTGTCTGTCTAGACCCCTCTGTGTCCTACCACATGGGCAGGTACTGGAACACAGCTCCAAGAAATGGGTTCTTTCAGCTCTGTCTTCCATGGGCCTTTAATCGAGTCATGATTAAATGTTGACCTTCATGAGATAACTCAAATAAGCAAAGCTCTGTTGAGAACATTCTAACCTGTCAGGCAGGACAGACTGGAAGAACAATTGAAAAGCTGCGGAGAGGCAGACAAATGAAAGCAGGTGTTCCTCGGGCTCTTTGCAGCTTGTCCCCCTTCAAGCTCGGAAAGCGTCCTCCATCTCTAGCAAGTCCTCCTGGGTGGAAGCTTCAAGGCAAGGGGACTTGGTTTCATTGAATGAGTTTCCTGGAGTTCTGGCAGTTTCTCCCCCTCTTATGTCGAGGGTGCCCCATCCGGAGCGCCCATGTGTGCGGGGACATCCCTCTCTGCCACAGATGCTTTGCGTTCTGTTGGCCTCCGCAGTCAGGAGGTGGCCTGCTGGCCTTCCCCCCTGTCCTACCCCCAGCCAGCATCTTTCCAGGCCCAGGGAAACAATTTAGCCTCTTTTCGTATCTCAGATCTCAGCTTCGGCTTCTCCTTAGAATCACCCGAGAGCTTGGGAATATCCTTGCCCCTGCCCAGAGCCGTGGACACGGTGGCCTGGGAGGGGGCTCAGGTGTGGGTCATTTCTAACGACCCCCGGATGTTCCAGCATCCAGCCAGATTGTCACATGGTGTCAGGCGGTCCCGGGCTTCCTTCCAGCTGCCTTCTCTTGTGGAACCCAAATCGAGGTAAGTCCTAGTGTGGGCTGCAGTGTTACACAAGCTGTGGTCAGAGTCTTGCCAGGCACAGCAGGGGCGTGTGTGTATATTTGGTGTGTGTGTGTGCGTGCGTGTGAGACAGACAGACAGACAGAGGAGATTCCCACAATCCTCCGCTGACACGGTGGTGATGGGGACCGATGAGCATGATTTCCCGGCCTCCCCAGACAGCCCCCTTCCTGGGTGCCCCCGTGATCCGACTCTGAAGCCTGCATGACAGAGGCCGCTGCCCCTCAGGCCAAGACTAAGCCTGGAGACGTCTGAGAAGATTGTTCCTGCTCCGAGCCCTAAGGATTCAGAGGAAGAAGGCTCGGGTAGGGTGGGGTGTGGGGAATGGATCTTGCTTCTGGCTGGATTGGGCCAATCTCATCAGCCCTCCATCCTTGCATGAGCTCTGCATCCGGGACCTGCTGTCCCAGCCCTGTGCATCCTTCCACGTGGCCCCCTGCAGCCAAGCCCTGACGACCCGCTGGCTTTGGCTGTGACCTGTTTGACATGCTTCTGGAGGCTTCGAGGCATGGGAGCCGGTCACTGCTATGCTCTGCTGGCCCCTTCGTGGGTCGCAACACGCTGTCCCACCAACCTGGGCCAGGGTCTCTGCCTCCCCACGGTCAACCGAGGAAAATGCCTGCCGAGACCTCTCTCCCCGCTTCTAGAGGCCCCTCTTCAGCCAGATGGGACCCCAATCCAGGCATCTGTGCTGAGCAATGTATCCTGAGGACCATGGAGAGTATCCACTGGGCTACTTGCCATGATAATAAATAGAATAGTCACCAGATCACATTTATTATTATTATTATCTCCTCCCATCTTCTAGCTAGGGAAAATGAGAATTGGGCAAACTCCCTGAGGAAAGAAAGTGAAGTCACATCAGACTAGCTCGTCCCAACACCTGGCTGCACAGTGCTACCTCGGCTCACTAGAGATAAGTCATCCACAAGTCACTGACCAAGGTAATAACAGCAAGAATAGCTCACCTTTACTTGGTGCTTCCTGTGTGTGAGGCATCATTCTGAACATTTTGTGTGAATCAGATCATTTTATCTTTACAACAGCCTTTGGAACCAGGCACCCCATCAGCCTCTTTTTTGCAACGGGGAAACCAAAACACAGTAAGACACCGAGTGACTTTCTCAAGACACCCCGTGAAGAAATGGCAGAGGCCAGATTCAAACCAGGCATCTGGCTGCAGAGCCCATGCTCGGTACCCAGTGCTGTTTGGAGCCTCTTATGAGTGTCCGACTTTCACAGCACATCTGTACCTTTTTCATGGCGCTTCCATAGATGTTATATAATCTAATTCCCTTTTCTCACCAAAGATACTGACACGTTTTATCCATTTACACATCCCGGTTTCTTTTCTCATTAAAAAAGGAAGAGAATGTCCTAAAGCCTCCACCAACTGCCCCAGTCCTGTGCGTCCCCCTTTCCAGCGCCCTGACTTACCCTGCCTCGGAGGTGTCAGTTTCACTGTCCCGTGCAGCCAGCACCGGGTGGAACAAGCACGTGCCTCACAGTTTGATTTCATAAGAGCATCACTGTCCTCTACGGAGAGGAGAATCTGAGCAGATTCTGAAAGTGAGAGGCAGCCCTTATTTTCCGCACTTACAGTGGCGAAAATGCTGTTTCATATGGTCTCTTATTTGAAGGGAATCATGACCATTTTTCTAGCTGGAAACTGAGGCTTGCAGAATTGACAGTGTTTCCTCCAGGGGCCAGCGAGTACCTGCCGGGGCTGGGACCTGCAACCAGCTCCTCCGATTTCCAAACCTGTGATTTTTTTTTTTTTTCCATTATGCAGATTCCCCAAAGGAAAAACAGAGGTGAGTCTCAACTGGGCATTTGTCCAGTGGATGAGGTGGTTGTTGGAGCATCGGCCCCTCACCAGGCACTCGGTCAATGTCTGGGGAGTGTTTACTCGACCAGGGAGGACTTTCCTGTCTCATGACAGCCAGCAGCCTGTGTGGGCGTTCCTGGCGAGGCCCAGACCCAGCTGGACTGAAAGGGTCCTCCAAAGGCCGGCTACTGCCCCGTCCAGACCCACCCAGACTCTTCTGAGCAGCTTATTATTAAGAGAGCAAGCAAAGGAGGGGAAAGAAGGCAGAGCGGAGGGAAGGAAGGAAGGGAGGGAGGGAGGAGGGGCGAGGGAGGGATGGGGAGGAGGAGAGGGGAAAGGGGAAGGAACGAAGCCGGTGTGACTTCCGTGAGCAGATCCCGCTAGAACTGGACGTGTCTGAAATTATGTCATCTCCAAGTCCCTGGAAGATGTTCTCAATGAGCAAGAGAAGCAGGTGAAAAGCAGCCTACGAGACACAAACTCTGGTTGGCCCAAGGCCGTTCCCTAAATTACACAAATATACAATGTATCATGGGATAAATTGCACCTTTAGCTCCTTCACCTGTGGGAGAGAGAAAGCACAGACTGATCATGCAGAGCCATTGGCATGATGCAAAGTACAAAGAATTCTTTGTTCCCAAATGCACTGTTGCTTAGGAAGGCCAGATTCCATAGATGCAAGCAGAGGGGGGAAGGTGGTTTTTTCTCTGACATCTCACGGGCTGGCAGAGAGAGGATGTGGAAACAACTCAAGCAAGAGAGGGTCTGGATGGATTTGTACTTGAGATTGAAAACTCTGAAGCTTTACTAGAAACTCTTACTCCTAAGGGACATTTTTCTGCTCTGGGTGGGGAGAGGCTCCCGGAGGTGGAGAAGGGGACAATCTTGCCACATCACGATGATGGGCTAGGAGAGGCGTGGATGGGCTTTCCAAGCCCCGTGGAGACCAGGTGCGACAATGCCAATGTTGGTAGTTTTTGAGGGAGGTGGACAGCAAAGTCCACTAAAAGCTGAGGGAATGCTTGATTCAGGCAGATGGGACCACATCAGGCTGTGGGGCATTCATCACCAGCAAAACAAAAAAAAAGCAAAACAAAACAAAAAAGGTACACCTGAAACTAACACAGTATTGTAAGTTAACTATACTCCAATAAAAAAATTTTTTTTAAAGAAAGGGTGCACGCACACCATCCCGCAGGGGACCTGGGGGAGCACACCCGCGAAGCCTCGTTGCCTCCACGGTGCTTGTTTCTGTTCCATGAGTGCCTCTGAGCTGGAGGAACGAGGTTGCACTTCAAGTGAACTTGAGAGCAGAAGTTTTCCTCCTCACGACTCCTCAAACCACTTACCCAGCGTGAAACCTCAACGGAAGCCAAGGATGTTCACAGATGGAGGTCAAAACCTTTGCAGAGGTTCAAGGCAGGACTGGGCAAAGCTTCAAGTAGTTTGACTCTTCATTGTTAAAGACTAGGAAATTTCTCTCCAGGGGACGTCGGTGATAAGGCCTGGGCTTCATGCGGCAATTACCTTAGAATTCTGATCTAGACATTAAAATTCTAGAAATGTGGATGTGCTAAACAAAAACTGCAGCTATATGTTTCAGCACTTTTATAACGAAGGAAAACATGAATATCCTAAATCTTGAACAACAGGGGAGTGACGGGACAAAAGTCGGTACAGTCCTCAGATGAAATGCCGTGTAGATATTAAACATAATGTTGAAGAAGATGATTTAATGAAATGAGGAAAAGTCAACAATGCGTGCTTGGAGGGGGGAGTTACAAAATACCATCCCTATAATTGATCGGCACTCCCCAGGTGCTGTGCTAACACCTCGCATTTAATACCTACAACGATCCCAGGATGGGTGGACGGCTGTGACCCCTGCAGCCCCGCAAGGCTAACCGAGTGCCCAAGGGCACAGAGCTTGCAGGTGGTGGAGCCCAAATGTAAACTTGGACCATACGTCACTAAATTCCATCAAATGTGCCATCTTAGACTCATCCCAGGTTCCACAGCGACAAAAATGAAAGACTGCAAATCTTGGAGAATGACAGCCAACGTCTGTGTTTCCAACTTCTAACATAAGATGGGAAAAATAAGGTTGCATGCAACTGAACATATCACAGGGTTATTCATGATTAATAATCACAGATCTTAGCCTCGTGCCTCCGTCAGGATGAGCCTCTGACTTTTCTGGTGTCAGTGGAGGAATTTGCACTCGGCCCACCCCAGGGAGGGGTCAGCAAGGCCTTGGGCCAGGCCTCGCGTCATCTTTTGTGCTGTCTCCAGACGGGACTCACACACCCAGGCACGGAGGTGGTAGGACACCGCTGAATTACAAATGAAATACGATGTGTATCTTACAATGTGGATGGTCAAATGTAAGCATTTACATGGACCATGAGTTTGGCAACCTTATGTTGTTCATGTTTAAATACATCAGGAGACTCAGAAAAAAAGGGGGGGAGTGGCCTGGACTTTGGTTGCTCCTTAGGGACCCTGAATAAGCCAACAGTTCTTTAGTTTAGCATGTGACTTTGAATCTGAGAATCCCTACAACCCTCAGCAAAAGCGAGGTCAGACGTGGTTCAGATGAAAACTGTGGTTCATTCGACCAAGGGGATTAAACTGACCCCCTTGTCTTACTATCTTATTTCTCAGAATCTCTCTCTCTCCCTCTCTCTCTCTCTTTCCCTCTCTCTCTCTCTCTCTCTCTCTCTCGCCTCATCTGTCCCTTATGCCGTGCAACCATAATGAAATCAAAATACCCTTAATATCTGAATTTCAGTACCTTGTGAGTTCCTAAATCCTTGGAAGACCTCAGGACCCTTTTGAATTTTCCTCCCAAGTGATATATCTTCAAGAGTCTCCCCAAAGGATGCTCTACATGACATACTCACTCCTCTATAGTCTTGGATCCCTGAACTTATAACCGTGTCTTGGGAATCCCTAGGAGGGCGCTAGGTGATGAAGCATGTTCTAAATGTGTGGTACCATGGAACGTTTGTTCCCAGATTTCTTCCCGAGACTTAGATTCCCTGGAGCTCACTACTGGAAACTCTGGGCTACGTGACCCTCCCCGGCCCTGACATTCTAGCCTCAATCAGTGGAGACAAATGGCAGAGATGGCATTTCCTCAAACTGGCTCCAGGCATTTCAGGAAACGAAGAGGCGATGTGAAGGTAGCAGGCATCGGCTAAGGCCCGCAGGCCAGCTAACTTCCCCCCAGCAGGGAAGAGACAGCTTCCACAGAGGCTGTGATCCTGAGTAAAGAATTGGCTGGATGTGGTCTGAGGTCATCGGAGCGACGTGGTTCCCAATCGCCACTCAGGCTCTCCCCTGTCATACGTTTATTCTCCTTTTAGGGGGACCACAGCATCTTAACTCGGGGTGGCCTCATCATGGTCTTCAGAAGAACACCCCAGAACCCAGGTACGGGGTTATAGGAGTGATCCGAAGGTGGCCTCTGGGTATTGGCCCCTCAGTGGTTTATATCTTGAGCATAGGCTGAGACCCATTACCTGAAAGCTTGCTGGCATCTAACGCCAATTTTTACACAGCCAATCAGTTTAAAAATAGCCAGAATGAGTAAAGTTTTAGTTATTTAGAACCTGCCTGCTTTGCATACCCCATGAAACCTCACCTCACATCTGCAGGCTATTGATGAGAGCCTTCTGGTTGTAAGACCCCCAAACCACTTCGGTCCTTCAGTCCTCTGACCCAGAGACGCCCCACCGGGCAGCTGGGCAGCCTCAGTGGGACCCCCCTCCTGAGGAGTTCCTTTCCCTCTTCCCTTTCTGGATGGTGGTCCCTATGCAGAGTCTCATGCTGTGACGGACCTTGTCTCTCATTCAACCCTGTCCAAGAGCCTAATGAAGCTTGCTGTGTGTTACAGCTTCTTGTGGTCATATCTTTTTTCCTAGATCAGCCCCAGGCCCCTCTGACGCACCCCAACATATAGAGAGAGGTGACGCGCGGAGGAATATTGGAGCTGGTGCACAGAAACCCAGCGATGACCGTAGGATGCAGGCTGCAGGGGAGGGCAGGAAATCCTCCAGAGAAACAGAAGCATCCTGGTCGTATCATCACGCAGACCATCCCAGCTTCTTCAAATGACCCAGCTGAAGAGCTTCTTCCAGAGAATCCAGAGTGCGAGTGGTTGGCATGGGTTGCCAGTGATGGACCCCCAACTGGAAGACCTTCTGACAAAGAAGCTTCACTCGATCCAGCTGAGGGAAAAGACCTGTTATGGGGTTGGGTGCCTGGACCACTTAGCTATGCAGCTATGTAACGGAAAACCTGGTCCATGAGCCTGTCCGTAAGCCTGGTGGCACCAGAGCCCCACTCTCAGCGCACCAGTGGGTGTGCGTCCGCTCAGATGACTGCTGGGGCCATTTTTCTTATTTTCTTTTTCTGGAAACGTGAGGTTTATTAGAAAAGGCAAGAAAACTGTTTCTGCAAGCTCAAGTTTCTCTATTCTTTTTTCTGTGTTTTTAAATTGAGGTATAGTTGATTTACAATGCTGTGTTAGTTTGAGGTGTGCAGCACAGTGATTCTGAAAAATCTTTTTCAGATTTCTTTTCCTTTCTAGGTTATTACAAAATATTGAGTATAGTTCCGTGTGCTATACAGTAGGTCCTTGTTGTTTATCTATTTTATATACAGCAGTGCATACCTGTTAATCCCAAATTCCCAATTTATCCTCCCCCCCACTTTCCCCTTTGGGAACTATAAGTTTGTTTTCTATGTCTGTGGGTCTATTTCTGTTTTGTAAATAAGTTCATTTGTATCATTTTTTTAGATTCCACATATAAGCGATATCCTATGATATTTGTCTTTCTCTGTCTGACTTAACTTCACTTAGTATGATCATCTCTAGGTCCATCCATGTTGCTGCAAATGGCATTTTATTTCATTCCTTTTTATGGCTGAGTAGTATGCCACTGTATATATGCACCACATCTTCTTTATCCATTCATCTGTTGATGGACACTTAGGTTGCTTCCATGTCTTGTCTATTGTGAATAGTGCTGCTATGAACATTGGGGTGCATGTATCTTTTCCAATTAGAGTTTTCTCCAGATATATGCCTGATGGAGCCATTTTTCGCCTAACAATTTCACCAGCTGATCCCTACTCCCTATTCTTTATGCACAATGTTATGTGTGAATACCTGTGTGAATAGCTGAAACCAGCTGGTGTTGTCTTAACAACCACACAATGAATGAAGATCGAGTTCCCAGCCTACACCAGTGGTTGCTTCTATATGGGAGACAAAAGTCATACAGTTCCTCTTACTAAGGTCACTGGACTTTACTGGCTTCTTCCATGATGACAGAGTAAACAGATGACTAAGCGTTTTTGGCATCCAAGGCCATCGACAGTCAGAACCAGACTCTGGGAGCAGCGTATTTTGAACATCTTAACCTCAAATATGTGAAGAGAAGGAAAACTGAAGCCCTCTTAAAAACATATTCATTCAATAGCTCTTTAGTGAGCAGTTACTATGGGCCAGGAGCAAACAATGTCACTTGGTCTCTTCAATCTTGATTAGATGCAAAAATAGCCAGGAAATCTTCCCGTCCCTGTATGCCCGCCTCTTTGCGATGTAGCTTTTCTGTTCCCTCCATGAAGAGGTACAGTCTGTTTCTCCACTGTTTGAATCCGGAGCTGACCACGTGACCTGCTTTGGCCAATGGGACGTTAGCAGGATGACATCAGCAGCAGCTTAACCCCCACTTGTCCATTGGGGGTTACCCTCCTGCTGCTGGGCACTGTTCCCCGTCATCCCAATAAGCCCAGGGAGGCCCGCTGGGTATCGAGAGACCACGTGGAGCGTGATCTCAACCATCCCAGCCAACACAGCAAAGGCCCCAGACATGTGAGCCACCCCAGGAAAGAACAGCTGATTCTGGCCCAGACCAGAAGGGATGCCAAACAAAGCCCAGCCAGCCCTCAGCATCGTGAAAACCAATAATGTGTCATTTTAAGCCACTGAGTTTGGGGATGATTTCTTACACAGCAGAAGCTAACTGATACATGAAGAATCACAGGGATGGCATTTGGTACCAAACAGGTTGTATTCAGAAGCAGGACTCTCTGCCAGCAGGGCAGAGGCAATGTCCTCGCGGTAGTGGATAGACTTCGTGGCACTCCTGGTGCTCTGGGGCCTGGAAAACGGGTTTTCATTGCTGGCTCAGCTGCGTCTCTGAAGAAGGAGAGTGGTAAGGTCAGAGAGACTGAGAAGACTCCTGAGCCTCCGTGGGATCCTATAGACATGCCAGATGGACGTGTCCCCTGGTCACGCACTGGATGTCATGCCACGTAAAATTGCTCTGAAACCTTCTAAATTCTCACTCTCAATTTCTACTTACTCACAGCAGCCCTGTACTAGTTTGTGAGCTGGCACCGGTCCCATGTGTGCACAATACTTCCAGCAGCATCGCTGTGGAGAAGGCTGAGCCGGGCCCTGCAGTTGGTACAATCCCTGGCCTGGAACCATGAACTCTCATCTGTGGCATAAGCTTGACTATTAAAATGTTTTCTGTGAACAATGAAACAAATGGCACTTTTTCAATCCCCAACGCAAGGCCTATGGAAAATCAAAAAACAGGAAAGCTTTTATGAAGAACAGAACCCTTCCTTGGGAAGAGCGCTGAATAATGAAAATAACTCTCAACGTTCAGCACTTCCTTGGCTAGAAAAACTAGTTGTACTGGGAAGCATTGTTCTACCACCTGTGAGCCACAGTTTTGATGGCAGCACTGATCTGAGTGCTGGCCCTGCCTCGAGCGCTGGTACAAGCACTGCCCAGCGAGGCTCAGCTCTCAGGGCTGCGGGAACTGCACTCCAACCCGCGGAAGGCTGCAGCCTGCTCTCTGAGCGGCCACTCCCCTCCACCGAGCCACCACTTTCCTAACAGCCTGCAGACACCAGGACCACGCAGGGTGTCATTTCCAGAGAAATCTGCGAAGTACTTTAAAGAGTGTCCCTTGAAGCATCTTCCTGAGGGAGGGCCTTGCAGCCTTAAGATTTTCCCTTCATGGGTGGAAACAAAGTTTGACATGTGTTGAATTGTTCTTTGGAAGGGGGGAAGATAAGACTTGTCAAAGAGTCAGGGCTGCTGCGGCTCCTTGGCAACGAAATTGCATGCAGCCCCAGGACATTCTAGAGCCAGTTTTCCTTCATCTGGAGAGGATGTTTATCTCTGAAAGGTACCAGCATCCATCCATTGCCAAGACCAGAAGCTGCAGCATCATCCCAGACTCTTCCCCTTCTCTCAACACCAGTTACCCACTGGCCACCAAGTGCTAGCAGCTGCACCTTGGAAATGTTTCCACCACCTTCATTCTCACGGCAACTACTCTATTTTAGGCCCTGGTTTAATTTCTCTGAATTACTGCCAAAGCCAAATGCTCTCTCCACCTCCATTTTGTCACTATCTAATTACCATTAGTAATAACAATCATTGGGGCTTCCCTGGTGGCGCAGTGGTTGAGAATCTGCCTGCCAATGCAGGGGACACGGGTTCGAGCCCTGGTCTGGCAAGATCCCACATGCCGCGGAGCAACCTAAGCCCGAGAGCCACAACTACTGAGCCTGCGCGTCTGGAGCCTGTGCTCCACAACAAGAGAGGCCGCGATAGTGAGAGGCCCGCGCACCGCGATGAAGAGTGGCCCCCGCTTGCCGCAACTAGAGAAAGCCCTCGCACAGAAACGAAGACCCAACGCAGCCAAAAATAAATTAATAAATATTTAAAAAATAATCATCATCATCATCATCATCATCACCAACTTATTATGTTCTGGACACTGTGCTAAGTATTGAAATTTTGACCTGAGAAATAGTTACTATTACTTTTCACCAACATTTTATTACAAAAAAAATTACCAAAAAATTTGAAAGAGTGGCCCAGTGTACACCAAATTCCTACCACTTAGAGTCTCTATTTGCTACCTTTTAGCAGAACTTGCTTTATCACAGAACTATCCATCTACCAACCCATTTAACTTTTATTCATTTAAAAGTAAGTTGCAGATGTCAGGGTATTTCACTCTTAAATAACATGGCATGAAAATCATTAAAGTGCAATACATGTTTAACTCTTTTGAGGTAAGATTTACATACAGTACAATGTGCACATCTCAAGGACACCACGGATGGAATTTGATGATTGCATCCACCTGAGTAATACAGAACGTTACTGTCAACCCAGAAAATTCCATCAAGCCCCTTGCCAGTCAATCCCCAGCCCCCAGGGGCAACCACTGTTGCCAACTATTATTTTTGGAACTAATATTTGTATTTTTTTTTTTTTAACTAATGAGGGAAACAAAGCTAGAAAAAGTGAACAATTTGTTCATAGAACCAGTCAAAAAACCTGGGTCTTTCTATCTCCAGAGACCACTTTCTCAGCCCCGTTTTGTCCACGGAGCTTCAGCCAGGTGCCTCTACTGAGGTAGCACTGCCCACTGAGGGCTCCATGGAACACGCTAAATATTTCTTGGGAAAAAAGTCCATTGGAGGATTTCCTGATGGACATGAGCATCTAGAAGAATTCTAAAGGTTCTGAGAAGTCCTGCAATAAAAAAAAATCAAAACAGAACAAAACGAAAACCTGGTTATAGCCTATTTATTAGCTGACTTACATCCTTTTCTCCTGTAACAAAACGTGGTGTGATGGTGCTTTGAAATATCCCCGACGTATTCCGTCCCAGGTGACAGGTGGGCTGCACTTTGCAGTGCCTCTAACGAACATGTGTGTTCTGTCCTGCCTTCCAAGCCCTGCCCTACCCCTTCTCACCGCCTGAAATTCTCTCGGCCTCCTTCTCCTCTCTGACTTGTGCTCTCCTCCAGCTCTCAGCTTATTATTTCTTGGAAAGTTCCCAAACGCCCTGAAAGGACCGGTTAGGAATCCATCCCCTGTGTTGCTACGGTCCCCCCTCACCACCCCCGCATCCCGCCCAAATAGCAGTCCTCTCCGTTGCCTTGGAGATCTCTTTTTATTAGTCCGTCTTCTGCACTGTCTCCGAGTTGGGCCAAAGCACCATTTCTGACTCACAGCAGGTGCTCCGTGGATGGCTGTAAATTTTAACCTTGCGGCTCGGAGCAGGGCTGACCTTGTTGGTGAGTCCCTAGTACATCACAGAAATGAATCTGTGACAAAGAGCTGTTGCTTGGGCTCCTGTCCCACAAAACCACAAATGTCACAATCCTGCCACCAGCACACCGGGGACCGTGCACAGAGGTAGCCGTGGACTGTAATGGGGGCACCCAGGCTGGCTGCTGACCTCTGTCACATCTGGCCCTGGAGGATGGGAAGTGAGTGAGATGGAGGGGCCATCGAGTCCCTGAGGCTGCCCGGGACCCTGGTCAGCTTTGATTTCAGTTCAAGTTCTCATATGTTCATACAAGCAGCTTCTTTTTCTTCCTCTGTCTCTATTTCTGACAACCAAACTAACTACCTGCACATCGAGATTTTTAACACTTCTTGATTTCATTGCTGGAGAGTCCTTCTTTTAGGTTAGGAATGTTGAAACATGCATCAGTTTTATCAGATTTTCCAAGGGATGGAGGTGGAACCTACTCCCTGGAGAGGACCCCGTGGACAGAGAAGGACAGTGCTGGGAGGAGGCGTGGCCCGGGAAGGGGGGAGGTGCAGGCTACTGAAGGGCGTCCAGACAGAGGAGAGCATCGGGCAGCAGGTGCTTGGACCCGGGGTCCCAGGAGCGTGTGGAAGGAAGGTGCTAAGGACTTTTGGTGAGCACCAAAATGCACCAGGCTTAAATGCCTAACACACTATTTCTGTGCTCTTCAGAGCAACCCTATCATCCCAAGCCAACTGAGGCTCAGAGAAATTAAACGAGGTACCCAAAGTCACACAGTTACCATGTGCTTACAAAGAACTACAATCACTACATGAGCCCCCAACAAAATCACTCTTTTCCATTCACTAATGATGCAATTTTAGAGAATTCTTTTCCTTAAATCTTTTTTACGCCTAAAGTGGGCCATATCGATGCTCCGCCCAAATACCCTCACATCCCATTTTATCATTTCTCTGCACCTGCACCCCCAGTTGCCCCCATCACTGTGTTTCCAATGGCCAGTACCTGCAGCTCTTTTTCGAAGGGCTGCCCTTGGGCTCCTGGACCACTCTACCTGCAGGCTCGGAGAGCTGGGGGTGCCTGGTTCTCACATACCTGCCCTGCATCCCCACCTTGGTCATTAGCCAGACTGTCCGGCTGAGGAGAATGAAAGCACAGACCCCTTGCTTTGGGTCGGGGCAACTCGGAGGTGTAACTAGCCCTCCAAGCTTCCCCATAGGGTCAGGACAAGTTACCTTCTGCAGGATTTTGCCTGAGATGGTGGCACCTTTGCTTGGCTCCTCCCCTTTCGCTCCCTGCTTTCTCCATCCCTTACCAACCTGCCCTGGGAGCATCTGCTTAGTAAATCACTTGCTCTTGAAGCCGCATCTCAGGGTCTGCTTCTGGAGAACCTGACCTAACGCACGCCTCACATCCTTTCTGGAAGGTGATGGGAAGGGCAGGGAAGAAGAGGAGGGGAGAGAGAAGAAGGAGAAGAACTTTCGCTTTGGGTTACCCTCCTTGGCTATGACCTCGTACGTTTTAGCTTGAAGTTTCTGAGACATTTATTTCCCCACCACTGATCCCCGTAATTGTTGCCTTTAAGTCTGAAATTAGAATGGTAACAGGACATTAAGTTTGTAAAATACTTAAATAGGCTGGAGGGACCTCAGAGATTGGAAATTGGCCCCTGATAGGCTGAACTCAGCCCACCGACATGTTTGGTCTACACAGCGTAGAACCATGGTGTTTTCAAGTTGAATATGTCGCCAGCATTTCAAACCTGGAGTCACACGAAAATGTCCATTTCTGGCTTGTTTTGAAAAACTGGGATATTAGGCAACACCAATCCTGCATTATGTATGGCAGCAACCATTTGGCTCAGACTTAAATAGTATATTAGTCAAGGCAGAATGGGCTCTGATGACATAACAAATAAAACCCCAAATCTTAGCAGCTTAACCCAACGAAAGATTAGTGTTCATTCACTCAAAGTCCAGAGAGGGTTGGTGAGGGCTCTGCTCCAAGCAGCAACTCAGGGATCCAGGCTTCCTCCTTCCTGTGACCCATCATATAAATTAGTAGCATCCAAGATTACTGGGGGGAGGAAGGAGAGGTGGAGGAAGCACCTTGGCTGTTGACCACCCAGCTTGACATTTCGCTTCAGAATCCATTGACCAAAACTTATCAGGTGGACCCAACTCAGCTACAAGGGAGACAGGGCAACGTAAGAGCCGACAGAATACCTGGTGAGTATTTTCTCTGCCACACAGGAATATGTGTTCTCTGTTTTGCTAAATATCCACAGATCCTATTACCTGCTGAACATTGACATTTATTTGCCATTTATCATCTCACACCACTCCCTTCACTCATTACATTACCTGGGTTAAAAGGAACTGTATCAAGCTGGAGAGCCTCTGGGTCCATAAGAATTCCCCAGTTACCCTTTCAGGGCAGCCCAGAGCCTCGGACAGCCCTCCCCACGGAGAAGCGGGCCCTCAAGTGCTTAGACAAGACCTTCATCCACTGACCAAAAGGCGCCTAACTGTTCCCAAAGGCCAGACCTGTCACCCACACCTCTCCATTTCCATTTCAGCAGGCACCTGGCAGCAGGTAAAGGGGCTTTTTGAATAAACATGGTTTCCTTGCTCTTGTCTCCCAAAATCTCCTCCAGGAAAACAATGTATAAAGTGGGGACTGTGTCTTCAAACCAGGCCACAAAACCTACTTAACAGAGAACGTAGTTGAAATTCCCTCATGCGGAGGAAACAAGCTTTTGTGGGTTAGCCAGGAATGAAACTACCACTTAAAACTGATGCTATTGGAAACGATATTTCAAGGGCAAAAACAACCAGCTTATGAACTTTTCTCGCCATGATCACTTTTGTTTGTTTCTGGTCAGCGGTTAAATTCCTATCACGCTCCTTGGCCAGCAACAGAAGTCCCTTTGTTTGGTTTTTGACCAGTATTTTCCAAACAGGCGAGGGTCTTTCTCATCTTTTGATCTTACTCACATGGTCAGTACATGACTTATCTTCCAAGAATCTGCCCCAAGATCACTCCCTTCGTGAAGCTTAACCTGACACTTTCCCTCTACCACTACACACTTTGTATAGAATAGAGCCTTTCTATTCGTGAGGAATACATTCTGAGCACTTCATGAGTTCCTGCATCGGGGCCCACCAGTAAAGCACCCTTATTCTCTCTAAATGCTCTGTTTTCTGGACAAGAACAGTCGTGTCCTTGGAGGTCTTTCATTTCTCCTCTTTTCCATCATTGTCACTAGCAACTGGATTTTTCTCAAGGTTGTTTCTCACTACACTGAGATAGTTTTTTATGACACTGTGAAGGTAACTGTGCCAGTCCCCCCATCACCCCCCCAGAAGCCAGCATCTGTTGGTGGGAAGTCAGTTGGTGCCCTCATTAATTTGGCGACTTGTTCTTGCCCATACACTTCACACTGTGCCCTCAGCCAACCAGGTCATACTGCACCCAGCAAAATTAAAATCACTGCATGTGTGAATAAACTATGGTACATCCCAACAATGGAATATTATTGAACACACACAATGAGCTATCCAGCCATGAAATGATGTGGAGGAAATTTAAATGCATATGACTTAGTGAAAGAAGCCAATCTGAAAAGTCTACATACTGTTTGACTTCAACGTTATGACATTCTGGAAAATGCAAAACTATGGAGTCAGTAAAAAGATCAGTGGTTGCCAGGAATTTGGGGAGCAGTTAAGAATGAATAAGCAAAGCACAGAAGGTTTTTAGGGCAGTGAAAATACTCTGTATGATATAATGATGGGTAGATGTCATTATACATTTGTCCAAACCCATAGCATGTACAACACCAAGTGAACCCTAAGGTAAACCATGGGCTTTGGATGATGATACTGTGTCAGTGTAGATTCATCAGTTGTAAAAACTGTACCACTCTGGTGAGGTACGTTGATAATGGGGGAGGCTGTGTATGTGTGGGGCAGAGGCTATATGGGAAATCCCTGTACCTTTCTCTCAATTTTTGCTATAAACCTAAAACTTCTCTTTAAAAATAGTCTTTAAAAAAATCAATGTATGGCATAGACCTATGTAAGTACTCAGAGACTGCTGACACCATGAATACCAAGTCCATTGGTTGAGAATCTAATTATACTTTATTGCATTTATTTATTTATTTCCTTAGTGGCATCTTCCTTCTAGGCTATAAGGCTTGGAAGGCTGGGACTTGTCTTACCATTTTCTGATTCCTATGGCTAACTACAGTCCCTGGCATAACATAGGCACTTTATTAATATTTGTTGAATGCATGCATGAAAGAGTTGTTGGAGAAACATACAAATCTCCAAACTTCCATGTATTACTAGAAAGCCTGCACATGAACATGGGGACCCCATGTTTATATATGCACCACACTTTGTTAAATATTGCTTTGAGTTGTTTTACAGCTTATTTATTTATGTTACTTCAAGCATTTTAAATTTCCAACCTAATGATTCATCGACTAACCACTCTGTCACTTGCACTTCAAGACAGGTTTAAGGAAAATAGAATTTGGTACAGTAGAATCATAGGATGTCACAAGAATGCCTAGGGCAGTCATAAACGCTTCTTTGAAGGTCTTTATCATCTCACCATCATTCTCTATGACGCTTCCTGAATGCTAATGTGTATAGGAACTTTGAGAGCTTTCCTACAATAAAGTAGGAACCCTCTTTGCTTTTTAATCTGATTAAAAACTTAGAGCATGTGGGCTTCCCTGGTGGTGCAGTGGTTAAGAATCCACCTGCCAATGCAAGGGACACGGGTTCGAGCCCTGGTCCAGGAAGATCCCACATGCCGCGGAGCAGCTACACCCGTGCGCCACAACTACTGAGCCCGCGCACCCTAGAGCCCGTGCTCCGCAATAAGAGAAGCCGCCGCAATGAGACGCCTGCACACCACAGCCAAGAGTAGCCCCCACTCGCCACAACTAGAGAAAGCCCTTGCACAGCAATGAAGACCCAATGCAGCCAAAAATAAATAAATAAAATAAATTTTTTTAAAAAACACGTTATAAAAAACAAACTTAGAGCATGTATGTGAAGACACACTATTATTATTATTCCCATTTTAAACATGAGGAAAATGGGGTTCCAAGTATAAAGAAACTTCTAAGTCCATTGGAGTTGGACTCTTCTGCCACCAGCTTGATCTCAAACTTCAACTTTCTCCGGGTTCACGTTACCCAAGGATAAATACTTCACGGCGTTGGGTGGCTCTAACAGCGGATCTGATAACTCTTGACGAGCCGCTGCCTGGAACAGGCTCAGAATTTTATGTGAACTATTTGGAGGCCTCTGATGAAAGGCTGTGCGGTATGAACATTCAGTCATGGTCAAAACATCTGAGGGACTGAGCTATGTTTATCCAGACCTGGCAGATCTTATGTTCAGAACTATTTTCCTGGAGCACGCTGGAGGGGTTTGTCTTTGCCAGAGAATGTTCCTATATCGTTTCTCTCGAGTGAGAGGAGAGCATCGCCCCTGCTGTGCACGGCAGGATGCAGCTGCCTGCTCTGCGGCCCTCCCAGGGGTGTGGGAACACAGTTTTCATCAGATGCTTATAAGCACTTTGTTCATTACACAGCCCTCCCAGCGCATGCGTGCGGACACCACGGCCAGACAGATATGCGGGACATCCACGCCAGCTTGTAGACAAGCCCGGGGGTTGTGACGCCAGCTTCTACTGCTCTTTTCTTGGCCACGAACTTGTGGTCTGAGTCCTAACCCTGCTCTCAGCACGTGTGACCACATGGCTCCAGGACAAAATGACAGAGCTGTGCTGTTGGGGATCCCCCTCTGGAGGCAGGCGATGGCAGTAGGACCCAAAGGCATCATCAATCCCTGGACAGATCCTTTTGTGAATGGGATGACTCGTTAGCATCTTTAAAAGCAAGCCATTTCTTACAAGCTTGATGACCTAGTTTTACCTTAGTTTGGGAGTTCGGTTCCTTTCTGCTGTCTCCCAAACTTTACAGAAGCCTGCCTTAAATGCCTCCTCTCAGCGGGACTCTAAGACATCAAAGGAAGTCACTTTCCACTCCCACTGTATTAGTTTGCCAGGGTGGCCCCAACAAATTGCCCAGAGAAGACGGCCAACTTCTCCCTGTGTCTTCACCTGGCTTTCCCTCTGTGTGGGTTGGTGTCTAAGTACCCTCCTCTTGTAAGGACCCCAGTCCTATTGGATTAAGGCCCACCCACACGACCTCATTTTAACTTACCTCTTTAAGGATACTTTCTCTAAATACATCGCATTCTGAGGTACTGAGGTTTAGAACTTGAACATAGGAATTTTAGGGGGACACACATAACACATAACACATTCCTACAGAGAACAGTGTAGTGGAGCCTTGGCGATTAATGAGGGATTCTTCAAAGGGAAGACAAATTTGAGAGGAGAGAATTGCAGCATCACATCTGAACTCCCTTCCCCCCCAGAAAAGAGCAGACTTGGAGTTTCTGGGTTTCTTCCTTTCTTTCTTCCTTTCTTTCTTTCCTTTCCTTTCTTTTTTTCTTTCTGTTTAAATTTTATTGGATTAGAGCCGATTTACAATGTTGGGTTAGTTTCAGGTGTACAGCAAAGTGATTCAGTTACACATATACATATCCACTCTTCTTTAGATTCTTTTCCCATATAGGTTATTACAGAGTATTGAGCAGAGTTCTCTGTGCTAAGTAGGTCCTTATTAGTTATCTATGTTATATATAGTAGTGTGTATATGTCAATCCCAATCTCCCAATTTATCCCACTCTCCCTTGCCCCCTTGGTAACCATAAGTTTGTCCTCTACATCTGTGACTCTATTTCTGCTTTGCAAATAAGTTTCATCTGTACCATTTTTCTAGATTCCACATATAAGCGATATTATACAATATTTGTTTTTCTCTTTCTGACTTACCTCACTCTGTATGACTATCTGTAGGTCCATCCACGTCTCTGCAAATGGCACTATTTCATTCCTTTTTATGTCTGAGTAATATTCCATTGTGTACATGTACCACATCTTCTTTATCCATTCCTCCGTCAGTGGACATTTAGGTTGCTTCCATGACCTGGCTGTTGTAAATAGTGTTGCAATGAACATCAGGGTGCACGCATCCTTTCCAATTCTGTTTTTTTCTGGATACATGCCCAGGAGTGGGATTGCTGGATCATAGGTAGCTCTATTTTTAGTTTTTTAAGGAACCTCCATACTGTTCTCCATAGTGGCTGCACCAATTTACATTCCCACCAACAGTGTAGGAGGGTTCCCTTTTCTCCACACCCTCTCCAGCATTTATTGTTTGCAGATTTTTTGATGATGGCCATTCTGACCTGTGTGAGGTGATACCTCATTGTAGTTTGGATTTGCATTTCTCTAATGATTAGTGATGTTGAGCATCTTTTCATCTGTCTCCCACTTTAAATCTCACCCCCTGTATTAAGCTTTCCCAGATCCTAAAAAGAGCCCCCACCTCCATCCTTACCTCCTTACACCACTTCCTTCATGTTTCTTCAATGGTGCTTATCCTACCTTGTCTTCCAAGAACTGCCCCCCATGACCCTGCAAGCACGAGGGCAGCCCTGTCTCCTCTTCACTTCACTGTGAAGTGCCCCCTGCATCACCTGACCTTTGAGGATACCACACAAGATTAACTGGATAGAGTTACCACCCCTTCTATGTGTGCCTTGACACCACGTTCAAGTTCTTTATTGCTACCATCATCTTCTGAGTCAATGTCTTAGTTCGTTCAGGCTGGCATAACAAAATACTGCAGACTGGGGAGCTTATGCACAACAGAAATTTACTTCTCACAGTTTTGGAGGCTGCAAGTCCAAGATCAAGGTGCCAGCAGATCTGGTGTCTGGTGAGAGCCCGCTTCCTGGTTCACACATGGCCATCTTTTTGCTGTGTCCTCACGTGGTGGAAGGGCAGGGGAGCCCTCTAGGGCCACATTCATAAAGACAAGAATCCCATTCATGAGGGCTCCGCCTCCCAAAGGCCCCGCCTCCTAATACCATCACCTGGTTGGGGGTGGGTAGGTTTCAACCTGTGAATTTTAGGGGGACACACATTCAAACCATTGCAGCCAATGAACACTAGTGCCTGAGAGAAGGAACATCTTCCTCTACCTTTTCATATTTTGGTTCACAGAAGAATGGACTTTCTCTCCCCTCCTTATGGAACACTTTTGAAGGGAGCATGGCTGGCCTTTCTCTACCCCCTTCCAGGCTCCTTCCCCAGGAAAGACTGGGGATCACTGACTCACTGCACCGTGAAAATCATCACAGCACTGGGGCCACTAGGTTCAAGCCCCTGCTCAAGGGCCCAACACTCTTTTTGGTATTACTAGTGACATAAAGCCAGCTGGCTATCCTCACTCTTGTGCGACAGTCAGTAGCTGAGTCAGGAATTCTCTTGGGGCCCGATCTCTCTCTCTCCATTGCCATCTGAGAATGTGGCCCCAGATTTCAATTCTGGGGTAAGAGCCAGGAAATAAGAGACCCCCGTCTTGTCCCAAACTTGAAAACCCTCTTCTAATTTCCCACACTTTGCACTGGGATATTGGGCTCTGAATTGGTAGACCCAATATCCCATTAAAAAGGAAGCATGCAAATGAAAATGCCTCTCTGTTGCTTAGTGAGACCTGTGTTTATAATCAAACAGCAGGAGGAGAGAATGTCCTTCTAAACCTCTATTCACACCGTGGCAATTAGTCAGAAGGTTAAAGGGGGATCAATTAAATAACTGGGGCATCTCTTGCAAGAAAGGGAAAAAAATAAACCCCATAATTGGTTGAGGGTATTTAGAGGGACATTGTCTGATAGAATGGGGGATCACATTCTCTGGGGAATCACACACTTTGAACTTTTCAGATTATTCCCGTTTCCTGAAAACCAAAGACGGAAGGTTTTCTACATTACCTGTCCCTAGGGATACTGAGTTTTGCTTATACTGTTTTCACAAGCCAACTTTTACTGAATATATATCCATCCTGTACAAGGACATCTATCTAATTCATTTAAGCACTTAGTTTTATTTTCTTTTTAAATTATCCTTTTTTTTAAATTTGTCATTTTTTGGCGTTGTCACTCTCTGTTGTTTTAAATCCCCAGTTCACAGAAAAGAATCAATGGCTCAAAAGTGGTTTGTTAAGAATAAGAGTGTAATGAAAATAGTAATATAAATACTACAGCTCAAAATAACATCATAAATATAAATAGGAAAGAGGAATTCAGTCTAGTTCAAATATAAACTATGAACCTGCATGTGCTAGAACAGTGATAGGCAAGTAGATTTCCCGCAAACAACTCCAACTGGAGAGTTGAATGAAAAGTCTGACAAATGAATTTTTAAATTGGATATCACGGTACTTAGGAATTTCTTTCTTTCTACTCCGAATTGATTTGTCCTGTTTGGAAACTTTGTTAAATAGGAGTATGAAGATTTTGCATCATTTTCCAACAGTGACCTTTTCCAAATAAACCCACTGAGTATTTTTTTTCTAAAACAACCTCAAAATATTGCTTTCCAGTCTTGAATGGAATATTTTTCTCTAAGGAGTCTAAAACTTCAAAGCCAACATCCAAAGACTTCTCCAAAGCATAAACAGGTTTGAGTCAAAATATTTTCCCAAAGTTTGCAAAACCAATTTCATAGCTTTTGACACATTTATGCTCAGAGAAGAAGTCGAATGAGCATGTGGAAATCATTAGGACCATTCACTACCTATTTCCAGTTCTCTGCCTTCCATGTGCCTGACAGCACTGCATCTCTCGGCTGCCTTTGAAATCAGGCAGGGCCATGTGACCTGCTTCAGTCTGAGAAATGAGGGTGGATAAACAACTTTCAGAGCTCTCTCTCCCCCGCTGCCATGACAACTTGTGCATGTTCCAACAGTGGCTTTTCCACAAGTCTGGATCCCAGAGTGAGGATGATGTGCAGCAGAGCCTTCAACTCTCCTGTGTTGGACATGAACTTTGCTGGGCTAGATCTGGGGGCCATTTGTTACTGCAGCATAACTTAGCCCAACCTGACTGATACATAGTGATGGAATTTATGACGCAGAGTATTAACAGCATATAATGTGGAAGAACAACGTCATGAGGGGTGGTGGTAAGGCTTGTGTTTGTTTTTGGTTTGCGGTTGGGTGAAACCACTGATGTATCAACTTTTGAACTCACTTGGAATACGAGTGACATATATTCAAAGAAGAGGCTGGCCACTTTTTTCTGTTGGAAACTTACAGTACAGAAGAAGAGGTATTTATTTTAGTGAGCAATTATTGTGTGAGTCATGGTGAGGATTGGAAAATGTGCGTAGGGGACACTAGCTAAGTAGGCACTGGGGGAGGAGTTGCCGTGAAAATAAACATCGGTCTTCTCAGGATCACCACTGTGAGTGTTAATTGTGAGGCAATAAAGCAGGAAAGATGCTCAAATTGTAAATTACAACCGAGTGGTGTCCGTTTGGCATATGTTTTTTCAACACATGGTGTGAAAGTATCTGCAGGAAGCATAAGATTTTACTCTCTACACAGACTGTATTGGGTAAAAGGCACTCAAATGAGCATTTGAATTTAAGAATGAATGAGTTTGGGGTTTTTTTAAAGCATTACTTGGTGGCACTGATAATATCACTTAAAGCCATTTCAGTGATGTCCAGTGCTTTGTGCGTGTGGAATACCTTAACTATATATTTGGCAATTTATGAAGATTCTTCAAGAGATGGACACTTGGTACAAATGACTTAATAGCAAAGAATTTGACTCTTTCCCGACACTTTATGATTTTTTTTTTCCATTATCAGAAGAAGAGATAGATGACATTATGGGGTAGACGGTGTTTTAAAACTAGCCAAATGACGCCACAGAATTTGAAAAATTCAAAAGCTCAATGCAATCAAAAAGTGCGTGAGGAAATGTTCACTGCTCCTTCCCAGCTTTTAACTTTCATATACTTTTATTGTACTTCTGGATGTTTGAATAGACACAGAGAGTATGTACTTTCATGACTTTTAAAAATCTGTAATCATTTAGAGTTTATATTAGTATATCCTACCAAATTAAAACCTAAATTAATTTTTTGGCAAATAGCCAATTGTTGAATGATCCCTCCTTCCTCCCTACTATTATGGAGCATTGATTTTATTAGATCCATATATATATGGGCCTATTTTTGGACTTTCTATTTCATTGATCTGTCTGCCTATCCCAGTTTTAATTACTATAATTTTAAAATACTGCTTCTGGAATAATAAGTAAGAAAGGCTGAAAGATTTTTAAGGATATTGAGAGAAGTTTTACCTTACAGTAACTTTAAAATCATTATCAAGTAATTCATCTCTTTAGAAGATAATACATGCAGTCTCATTCTTCCAATATGTTTAATTTCTCACTCTCGTCACTGGCTTCTTTCCCTATACTTGCAAACATGAACAAGTTTTTTCTATCTCGAAGAACCTTGTATTGACTGCCTTGTGTTTTTCTGGGTGTTGAATTTCTGCCCTTCCTCTCACTGCTGGTCAACTCCTGTTCCCCATGGAACATAGCCCTGTTTCCCTTAAATTCCTGTGTTATCTGGTTACACTGTTCTCCCCAAAGAGAACTATTAAAAGTTATCAGCGATCTCCTTCATGCCCTTCAAGTCTCTTTCTGATCTTTGACCTTCTGTGACCCTTTACACGATGCTACACTGGTCCCCACACTGCCTGGACCCATCTCTGTTCTCTCTCCACTGCCCTATTCTGGACCTCCTCTGACTTTTCTGGAGGCAATTTCTCTGCCTGCACCCCCTACCCTCCGCCTCCTTGACTCCCAGAACAGTCCCTCTCCTTGATGTTCCAATGCCACCATTGTTCCCAGCCCCTCTGGACATCTTCTGGGTGTGGGAGAAATGAGCCCCTAAGGGAAAAAACCTCGACACATGGTTTTCCTTGAAGCCCTTCCATCTTTCTGCTTTGGCCACCACGAGTCTATCCTTCCTACTTCCTCGGTAGCTTCCACTGAGAAGTTCATTAAAAGCTTCTCTGGCTTCTTGCTGTCAATAGGTCAAATCTAAGTCTCTCAGCCTGGCACTCAGGACCACCAGTGTCAGTGCACAAACTTAGTTTGCAGCAACCATACCCACTGCTACCCTAAATTAACACTCGGGCCGAAAGGATCTGGATTTCAATCTGGACTCGGACGCTTAGTGGCTGTGTGGGCTTGGGCAGGTTACGTAGCCTCAGTCTCTGCAAACCCAAAGACCAGGGAGTGGCATAGGCAGTGGGGTTTACCACATGCAGCCTGTGTGTGTCAGGCACTAAAGAACCTGCAGGGCTCAGGACCCTTTGCCTTGAGCACAGACGCAGAACACGGCCCATTTGTACAACATATGGCAACACCTCTGGACTTCTGGAGGTAAACACTGGGGCCCTCCCTTTCTCTTCTTTGCTCTTAGAGGTCCACCAAGTGATTCTCTTTTCTCATTGCTCACCCCTTTTTGACCCGATGGAACTATTTTATTTCTTGGCATCCCCCGCAATACTCATGACATTTAATAGATGCTCTATAAAGCTTTACAAATAAATGGTTGTTTGAGACCGCCGAGTCATAGCATAGAAAAAAGATCCCTGAGAGTCAGAAGATCTGAGCTTCTGTCTGGATTTGCCCTATTCTGATTCTGTGACACTGAACGACCAAATAGCTTTCCTGAGCTTTAGTGCCCTAAGTTTTCATGTGGAACCCTGCTAATTTTCAGTGTTTAATAGCCACATGTGGCAGGTTGCTACCATTTTGGACAGAGAGGATGTAGAACACGTCCATCATTGCAGAAAGTTCTATTGGACAGCGCCGATAGCTACAACAGCACAAGAAGATGATGACGTGGCTGGCAATAATGTCATAAAATAGTCTTTATGAGAAATGCCTAGAACAGAAGCTTCACTGACGGCAGAAACACAGCCGCCTTAAGTGGAAGAGATAGCAAGTGTCTGTGGGATGTACTCCAGGGCATCGAAGGAATTAGATTAGCAGAGATTCAGACAGGCAACTGAAAAACCTCATCGTAAGCATCTGGGTGTTATCTGAGCTCGCTGCGTCATAGGAAGGAAGAGGGGAAAGCAGCCCTACTTTATGTGAGTCTCCAGCATTAAGCTAAAGCTACGAGGCAATTCCCAAAAATATTGCGAAGCTTCAAATGGGAAACAGTGGTTTTCAGATCTTTAAGCTTCTTAATCGATTAAAGAAATTGAGCTTGAGTTGAAGAAGCAAAACGATGGTATTTAGCTCAGAGAAAAGAAGACTGGGAGGACCCATGTAAGAGATGATACCTTTCCCAACCCGGAAATTTCACCTGATAACCCTCTGCTCAATTCTCAGGATCTTCTTCAATATATTCCTATAATGTGTAACTTTTAAGAACACCCCTTGGCCAGGTTTTGCTGTACCTGCTGTACTATAAGTTCCTAAAGGGCGGTAGCCATATCCCTCCTTCCACGCTTCACATCACAACCAGAGCATCCAGAGCATCTTTCAGGAATTGAGAGGATGTCTCTCCTTGCATCAAGCCCTCCAATGGCCACATATCACAAGTAGGATCAAGATCAAACTTCCACAGCCAGGACCACCTACATACTCTGAGGGACTCAGTGCAAAATGAAAATGCAGGGCTCCTTGTTCAAAAATTATTAAGAATTTCAAGAGGGTAATAACAGCAGCGCACTGAACCAAGCATGAGCTCCTCTGAGCCCAAGGCCCTGAGTGACTGCACGGGTCTCATGTCCGCGAAGCCAGTCCTGCCTGTATGTAACTCCTGTATGTAGCTCCTCACATGTTCAGGGTCTTTGAAAATGTGATTCTCTCCACCTAGAACACCTTTGCAGGCTCTCCCACCCCCAGCACGTTGCCCATTGATTTTCTTACCATTCAGACAGTTGCTTAAGTGTCACAACTTCAAGAGAGCCTTCCAAGATGCAATCCCTCTCATAAATTCTCATAATTAGCTTAGTTCTTTGTATGATGATTTGTCAGTAGAATCCACTGGACAGCAAGCTCCATGAGGGCAGAGACCGTGTCGATCTTGTCCATTGTGTTATCTCCAGAGTCCAATACGGCACAAACACCTGGAAGGGACTCAGTAAAAATCTACTGATTGAGTCAATGAATAAAGAATGAATTGCAATTTTCCACATACTATATCTTCAAAGAATTGGCTGGTGGGGACAGCTGGAGGGTGACGTTGGAGGACAAGATATCACAGACCCCAGGCCAGACCCCAGTTCCTAGCACGGTTTCACTCCGTACACCTTGCTCTGCTCTCCTCCAGGGATTCAACCAACCAGCGAACAGGCAGACAGAGTGAAGCTGAGGTTTGGATGACTTACCACTGAACCATCCTGCCATTCCTACTGGGCCACAATATATCCTCTTGCTTGCCACTGGATTTGATCTTCTATCGTGAAACTGACCAATAGTGATGGTCATTGTTTCACCACTGGGGATAAGGTCTTTCTGCATTATCCCCGAACATTTGAGCTTTCCCCTCCCTAAGAGATAAACATTATCATCCTCTTGAAGCTTGAACAATAAACACATCTCAGAACTTCTCTATGAAGGTAGTTATCCAACCAACCAGAACTCAAGTGACTCTTGAAATTCTTCCTAGATAGCTCTATGTCTGTAGATTTGGGGTTTTCATTGACTCCTCATCTCTAAATTTCATAATTAGACTCCTTTCAACATTCCCTAACACTGTTACTCCACAATGCCTAGTACTCATTTTACTAATACATTCCTGTGTATCCTGAGCTCCATGCGAGCAAAGAAATGTGACCTGAGCTAAGGGTCTTAAAATCCACAAGATAAGATGAACAGAATCCAAACCAAGGTAAGAAAAGGAGGCACCTAGTTCTAAATTCTTTTTTCTCTCTAGAGGAAGTTAGCTATTTCTGTAGCTGTAACTCCAGCTCAGAGACAACCCAGAATGCACACAAACGGGAAAGAACCTATTTTAGTTAACTCGCACCAAAATGCCGGTAAGTGACACAAAACACAATCGCTTCCCATTTGGGACTGAATGCTCTTTAGGAGAAATATGGTTCCAAAGACCCAGGCACATGGAGAGCAGTCCTACAGTCCAACAGTACCAACGGTTATTGCCAACAGGATGCCAGAAGAGGTTGATTTCTAGAATTGCGTACATTCTGTCAAGTCGGAGATTTTTTTCTTCTATCTGACGAAACAGAGTATACACGCAGTATTATCCTTAAATGCTATTTAAAGATAGAATCAAAGACGTTGAGATCTAGGACTTGGCAATACTTTGGTAAAATTAATTCATTGTGTTGATGAGATTGATTGTTCGAAATATGATACCCTCATGGACATCTCTTGGGAAAAATAACACTTTAGTTTTAAAATAATTTTCTTTAAAAAACCACAACCTTTGATAGTGTCTTATTCTTTTTTTTTTTTTTTTGCCACGCCGCAGGGCATGTGGGATCTTAGTTCCCTGACCAGTGATCGAACCCACGCCCCCTGCATTGGGAGTGCAGAGTCTTAACCATTGGACTACCAGGGACATCCCATGATAATGTGTAATTTATTCTGGACAGTTAGATCTCTACCATGATGCCACCAGAGTCGCTTTTTGGTCATGGTGAGCTCTTTAGAAGCTCCTTGCTAAAAGGAAAAAGTTGGCAGCAGAAAGGGTCTCCCATTAGCTCTCAGCAAAATAAGCAAACAGCAGGGTCCCCAGGGAATGAGCCATTAATCACAAAACAGAATGCTTCTGATGTTGGAAGGGAAAGATCTGGGCTGAGGGAGAATATAGAACTGTTTAGAGCAGAGATCGCAATATTTGTGCCGCTTCTTCTCCATCCTGGACCCCTGCAGGTTAGATTAGCCTTCCGACGTCTAGATTCTTACCTGTGTGAACTCACACATGTCCTCAGACTCCTCCTTAACATTCCAAATAAGCACTGCTATGGTCTAGAGCTGGTCCTCAAGGTAAAATATATTTTCCATCCTTGGAGAAGACATTAAGTATTGTCTCTGTTCTCCATGAATGCCTGACTATAGCAGGGTTCAGAAAATACCATCATGGCACCCTGCCTAGAAGGCTGGTCTTGGCAATCTCACCAATGGTGGGTCAAGCACTGCTGGGACCAGTTGAAGGGCCAGGGCTAGAAGAGTGGAGACTGACAGGGAAAATTAGAGGCACATCAATGAGAACCAACTCCCCCTCCTCCTGAACTGGGTCAGCCCTGCATACAGAAGGAAGGACTCCATCCCCGTTTTCAGTGCAAAAATTATAACCAAGAACCGGACCCCACCTCAGCTATTTACAGCATGAACTCAGGACTCAAAAGTGCCCTGCGAGGTGTTTATGACAACACTCTCCAGGGATGTAAATGGAAATTGCTAAAATTATAGGTGACTTGGTTATTTAGGGGCAGTTACACACATTTCTAAATCTGAATGATGCTTGGGTGGGAGGACGCCTTTGACATTCCAGCAGCCTTTCTTAAAGCCACATAATATTAAAGATAGTTTGAGCCTGAATATATAAAGCCAGATCACGTGCTGATATTTGCGGACCTGTGATTCTGACGCAAGATCACACTCTGAGTCTTGGCTGTTCATGGATCCCAGCGTTTGAATATCCGCCCTCGGAAGTAGCTGTGACATTTCAGACCAGAAACCGAATGTTTATTTGTGGAATTTCGCTTTGCCCACAGTTTACCAAAATAACAAGAAAAGTAGCCTTTTCCTATGTCTGAACTACATCTTCTTCCCATCACATTCTTGTAATGCTGGGAACATATGTTTAAGTAAAAGGACTCCACACTCACATATTCCTCAAAAAAAATTATAATTCGTGGAAAAAGTCAGCAAGATTTTCCCTGAAACATGTAACAAATAAGAGACAGGTGGAATTTATGTTTATTCTAACTATTGTCTAAAAATGATGACCACCAACACTTGATTGCTCTAATTGCTAAGTGTCTTAGTGGCACTTATATATCTTTGTTTCCATTAGAAGCAAAGGTAGAATGACGAAACCTACAATTTGATGTCTAAAATGATATACTGAGACCACAAAAATAACCCTTGTACAAGCTTATCATGTTTATGTCAACCCTACTAGCATTTTGAGATGTTTTGTGAAGTTGATTGACCAAGGGGTGCTGGAAAATAACTTTTAAGAAACAGAAAGAGAGAGAGATGGATTTGGCATTAATAGACAGTGGTTAGGACAGAGCAAAGAGAACACAGGCAGAAAAAAGATCCTTACAAGAGAAAGAGGTAGGCATATAAGATGCAAGCTGTGAGAAATAGGAGAGAAAACCTTCCCTCCAGTAACTCATCTTCCCATTTCAGTATTTCCAGATCAAAGGATTCAAAGCTAGCATGCTCTCTACATCATATCAAATTGAATTCCAGATGGTTAAGGGTAATTTAAGAAGTCATGAATGGAATCAGAGGAAATTATAGGTAAATAATCTTGGAATGAAGAAGAGCTTTTCTGGTGTAACGCCAAAGAAATAAATCATCATGGAAGTATTTACGCATTTCAGCCTCTGAACATTAAAAACCATAAGCAAAATGTAAAGGCAAGTGGCATACAAAGAATACATGCTCAGTACATAGGATGAAAGTGTCACATGATTGATATACAGAGAACTCTAAAAAACAAATGAAAAAAAGATAAATACTCGGGGGAAAAAGGCAAATAACAAGGACAAGCAATTGACAGAAGAAATTCAAGGGTCCAGTAAACAATGTTCTACATCACTATTTACTAAAGATGAGCTGGTGAAGAAAGATAACACAGGATTATCAAGATGCAGAAAGACAGGCCCTCTTACAGGCTGGTGGTGGAGTGCTGAGTAACATAAAGTTTCAGGAGGTCAATTTGATAATACACTGTAAAAGCCTTTTTCAATGTGTGCCTGACTTCTGATGTAATGACTCCAGATCTAGGAACTTACCTTAAGGAAAATATTAAAGATGTTTGCACACATTTCACTAACAAGATTAAATCATGGCTACATTGTGATAAAGAGGAGTCAGGCACAACAAAAATATCCAATAATGGGGAATTGGTCATAGAACATTCTAGAACCTCAGGACAATGGACTATTAAAAAGCCATTAAAATGAAGTTATGGAAAGGGATTAAATGACATGGAAAGAGTATACATTTTCAAGTGCAAAAAGCGTAAATGAGTTGAGGTGAGCACGGCACTGGGAACGGTTTCAGCCGAAAGTAAGTGCTTTGTAAGGGCTACTTTATTCGGCATTCCATTTTTGAAAGGAAAACGTGCATAAAAATACAGAAATAGAATATAGGTATATCAAAGCATCTAGTTAGTTTAGAAGTAGGGAAGATTTTTATTTTCGTCTTTTGCTCATCTGTATTTTCTCTTTTTTTAATCTAAGTATAGTTGACTTACAATATTATATTAGTTTCAGTCATACAACATAGTGATTCAATATTTTTATAGAATAAAATAATAACTGCATTTAAAGTTATTACAACATAATGTCTGTATTTCCCTGTGCTTATTTATTTTATACATAGTAGCTTGTACCTCTTAATCCCCTACCCCTCTCTTGCCCCTCCCGCTTCCCTTTCCCCTCTTGTAACCACTAGTTTGTTCTCTGTATCTGTGAGTCTGCTTCTGTTTTGCTATATTCATTCGTTTGTTTTATTTTTTAGATTCCACGTATATGTGATAACATAGTGAAATAAGTCAGACAGAGAAAGACAAATACTCTGTTATCCCTCGCCTGTATTTTCTGAAATCTCCAAGAGTGGTTATTTATTGTTTTTAGAGACACCAAGGCAAGGTTTTAAAAAATGATGTTGTGCATTAACAGCTAATGACATGGAAACCCATTTATAGTATAATATATGAATAAGGAAAAGGAGATTACAAATCAGAAGTGTGGTCCCAAATGTTATTAATTATGTATTTAAATATAAGCATTACATATTAGTAAATAAACATTGCATATTACCTATATATGTAAATAAATTTTATAGATACATATATTGTCATAGAAAAAGGATTGAAAGCATATACCATAAAATGCTGACCAACTTCAGTGATTATTTCTGGGCATTGTGATAACAAGTAATTTCCAGGAGTTCTGTGTGTGTCTTTTCCCTATTTTCCAAAACAGATATCAGCAAATGTTTTTCATTTGTAATAAAGAAAAAGTTATTTTAAAAAAATAAGCCACCCCTGAGATAAGACAGAACCTCCTAGAATGTAAGCGATGTCCCATTTTTCGGCCCACCCAAAGTCAGCAACTTTTTGTCACCCTGGGCCCTCAGAGCTCACTCGCATGTGAGGTTAGCAAGTTCTGCTGATTTGTTGTAACATGCTTTGTGCTTCTCCCCTCTTGGTTTCCACGGCCATCTCTCCAATACAAACTTTCCTTACCCGGTCATTGCTTTCACAAGACCATGTCCCTGCCCAGACCTGTCCATCACTCCCCCTACCCTTGAACCCACCCCCTCAACTTTCCAGGGGTCTCACCCATCCTGTTTCTTCATACACACCCTACGTTATGAATCACAGCCAAACTGGTCTACTTACTATTGTCCAAATGCACTCTCTATTTTTCCACCTTCGATTTTGCTCAAACTATCCCCGACTACTACCTTCCCAGAGGCCTTTCCCCTTCTCTCAGAACCCACCTGCTGGGATACCTGCCTCCACAGCCTCAGAAAAAAATACATTTCTCCTTTCCAGCCCATTCATGTTACACAGAGAATAACAAGAATAACACAAATAAGTGTTCTTACCTTGTCTATTACATCGATTGTTTTTCTCTGGCCCAGAAGCCTAGTAAATCGTCGGGAATTAAGGTTTGGAGGCAAACGAAAGGTTTTCCAAGACAGGACCGCGGCACATGTCTATAAATACGATCCTTTAATAAGTGAATATAGATCAGCCCTCGTGTAAGTGCGCGCGCACGCGCGCGGCGCCCAGGTTCCGCCTTCCTTGGGGAGCGTCACACCTGGTCCAGGGGAGGGGGCCCTAGCAGAAGCCCACCAGCCGCCGGGCGCTGGGGAAGCTCCTGCGCATGCTCATGCACTTCTCCTGGTCGATGTACAGGGAGTTGGCTTTGACCGCCAGGTCGTACTCCAGGGTGGCCTTGGTGTGGACCAGCGACTGCAGGGTGTCCTCCGCGTCCCTCAGGCGCTGCTGCAGGGTCTGGATGGTGTCGTCCACCTCGTACACCTCGTTAACCAGGCTGCGTGGGGAAGAGGCACCGGTTAGGTTAGCAGAAGCCACGCTGGTTATCAGCTCCACCGGGGCCGAGTGTGGTTACTGAATTCCCACCGGTCACACCAACCTCAGAACTACTTCACGTTGCAAAGCCGCAAAGCAAACAGGACGATCCAAGAGGCACACCGAGGATATTCGGGGGACACCAGCAAGTTTTCATACACGCATTGTGCATACACGCGAATATTAAACATTATAATATTTAAAAAGAAGGTAAACTTTTAAACATTTGATTTTTTTGAAAATAGTAAATATAGGAAAAATGGAAACAGCTCAATTTTCATGCATTTGCTTTATCACTGAAAGTTGTTTATATAGTGAGGAAGAGGGGAACACCCAACTTTATTCAGTGGCTAGAATTCAGCCCAACCTGTTAACTACAGTGGGGGAGGGGTTAGTTAATGGGGCACTCCTCCAATTATAATCCCCCTCCCCCCAGCAATGCCCCAAAGTTCCAGAGTAAATATCGAAATGTCAAAAACCTAATAGAACACGAAAATGATAATTCATGAAATCAGCTACGTAAACCATGAAACAAGTTGCAGTTCTGATCGCGCTGATGATGAAAAACATGACACATTTTTCAAGACAGAAAGGAAAAAAGGCATCATTTCATGTAAAAAAATCTAGCATCTCCTTCTCAAATTATTTTAACTGATATCGTTTTCATTTTCATTTCTTTGATTATTAGTGAAACTTTCCTAAATGTCTATTGGGCATTTTGCAATTTTTCCGTGAATTGCCTCTTCCTGTCTTTTGCTCATTTTTCTACTGGGGTATTACTAATTATCTTAAACTTTGGCAAAGAGCTCTTTAAGTTTTAGGCATATTACATTTTTTTTTTTTTTTTTTTTGTCTGTTAAGCTTGTGGCAAATGTTTTCCCTAATTTGTTTTTTACCTTTTAATTTAGCTTGTTTCGTTATACATAAGATTTCAATTTTTAGTTAGCTAAATCTTTCTTTTTCTTTGTGATTTCTTCTACTGTGTTTATATTTAGAAACTCTTTCTCCCCCCAAAGAGCAATTAAGCAAGGACTCCTTTACCCTCTGATTTGGCCAATAATATCCAAGGGATGGGATCACATGGTCAATCAAGAGAAAGAATACTAAACAGGTTATAAAAGACAACGATAAGGATAATAACTTATCTATTGACAACCTTACTTCATATGTATAGATATATATATATAATTCTACATATATAGTCAGTTGAAACCACCAACTCCAAATTCATCAAATTTTGCCCAGTGATTCAAAGCTAAAGTTTTCTTTGTTGGGGATGTTCATTTATCAGCAGACTCGGGGGGGAGGGTGGGTGTGTGCATGAAATTAGCTAAAATGTACCATAATATAAAGAGAAGAGTGACAGTGAACGAATAGGGGTGTGGATGTCGCTGGAGACGGAAAAGGATTTCACGATCGTAGAAAAATATCCAGACCATGGGGAAATCATTCTACCAAGACCATTTTACAGCTTCACAGACTTTGCCACTGGAAGGTAAATGGCAGAGGTCATCAAGCCCAGCTTCCTTGTTCTACAGACAAGGAAATTGAGCCCTAGGGATTGATGAACTGCCCTCCCCACAGGCAGACGGCCTACATGTGTTTATACACCGCTCACAGTTATCCAGGAAGCTAAGAAGGAAATCAGGAGTCTCGGCGGCCATAATAAGGAACTGGGTCCCATTTCCTGCCCCACCCACTCAGCTCCCAGAAGCAGAGACCTGGGAAGTTGGCCTTGGCCCTGGACCCTTTGGGTGAGACCATCTCATTTCTGTTTGTCATCCCCACAGCACAGGCCTCCCAGATAATACACAAGAGGCCCAGTTAAATTTGAATTTCAGATAAACATGTATGTTTTTAGTACAAGTATTTTTTTCATTGTGGGAAAATATAAACAACATAAAATTTACCATCTGAGCCATTTTTAAGTGTGCAGTTTGGTGGCATCATGTGCATTCACACGGCCATCACCACTCTCCACCCACAGAACTCTTTTCATCTTGCAAAATGGCAGCTCTGTCCCCTTTCGACACTAACCCCTATTCCACCCCCCAACCCCCATCCCCCGGCAACCACCGTTCTTCTTTCTGTCTCTATGAATCTGACCACACTAGGTACCTCATACAAGTGGAATCGTCCAGTATTTGTCCTTCTGTGACTGGTTTGTTTCACTCAGCATAATGTCCTCAAGGTTCATCCATGTGGTAGCATGTGTCAGAATTTCCTTTCTTTTTAAGGCTGAATAATATTCACTACAAGTATTTTTACTTACCATAAGTGTTTTTCTGTGTAAAGATGCCTTGCGGTATTGGGGATATACTAATACTAAAATATTATTCGTCGTTTATCTGAGATTCATATTTACCTGGCCGCTAATTTGCAAAATCTGGCAACCCTACCACAAGAACCAAAATAGTGTCAGGCCCAAAATTAGCTCTCACAGAATATTCATTTAAGATGGCACCAAAGCCACAACCTCTCTACTCAAAACCCTCCGCCCCCTGCTTTTCGTAAAGGACAAATTGTAAATGTATTTAAGGAGATACACCAAATCAGCAGCTGCTGGTTAAGGTTGGGGGTGGGCTGGGGGGGAGAGGAGAGGGCAGAAAAGAGGCTCTTGTTTTTTACTCCATATGGATCTGTACTGTTTGAATTTGTTTTAAAATCAGAGCGTGTCTCTCTCTTACTTGTGAATTTAAACAAAGTGAAAAGTTTGACATAAAACGATAAAGGAACCACGTCTTCATTGTGTTATCTTGTATTGAGTATTATTATGAGAGAACAAGAGGAAACAACATCCTGATGATAACGGACACCGTAGCCGGATGATGGAATACTATGCAGGCAATACTTTTTAAAAAAGAATTTGTTGGGGGCTTCCCTGGTGGCGCAGTGGTTGAGAGTCTGCCTGCCAATGCAGGGGACACGGGTTCGAGCCCTGGTCTGGGAAGATCCCACATGCCGCGGAGCAACTAGGCCCGTGAGCCACAACTACTGAGCCTGCGCGTCTGGAGCCTGTGGTCCGCAACGAGAGAGGCCGCGATAGTGAGAGGCCCGCGCACCGCGATGAAGAGTGGCCCCCGCTTGCCACAACTAGAGAAAGCCCTCGCACAGAAACGAAGACCCAACACAGCCATAAATAAATAAATAAATAAAATTTTAAAAAAAGAATTTGTTTTTGCCTTGGGGAAGGAAACTCAGAATACAATGTTGGTTGAAAAAGTCAGGATATAGAACTCTACATGCAGCGTGATCACAATTTTGTTAACGTGCCTGGTGGTAACCGTGGTTATCCCTCAACGGCGAGGAGAATTGACGATGATTTTTATTTTTTATTTCATTTTCTGATTTTCTATCACGAACAGATACAGCTCTTAAAGCCAGAAGGAAAACAATAAATAGTTTCCAAAAAGGAAACACAATTTTGAGGGACTTGAACTCTCTTTGGCCTTGAACTCAGAGAGGTTACCTGAAGTACCTCAGCTGGACCGACACCGCGAAGGGGCAAACATCACATCTCCATCCGAGGCCACAGCGGACAAATGAAGGGGGTCTGGAGACTCCCCAGGACCGCCCTGCAGGCCCACGTTCTGGACACACCCTCCCTGGTGGGTATGCCCGCCAGGGGCTCACCCACGCCGAGGTGGGGTACAGAGCAGATGAGTCACCAGCACCCCAGGCCACCTGCCTGTCCCATCTCAGGCCATGGTGACGTCATCCTTGCAGATGCTGAAACCAAAGGTCTTCTGATCATCCCTGACCCCGCCCTCTTCCTCGCACCCCTACGTCCCTCAATGTAAAAATCTGTTGTGCCTGTCTCCCCGTGCCCCTGCGCCCTTCCTCTCCACTCTGCAGGAAAGTCCTTGAATGTCCCTGCTCTGTGTCTGACCTCAGGGTCTCCACCCTTGCCGTCCCCTCAGCCCACGATGCTCTTACCCCACTCTTCATCCCGCTAATTCACGCCATCCTCAAAGCCCGGCTGGACAGACCCTTCTTAGGGAAGTCCTTCCCTCAGCCCTGGGACTAGTTTGCTGCCCGATGTCGTGTGTTTCAAGAGCACCAGCCCTTCTGTGGCCCTCGGGGTGCTTGTCGTGGCCTGTGTGCTACGTCTCCCTGCCGGCCATCGGGTCCGGGAAAGTGACATCCACAGCCCCTCCTGCAGTTGACAGGGGCACAAAAAATGCTTGATGGATGGGGACCAACTTCTGTGTCCTAGGAGATGCAGCCCATGATGGGAGGTAGGAAGCTGCCCGGAAGTCCGAGTCAAGGGTCTCCCAAGAACGAGGAGCAGACCCCAGGTGATGAAGAAGAAGCGCAGGCCAGAGGGAGCCACCTGCAGCCAGCCCGAGGTGGGGAGCACTGCAGAGCACCCCCAAAAGGCTCATGGATGCAACGACAAGCCGTGAAAACACACCCACACCGTGCATCTCCTTTCATCTTAGAGCCTGAACTGTCTTCTTACTTCCAATGGGGGAGGGAAGGAATTAAACTTAAGTGTGGAAGTTTCCTCTGGCCTGAGATCTGTAAACACAGCATCTGAGAACTGAGCTAAAAGCATATTTTGTTGTTGTTTAGGTCAGGTTGGATTTAAAAAGTAAGTTTCTTTTTTGAAGATCCCAGGGTATACAATACCACTAGCAAAGAAACAGATCTTCAGAGAGGCTGTCGGACACGGCTGGTGATGGGATTTACGAGGGCGAGTTGTTTATAATCACACCGGCCTGCTTCTCGTCTCCCAGCCTTCCCTGAGCTGTTTTCACCGCTTCAGAAAGAACCCTGAACCCAAAGGTAGGGACGGAGCAGGGTGACGTGTGAGTCTTTACTCCTCACAGCCAAACATTAGTCTAGTGGAAAATTTATCTGTGAGGGGTCTTCTGAAAAAAGACACATTAAAATACCAATTTTTTTAAAAAGGAATTCCAGATACTTAGAATGCAGGCAGCTAACATCCTGGTTTTCCCATCGCTGCGTGAAGGCAGCTCAGAGATACTACACCTCCCTCAACTTTCGCCGTTAGAAATATGCTTCTCCTCCTCTTTCAAGGCCACGTTCCACTCTCAGTTTCCTTATTCTTGGCAGATGGCAGACAGCCGTTCTGCTGAAACCACTCATTTTGGGGGAAATTACAGAACTGAAAAACAGTTTGCATTCAAATACAAATAAAACTACCGTCGCCTGAAAAAAATATATCAAGATTAAGCAAAGCAGAGCCTGGCCTGGCCTGGCCTGCCCTCAAGGATGCCAAGAATGTTTAGGATTGCTCTTGAAAGCACCCATTTAGAAAAAGTTCAAATGCAAATCAAAGTCTTGAAATGAAAACAGCACTTTTTCTCTGTCCTCACTCCCCTGAGTTTATGGTCCTTATGTTTTCTTCATCTAGACAGCCAAAGGGTTGCTTTCAGAATGATCAGTTGAATAAGAAAAATAATCCCCTCCTCCCTCAATAACAATCCTAAATTCCACTGCTGTTCCTCTAGGACCATATTTTTGGCAACGATATTTTAACAAGAAATCTTTACGGAAACAAAAGTAGGTTTTGTCCTGAAGTCAGTAAAGGAGCAAAGGAAATAGACACACTGCAGGGTCGACAGGAAGTAAAGGAAAAGCAAATTCTGTTTAGCCGTGAAGGGGGAGAAAAGAGGAAAAATCATTCAGCTTCTCAGAAGCAGCTGTGAATGCCTCATTGTCTGATAACTGCAAAGTCAAACTCGACCACGACTCAAAACCCTTCTAAAAAGCAACCTTATGTTGGTCTGATGGCAGCCCGAACAATTTCTCTCTTCCCGTCTCTACTTTTTTTTTCTCTTTTAATAAATTTATTTATTTATTTATTTATTTTTGGCTGCGTTGAGTCTTCGTTGCCGCTCGCGGGCTTTCTCTAGTTGCGGCGAGCGGGGGCTACTCTTCGTTGCAATGCGTGGTCTTCTCCTGCGGTGGCTTCTCTTGTTGCAGAGCACGGGCTCTAGGCGCACGGGCTTCAGTAGTTGTGGCATGTGGGCTCAGGAGTTGTGGCTCATGGGCTCTAGAGCACAGGCTCAGTAGTTGTGGTGCACGGGCTTAGTTGCCGTGCGGCATGTGGGATCTTCCTGGACCAGGGCTCGAACCCGTGTCCCCTGCATTGGCAGGCGTATTCTTAACCACTGTGCCACCAGGGAAGCCCCCCGTCTCTACTTTTGATGACTCTGCAGAAATTGTCGGAGCATGAAACTTCAGCTCAGCTTCTCCCAATAATATTTGCATAAAACCACTATTCAGGATCTAATCTAACTGGCCAAATGGGTGTGATCCCACTACCAGGTTCCTGTAATAAATAGATACTTCAGACTGGTTGCCTCCAGAGTGGCAGGCCGCTTCCCCTCAATGATGGGCTGTGTGTGAGTAGGGGTTCTGTGGAACCCACTTGGAGAAACATGTGGCCTGGGTGACCTCCTCCATGGTGATGGCCCGGACGACAGCTCCACTAGGAGAAACGCAGCTACTGTGGGAGATGAAGGCCATCTGAATCTATTCTAGAGAGCACCTCTTAGCATCCAACACAGACAACACGCGTGCTGTCCATGGAGGGGGTTTTGCAGTAACGTCTCCTCTGTGACCCTCTGTTTTATCCTCTGTGAGAGCGAGATGAGGATACAGCACCTGCTTTGCTGACCCATCCCATGTGGGCATTGAGAAGGCCAGATGAGCTTAGGTACAGGACGGGGGGTGGCAAAGGCCCCATACAATGAAATTGCTGCTTTGCTTGAACGGAGTTCAGCAGGGAGACGGGCAAGGATTCTAATTATGTCTCTCCTTCCTCCCAGCTGGGTCGCCGTCACTCAGCCCACTTCTGCCTCCATTTACTTATTTGTAAATTGAAGATAATGCATAAGGTAAAGTACGCAGGACAGTGCCTGGCGCAGAATAAGATCAATCAATGGTAACAGCTATTGTGATTGTCACCATCACCACCTTTATCATCATCTTCCTCATTCTTGGCCTCACAAAGACCACCCTTTCCTTCCCTGCAGGGAATCCACAGCCTCACCCCACCGCTTGTTCCTTGGGTAAGAGCTCAAAGTCGCTTTGTCCCTAGGATATAAGGGAATTCAATCGTGGACCAGGCAGACTACAAGGCTAGTGGTCTCTCCCACCGCTCAGTTCAAGTGCTGCCGCTTCGTTCCTCCAGTTGCTATAAATTTGATTTGCTTCTGCACAAAGTGTTTCAAGACCTAAGCACAGCAATGATGAAATCCAGAAAGAGGCAGATAGGCAGGTACTGAGAAATTGGAAACGAAGCCAGAATGGGGGTGGGAGGGTGGCCAATTCCATTCAAGCCCATCCTGAAAGGAATCTTCCAAGTTAAAACAAGAAGAATAAAATACACCTAGTGTCCAGAAGATGAAGTGTAGGGTCAATCCCTCCCACCGTGTACACGTGGGAGATGCTTGATGATGACCAGCTGTTTTCAATTTCTACCAAGAACAGAACAAACTGAAATGAGCTGAAATGAGCCATCGGGGTTTAGGGCATCCTGAGGATGCTCTTAACGATGAGAGCAGGAATGAAGCACCCAAAGAGGCGGATGAGAGCAACGGTGAGAGCAAACAGATGGGGTCGGGGGAGTTGGTACCCGAAGTCCCTTTTCCAATGAGTCAAGGGCACTCGGACACACACAGCGGCCAACCTCTGTACTGTTTCCGAGACAGGGGATCTGGAGACTCCAGACACTCCAGGGAGGTGCAAAGGTCCAACGCCACCTCCACCCCCTGAATGAGGCTAAATGTTAACACTGTTCTTGTGTGTAGTGTTGATGTCATTTCCTTTCTGTTTCAGTCATGGTAAAATAGACATAACACAAAATTTACCATCTCAGCTCTTAAGTTCCTGGCATTAAGTACATTCACAATCTTGGCAACCATCACCACCTTCCACCTCGAGAACTTTTTATCATCCCAAACCGAAACTCCGGGCTGTTAAACACTAACCCCATTACTGACACTTTAAAGAAGGCTCTAGCACCGTGACCGTCACTAGGCCGCTCCACGTCCCCGTGTGCTGGTGGACGAGCCTTAGGAGCTCAGAGCTGCCGGCAGCCTGGGGGTTTCCCCAGAGGAGCCCGAGCTGGCCCTGAGGGTGCCCCCCTCCCCATCACCGTGACCCCCACCTGGGCCTCCCCCCTCGCCTCTCCCCCGCTCACCGCAGCTGAGCCATGTCTCTGCAGAGCTCTATGTTGGGCCTCCGCGTACGCTCATCCAGCCTGGTCTGAGCCACCTTCAGGAAGGCAGACTTGTCCTTGATGGCCTTCTTGATGGATTCGATGGTCATCTCCGTCTGAAAAATCTCCTGCAGGGTCTGTACCAGGAGAAGCAAACGCCCGAGGCTTTGGTGCCGTGCCCTCAACAACCTGCTCCCCGACCCGTGCATTTGTGGCCAGGCCTCCCCCTCTGATGGGGAGGCGGGTTGTCTGAGGGCCTCCTCCTACCAGCCCCATCCCGGGACCCGCGGTGGGAGGTACGGCACCTGCCCGCACCCTTTGGAGAGCATCTCCTCCCGATTCAGCGTGCGAGCACTTAGGCCACAGAAATGGGCGAATGCCACGCATCCGAGCTCGCTTTCTCCTTTTCCCTCAGATCACCGGCTGTTAGATATTTACTGATACACATTTGTATGTGACTCCGAGCAAAGGGAGGCCAGGAGCTTCGAGGGTCCCCGCTTCCCTCCCACATCGGTGCATCCTTGCTTCTTTATCTTCCTGCTGTCTCTCCTCACTAATCTCAGAGAGGTTTTCCTGCTAGGGGAGGATTTGCTTTGAAGCAGATCAAGGTCAAGCTCTGGGGTGTCTCACTTGCAAGGGAGGAGCACTGGTAATCTGGTAATCCCAATTTTATATTCTTCTCTCCTTAAACAAGGTCCCCCCAGTTACCTAAACCTGAATCCCTCCCTGGTTCCTCTTCCTCCTCTGACAAGCAGGCTCCCTTCTTGTGCTCTGAAAATCCTGCCTTCTCCTTAGCCTACGACCTTGACCTCTGCACCCCCATGTCTCCACACCCCCCCCATTAGTCCCCTCTTCTTCAGCCGCTTTCCTGTGGCCTGGAGATGCCCCCCAACCATCACCCAAATTCCTTTGAACCCTCATGCCTTCCCCACCACGCTCTCATCCAATCCCACTGGGTCCTCTCCGGCTGGTACCTTCCCAGCCTCTCCTCAAGTTCACAGCCACATGGACTCAGCAGTGGCCTTGCCTACTCCCTCCACATGCCACCCACCTAACCTCCCAGCGGCCCCCGTATCCTGTCTCTGGCCCTGGTTGCTCTGGTGAGACCACGCGCTCAAAGTCAATGATGAGGCCTCTCCGGAGTGTCCCTCCCCTTGAAACCCTTGCCTTGCTTACTTCTCTGGCCAACTGCTATCCTAATCCCTGATTTTCTCTCTAACTCCTTCTCCTCACTCCAGTGCAAAGTGTTGCCCTTGACCCCTTCTCTGCTACCTCCTTTCTCCCTGCAGAGACCTCCTGTAACCACACAGCTTCAGCACTTGTGAAAGCCAGGAACTCTTACACCTGTCAGTTAAGCTTTGCCCTCTCTTCCAAGCTTTCAACCACCTGCTGAAAATCATTACACTTTTCTATCACCAAGGCCACCCTCAAGGGCTCCCCGCTCCACGAAGCCACCCCCAGCTCTCACCACTGGAAATAACTTCTCCTTCTGCTAAACAAACTGAACCTTTTATCTGTAGCTCCAAAGGGTTCTTTCTGCACTTTTCTGATGGAACTTAGCATGTTCTACGTACGTGTCTTGTCTCACACAAGACACAAGATGGCAGGGTCAGTGAGTCGTCATGTGTGTACACCCCAAAGCCCCTGGCACAGCACCTTGAATGTAGCTGTTATGAGTTGAATTCTATCCTCCTCAACCCCCCAAAATCCATATGTTGAAGTCCTAACCACCAGACCTCGGAATGTGATTGTATTTGAAGGTAGAGCCTTTAAACAGCTAATGAAGTTCTTTAATGAGGTCATTAGTGTTGGTCCTAATCCAATCTGACTGGTGTCCTTATAAAGAGAGACTAGGAGACAGACAGGCATGGAGGGAAGACCACGTGATGATGTGGGAGAAGGCGTCCGTCTACAAGCCTAGGAGAGAGGCCTCAGGAGAAACCAACCCCACTGATAACTTGATCTCAGACTTCAGCCTCCAGGAGTGTGAGAAAATAAATTTCTGTTGTTTAAGCCACCCAGTCTGTAGGGCTTTGTTATGGCAGCCAGAGCAAACTAATACAGTAGTAAACAAAACTTTGTTGAACAAAGGGACTCCATCATGTCAGCCTTCTATGGATAAAAGGCCTTTAGATGGCCCCTCACTGCCCAGGGGACGCCTTCCCATCAATGACTTCCACGGTCTGGCTCCACCTGCCTTTCCAAGCTTCTCTCTCTAGGGACACACACCGTCTGTGCCAGCCAGACGGGTCTCTTTACAGACCTGACTCCGCCTCTGATTGGCTACACCTCCCGAGGCTTTGTTCATCATGTTACTCCACCTGACTGTTTGCTTCTTCCTCCAGACTCCCAGAACGATGTCTGTATTGGCTATTTGGCAACCATGATTTGTAAGTTTCTATTGCTTTTCATTGTGCATGAGCTTTTCATGTTACGCGCACCTTCTCCACAAATATAAGCTTCCTGGGACAAAAACTACATTTTATCCTTCTCTCTTCCCTTCCCTGGATGTAGAAGCTGTCTGACCCAACAGATGTGTATCGCCCAAAGAAGACACCATGAGAAGGAAAGGTAAATTACTGCAGCCTGGGAAAACACAGTGCCCTCGATAGGATAATATCTCCTGAGAGCAACAGAGCCCACATGGTAAGTTTCTTAAAAAGAGAAATGAAACTACTAAATATTCTGCAATAACCTATATTGGAAAAGAATCTGAAAAAGAATGAATATGTATATATGGATAACTGAACCACTACACCTGAAACTAACACAACATTATAAATCAACTAGACCCCAGTATAAAATAAAAATTAAATTAAGAAACAAAACCAAAAAACTATATGCAGCATAATCCACAGAAATAATAAGAACTCCAAGACCGATACTAAGACAAGCAAAAGCACCTTGTTTATCTTGAAACCCACGAATTCTGCCTAAATGTTTCATCTTATTGTCCTTATAAAACACTTATACTTAAAGCACTTTAAAAAGTTCAATATCAGAAACATTTTGAACCACTTAATAGTTTCCTGTATTTGGTTTTGTATTCCAGAAAAAAAGGCCTGAAATAATTTAACAGAAAACATCCCTACCATGTGTCCTAATAATAAATTCCTTTCCTAGTTACATACGGTGATTCATTAAACGTTAATAATAATATTTTTGTTTCTATTAAATACTAGGAACCTTTCATGACATAGTGCATTCTTTGTGTTCCCATTTCCAGTTCATGTTGGATTCCAATTTCATGTTGACACCTGGCTACCTGGCTAAAAGAAATGGTGCACTTTGTACCGGTTTTCATTTTTCTTAGTCTGTATGGCCAGGAAGTCATGTGCCTTACGGTGGAGATTTGTGGTCCCAGGGCCCCCTGCTCTATCTATCCAGGTCAGCTGCGGGGGCCTCCCAGCGCTTGGCTTACCTTTGCGAGGTGAATCTGAATCTTATTTTTAGCATCTGCAGTCTCGGCAATGCGGCTGGTGAAAGCCAGGTTCACTTTGTTGAACTGATTCCACATCTCGTTGGCTGTCACCACCAGAAGGTTCTGGACGTCGTCTCTTAGTTTCGCAGAGGCAGCTCGCTCGCTCTGGGAGCGAAGAATATTGTCGTCGGTTAATTTGGCCCAGGACTCGGGCACTGAGACCCTGAAGAAAAAGGAAATAGACCCAGACAACGGAAACAATGATGAATCAGCCTAGATTTTCTGTAGGCGACCGTTCATCCTGAGAAAGAAAAAAACCCCAATCACTTGATCCTGGTTTTACTGCATGAAGTGTAAACACCAGAGCAAAGCTTCTTTTAAACTTTTCTTAATTGCTCCTGCTTGACTGCTTACTTCTCTGTCAATCCGCAGCATAAATTAAGTCCTCTGCCAATGTGCGGGGCGGGGGAAGGGATTGGTGAAGGGTACGAGTACGTCCATTCATTAGAAATGTGTCTCAGCGGCCCCATAAGCGTTACGAAAAAATATTCAACCTCAGGACTAATCAAAGTGGTACTAATGAAAACAACAACATATTAACAACCGTTTGTCCGAATAACAAAGAATGAAGAGAATGATAATTTTCTGGTGAACATGTTTAGAAAAAGATTCTCTCACCCTGCAGGTAGGAAAGTTGAACTGGTACGGCCATGCCGGAGAGCAAATGTGCATAACTCAGAAATTCCACTTTAGAAAGTGTTTTTATTGAACTCTAATTGACATATAACATTATATTAGTTTCAGGGGTGCAATACAATGATTTGATTTATGGATACATTGCAAAATGGTCACCACAGTAAGTCTAGCTAACAACGTCCACCATCACACACAGTTACAAACCTTTTTTCTTGAATGAGAATTTTTAAGATCTACTGTCTTAGCAACTTTCAAATATGCAATAGAGTATTGTTAACCAGTCACCATGCTGTACTTTATATCCCCAGGACTAAAGATACAGAATGCTTCCTGAATTGGCAACACCATCACGGTGCAGGGGTCATGCTAATCTCTGTATCAATCCACTTCAGAAACTGATCCTAAGGAAATAACCCAAAGATGTATATGTAAGGAGATTCATTTTTAGCAATGTTTATGCCAATCCCTGAAACACTGGAAACACCCTAAAATGTCCCAAAGTAAAGAAAAATTTGAGTAAATTATGGTACCTTTTAAAAAGTGATCCATACAGCATGCGAACTCATGCTGTAGAAGAATATTTTCACAAACAATGTTTTTGACATATCCTGAAGTGAAAAATCAGACAGGCTATACAAACAGTACATGTGTAATACCAATCTTTAAAAATAGAAATCGATATCTACATGAGTGGAAGAATACTGGAAAGACTGACAGTAAATTGTTAACATTGGGCCTCTCTGTGTGGTTTCTTTGCTTGATGGTATAATAGGATATCAAATGAGACTCTTACCGTCGATTAAGGTTTTAGCTCAGGCCATGATGACCAAAAATAACATCCTATGTGCTCCATACCCTGACACCCTATAAGAGACGGCTAAGAATTCATGCTGGAAATAGATGAGGCCCTTTATGGAGGACCAAGTGGTCAGAGTGTGTGTGGTTCGATCCCAGCCCACCACCACCCCCCCCACGTCCACCCCAGAAGGAGAAAAGGAAGATGCTTCCTGCTCTCCTCAAATTAAGTAAGAGGCACTTCATGGGGACCACTTAGGACCTAGGGTCTGAATCTGATTCACACCTGAAGAATCTGAACGACAAAGTTGGTACCCGTTGCTGCTCCTATTACAGGAGAGCTAAGAGGGGGGCTGCTTTGGGGTGACCAGCCCCAAAGGGAGCTTTAAAGGGAGTCCCTTTAAAAGGGGGAGGGGCCATGAGTGTGGTCATGGTTACACAGGCATAGAAATTTGTTAAAACTCATCAAAATGTACACTAACGCCAAATGCATTTTAGCATAGGTGAATTTCACCTCAATCAAGTTGATTTTTTTTAATGTTCTATGTCACCATTTTCCAAAGAGATGTGAAAGCAACAGGACCATTTTTATAAGATGGTAAAGAAAGATAACAGGGTTATCAAGATGCAGAAAGACAGGCCCTCTCAGAGAGAAAAGATCATCAACCCAAGATCGTATCCAGGGGCCTGGCAAAGAAACCATGGATGGGGCAGGTCTACGAAAGAGTGGAAAGAAATCATTCAACATTCAGCTGTTTTTCAGCTTGTACTTCCCACCCCCGGCCCACGTCCAGAGCATCCGATACACTGGTAACATTTTATTTTCTTTGTGCTTAACTGTGTTTTCTAGGTTTTTCTGCCTCAAGCAGATGCTATTTTCACAGTCAGAAATATAAACAATGAATATTCTTCTACAAAAGATTACAGGATGCAAGTGTCTGCAGAACACCGTGCTTACTGACGACCGGTCCATAGCAGGTGCCTCTTACCTTTCCGCATCCTCCCAGGATCTCCGATTTACCTGTGCGCTGCATCCTTTTGAAAGGAGAGAGAATGAATTAAGTGACATGGAAATCACAGAGGCGGCATGCGCCTACTTACATGGCATCCACCCTCTCCACTCCGCGGAAGTAGCTGACGCCGTCCGACGTGTTTCGCAGGTGGTGGCATTTATCGTCGATGCGGTAGGCCGCCTGCTTGTCACTCAGGTCCTTCTCCAGCTCGTGCTGGGAAGCTCTGTTGGCTCTAAAACACAGAGGGGAGACGGAGCTTCAGGATAAGGGAACAATGTCACAGGAGGAAGCATGACGGCCCTTCGGGGTGGGGACCCACCTCCACCCCCCCACACGCACCCTTGACTGCTCTCTGGGTCTCTCCTCCTTCCCACGATGTCCAACTTCTCCATTAAAAGCAGCTTCCCCCGGAGCTGCCCCTACATGTGGGCGATGAGAGCCCTGCCCACACTGTCCCTTCCATGGGCATGAGACGTGCAGACACACAGAAATTGGTATCTGGAGCTCCCCCAGGCTGGGGCCCATCTTCCTAGTACCCAAACCGCTCCGGACAAGACACTGGTTTGGAGCAATCTGTCCACATCTGTGCCTCCCTTTCCTTCTTCCTTTTCCTCAGCTACATCCTAACCCTTCTCTCCTCCATTCCTAGAGTGCAATTCCCTGAGAAGTTAGGAGGTATTCACAGCCAGCCTCTCTCCAGCTGTAAATGACCTCACTTTGCAGTTGTGCCAGGCCTGGAGGTAGAAACCGAGGCTCAAAATGGACCTCCCCAGCAGGAGTCAGCGTGTGGAAAGAGGCCAGGAATTGGCAGCCCCCAGGCTCCTGCTCCCGCCAGAACCCTCCTGGGAAGGAAGAGGACTTGGCGAGCTCTGAGATGCCTGGCGTTCCTGCCCTGCCATGCAGAGAGAGGACCCGGCAGGCAGCTCAGTCCCAAAGAGACAGGCCGGTGGGGCAGGCGTGGGTGACAGGTGAGCCACGTCTTGACTTGTGGCATAGTCCATTCCACATTACAGAGTGCCTACTCTGCGCCAGGATGCATCACAGACAAAGCAAACGTCTCTTCCCTAGAGGAGCTCACATCCTACAGGGGGGTGACAGGCCATCCCCACAAGGAATAAGCAAATCCTGTGGTTTGTTAGCAGAACAATGCAGAAAACAAAGCAGGAAAAAGGGGGCCAGGAATGTGAGCGATGATTCTAAATAGGATGGTCAGGGTAGGACTCTCCTCAAGGAGGTGATACCAAGACTTGCAGAGGGAGAACCAGACCTTGCTGCCCACTGGAATGTGTCAGGTTTTCCTCTGAGTGGAATGAGAGACCACCGACTTACAATCTTAAAGGATCATTCTGGTGTGGGGTTAAGAATGGACTACAGGGGACAGAGAGACCCCGTGAGCAGACCGGTGAGGCTACCCAGGTGAGAGATGGTGGTGGCTTGGACCAACGGGGCGGCAGTGAAGGAGGTGAGAAGTGCTCAGATTCTGGAGATGCTTTAAAGATGGAACCAGGACATATATACACTACCAAATGTAAAATAGATGGCTAGTGGGAAGCAGCCACATAGCACAGGGAGATCAGCTCGGTGCTTTGTGACCACCTAGAGGGGTGGGATAGGGAGGGAGGGAGGGAGACGCAAGAGGGAGAAGATATGGGGATATATGTATACGTATAGCTGATTCACTTCGTTATAAAGCAGAAACTAACACACCATTGTAAAGCAATTATACTCCAATAAAGATGTTAAAAAATAAATAAATAAAGAGCACAGACTCTGGAGCAAAAAAAAAAAAAAAAAAAAGCCAAAGTTGAGTCATTGGAATAGCAGGATTCCATCAGCAGAGGTGGGCAAATCTATGGGTGGGTTGGAGGGCTGGGGGAGAAGACAGCAGGTCTTGCTTTACATTTGAGTGTCCATTAAACATCCAAGCGGAGGTACCAAGTGGGTTGTTGGAATTGGGGAGAAAGGTCTGGGCTAGAAATAAAAATTGGGCAATCGCATACAGAGAGCATCTGAAAAAGCTAGAGAACTGGATGATCCTAGACATTTTTCTATTTCCGGCGCCCAAAAAAGGTCTTGGCATAGAGGAGCCACCCGGGAAAGCCTGTGTGGAACTGAAGGGGCTAATTCTCTTTAACTTGGCCTGTGCCTTCAGGTAAGTCACTTGACCTGTCAAAGCTCTTTGTTTTGTTGTTTGTAAAGTGGAAATGAGGGTAGCGGCACACAGGTCGTCTGCATTTTGTGAATTCTAAATCAGCGTGTGTGTGCAGAGGATGAAAGGAGAGGAAGCTGCATCCCGGCTGCTTCAGAGTTCAGGTTACTGGGTTGAAACTCTGGGATTCTTAGGTCTGTCTCATCTGTGGTCTGGGACCAAGATGCTCCCCAGGCTTCCTCTCTTGGGCTGACACCCTTGACCTCCTCTGACCTGACCTCAGAGCCTCCTTAGGAAGGCCTTCTATCCATCCACCGTCTTAGAGCCCAAGATGGGAGAGATCTAGGCCCCCATGTTGGTTTCTAATGAGATTCCATTCTCAGCTGAGATCCAAGCCCATCTCATGTTCCTTCCTTAATTGTTCCTTCTAGACAAGTGGAGCTGAAAACCTTCCTCCCATCACCTTTGCTGGACCGAGCCCAGTAACCATGTTAGAGATCCCGGCTCCCACAGACCCTGGAGAGACCACCCCAGGAAATGAGGTGGGCATTTTGCCCACTGTGGATTAAAAAGCAAAGGACATGGAAGATGGACAGCAGATTTTAGATTACAAAAAAAAATGAGGATTAGGAACTGGACCAGAAGAAAACAGAACAATCATTGGAACCACCCTAAACTGTTTCTGCAATTTCCAGGGAGCAGAAACCAGAAATTAATATCGGAAGTGGCAGTCGGTCATCCTTAGCCAATCCTCAGCTATCCTCACCGATTTCTGAATTCAGGAGCCCTTCCAATCACAGCTTGAGAGAGATCTCAGCCATCTGAACCTCACCGACCTTCACAGCATCAATCCTGATGGTCAGCAGACTGAGTGAGAAGAACCGCCACCTTTAGAACAACTATTCCTTTGGCTACATCACACGCTACCCCTGACAACATCAGTATAGGCAGAATCATCATTTCCTCTGTGTGACATATTCAACACTACTTCTTTCCATGGCCGTCACCAAATGAACGTTGACTTTTCTAGTCCTATAAGGTGACAGGCTCGGCCAATATTTTTTCTATGCTGACAGCTGTTATCATTGCTTCAAACCCTCCTCTGACTATTATTCTTTGCCCCCAACCCCCACTATAAATATTAAGTACCTACTGTCTACTACTGCTAAGAGAAGAAGAATTTGTATTCTGCTAGAGAGTAGGACGGGTGAACAATTACAGTGCAATGGATGCAGTGAATGCAGTGGTGTAATCACAGCACCAAGGACCATGTACCAGGGTTGCCGAGAAACCAAAGAAGGCTGAGTTTTTGAGGAGAAGTGGAAAGTAAATAGAAAAGTGTGCCACAGTTCATCGCTTTTCCAGCTGTCGGGCTGCACATGTACAAGTCTATCTCTTATCAAAGAATAAAAGTCTTTTGAGTTAAAAGAAACCTTAGCCACACTTCAAGGTAGGATAAAAATCCTTTCTGAAGCATTGCAAAAATTATCTCGTCAAATAAAAATTTAAAGTAAGTACCCCAAGTACGCATTTTACCTTCTAAATAAAAACGTGTAGGTGCATGCGGATGTGTGTCCATGTATAAGAAATCCTTACATAAGAAGCTAAGAGAAATCTGATTGGGAAGCGTGGAAGTATAGTTTCATGATAGAGTTTCAACTGTATAGAGAGGTAAAAGCTCTTACGCTAGTTGGGCAATGGCCTTGTCCAAATGCAGCTTCATCCTTTCTTGACAACACAGAATAATATCAACCTCCTACTCAAGTGAAAAAAAAAAGCCACATTAATGTTTTGATATTGAACATAACATTCAGAGTCAACAATGTAACAAAACATTGATGAAGGAAATCTTTGTTTCTGGGAAAATCGTGAAGTAAAACAAGAAAAGAATTTTATACCCACTTATTTACCTATACGCCCCCATGATTTTGCTGTCTTAATATTAGACTGAGATTCACACTTTACAGGGCTTTAGGGAAATATATTATGGAACAAGTTGGGACAGGGGTAAAATTTTAGGAGTTTTCTTTATTTTTTATCTCTGGTCTTTAATTGAATCAGTCAATCAATCAATCAAATTCTGGTGATACACAAGGTTGAATTTAATGCATGGCTTCTTCTATACTAAGTATTCTTCCAAGAAAAGTGAATCTGGAAGGGAAAAGGACAGCCTAAAAGGCAGTTCTCTCAGGCAGTGCACGTGACCTCCAAAAGACCCAGCTTTTTGTTCCAAACGGAGGCCAACCTCCACCCTAGGAGGCCAGCTCTCCCCTTGTCCTGCCTCTGCACTGCAGCCCAGCTGCTGTACTCGTATAAAATCTGCACTCTCCATGCCACTCTGCTTGACCACGCACATGGCATTTTGATGCTGCTAGGATGTATATACTGTTACATGTATAGCAGAGATTTTGTAGATTTTGTGTTGTAGCAGAGATTTTTAAAATAAATATTTACTTCCCTCTGAAATTCATATTCACATTAGAAAATTTAGGAACCCAAAAGAGCACCTAGAAGACATTTAAAAAGTGCACATAACCATCGCTACCACTTTTTCAAGTGAAAAGTGATCATACCATCATACTGAACACTGAACATGAAACTTGAACACTTTCCCATGACATAAAACTATACTGTGATGAACAAGCTCAAAAATATTTGGACACCACCAAAGGCGATGCCTTTTTTCAAGGTTTTGACAAGTACAACCAAATTGCCCTTCAGAAAAGTTGTACCCATTTACAACAATAAATGAGTGAGTTTCCTCACCTCACACACCCAGTAGACACTATGATTCCTCTCAATCTTTGCCAACATGAAAGACCACCCCCCAATAAAAGCACACTTGTTCAGATTTGCAGGTTAATATTATGGCTGGGTATTTGTTCATGATTTGACTTCCTTCTCTTGTGAACCATCTGTTCATGTGCTTGTCTACCTTTTCTGTTATGTTTTTCTTATTTATAAATATTCTTGTATTTAAAATTCAATCCTTTCCCATTATATGACACATATATATATTTATATTTTTTTTACCAGTTTGGCCCTTGCCTTTATATTTTGTGTGCGGTGTTCTTGATATATAGACATTTATGGTTTCTATGACGTCAAACTATCAAATGTTCCCTTTGGGTTTCTGCCTTTGTTCATTTGATTGTAGAGTCCTCTTCACTCCAATGTTAATTATTACTCAACTATATGGTCTTCTTATTCTTTTATTGTTTAATTGGTTAACATAAAAATATTATGCCTAGAGTTTATTTCAGTAATAACCCTCCTGGCTGATTCTTTGCTACTCTGAATGACTGGAGTAAATCAAAAACTAAATTCCCATGACATGTTATCAAGTCCCCCTGCCCTTACAGGCAGCAAGGATTTCTCACACATTCTCACTGTAGGTTGTGCGTGTCTTTGATTTTTTTTATTGTTCGGTCTTCATCTTTCTCTGTGGCTTGGTGTGTGTGTGTGTGTATGTGTGTGTGTGTGTGTGTGTGTGTGTGTGTGTGTGTGTAGCCATTTCATGGAGGTGTTGGCAAAGGATACATGGAATACTGCTTAGAAAATACCACTTAAAACCCAAAATCCCAGTGAGCTTTTACGCTATGTGTACACAATTCACACAGAGGGAATTCCTGGAACTTTCAGTGGAAAAAATTACATTTAATGAGACTTTTGCTATAAAAAAACCCTTCAACACTAATTTTTATATTTGAATTTAAATAATGTCATATGGTGAACATCGTGGTTGGAAGCAGAAGGCTTCCTGGGAATAGGGAATGCCTGAAACCAAAGACTTTTGTAACTGTCCCCAACGCTAACTTACCTACTAATCCGCACTCACACGCGGGGCTGGTCTGGAAACGCCTCCGTGAAGTGAATGCAGGGCAAGGGCCTTATTCCCTCAATCGCCCGTGAGAAGAAAGTTTGCCGGAAGGTGGTGGGTACAGACAGAGGGCAGAAGTGTGAGAAGAGACCAGATGTAATCAGACCAATAGCTGCCACCTGACACCCAGGGAAGTGAAGGTCATGGCAGAAAACCCAAGAACCACACACTAGGAGCCTGGCAAGCGGTGCCACCCCTTCTGGATCCTGAACTTGGGGAGGAAAAAGAGACCCCACGAATAAAAGGGTGGCAGTGACTTCTCTGAGTTTCTCAGAGTCTCAGTGGCCGAAGTGAATACACTGTGACTTAAGATGGAATGAGAACAAGGAATCACATCCAAGCATTTGAAGAACCTTGAATTAATCCTACTTTCTGAGCAGGCGAAACCTTAGCGAAGCATCTCTTACGGTTCTCCTCTTGGGAGCTGTGGTCTTGGGATGGGGTGGCGGAGCGGGGAGGTAGAATAGAGACTTCACAGCCTTTGGCATGCCCTCACCTCAAGCAAACCCCCTCCTGTTGCCTCACCCTCCTGAGTCTTGGGTGGAATAGTGGTTAAAGACGTGCTCTGGCATCAGATAGCCCAGCTCCAATGCTGCCTTTGCAAATGCTGGGAGCAAAGGCAAGTTATAAACTAAGGGTAATAACACCTGCCTTTCTATGCTGTGGGGTAGATAATCTTGTGCCTCGCAGATGGTAAGCTCTCACTAAAGGGTAGGACTTATAATGCGACATGGGTCATAAAGTATGATTTAGAACTTAATCCTCATGTACGATGTGGGCTCCACCCTCTTCTTGGCTGAGGAATACTGGCCAGGTCACAAGAACCCCGAGTTCTGACCACACGCATGGATGTGTGCCGACTCTCGGCTATACCCTGAACTGTGGATATACAATCATTTCTGGGACCTCATTGTTAAACCCAGACCCTGCTTCCTGTGGTTCTATGTATCCATAGATACATACAAACTTCAAGGCTTAACTGAGCCTTTTTAAGTTTGGGGTAAGTGGGTAAACTATCACACTCTCAACAGGTAGAATAGGCTACTGAAATCACACTTTCAAAATCAAACTATAAGTCCAAATGGAATCTGGATAATGGCAAATGTCACCTATAGGAGCAAGCGCTCCATTTCTATAGACAGTGTGTTTTGATGACGACATTCTCAAATTCTCACTCATCCCTGAGTTTGGGAAGCAGCAGTGTTTCCTCAAAGATGTGCATTCTCAGTATTTGCTCCTGAGTCGCTTGAAGTTGACCCATCACCCGGCTGGTTGTGAGCGGGCTGGGGTCCGACAAGCCATTTAGAGGCGGAAATCCCAGACGGGGAAGGCGTTTCTTGCTACTGGTGGTGAGAATCCACCCAGACATTCTTTGCATGCTGGTATCAGGGTTCTATTCAATACTGTCTCAGACCAGAACCCTCTGGGGATGGAGGCATAGAACCAGTAACAGTACCATCAATAGGAAGGGGAAGGCAGAAGGCATCAGGGTCAAAGAAAAGTTCACTTTTAAGCTTCATGAATGTGAACCAAAAAATGAGTTACCAACGTACATATGTTTGGCACTTGGGGATGCAGAACGAATGCTTAATAGATTATCCGGGCTAAAAAAAAGAGAGACTGGGAAGGGTCCCAGGTACATAAGGGCTGAAATCTTAAGGAATGGCAGAGATCTTGTGGGAGAGAGCCTAGGAGGTAAAGGTCAGAGAACTCAGAACAAAACCATCTTTAATTGGTGGAAGGTGGGAGAGAGCCTAGTGGGAGGACCAGCACCCTAGATCAGATATAACTATAAGCTCCCAGATGGCTTATCAAAAGCTGTCCAAATGCATATACCCTTTGATGCGTGGATTACAGTTTTGGAAATGTATCCTAAGGAAATAATCAGAAATACATACAGTTATCAATACGATGCATGGGTGGAGGCAGGGGCCACATGGGAAACCTCTGGACCTTCCCTTCAATTTGGCTGTGAACCTAAAAATGCTCTAAAACATTGTCTTCTAAAAAAACACAGCACTGCCTTTCCACATCTATATTTAAGAATAAACATCATTGGGCATTTATCCAACAAAAAAAGCACTATTCAAATGCATAGATACAGTATAATTCTAATCTGGAAGATATGTCTGTGTGTCTTTAAGTTGGATGGTGTCTACCTAAGTATGATTATTAAAAAGACTGAAATACTCTAACATTAATAGTCATTTCTGTCTAATTGGACTTAGGTGATTTTTATCTTTATCCTTTACTGCATTTTTCAAATTCTCTCAATAAATATCTATTACTTTCATAACCCCCCAAAAATGTATCTTTTCTAAAAAAATAAAATAAACAACAAAGTCCTACTGTATAGCACAGGAAACTATATTCAGTATCTTGTAATAAACCATAATGGAAAAGAATATGAAAAAGAATATATATATATAATGTATAACTGAATTACTTTGCTGTACACCAGAAACTAACACAACATTGTAAATCAACTATACTTCAATAAAAAATAAAATAAAATGTATCTTTTCTAAATGCCATAAATATCTGATACTATAACTCCTTACTGTGTCTTTACATAACATCATTTTTTGTTTCTATACATTAAACATTAAACGGCACCTTTGCAATGAGGTTTCTTGTTATTGAAGGGTTTGCCCCATATTTACCATCAGCAACTCTGTTTCCACTTCATCATGAACTAGATCGATTCCCATTCTCTTCTCTCGATGAAATAGACATTCCCGGGCTACCTACAGATACACAAATAATGAAAAACACTAATACAAACTGACTAAAATCAGTGACTAGCACTTTTAATAACCTGTTTCTAAAACAAGTCAATAGATGCTCCCAATACCAACTTTTCAAGCCATTTTGCTGGAAATCAAACAAGAAACTCGATGTGACAACTAAGTGAATCCCTGCTGCTAGTGAAAAGGTAAAGAGTTTGAAAAAAATTCCTAATTTGGAAAGTTGACAAACTGAAGCAGATGGCCTCTACTTAATCCCCACAAATCAGCATCTGAGAAAATTATTTGGCATCAATTCCTTCTAGAGAAATAGTTCAATAACCCAAATCATAGTCTTCAAGATCTTATTGCCAAATATTTTCTACTGAGTGAGGAAGAAACAAATGATTATTTAAAGACCTCAGAATGTTTGTGTAGCCAAAAATCCAGGTGATTATTGTTAAAGTACCATGTATTGTTTTCCTAATTATAAAAATAATATGCTTTATCCATTAAAGAGAAAAAGTAGAGAGAAGTCAAAAATGAGTTATCCATGCTCCTATCAGTTTGGTTTGTTTTTAACAGAAGTTACAATGCCCTCATAATTTTATGCTTTTTAGGATTGCTGTTAAATAGTAGACTTGAAATAGTCTTTGAGACAAAGTACATTAATGACTCCAATGGAAAACAGCTTAGATAGCCAACAACTAAATTATGCGTGAAATAACATTATGTAAATGTTAAAATACTTTTTTCAAAGAGTATTTCATGACATGGGATGACTATAATGTTAAATTTTTAAAAAGCATAAAATATAATAGTATGTACACTGTAATCTGGATATGATGTCATTGAACAAAATCTTGGAGTGAATCTCTAATTTTTTAATAGTATAAAGTACACTGAGTAGAAGATGAATGAATGGGTTGAAGGGAACTCTGATTATTTTAATGTGTATTACGAAATTGCTTTCCAGGAAATTTCTACTCAACCATAGTCTACTAGCAATATGCGAAGTGTCCGTCTTCTGCACTTTTGCCAACCCTACACATTATCAGTTTTCATTTTTGCAAATTTGATAAGCCAAAGATGGTTACTTCATTGACTGAGTTTGCATTTTTATTATTGAGTTTTAATGTTTTTGTCTTCTATACAGTTGATCATCAGTGTTTCCTCTTTTGAGTTGTATCTGTTCATGGGACTAATTCTCATTTTAATTGGGATCTTCTGATACCGTGCTGATTGTAAACGTTTAAACACACAAGATATCTGGACAAAAACTGCAGAAAAGAAATTTAAATTATGCCCATCTCATTGAAAGCAGTCATCACTGAAAGGAGTGTCAAGGGAAGAAATTGAATCTCCTCTGGAAATTAAGTAAAAGGTAAGTGGCTGTCATTTTAAGTGTTCATTAAAGTAAGTGGTGGGTGGGGTGGGATGGGATGTATTATAGAACAGACCAGGAATCCTCAAAATGATCCAGAGCTCAGAGAAAGTATGGGAGGGCTTCTGATCCCAAAAAACAATTCATGGTGAGTTCTTTTAAAAGAATATCATTAGTGTCCTGTCGACCTTTCTCAGGATTTCTGTGGTCGTGTGTATTTGTGTGCATTTGTGTTTAGTGGGGAGGAGGGGTGCAGTAAGAAGCTACAGTGTGCAGGGGTCTCCAGCAAACCCCCCAAACCACTAGACTTCTAGCTCTTCGATTCTCTAATCTTTTCTACTATGGATGCCATAAAAAAAAAAAAAAAAGACCTATTGAAAATGCTTATCACCAGGAAAATGAGTCACACAAACATGGAGAAAAATAGTGTTCACTTTGCCCATTCACATATACACAACTACTAAAATAATCTGCATCATTTGGACATCTTCACATACAGAATGTCTTCTTCCAACGGTGGTGGATAGAATGGGGTCAGGGGGCCCATCGCACACTCAGAGGATTAAAGGTAATTTGATCTCCATTCAGAAGCCTGGTCAGAGGCCAGCAACCAACTGAAAGGCTGTCTCTAGGACCAAAACTGGCTTAACTTCTATCCCATCTCTCTATTTAACCAAACCCATTCCATTCCTAAGAAGCTCTAATTTGATCATTTCACTGTGCCTGAAGTGGAATCATAACATACATACAGAAGGCATTTCATGACACAGACTAAAAAAACAGTTTTTTTCCTCTCAAACAACGTTTATGTTAATCCAGGGACAGCAATAACCAAGCAGCCTATTTAAGAGATGGGGAGATGGCATTTTCACCATAAAATACTGTGTGTCTTAAGAGTGTCGCTTTAATTAGCCTCCTTTGCTTTGCATGCAGAATTCTCTCTACTTTTTTTTCTTTTTTGGCCGTACCACTGGGCTTGCAGGATCTTAGTTCCCCAACCAGGGACTGAAACTGCACCCTCAGCAGTGAAAGCACTGAGTCCTAACCGCTGGACCGCCAGGGAATTCCAGAATTCTTTCTACTTAAATGGTTGTTCGGTATAATGTGAGAAAAATGGCAATGGTTTTATCATCACTGAAACCCGGTACAGATTTATTGACAAGGGCTTGGCTTCTACAGGTGAAGCAAAATATAATTCAATAGATAAATAACCTCAGAAATTCAACGACTGGGTTATAATCATAAAAATGCAGTGTCCTTTTAATAAGGTCTTATAGTTACCTGAAGAGGGGCTTCTGTCTCCATCAAAGCCCTCTCCAGTTTTTTCTTAATATCGGTTAGTTCATTTGTCTCTCCAATCATTGCATCCAACTCATGAGTGATTTCAGATTTCCAAAATCCTATGTCGTTGACTCGTTCTCCCAGATTTTGGGTGGAGTCTGCCTGGGTTTTTCTCGTTTGTTGATATTTGTCTTGAATCAAGCGAGATGTATCTATCCTTAGTCTCTCTGAATTGTGTCGGGAAGTGTTGGATTCTTGAAAGTTGGTTAAGTTGGACCTGTACCAATCATCGGGAGTATACCTGGTGAAGAGTGTGGTTCTGTTGGAAACAAAGGGAAGCGTGGTGCTCTCGGACACCCTCTGAGGTCTGGTGCAGTACGGGTCCAAGGCTGGCGAGTTGGAGGCTGCTTTGTAGTACGTGCTTGGTCTCCAAGGCAGGCTCAGACTATGGGTCAGATTGCAGTGGGGGAAGCAGTCCCTATAGCTTGAGGCCATGGCACTGATGGCTGGTAGGAAGTTGGCTGGTGTTGGTCTAGGGTGGGCATAAGTTGCCGCTAAAGTAGAACCTAGAAGCTCCATGATGCTCAAGCACTATTTGTAAATCTCTCCTGTTTGAAAGGTGGGGGAAAGGGGGGAAGCAAAAATAGACAGTCACATAAATTAACCTTTGGTGAAAACTCACAGATAAAAGGCCACATCTGACTTACTATAAGCAGCAGTGTTGTCTAACACATTAGATATTTGTTTTAATTTGATAACCACCTTTACTTGTGACAACATATTCTGCATTTTTTTTCATCTCTGTCTCTAGATTGTATTCAAATTACATTTTTGTAGATTGGCCGTTTGAAGTTTTGAAATATTTTTTAAATTATGAGAAGTAACACCGTCTCGTAACAGATTCAAATGAAGAGCCTGAACTATGCTTTTTAACAGATTGGGATTCAGATCTTGGCTCTGCTATTTACTAGCTGTGAGACCTTGTGCAAATGACTTAAGCTCTCTGTCCTCATCTCTAAACTGGGAATAACAATAGTAATTGCTACTTTGGTTTGTTATAAGCGGTATTAGCCACAAGGGGTTGCTTGCGGCATCCACCCCCGGCCCCCGTGAGTCTTCCTAAATAAACACATGATCAGAGTAACACAGGTGTGGCAGGTAAGCAAACATAACTCAAGGAAGTACCTAGATCCCCTTTTCCTGGCAACTTGCCACCTCTAAGCAACTCGGATATAGACAGACATGCTATGGCAGCCCCTGAGCATTAAGTAAGATGATGCTAAGTATTTGGAATACTTAGCACAGTTCTGGGCACATGGTTAATGCTCAATAAATGTTAGCTTTTAAAGTTACTAGCTCAGAGGCGTATACAAAGTAAAAGATAAATATCCACTCTCCCCCCTTCAAATTAAACTCCTCAGAAGTAGACACTGTGAATAATTCATTACTAGTTGTATCTTTCCAGATTTTTCCTTTTCATATACCAACATATACATTATTTTTAAATCTATATACATCTCCCTATATACATATGCACAGAGTTTTTTAATACAAAAATTGAATTATCTTAATCATTATATGTATCATTCCAGAACATGCATTTTTGAAAATATATGTATTTTGGACCTCTCCCCCTGTTAAAACATAGAGAGCCACTTTACCCTTTTTTACCAGCTGAAAATATTCTATTGTCCGGAATTTGGGGTCATTGTTAGTCCAGAAAGCCAAGGATGCCATAGACTATGACATACTTTTCAGCATCTGAACGTCATTCTGTTCGGGGGTTAATGTCTATGGACGCATTTACTGAAAAGGAAAAATAATATCAGATCCAATTCTGTAGGCTCCTACTAAGAAAAAACAAACAAACAGAAACACATTCCATGATTCTTTAAATAGCTGTTTTGACGCCATTGGTACCCAAACCACAAAATAATCTATTTATAGAATTGTGGCCAAATCAAAATCCACTCGGACTACATGTGATGAAACAGCTACCCACTGCCACTGGTGGTATCCCACATGACCCTAGCTCCCTGATTTTTTCCTTATTCTTCCCTCCCTCAGCCCCCAAACACTTTATACTGGCCAAGCTTAGAGTACGATGGTAAAAACGAAAGCCTTAATAACCACCTGCCATTCCACACCTAAGTCTGAAACGTAAACATTGCTTTTTGAGAAAGCAAATTCCAAGTAACTTGAGCCACGAGGGTCCTCCTGGCTACTTTTAGTTTCAACCCCTTCCCCAAGTCACATCTAGAAATAATCCCATCAGTTTTCTGTGAGCAAGAAGCTTCGAGTGAGACTGGAGCACTCTTGCTTGGCTTTTCTTAATTCCTGACAACAATGAATCTAAAAGCTAATGTCACGCTTGGTCCTTCAATCATGGAATTCCAGGTGTAGAATTCCCACAAGTATTTACTCGACACCTATGATGCTGAAATCTTGAGGCAGCTCAATCCATGTTTGTCAAATATCGAACCATGAGTGTTCAGGTTTAACACATGTGTGAAATGCAGGGGTTCACAAGCCAGAGGAGACATATGACTTGAGAAAATCAATATGGTTTGTAAAAGCATCCAGTGATAATTTTTAATTAGAGATGGGATATAATTTAGAATCTGGAATCTGAAGCATAAAGTCAGTTGTTTAAAAAGTTCCCAGATGTAGAGCTCCTCACATACGGCAGTAAGTTTCACATGAGAGACAATATTCCATTGCCATTCCATATTCCAGGATTCCATGTTCTAGCTCCAGGAGGCCACCTTCTAAGTCATTTAGGAAGACCCAATAAAAGACAACAGCCTGGCAATGTCTTCTTTTCTTTTTTTTTTTTTTTTGGTCATTATTGGTCAAGAAAATTGAGACTCTCATGGCCTAAGAAATACTTAACTCAAAATAGATTTCTGCCTTCAACCAGGATAGAGTAATGAAAACTAGACTTAGCCTCTTACACCTAAAAAACTAGACAAAATATATGAAACAGCTGTTTTCAGGCTGCACAGGACTCTGATCTGTGAGAGAAGAGAAACAAATAAGGTGAACCCTCTAATCACCTGGAGGCAATTTCCAGACTATGGGGAAAACAGATGAAAACCAAACAGAGCCTGGCAGCATTTGTGAGTTGAGGAGGAGGGCAGAATTTGGGGAGGCTGAGACACCTGGAAGTTGGGACGCAGGATTCTGGAGTAAAATGAGTTATGCAGAAAAAGTGCTCCATAAATCTATGTAGGGGTCCACTTGGGTCTTTGCTGAGTAATAGGTTGTACATACATCAAGGAATGTTCCACAAAGCTTGGCAAAGAATGATGGCAGTGTTGTTAGCTGCACAAGTCCTAGAGCTCACAGAGGGCACAGAGACATTTTGAACCCAGACCAATCAGAGTGGAGAGTTGTTAGCGGTCACCTGGAGCATTTGATGGAAAGCCCAGAGAGGTCACACATTAGAATGGGGCTGACCTATCTTTAGAATGAAGGTACTAAAGACTCTGGAAAAGCCTGAATACAGGCCTCAAAGAGCTCAAACTAATCCACAAGTGCCTGCCAACGTCAAGAGCTCAAATATATAGCACCACAGTGTCCAGCATCCAATCAAAAACTTCCAGACATGCCAAGAAGCAGAAAAATGTGGCCCATAATTAGGAGAAAAATCAGTCAATAGAAACAGGCATACAAATGGCGGAGATGTGATGGCACTAGAAAACTGCGTACAAGTATTTAAAGGAAAACAAGAACATAATGAAGGGAGATATGGAAGACTTAAAAAAGAACAAAATGAAACTTTAGGGATAAAACATATAATATATTCTTGCACAATTTCACTAGATTGGATTAACTGCAGATTAGACACCGGAGAAGCAAAGATTAGTGAGCTCGAATCTAACCAAACCAAAGCACAGACTTTTTAATTAACTGGAAAAAAAAAACGAAAAGAGCCTCAGTAACTTATGGTATAATATCAAGTGGTCTAACACCATGCACTTGGGGTGTCATATTAAGAGGAGAGGGAGACAAAATATCTGAAGAAATAATGGCTGCAAATTTCCCAAATTTGATGAAAACTACAAACCCCTATGTCTAAGACGCTCCACACACTCCAAGAGGATAAACACACATCCATGTGCGTGTGCACACAGCACGACCTCAAGGCTCATCGTAATAAAATTGCTGAAAGTTCACAATCAAGAGAAAAAATTAAAATCAGAGAAAAAAGACACAATAGATAGAAAGGAACAAAGATAAGAATTAGTGAAGAATTCTTGTCAGAAACTATGCAAGCCGGAAGAGAATCAAACAACATCTTTAAAGGGCTGGAAGAAAGTGTAATCCTAGAATTCTATTTCCAGTGAAAATATCCTTCAAAGATGAAGGTGAAATAAAAGGGTTTTTTTAATATATATATATATATATATATAAGAGCAAAAGCGAAGAGAATTCAGCAGCAGAACTGCACTAAAAGGGCTGTGAAAGGAAATTCTTCAGGCAAAAGGACATTATACCAGATGGAAACTTGGAGCTACACAAAGAAATGAAGTTTCAGAAATGGTAAGTATGTGTGCTAATAGCAAAAAAAAAAAAAAAACTTTTCTAACTTTTACATTTCTTTAAAAGATGGCTGCTTAAAGTAAAAATAATAAACATTTATTGGGAAGTTTATAATAAAAACAGAAGTAAGTTATATGGTAATAATAGCACAAATGACGGGAGAGCTGAAATGGAAGAGTACTATTGTAAAGGCCTTATGACTAAAATGGAAGAATGTTATTTAAGCATATACTACAGTAAGTCAAAAATGCATACTGTAAACCTCAGAGCAGCAGTTCTCAAAATGTGACCCAGGAAACCATGGGCTCGCCTAAGACCTTCTCTGGAGTGACAAGGTCAAGGTTATTTCTATAGTAAACACCCAGATGTGATTGGCCTTTTTCACTCTCGTTCTCTCAGAAATGTACAATAGAGGTTTCCAGAGGTGACATGATATGCGATATCACAACAGACTGAATGCAGACGTAGATATGAGAACCCAGCTACTAACAAAAATTTTAAAACTTTACCAAAAATGTGAAACAATGCCACTCTTCTCACTAAATTTGTTTCAGAAAACATAGTTTTTTTAATGAAAAGTATTATTTATGTTACTATATAATAGGTTGTTATGGTTATTTTTAAAAGAGTTAATATTTTTAATTTCTCTATTTTAATTTCTGATATAATAAATATCAATAGATGTAATCTACATAAACTAAAGCTCTACAGAGTATGCTCTCTGACCATATCGGAATTAAATTAGAAATCAATAATAGAAAGGTATTCGGAAAATCCTCAAATACTGGGAAACTAAACAACACACTTCTAAATATCCTATGGGTCAATGAAGAAAAAACACAGGAAATTAGAAAATATTTTGAACTGAATGAGAATAAAAAACAGAACATATCAAAATTGTGAAATTCAGCTAAGAGTGTTTAGAGTGAGGTTTATAGCTTTAAATGCTTATACAAGAAAATAAGAATGAGCTAAAATCAATGATCTATACTTTCATCTTAATGGCTAGGAAAAAAAAAAAAAAAAAGCAAAGTAAACCCAAAGTAGAAAGAAGGAAATAATAAAAAGTCAATGAAGTAGAAAATGAACAAATTTTTGAAAAGCAATGAAATCTTAACAATAAAATTGATAAACCTCTTGCAAGACTGATCAAGATTTAAAAAAGAGAAGACAAATGACTACTATCAGAAATGAAAGAGGGAATACTACTAAAGCCCCTGCAAATGTTAGAAAGTTAATAACATAGGATTACTAGCAACCTATGCCAAGGAATTTGACAACAGAGAGGAAATGGACACAATTCTTTAAAGATACAAACAAAACTGACTAAAGAAGAAATACGTAACCTGAACAGCTGTATAGGAATTAAAGAAATTGAATCTATAGTTTAAAATCTTTCTTCAAAGAAAACTTCAGGTCCAGATGGGTTCACTGATAAATTCTACCAAAGTTTTAAGGAAGAAATAATATCAGTTTTTAAAAGCCTATCGCTTACTTGGGTGATGTGCCTTTCACAATGTTTAAATTATTCTCTAAATTCTAACTCAGCCTCTTCCTAAGAGGCCATGAGCAGCACATACTATGATCCTTAACTGATGCTATAAATATCTCACATTTGCAAGTAAACTAAACAAATTCTTTGGGAAGATGACTGAAAATAGCTGTGGAAAAATTCATCCCCTAAATCATGCAATTGTTTTTTTATTATGCTTTTTGTCATGACCAAAAAAGCATTTTAAGAAATGAGACCTGCTACAAAGTCAAATACAGTATTTGACTGTATTCATTGAAGGTGGAGTCAATAGTTATTTACATACTGGAAAAATGCTATAATAGTCTTCTATAAATATTAACATGCTAAAAATATAATTAATCACACAGAGATTGTAAGTCCTGGAAAGCTCCATTTAAAACCCAAAAGGTGGCCTCAAGCTGGAGAAATATATTTTATTAGCACATTTAGGCAAGACTTTAAGATCATAAATATTTCAAGGTATAAAAACCTATAGTTCATAGCCTGCAGAAGGCATGACAAGGGCAGAAAGTTTCCATGACTTGTTTCACACCTTGCCTCAGATCAGTGGCCAGCACAGGCTTGAAAGAATCACACAAAAACCCCTGTTCCTTTGATCATATGTATTTAATTCCTCACAGTTTCAAACTGCAGCAGAAATAAAACACTGCCCCTGACACATTAATAAATAAGTACCAGACTTAGGAGAAATTATATCAGATTTCAGCGTTTAAGTAATTTCTCTCTATGCATATATTAAATAAGAATGCAGGAAAAGTTGAATAATCTCTTTCTTTTAAAAAACAGTTTGACAAGGAACTCTCTTCATTGATGGTGAAAGTATAAATTACTACACATTGGAGAGCTATGGGGCAGTATCCACTAAAGTTGAAAAAGCACATTCCCTATGACTCAGAAATTATACAATTAGAATGTACAAGAATATGTTTCTAGTGATTTTTAAAAGGGAAAAGCCTAAAAGTCCATCGACAGGAGTATGCATGCGTAACTTGTGATAAATCCATGCAAGAATTATCACACAACAGTTAAAAGCAATGACCTAGAGCATGTATAGAATGATAGCATTATATAAACGTTTAAAATGAGACTATATATTGGTTTCTGGATAAATACCTAAGTAGTAAAAGTATAAAAATATGCAGAGTATAAGTAAACACTAAATTCTGGTAGGTGGGGAAGGAGAACAAGGCATGAGATTCCCAAGGGATACATAGGAGGCCTCTTCCGTGTCTGTAACAGTTTTTTTGTTTTGTTTTGTTTTTAAACAAGGGGTGGGTACCTGCATGCTTGAACACTTTGTTTTGTGAAATATTTTATTTTAAAAAGAAAAAAGTAGAATATTTTATCATATACCTCAATACACTTGGCCTATGAGTCTATCTGTTTGCTTTTTTCACAATAATCAAACGAGTAATTCTACCCATTTCTAAAATGTTTATTTAGCTACGCCACCATAAGCATCCAGGGAGAAAACATACAGTTACTTGGTGCAAACTGTCAAAATACAAGTGAGCGCTTCACAGCCAGAGCTGAACAGAAAAGGCCATGGACAGTAAGGGAACAACTGCTGTGACCTGAATTTCAGCAACTCTTTGAACGGCCAGGGGACTGGTCGTCCAGCCCTCCCCTTGGCTGCATTTGGAAGACCGGGCTAAGTAAGCCGGGGAACAAGGCAGAGGGTTGAGGCACACAAGAACCACAGAGACAAACACAGCACTGCCAACAGGTGTAAGGTATTATACGACTTAGGGTCTGGGGTTCTGACACACCTTTCCTGGTTCTGCATTTAGAAATAACTTCTCAATCCGCGAAAAGCATCAGAAACGTACATTAAGAAGGCTTGGGGGACTGGGTAAGTGTACCTGTGGGTTTTACGGTTTTCATTTGCAGGGGTGAGGGTAGCGAAGTGAAGATGGAGGCGGGCTGGGGGGGTGGGGGCGTTATTCCAGGGTTTCCACGACCTCACCCCGAATTCTGAGGCCAGACGTTGGAGTTCTAATCAGGGCGGGGACTCTGTCGGGGTCGTCCCAGCAGCAGGCAGGAGCCCGAGGGACCACTCACCTGTCGGCGGTGCCGGGCGAGGGGCGGGAAAGCGGGCGTGGGCGGGAGGGGGTCGCAGCCCCACAAACTACAACCCGCTGGAGCGCAGACTACGGGCCCCGCCCGGCCCAGCCCCGCCCAGCCTCGCCCTCCTGTGACGTCAGCGCCCGCGGACCACTCAACGACCGCCGCTGCTGGCTCGCCGGCAGCCGATTGGCCGGTGGAGGGAGAGGCGGGCGGCGGGAGCCGGAGAGAGGAGGGAAACCCTGCGGGCAGGCGGCCGTTGCCATGGAAGCTCTCGCGCCTAGTAACCACAGCTCCGGGGGAGACAGAGAGGTGGAGGGGGTGAAGGGGTGAAGGGTCCCCCGCCTCCCCTGCGGGGCCTAAATCGGAGCTCTCTCAGCTGCGCAGACCTTGGTGACCCATTCTAAGGCTCGGGATGCTGACAAGCCCCCGCATTTCAGCCTGGCTGGGAAGACAGGCTGACCTTTCCCCACACCCTGACCTGGCCATACCCATTTGTGCTTCTCCCTGTGACGTAGTGGATGCCATTCTTTTATTGAAGACACAGATAAATCAGTTGTGTCCACGTGGCTTTGGAGAATGGCAGCAGTTAACTAGAGATGGACAAGCCATTTTTCTCCAAAGCCACGCATACATAACTGATTTATCTATGTCTTCAATAAAAGATTCTAACTCAGTTGTGATTTGATGACAGTTGCCCTTCTATGTATCCTGTCTAGGCATTGGAGGGTGAGGGTGGAGAGGGTGTGTTAAAGCGCGGCTGGTGGGAAAATAAAGGAAGAGGAGAAAATAAGTAAGAGAGGTGAGAGCGATATATGGGGGTATGAGTGTGTTGGGATGAGGAGGAATGTTTAGGAAAAGGAAATAGAAAATATTGCCTTTACAGCCAACTGTCTCTAATGTCTGTTCCTTCTAAATTTTTTTAATCCCATAATTCCATTTTTATGGCTATTTATACAGGGAAATTGGAAATATTTCACATTGTCAAAGTTGGGAAAGGTGATTAAAAACATTTTCGGTCTAAATTTTAGAACAATGTAAGTCCTTGCAATGTATTCTTTATCGTTGTTCTTGGAAATTACTCAGAAACAGATTTGGGACATTTTATTCCAATTTGTACCATCAATATCAATGGTATTCTTTTCCTTGAGTGCTGTATTGAGAATCAGTAGTTTTGGAAACTATAACCTGTAACTGGGTATGGGATCCAAATGGCCTTCATGCACAGAATATAACACTAATATTTACAGAAAAGTGCTTTGTGGAGGGTTTATTGGCAACTTAATTGAGTGTGTGATGCGTTCATTGAGAATTTTATCATTTACAACCACAGGAAGGTAGTATCAGTTATCGCTGTTATGTTTTGCTTATGTTACTAGGTTATTTACAGGGGTGTGAATCACCATCTGGCTTTTTTCATTGAATGACTTTTTCATGACATGAAATTGCAGCACACACCTCGTTGAGAGTATTCACAGAGAGCCAAGGTACACAGACTCTATCAAGTTCAGGTATCATATTCTAGCTCACTTATTTAGCAAGTGAGGAGCTGTGTCCCAGAGGCTAAATGACATGCCCAGGGTCGCATTTCTGTGTGTGTCCTTCGGATCAAGTAGAAGACAATGGACTCCCACAGCCTCTCTTTCCTTATGTTTCCATCAGAGCCATTATGTCACTGTCGTATGTTTTCACATATTGTCTCCCCCATTAGACTATGTCCCTGCAAGGGCAGGGACGATGATTTTCCAGCCTTAGTCACAGGAACCATTTTTGAAGCACTTGCTCTGTGCCAGCTTCATACACATCATTTATGACCCTCATCATAACCCCATAAGGTTGAAAATATGATTCCCCTTTTACAGGGACTTACAGGTTAAGTAACTTGACTGAGGTCACATTAGCCAGGAGGTCATAGAGCTGGAGTCTAACCTAGGTCTGTCTGACCTCAAAGCCCATGGTCTTCCCCCTACATCAAATAGCTATATTCCTTCTCGTATATTCTCCTTTCTATCCTCAGCACCAGCCATCGAGCTTGGCCTATGGTGTACTCCTAGTGCATGTTTGTTGAATGAATGAATGAGCGCTTGGAGAAAGAGGGACAAGCTTTCCTCCCTGGTACTTAATAGTGATGTGATTTGGGGCAAATCCCCAAATCATGCCAGGTCTGTTGTATCTCTCCATAAAATGGGGCTAATGATGCTTCACTGGCCTGAAAGGAAGAGCATTAATCAGACGCTCTATTGAAATCCTTCCCAGAAAATAGATTGAAATTCAGATGCTCGCGTATGAGTAGTTCCGGGAAAGCTAAGTGTACTTAGCCCATCTAAGGGGAATGGCACCCACTTCGACAGGGACAGTTGGACTGCTTCTCTTTCTCCCTGAAATAAATAAAACTCAAGGGAAAAGCAACCCAGATTGGAGCTATCAGGTGAGGTGTGTTATGGAGTATTAATCAGAACCCACCCCAGCAGCTGAGATAGCTAGACAATTAATTGATCTCCATGACCTAAAGTCTTATATGATGTGGGAGGCCTCTGAAATCTAATCTTAAAGTTCCATTAAGATTAGACCATTTAGAAGGTCCTGGTATTTATTGGCAGTCCAACGTCATCAATTAATCATCATCCACAACAAAGATGACTCATTTTAAGTGCTGCAGGGAGATCCTGACAATCTAAAGGAGGAGAGAAACAAAGACACAAACAGGACACTTTAAAGATGTTAAGAGTCATACAGTGGTGGGACTTCCCTAGTGGTTCAGTGGTTAAGCATCCGCCTGCCAATGCAGGGGACACGGGTTCAATCCCTGATCCAGGAAGATCCCACGTGCTGTGGAGCAACTCAGCCCGCAAGCCACAACTACTGAGCCCACGCGCCACAACTCCTGAAGCCCGCACGCCCAGAGCCCATGCTCCTCAACAAGAGAAGCCACCGCAATGAGAAGCCTGCACACCGCAACGAAGAAGAGTAGCCCCCGCTCGCCGCAACTAGAGAAAGCCTGTGCGCAGCAACGAAGACCCAGCACAGCCAAAATTCCATTTAAAATAAATAAATTTATTTTTAGAAAAAAGAGTCATACAATGGTATATGTTAGGTTGTGGATTATACTTCATGCTACGTATGAAAAAACGGGGCTATATCAAGGCTACTTAAAATTTTGATCTGGCATTTTAGGAGCTGAGGCCACTTTGTAATAGTCTCACGAAGATTCTGCAGAGACTGCATTATTTTTTGAATGTGACTGTTACAAGACTAACGGGTCTGAGTAGGCTGGTTTTTATCGGCGATACACCGTATTTCATCCACATGAGCCTTTATCAGTTAAGAAAAATTCGCTTCTGAACTCAGCTACCACTGGAAGGTTGTTAAACTTTAGTCAAGGAGATAGAACATGTCAAACAGAGAGTCAGACAGTCAATGTCTCGAATTTACTGGACCAAGATCCCTCATGCAATCACTGAAGGTATTTTAGCTGTGGGCATGCAAGGCAATGAATTAGACAGGTAACTGGCAGTAGTTTGATTTATAGTGGCTCACAACAGCCCATTGTTAAATTTGCAGGAATTTTGTAAGCCCATTGTTAAAGAGTCGTTATTAAGAGCTAAATTATATCAATGTATAATTAAATAAATTATATCGAAACAATGGTAATAAATACTTAAAACATCACTTTCTAATTCTTTTACAACACTTCACTGTTTTTCATCCTTTTGAGTTTATCTTCATCTGTTGCATCATTATGGTGGAAATACTACATAATGACGGTATCCCTTACCATTTTTAAGTTCAGCAACGTCACATTGGTAAATTGGGATTGACCATGATGGGAGTATTTAAACCATGGAAATCCTTAAAAGCTACAAATCAAGGCTTCATTTATGGTTTTCTTGATGGTCTAGACTCAAGAAAGTCATAGAGAAAATGCTATAATGCAGATGAAACTTTAAAAATGTCTTGTGCCTGTGGCCATTACATTGTGACAAGCAAAAAAAATAAAGAAGCTACATTCTCCCAGTATTGAAAACAAACGTCTGATTCAGCAAAGAAGTGATTCACATCATTAAGTGAAATTTCAACATGCATCTTCAGTTTTGTCTTACTCATCAATGTAAATGAAGATATCAACCAACATTCAAGCTGAAACTCCTTTGTTCATCAATTGCAAGGTTGGCTAGAGATATGAGTGTAGCAAAAATCAGTAAAAGCATGCTGCAAAAATCAACTGACTAGATTCACTTTGTTATAAAGCAGAAACTAACACACCATTGTAAAGCAATTATACTCCAATAAAGATGTTAAAAAAAAAATCAATTGACTATGTGGAATTTACAATACAGAGTATTGTGTATTTTTGTGACTATAAATTGTGTGCTATGTATCCTTTATATCATTAAAATGTATAATAAACTTATGTATGTATGTATGCAGACATTTTTCCCAGAGAGCCAGCTGTTAAATGTTTACATCACTGGAAGTGGGCCCCTGTTCTTATCCTTAAAGGGATTATTCTCTGGCAGGACGCAGGCAAAACCCCTGTGCTGCAGACTCCAGTGTGGTGAGAACCATCAGAAAGGAGCTCAAGTCTCTCAGGAGTTCTGAAGAGGGCGAAGCAGCGTCATCCAGGGACTCTTGAAAGATGAGTTCACAGGTTATATGGAAAATCGCCTAGCTCTTTAGACCGATGAGGGTTTGTGGAAATAAAAATGGAGTAGGATATAGATAGATGTGATGTATGTGTATAAGATATACATACAAGCTGATCTAAGCAGACCTGCTCTCTCAGGAAGCCAGATCTTGAGTCATCCAGAGAGTAGCTGAGTCATCATATTTGACGTTGCAAAACTCTGGTTGAGAATCATAGACTAGGCCTGCCAGGGAGCCACCAGATACCCTGTCATTGTGTAACAAGCAGGACCCTATAGGGCCTTCCCGGGACAGGCCTTCCCCCCCATATCCTCTGCTTTAGCTCCTCTCTGAACTACCTAGATAATAGTATTTGATGCAAATTTCCCGTGTTGTTTTGCAGATGTTGAAAACCCCCCACCAAATGGAAGATGTCAACTACTTGATGACCCAGAGCACATAGCCCCAGGCCTCCTGGAGCCTAAGGACTGATGAAGTTAACCCCTGTGACACCACCCTGCTCCCTGTGACCCCCGCCTCCCTCACCTGGCTTTTAAAAACGCTTTGCCGAAACCCTTCGGGGAGCTCGGGGCTTTTTAGGGCATGAGCCACCTGTTCTCCTTGTATCGTCTTGCAATAACCTTTCTCTGCTCCAAACTCCAACGTTTCCGTTTGTTTGGGCTCACTTTGCATCGTTGGGCACACGAACTTGCGTTAACAATTGGAAACCTATTGCCTCTGCTGTGACTTTCCAGTTTTCAAACGGTCTCCCATTGCCATGCGATTTATTTCTCCAGGTCTCCTTCTTGTAATCCTCAAGACTCAAGGTAATCGGGTGTCCCTGTTTCTCAAAGAGCCTAAAACACAAGCTAGGAATCACCTCGGGTGGACCCAATTTTCTGGCCACTCGTCAAATTCTTAGGGAAGCGTCCTGAAAACTATCAAGGAGGCCGTAATGATTCAGCAGAAGCAAGGTGAAGTCAAGATAGTATTCAAATCAGTGGAGCGGTGAAGATGGAAGGAAATCTGGTCGCGATATCGAAAAGCTGAAAGGATGCAGATGAGTGTTCGTGCTTGCGGTAGAAGAAGCAGCTGAATGCCCTTGTCTTCCATGTCCCCGTCTCTCCCAAGGTGAGGCTATCAACCTAGGGAGGAGAGCAGTCGCAGAAAGAAAGAGCAGGAAGGCTGTAAACCAGGAAACTCTACAAACCAGGAATGTTGCGCCCCTTGGCCCTTGGCTCTCTGAGTCTTTGGCTGCCTTTTGCTCAAGAAAGCACGTTAGTTCTAGGGATCAGTGGAAACTGAGGCGTGTTGTCTGGGCTTGCTCCAGGTTTGCCCTATAACTGGATTTAAAAGGAACTTCTGACCTAGCCCCGCTCACTAGGGCCCCAGAAGAGACAGGGGCTCAGGGCAGACATCTCTGTTCAGAAATGGAGGTTGAACAGTCCTTGGGGTAACAGGTCAAGTAGGGTGTGGAGAGGAGAGATACCAAACTACAACCCTCCATCTCGAAGATGGAAGGCCAGCACTTTACAGACTCCGGCAAACAAATGGAAGCTGTGCTTGCCTGGAATCAATGTCAGCTGCTCCACGCCCACCCCACACTTCTCTGGAATGCTCGTAAAAATACTAAGTGCTCCACATAGGCCAATAATTAGCTCGCCAGAGTCACAATGCAGGGACCTTGTTGCTCTGCTAGGACCTTCCCAGGTGAAGAACGGGACACATCAGAATTTCCCGGAGATCTTTTAAAATGCAGATTTCAGGATCTCAGCCCAAGAGGATCTGATTCTGTAAGTCTAGGGCGGGGCCTGGAAATCCAGGCAGATTTCAGTACCAAGGAGGACTTTACTTGGATTTGAGCAATGATACCCGATCTTACATTTTTGTTCAGATGGCCCTTACTTTAATCTTTATAAAAAAGTTGGGGATTTTTAAAGGCGAAGAAGGCACCTGTATCCCGTTTGAGATGAATATTTGTCTACTTACCTAACTTGCATTGGGAATAAGTTGCCCATTTTTTGCTTGTGGGTGAGATGTTTTTAATAGTTATATTTCTCATTTAAATTAAGTTTTAAAAAATTGTTTTAAGTATTCAAGAGGAACCTTTACATCTCTCCTGTTTCTCCCTTACCTGTCCCATTAAGCACACAGTGTCTTTGGAAAGAGGTTTCAGGTAACTGAATCGAAGTTAGTGGAATCACAGAAAGTGAAATCTAGAAGGATCTTAATACCTCCCCAGTTCAGCCCCTTTATTAGATGAGGAAACTGAGACCAACGAGTTTAACTTGCCCCATGTCACCCAAGTGGCCATGGAGACCTGCCCCCAACATCATTTGATGCTCCCCTGCACCCAGAGGCCTGGCGTGAGTATTCTCATCTCACTGGAGCTTTTTTCCTAGTCTTGTTCTGCAAACACCACTTCTGGCCCAACTGAGCAGGGATAGGCTTGCTGTCTCTGAACTCAGCTCATCATGGGGTGCACCGTCTCCCCTCTGCTTGATCAGACCCTAGCCACGGGGATCCATCCATCACCGCTGGAGCCTTCCCTAAGGGAGAGCCTTCAAGGTGAACATTTTTTAATTAAAAAAAAAAAAGCAGACTTCATCATGCCTCAAGATACTTTCATGTCTTCTCATTTACCTAGATCCCTGGAGCCTGCTTTCACATATCTTCTGAGAATACATACACCTATACATTCTCTTTCTCTCTCTCTAAATATATATATAATATCTATATATACACACACACATACTCTCTCTATATATACGTATATACATATATGGATACACACATATACATACACCTATACATTCTCTCTATATATATATATGTATATCACATACATATATACTCTCGCTATATATACATACACATATATATGTATACACATACATATATACACATCTATATATTCTCTACCTCCTCAGAAATTATTTGAGTCCAAAGTGATAGCCATCAACCCCACGCTGTATTAGTTCTTCTTATCTCATTTTGGACTGTCGTCAATGGAGAGAGAAGGAGAGAACGCCGCGGGCAACGCCATGATCAGTAGGCAATCTCCTGCCACCTCCTGCTCCCAGGGACAAGGGCTGTCACTCATAACCGCCTGCAGTGTCCCTCCACATTCCTCCACCATCCGAAGTCACCACTGCTCCAAGGACACTAAGTGCGTCATCACCGTGAATTCGAAAAGGGACCATCCATTGCTTATCCCACGAAGGGACGCAGCTCTGCAGAGGCCCCACTGCGACAGAGGCTGTTCCCTTAAGACCAGGTCTGCTTGGCACCTGCATGGTGGGTCAGCGCCCCAGGACCCAGGCCAGCACGGTTACCAGGGTGCCTCCTTCAGCAGCCAGGTCAAGGTCAGGCCCCTGGCCTCCAGCCTTGGCCAGCTTCCGCTGTGTAACCCGAGCTGCCAAATACACGTTTTCCTTTTCTCTATGAGCCGCGATGTGGAAAGGGTGAGGCAGCACTGCTCCGGACTCACAGCTGCCAGGCATCCCTGAAGACCGCAGCATCACCTGGGCCACTTCCCACGCCCCCGCCCGGGCACCTGCCCCAGCCAAGGAGCTGCGTGTTCCAGCCAGGGAAGAGCCGTGGAGAAGTCTTTCTGCTTGAGGTGGACCCTCTGCGTGTTGGAAAGAACATGGGGTCAGTGATGAGACGGACCCAGACGGACCCAGAAGCAGTCTTGCTTCTGCCCCTGCTGGCCCGAGACGATGAACAAGCCATTTAAACCTCACTGAGACTCAGTTTCCTCATCTGCAATGCTGGGATAATCACACCACCTTCCCAGCTTCTTACGCAAGTTCAACGAGAACACAGGTGAAATAGTACCTCCTCTCCCCTCCACGGAATCCTGTTGTTCCTGTGAGACGAGAGAGGGGTACCTGAGGGCAGGTTTGGGAACCTCCACAGCCCCAGGTAGCTATTTTCTCCTGGCGGGAAGGGAAGCATCACATCATCTTACAGCAGAACCACAGCAGGATGGGACTTAATTATATGTGGCTGCAAGTCAGCCACAACCTGGGATCGTGCATCAGCTCTTCCAGAAAATGACCAAGGGCTTCTTGAAAGGTGACAACTATTTTTAAATAACTAAACTGGAAAAAAAAAAGAGTTTTCTTCTCTCTCCTCTCAGCTTAAGGCAGATGGGCCCAAGGACTAATTTAGATCAGGGTTTATTATGAATCTTGGGGCTAATTTTTTTTTCCCTAGAGTTCCTAAGCGTTCCAAGCATACAGGCTAGAAATAATCATGGAAACAGATTACCTGATTCCTGACACACACGCCCAGGAAGTTTAATTTATCTGGTAGTGCAGTCTTTCCCTGGAGTCTCTAATGGAGCCCAGAAGAGACGGCAAAGGATGGGGACGCAGTGAGGCTACCGTGGCTCGCAGGGCTGCTCTCAGGAGGCACAAAGCAGAGGAAGGGGCAGGAAAGTGTCTCACTGGGTCTGGGGCATTGTCCGAGATGCAGCCCAGCTCCCCTCTCCAGCCCAGAAGAGACCAGCGGACTATTGGACTAGCCCACTAGAGGTACTGGAACACTTTCCAAGGGCCAGGCAGGCCCTCCAGTGGTTTCAGGGCATCCATTTCCATTCTGTACATATTCATTTCTACAACTGATCTGACCGGAGGGGAGCAGGGTCCTAGAATCCTCCTCCTGGCTCCCCGCCCCTTTCACAGACACTCTTCTGACTTTCAGGAGTGTGTTGCCCTTGGGTGAAAAACATCCCAGGGTGTCCAACCAAGGGACAATTCAGACTTGGTAATGGGTTCAGAAAGTGTATCACTCTGATAATTAGATAGTGAATTTTGTTGCCAATCCAGTGGTTTCCAGTTGGCTTCCTACAGCAAGGAAGGAAGAGCTAAACACTTGTCCATTCATCAAATAATTTTTGGTGATAGATGATCTTGTCATTTTTGACACATAACTCAGAAGGTGTTCTATTTCCAATTGAGTAGCATTGATATAAGAATACTCCTTCCATCAGTCAGAAAGAGAAAGACAAATACCATATGATAGCACTTATATGGGGAATCTAAAATAGGACATAAATGAGCATATCTACGAAACAGGAACAGACTCACAGACATAGAGAACAGACTTGTGGTTGCCGAGGGGGAGGGGGAGGGATGGAGTGGGAGGTTGGAATTAGCAGATGCAAACTATTATATATAAAATGGATAGACAACAAGGTCCTACTGTATACTACAGGGAACTATATTCAATATCCTGGGATAAACCATAATGGAAAATTATATATATTTATATATAGTATATAAATATATATTATATAATATATGATTTCTGTACACCAAAAAGAAACACATTGTAAATCAACTACACTTCAATAAAATAAATTTTTAAAAAAAGAATACTCTTTCCAGTCCTATCTAATCTGTGTGAGCAAGGTTTCTCAACACCAATAGCTCGAAAAATGAGGCACTGGCACAGAACTGATACTGAAACTAAGCTCAGTTTAGCAGTGATATGTGCATTGATTAAATAAGTAAATAATATCCCATCCATCTCATCAAGAAGCACATTTCCAATGAAGTTTTGCTTTGGGGGTTTAACAATAAATTTATGTAGTTTCAATTCACAGTTTGTTTGACTAAAGATAACCACAAGATTTAAGAACATGTTTTGGGTTTAAATATTAGCCAGTAGTGAAAGAAAGGGCTCAGGCCAGTGCAAGGGAGCCATTTCAAGACCTCAAGAAAGAGGGCAACTGGTGCATTTTTACTTGGTAGATGTGTTCCACAATCATCACACTTATATAGACCACCCCAAATTCCTTTGGGTTACTCACCCAAAGGAAGGAAGAACAGACTTTTAGAGCTAGAAAGCAGGTCAAGTGGCTTTTATTTTTATTTCTGTCTTATTCCGGTATCAATGTTTTGTTCCACAGGAAGTGAAAAGTATATATGCTTGCACTTTTTTTCTGGAAAAAGTCCATCCCTGACCTCTTCCTCTTGTTCTGCAAAGCAAAGACTATTGGAAATCTAAGGAAACTCAAAAAGTATACCGTTCAGTCTCATCTCTTTACAAACAAGGAAAGGGAAGGGGAGCCCAGGGAGTTGCGACAGTCACGGTGTTGGAAGGTTCTGGACCAGAACACAGATGATCTGACCCCAGCCAGGGAGGAGCATTCCCCACCCCCAAGTCATTACGGCTTTCACGGAGCACATGTGAGCTCCACTCTGCACAGCTGACATCCTGAGACTTTCATTTACCTTTTTTTTTCTCTATTAAATATTGTTTCCTGGCTCCATTGCTTTTTTCCATTTCTGGTTTTCTCTCTCACTTTAGTGGAATAAATCTTTACAGCTTCTTATGCGAAGGTTCATGGTCAGTAAAATGTATAATTCCTTTTTCATCTGAAAATGTCATTATTCTTCCCTCACACTTGAGTCCCAGTTGGTCTCAGTAGTAAATTCTAGGTTGAAAATAATTTCCCCTCCGAATTTTGTCATCTACCGTTCAGGGCTGTGTGATACCATTTTGACTCCTAATCCTTTTTGTATGTGACCCGGTTTCCCTCTTGTAACTCTGTGTCGTTAATCACTATTGTTCTGAAATTTCATAAAAGTAGAATTCTTATGCGTTCGATTTCTTGTTGATTGTTTGTTTGTTTTATTTGTCATGATCCCAGACACTTGGCTGGTTACTATGTGGACTGTCATGTCCTTCTGTTCCAGAAAACCTTCTTGCACTATTTGTTTGATAATTTTCTCTCTTCCATTTCCTCCGGAACTGATATTAGATGATTTTTTGTTTCTTTTAAATTGATCCTCTTAACGTTCCCATCATTTCTCTCCTGTTTTCCATTACTTGGTCATTTAACTTTTACATTGTGGAGTATTTCCTCAATTATATCCCCCATTTGTTTTACTCCCATACTTCTAATTTCCAAGAGCCTTTTAGCGTGACCTGATTTCTGTTTTATTCCGAGAGCAACACCCTTGCACGACTGCAATGCCATCTTGTACCTGTTTGGAGATATTAAATTTCACGGTATTTTAAGTTTTCTTCTCTGCCCTGCATGGTTTCTTTCCTCTTCTCCTGTTCATTTTGGACTCTTGCCTCAAATGCCTGGTAATCCTTGACACCCTTTTATTATATGTGTCAGAGCAAGGCTCTAAGAAAGACACTGGAAGCTCTAAATATGTGAATAAGGCTTCTCACCTGGTGGCCTCCACATTTGGGCACCTCCAGATTTCACTGTGTGAAGCTATTTTCTCTGGGGAAGAATTCCCAAATCCCTACCCCTGCATATAGCTGCAGGGACTCTGTGAGCAGAGCAGAGAAAAGGGGCAGGGAGGGGGTTAGGGGATCAGACTTTCATTTCATACCTGTTTTTATCCCTACACCACACCCCTTCCCCCCACGTTGTACCTGAAATGTCCAGGACCAGAGTTCCTTCTATTTAATTCATCCAGAACATAAACCTGCAGTCTTCTGAGTGGAGTGGGGCAGAGCTAGAAGACCAGGAGCCCTGGATGGAAACAGTGGTCCTGTTTCCCATTTCCAGCCTCCAGCTTGCCTCCAACTTTCTGTGATGCTACCAGGTCCAGAGCCTTCAAGGGGTTTTATGGAATTAAATAGCTTGTTTTCCTTCAGTATTCCCTGCCTACACACATTAGAATGTAGTTTCTTCCTCTTTACTTAGTCAGTTCCTCTCTCCCATCTGTTTTCCATCTTGTAGAAATCTGTTTAAATCTCTTGGCCACTGGGGGCTTCTGTCTGCCCTTCTTAGCCCTCAGAAGCCTTACACTTTTGTCCTCCTGTAATGTTATTTTAGGGTGGTGTGGGCAGAGAGGTGGGGAGAGAGGAAAGATTCATACATGGATTTAATCTGTTATCTTTTATTGGGTCTTTTATTTTCTTCTATTGTTTTCTAGTTTCAAAGTTAAGCTCATAGTATGAATTGGGAACGTTTACATCTTTTTCTAGGCTCTGGGAGAGTTCCTATATTTCTTGGTAGAATTTTTCCAAAACAGGATCTGGGACTTATATCCTTTCGAGGGTTGGATTTTAGACTGCCTTTTCCGTTTTTCTATGGTAATCGGTTTATTTAGGTTTTCTACTGCTTCTCAAACTTTTTCAAAATGTGGTGTTTGGAGTTTCTGGGTCTCCAGTCCAGATCTTTTACCTTTTGTTTCATTCTTTCTTTCTTTTTTTTTTTTTTATAAATTTACTTATTTATTTTTGGCTGTGTTGGGTCTTGGTTGCTGTGTGTGGGCTTTCTCTGGTTGCTGAGAGCGGGGGCTACTCTTCAATGCGTTGCACAGCCTTCTCACTGCGGTGGCTTCTCTTATTGCAGAGCACAGGCTTCAGTAGTTGTGGCTCTCGGGCTCTAGGGCGTAGGCTTGGTAGTTGTGGCGCACGGGCTTAGTTGCTCCGTGGCATGTGGGATCTTCCCAGACCAGGGCTCGAACCCGTGTCCCCTGCATTACCAGGCGGATCCTTAACCACTGTGCCACCAGGGAAGTCCCTGTTTCATTCTTTCATCTGTTTGTTCTATAGTATAAAAATCCAGGACATAGAGGCATTATTCACAATAGCCAAAAGGTGGAAGCAACCCAAGTGTCCATCAATAAATGAATGGGTAAGCCAAAGTGGTGTATGCTTACAATGGAATAATATTCAGCCATAGGTAAGAGGGAAATTCTGACACATGCTACATCATGGATGAACCTTGAGGACATGATGCTAAATGAAATCAGCCAGTCACAAAAGGACAAATACTGTAGGACTCCACTTATATGAGGTCCCTAGTGTAGTCAAATTCGTAGAGACAGACAGTAGAAGGATGGTTTCCAGGGCCTGGGTCGGGGGAGGGGGGCAGGAATGGGAAGTTAGTGTTTAATGCGGACAGAGTTTCAGTCTTGCAAGATGAAAAGGGTTCTAGGGATGGATGGTGGTGACGGTTACACATGATGTGAATGTACTTAATGCCACTGAACTGTACATTTTAAAATGGTGTCAATGGTAAAGTTTATGTTATGTGTATTTTACTTCAATTTTTTAAAAAATTAATCTAAATTTTTTAAAAATCAGGGAGAATTTCTTTTTTTAATTAATTTATTATTTTTCATGGAAAGGCATTTTATTTGAAATATAGCAGTGTGTACATGTCAATCCCAAACTCCCAAACTATCCCTGCCCCCTACCCTTCCCCATAAATAGAATAGTACAGTCTATAAACTTTTGAGACTGAATCCGGCCCACGGCAGTGAAAGCACCAAGTCCTAACCACTGGACGGCCAGGGAACTCCCCCAAAATCAGGGAGAATTTCTTGCTTTGACCATTTGGTGCCTGGATTTATTTTTTATATTTAGTTACCCATTCCATATATTGAAGGATTTTTAAAATTATCTTATTTTGAATTTATAAAATTTCTACTTGATTCTTTTTTAACATCAGTCATTATTATGTTGTGATGATTCCTCCCAATTAGCCCATCATAAGATGATAATTATCTATATTTTAAAGTATTTTTCTGTTTTCACTATCGGCAGGGGGATGATTTTCCCCCTTGCTAAGCTTGGTGGTTCTCTTTCATGAGGTTGATCTTCTGGAAAGGCCAGTGATTCTTGTGCTTGCCTTCATTTGGGGGATTCCCTCTTTGCCTGTAGACCCGTTTATTCTGTGGACCTCACTATAGGGGATTGTGGGCAGGGGTTTTCTGGGTGTGAGCAGGTCTCCACTCCTCCCTGGGTTCGGTAGCCTCTGGGAACACTTCCTTCCTTCTTAGCCCCAAGTACTCTCTCTCACTATCCTAGTCAGTGGACAGAAGTCATTGCTTCTTGAAGTAGGAGTTGGAAAAGGGGGTTGCCTAGCCCAGCTCACCTTCCAAAGGCAGGTTCCAACTACACCCCTAAAGTAAGACTAAGGGTCTCCTACCTGAGCCTGTGTTTCTGTCTGGAGACTCTGGGCTTCCTCACATCACTACATCTCATGGCAGCCTTTCAATGGATTGTCCCGTGCTTTGGCTTTTCTGCTATTCTGGTTGCCCACCCCCTGCATCTTCAAAAACTGTCCTCCATCCTTACTGGCTCATGGCGTGCCATCTTATTTTTTCGTGCTGTTATTCTTTCAAGAAACTTTCATACAGGTGTTCAGCCCACCCCCTCACGTCCTTCCTTTGTCTCCTTTTGAGAAGCCTCTCTGGGTAGGACCAGGTTTCTTCTTAGGCCAACAACACCCCGTGGGTGGACTGAATATCTTTGCAAGGTGCTGACTGTTCCCCATGCTGGGCTGGACCCGTAGAGTTAGTGCCCAGGACATGGGCCCAAACAGACAAAGGGGACCTTACGGCCAGTGGAGGTGCTTCCCCCCAGGCTGCTAGGTGAGTGAAGCTCATCATTTCCCACTTCCCCAGCCTCACAAGCACGTCCCCGGGAGCACAGGAGACCCATGGCTGTGTCCTGTGTCTGGGAGCAGACCGTCCAGAGGAAACACTGGCAGTTTTGATACCAACGCCATAAAGAATCAATGCACAGCCATGGGGTAGAGAGGACATAGGCATCCTTTTGTTCACAGCAATTAACGCATTCCAGCCAAGCCAGTTCTGGGCAGGGGGCAGAGGCAGTCACCACAAAATGGCCTTTGTCCGAACTCCCATAAAATATTCCAGCCAGTGGGAGTGAGCACAGACAGAGTCCAGAGACTCGATTGTAGAGTCCCGGATCTCGGCTTCTACAGCGAAACTATTCCAGGAATTCGTGGACCTCGGTCCATCCAAGGAGGAGGAGAGAAAATACCTCCTCAAGAAAAGGTGCCGCTTTCAAAAGAGCTGATTTGATGGTTGAGGACTTATTGTTCTAAAAAGCTCTAGATCTCTCTAGAAAGCTGGGTGGGTTCTTTTGTTAATGCACTTAGATAGAGGCATAGAGAGACATCTTTCCATCTTCACTCACCCGACACCTACACGCAGTTCCCTCATGACACACAGAAATAGGTATGTGGCCATTTGGTTCACAGCTAAATAACCTTAAAACTGTGTTGCATCTTTCTAATGACAGACACACAATAAAACTTGCTCACTATGTAGTTATCATTATCCTTGCTTTAGAACTGGGGGAAATGACGATCCAAGTGGTTAGGTAGCTGGATGAAGGTCAACTGGCAGGGCTGAAATGTTAATCCAGGTCCACCTGCGCTACCTGGACGTCAGATCCACCGCACGGTAAGACGGCCCAGGTCGGAATATTGCCTCCTTGACCAAAGATGTAAGATGAGCACAGCTCTGTGCTTTGCTTTCCTCGGCTCTACAGTGGCCACGACCACACTGCCTGCATCACAGAAATTCTCCAGCATCCAGTGATGGACAGTGGGGAGTCCTGTAGAACAGAACCCGGCACTTAGTGAGCAGTAAATGGGCCTATTTCAATTAGGTCAAGGGCACAGAGGAAGAGCCTGCCCAAGACTAGGAGGATGTGCTGTGAAAGATTTTTCCAACTTGGAGGGTTGTGCACTGATCCACATACTTTTAGTCTCATTTTGAGCTAATCATGTACACTTAGAAGGGGGCTGGCCGTATTAACGATGCACTTTGTTTTTGTTGTTTTTTTTTTGGCTGCGTTGGGTCTTCATTGCTGCGCACAGGCTTGCTGTAGTTGCAGCGAGCTGGGGCTACTCTTCGTTTCAGTGTGCGGGCTTCTCATTGTGGTGGCTTCTCTTGTTGTGGAGCACTGGCTCGAGGCGTGCGGGCTTCAGTAGTTGTGGCATGTGGGCTCAGTAGTTGTGGCTCGCGGGCTCTACAGCGCAGGCTCAGTAGTTGTGGTGCACGGGTTTAGTTGTTCTGCGGCATGTGGGCTCTTCCCGGACCAGGGCTCGAACCTGTGTCCCCTGCATTGGCAGGTGGATTCTTAACCACTGCACCACAAGGGAAGTCCCTAATGATGCACTTTTTGACGACCAGGACATTAGCTGAGGGCAGATGCCTTAAGGGCTGACCACCACTGGACAGAGTGGGCAAGAGGGACAGGGCACACCCTAGTGTCCTAGTGTCCACTCTAGAGGGGACGCCCTAGCTTTCCTTTTGTCCAAGAAGATAGGATTTGCTCCATGAACTCTCCTAAGAACCTTGAATAGAAGGCATGCGATCCTTCTATTCTTCCTGGGGCTTCTCATTCACTCACTGGGGGGCTTCACTTCTTCATCTGCACAAATAACGAGAGGAAAGGAATCCTTATCTACGCTTTCCTATAGTTCTAGAAACATAAAATTCTGCAGCATTACTTCTTTGTGAAAATCAACCATGGTTCGTCTCAAGGCTGGATTCCAGCCAACTACCATACAAAGGAGCAAATCCAAATCTCTGAGTGATGCACGGTGATTTCAGTTGAATTGAACCAACTCTCAGCTGTCAAACTGGAAACAGTAAGAGCAAAGCCTTTGCAAAATAATAATAAGACATACTTGGGCCCTTCCTAGGTGGTAAATTCACCTTCTTACCTTGTACAGAATACTTTTTGGGTGTTTCACCTCTAGTGATTCATTTCCACTGGACTTTGGCATATAACTTAATTCTTATGAAGTTTGAACTTTTTATTAGTGGGAGGGTAGGAACAGGTTGTGGGTTTCATGCCTACACTGAAAATCATCTCACGGGTCCATCCTGACCCACCTGAAATGATTCACAATGTCTTCATCGCCATCTTCAGAATAGCTGCCCTTCCTCAGTCACCGTGTTCCCCCCGGGGCTCACAATAAATATCCTTACACAACTCACAACCCTGCAAGTGAGGGGGCCCCGAGTTCGTTAGAATTGAGGAGTCACTTTCCCATCCTGCTGGAGGGTCTTCACTATGATGAAATATATTAATGCGGTTGAAGTTTAGTTATTTTGAGTTACACATAATCAATATATAATCAATATGAGTACAGCTGATTCTTGTTATTCACGGCAGTTCTGTTTTATAAAGTCACCGAGAATACTGAATTAGCGAATCCTGAAACTTTGCTCCTGGGGGAAATATAGGGCTAGGCTCCTGGGAGCCTTTGATGACAACACTTTCATCGACCAATCGACACATAACCTTGTTTTATGTGTGTTTCTGTTTAAAGACACTTTAATATACATCGTTGATTCACTAAACTCATGGCCGTCAGCACTACAACAGGTGCCCGACAAAGCTTCACTAACACGTGTGTTTCCTCCATAAGGGACCATCACAGCCTACTTGCACTTAGGATCACTGGACAGCATCTCAGCGCTATTCTTGGAAGCTGTTCTAAACGCAAGATCACTGGCAAAAAGCACAAAAATCCACACAGCTGTGAGTTTCTAGACATTTCTGAGCATACCACCCTCTCGCTTTTGTAATAACTTATTTCCACTGGACTTTGATATATCATTTTCTTTTTATGAACCTTAATATTCTGCTCGCTAGAAGAATAGGAAAACGAGTGACGCTGATATTTACACAACATGTGGCTACACCCATTTGGCCAGAGTCAGAAGGCATGACTCACTGGGTCCTACACGGCTGTTTAATCTCTAGGTAAATCTCAGATAACACACCTGCCTTACAGTCTGAATTGTGGAGCCAAAGAACGACCATCAGGTGACAGCTCACCCACATCACAATTCCGTTTCCTTAGAGTATCAATAAACTTCTTTTCAAGGTTGACTTTGCAGACTGAAATGTTGCAAATTCACTGTGCATGGTGACTGGAGTTAATAATACTGTATCTCGTCACAAGAAAAAATAAAGTGTAATGATGAAATGTAGGACAAGATTGCAGTTGTCCTACATTTGAGGAGACAAAATAAAAACTACAAATAACATTATGAATAGTCATCTCAAATACAAACCGTACAAATTCATTTGTTCATTTTAAGTGCACCTTAATCCAAAGAAACAGGTTTATCAATAGTATCAAAATAATGAAAATCACCATGATCACCATGCTTATTAACATCTGAGCTGTCCCTGGGGAAGGAGAAGGGCAAGACAGCACGAGGGTTATGGTAGGAGTTTGCTTCCGCACAGGAATGGGGAAAGACAGCCGTATTCAACCAGAGCTTGCATTTTTATTGTTTGAAATGACATCGTAAGAACATCTAGGAAATGCTAGCCCAGAGATGGCAGATAAGAGAATCTGCTGCATCAGCTCTAGCTCATCGGGCGTGGTCCCTTGGAGCCCTGTTGCAGAGGATTCTGCCATCAAGCTTAGGGGGAAACGGAGCCACACATACAGGACGTCAAGTCTGACTTCATCCGGGCTCTGTGATAAGTGCTTTCTATGCACTAGCTCGTGGATTCATCCCAAGGAGCACCGTTAATATCGCCATTTTATGGATGAAGAAACTTGCACAAGATCCATCGACTAACAAAGCTGCCCAGGGGGATTGCCAAGGTGCTTCACCGTCAGAACCCTCTAGCTGGCAGGCAGTGCCTTTGAACGTAGTAGTTCCTGCTTATAACACTTAGTAGCCTTGAGACTGTGGGCATTTTTTTAACCTCTCTATGCCTTCATTTTTTAACCCACCTCATAAAGGTAATAATAGTATCATAGTATAATAGGGTTGTTATGATTGGGACAGGGCCTGGCAGACAAAATGTGAGCCATTATTGTTGTCGTTACTGACCTGCCAGCGAGCACTGTCCGTGGTGACTCGGAAGCTGCATCCCCAGCCCTACCCGAGGAGTGAGCGGCCAAAGTCCCTTGATGGGAAAATAATGTAAGTTCATCCAAAAAGGATGAAGCTGCCTCTTAGCAGATCACCTTTGCTCAGACTACATAAAACTGCCCATCAGGTATTCTGCCTTTATGGCAGATCATCAAACTATGCCAAACAGTACAAAACTCCTTTCCCAAAGACCCCAGAAATGATGCCATATGTACAATTTGAATGTGCTTTTATTGCAGGGATGATCATAGTACATTGTAGAAAACAGAAAACGCAAATGAACAGAAAGGTGAAACTAAAAAGCACCCACAACACGCCCTCTGAGATAACCGCTATCAACGAGTTTGCATATATCCTTCCAAAATTTTTCTACCTCTATATGTGTATTTATTTTTCACACACACACACACACACACACACACACACACACACACAAGTAATCATATGGTTTGGTAGCTTAGCTGATTTCGTTGGCTGTGTTCCATCTTTTCATGTGACTTGATCACGCCTGCCATTTGGGACCTTGGCAGCCTGCCAGCAGCCGTCCCAAGCACCTGTCCGATATTCCTGACCCAACGAGGTTGGCATCCTTAAAACCACTCTCAAAGGGGAAAATTAATGCTTTGAGAGCTTAAGTAAACTCGCCAAAGTCCACAGAGCCGGCAGGCGTCAGAGCCAGGCCTCATCGCCGGCACCAAGGCCTGTTCTGCAAACCAAGCCTTATGCTTCCGCAGAGCCTTTGCAGACACGAATCCACTGGGACAGAACCAGACTTTATTTGACCCGCCTCCCATGACTGTGCACGTAGAATGTTGTCAGTTCTTTTCACTATTATGAACAACGTGGCAGCAAATATCTTTATATATCCTTTAGTTATTTTCTTAGAAAACAATATTTCTAGAACCGGAATTGCTGGATGAAAAGGTTTGTATGTTTAAGGCTACTAATACATAGTACTAGGTCAGCCTCCAAAATACTGCACCACTGAAAACCCTCCATAGTCCCTCTCCCACGTCATGTACCCCTTTCATCAACAAGTATGTATGAAGCACCTATTAGATGCAAGGCCCTTATTTTAAGCACCACGCATTTGTATTCATTGGATTTTTATTATATGATAATATAACATAGGTGGAAAGGTACATATTTGTTCACTGACCCTCACAATAATCCAGGAGAGAGGCAGAGAAGGAAATGCTTCGGAAGAGGAAATAGACACCCACGGAGTTCCAGGAGCCCACCTGAGGTCACACCGCTGGCAAGGGACGGAGCAAGGATTGGGGCCAAACCCATCAGGCTCCAAAGCAGAAGAGGTCTTGCCTTTCTGCCGCCCAGCCAACCCCAGACAGCAAGGATCACCTGAGGGGTTTTGTGCAATTTCCTGTCTCTTCCCCACACGCTGCCTATTTTGACCATTAAAGGGGAACATGCAGAAGAGCTGACTGAGGGAAAGTTGAAAATGGGGTGACACTTCCTGAACCTCAAGGCTGGCTGGAGTAGGGTGGTTGTCCTGATTCTGTCCATCGAAAGAAACCCAGCAGCAGATGCATGGCAAGGTGATGGCTCCGCACACCAGCTGCACATAATGTTGAAACTGGAAGAGATTCTAGCTATCATCTGGACCAGCTCCTTTATTTTACCCCCTCAAATGGCAGCCCTGCTCTCTTTCCATAAATCTTTTCTGAACAAGCCCAGATGGTCCTGAATCCTTTCTCCTAACGTCCAGAACCCTCCTCTCATCCCAGTGGCCCATCAGTGCCAAAGGAAAGTACCTGGAACCTTTATCTCCACGTCTCACCCTTCACAATCCTGCTGGAAAAATGTAAAACTCCTATGTGAAAAAAATGTCAACAAAACATAACAAACTGGTAAAAAAAAAAATCTGCACATCACGTGAAATATATGTGTAAATATTAGTTAATAAACAGATCGTACAAATCAACAACAACAAAAAGCCAAACAATCCCATAGAAAAATGGCAAATAGTAACAAACAAGCATTTCAGAGAAAAAGAAACACAAATGGTCAGTCCACTTAAAAGATGCTAAATCTCACTCATAATTAAAGTCAAACCAAAATAAAGGCAGTTATTTAATGAATAAATAGCAAAAGAGTAGTGAAAAATAAAACAATGGTATCTCATTTTATATAAAGCTAGCAAATATTTAAAAACATTTCTCAGTCTTTGGCTTCTCCTTGCTTTTTTTATCATCCTGGTAACATGGAGGGAATGTTTCTATTATTTGCTATACTAACTGAACAATATTTTTTAAAGTTAAACATATACTTACCATATGGCCCAGCCAGTCTGTGTCTAAGTATCTATCCCAGAGCAATGAAAGCATATGTTTATACAAAAACATATACCTAAATGTGTATAACAGCTTTATTTCTAATACCCCCAAATCAAAAACAACCCAAATGCCCATCAACGGGTGGGTGAATAAACTAAATGTGGTCTATCCATCTGACGGACTACTACTTAGCAATACAAAGGAATGAACTATTATTACGTGCAGCAACATGGATGAATCTTAAAATAGTTATGTCAGACAAAACAAGACTACAAACTATACTGTATGAGTCCCTTTGTATAATATTCCAGATAATGCAAACACATCTATAGTGATTAAAAAGTAGATCAGTAGTTCCCCAGGGACAGGGTAGGGGCAGGGAGAAATGAGAGGGAGGGCAAGGAGATTTTAGTGGGTGGTGAAGATGTTCATTACCTTGATTGTGGTGATTGTTTCATGAATATACTATATGTATGTATGTATGTGTGAGAACTTAAAAATTCTTTATGTCATACCCAGACAAAATTATAATTCAAAAAGACACATGCACCCCTATGTTCACAGCAGCACTATTCACAATAGCCAAAACATGGAAACAACCTAAATAAAGAAGATGTGGTACATATACATAATGCAATGGAACATTACTCAGCCATAAAAAAGAACAAAATAATGCCATTTGCAGCAACATGGATGCAACTGAGATTATCATATTAAGTGAAAGAGAAAGACAAATACCATATGACATCACATATGTGGAATCTAAATTATGGCACAAATGAACTTATCTACAAAACAGAAACGGACTCACAGACATAGAGAACAGACTTGTGGTTGCCAAGGGGGAGAGGGGGTGGGGGAGGGAAGAACTGGGAGTGTGGGATTAGTAAGTGCAAACTATTATATAGAGGATGGATAAACAAGGTCCCACTGTATAGCACAGGGAGCTACATTCAATATCCTGTGAGAAACCGTAATGGAAAAGAATATAAAAAAAGAACGTCTATATGTGTATAACTGAGTCACTTTGTTGTACAGTAGAGATTAGCACAACATTGTAAATCAGCTATACTTCAATTTTAAAAAATTAAATTAAGAAAAAATTTTAATTTGTTTCTGTCAATCATACCTCTATTAAACAGAGGTTAGCTATTAAACAACATCATAACTTGCCTTGTTCTCCCCGGCATAGCCGTCTACCTCGTGTTACCCTGTGATTTCTAGTTTCTCCTGCCCTCATTCTTGGGGCTTCCATTTTTTTACAGTTGTTCGTACTTCTTTATTTGTTGTTTGAATATTTAAATATTCACTGCATGAATTTTCTTCATGTTCCTATATTTTCCCATCAGCTTCTCTCTCTTATGAATTTGAACCAAGAAAAAAACCTGCAAATAACAGTAAGATCATCGCAACAAATGCAAGGCGGGGAGAGCAGAAGTGACTATCACCCATCATGGAGAAGGAGACTCAGTTCAGAGCAATTCAATCATCTGCGTAAGGTCCTGGTCGAGTGCCGTTTCTACTACACCTCATGCCATCCACCCTCTTACTCACTTAGATGCTGATAAGAAGGGAAAATATTTTTCCCTTTGTCCCCACAATTCAGCCTCAGCCCGGAGGTCAAAGAATCATTGAAACTTCCAGTTTACAACCTGTGATTTCCACAGGAGCTGGGGTTGATGATCTGATGTGGGAGAGTCTGTGAAATTCACTGGGTCATGTTTGATGGGGGAGGTGGAGTACGTCCATGCCAGGGGTCTCCCTGTTCCCAACCCTCTGCGTCCCAGCCTGGGTGAGTAAGTCCAGTCCTGTCTGCTGTGCATGGACCACCCTAGATTCCTAGAGTCCGTGTGGCCTCCTGACCAAAGCTACAGCCACCCATTCAGCTTTCCCAGGGAGCTCTGCCCTGGGACTGGGGCATATCTGCCATGTTCCTGGGCCTTTCACTCTGTCTCAGAGGGGAGAAGGGGTATGCATCAGAATTCATGCATCAAAGCCAGTTTGTAAATCCCTAACTGTAATCTCCATCACTCTGCCACCTCCCACCTCCTCCAAAAGCCCAGTCTTGACACCTACAACTCACGCATTCCTTCCTTTATGAGGCAGGCACATAGAATCTTAAGCAACATTCATTTTACGATCCAAAAGGACTCCCCAGAACCCATGAAATGAGATTACTGTGGCAAAAACGGCAGGTTAACCGAGTTAACATCTATTCCCGCTTCCTTCCTTGGTAATAGAACCCTAACTAGTAGTTGGGACCATTGCTGATAGGAAAAGGAAAAAAAGCCAATTTCCAGCCACCCTCACAGTTAGGTATGGCCAGGAGACTAAGGTCTGACCACCGAGACAGGAACAGGAATGCTGTGTGGAACTTTCTGGAAGGAAGGCTGCTTAAAAGAGCTGTCTGAGATACGAGGGGCTCGTCTTTCCTGCCTGGAGGGCAGATGCCCTGGCTGAAGTTCCATCGGCCTTGGAGGACCAGGGGACGAGGAAGCCACACTTTGACGATGGTGGAGCGGGAGACAAAAACCTGGGTTCCTGATGCCCGAGAGCCTTCATACCAGCTCTGAATTGCCCACTTCTGGGCATTTTTTATGTGCAAGAGAAATACACTTCTATCCTGTGGAAGCCACTGTTATTTTGAGGGTTTCCATTCTATGCATTGGATCCTGATCTAACCAATGTAGTTCATCTTCTGTCTCTGTGTCCACAGCACTTTGGTGGCTTATTGAATTCTACTGGAATTATCACCTGATGTTCACATCTCTCCACTAGACTGTATTTGGTAAGAGCACGGATCATATTTTAGTAGTCTCCAGATGCCTGGTACCTCCCCATCGAGCATGCAGCGGGTACCTGGGGAATATTTTTAAATATTTGAAGGAATGAATTTCCAAGGTAAAATTCAAAAGCTGTCTGAAGGTGGAGAGCTCTATAATCTTTGCCCCTGGGGTAACCCCTGCTCCTCTAGGTGACTCATGATGTCTGGCCCCAGGGCTTCCCTCCCTGGCAAACTCAACTCGCTGGAGACCAGAAATATGGGTGTAATAAAAGCCATTGTTAGCTCCCCCGGCATCTTCCCCCTCTCTCGCTGATGACAAAACGGAGGCTTTGTTTAGGCAAAGTACAGTGTTACATTTCTGACCTCTCAGACCCCAAACTGTCAGGAATGGAGAAAAAAACAATTTTACCATTACTCCTTGTATATCCAAGCCAACATTTATTTAAAATATCCAAACACTGTTTTAGTATATTTTTCTCTGTCTCAGATTTCTACCCAGTTATTGAACCCCCTCCCCACCCCGCCCCATCTACCCTTCTATCTGCGGCACGTCCCACATTTCTATCTCCTTATTTACTACTCTCCTTTTTTTCTGTAAATGAATTACCTTTAAAAATATTTGTTGGGCATTCATAAATGCTGAGCACTGTGCAAGGTTTGGGGAATATGACGATAGCTTTGATTACAAGTTGGGTTTGGTCACTAGGTGTAAACAACAAAACACAGTTTGGCAATTGCTGTAATGGAGGTGCCAGACACAGTGGTTGCCTTGAGGAAGGACCACCTCAGTTTTTCCAAGACAGTTGCAAGAAGCTTCATGGAGACCATGGTGGCTGGGAGATCCTTGAAGGACCAGCAGGAGGTCAGCAGAAGAGCAGAGGGGGCAAGTATTTTGTGCAAATGTGAGTTGAGTGAGAAATATTCTAGACGGCATGGGCTCATGTGAGGAATGAGGCATATCATGCCATGGCAGGTGGTCAGAGGTAAGGCTGGACAGATGGGCATGGGTTAGACCAAGCAGGGCTCAGAAAGCATCGTATCCCAGTTTGGACCATCACCTGCAGGCACTGGAGAGATATGGAAGGGATCTGTGCTGTAGAGTCATCTCCATGATGGTGTCCAACTTTAGAATGATCTCCCTGGCAGGAGTATGGAGAACACACAGGGGTGAAGCCCAGAGCAGGCAGCCATCGTGATACTCCAAGTGGGGGATGGATGGGTAGGGCTCTGAGAGATGTTAACGTCTTGGAAACAGCAGGGCTCAGTGCCCACTGAATTTGGGGGTGATGGTTTTGACTTTGTGCAAGTACATGGTAGATACATTTGAGGAAGAAATCATCCCATCACTTCTACTTTTCTTGGATATTATCTTACCTGGGAGACGACGCTATGGGTGGAGGGAGCATCTCCCTCAGCAGAGGCTGAGCCAGGGGAGACGCTGGCCCTTCATTTTACACTGCCCAACCGTCCCTCCCCACTTTATGCTGACCCATATTGACCTCCACCTTCCCTAACTCCCATGCCTGTGTTGCCCATCCCATCCTACTCTCTCATTTCCAGTAGCTCTCGCTTTTAGAGAAGAGTACATGGCAGACCATGGGCTGTCTCAATCACCCGAGCATCTCTGAAGCAGGGAGACTGGGGCTGGGCACTTCTTTATTGGAAGATGCCCAACACACGGTAGTCAGTCCATGAGAACAAGACAGGTGCCAGATGGGCAACCACTGGCCTTGGGGACTAGGGATTGGGGGCTGGGCAACCAAGACAGTTACCTGGGCCAGGTCTGTGCTCCAACCTGCCTGATCTCTTCACACTCTCTTCTAACATCCCCCAGTGACTAGAGGGAATAGTTGTACTGCCTGGGGGAGAAAAGAGAATTGAGTCCCTCTTAGGCAGCAAAGAATAGGAAGAATACATTTTCATTCTATACATCTCTTTGAACTTAGTCACCTGGTCACATCTAGCTAGCTGCAAGGGAGGCTAGGAAATGCCTTTATTGTGGATGACCATATTCCCAATTAAAGACTGGGAGTTCTAGGCTTGTGGTTGCCAAGGGGGAGAGCATGGGGGAGGGATGGATTGGGAGTTTGGGATTAGCAGATGCAAACTATTATATAGAATGGATAAACAACAAGGTCCTACTGTATAGCACAGGGAACTATATTCAATATCCTGTGATAAACCATCATGGAAAAGAATATGAAAAAGAATGTATATATATATGTATAACTGAATCACTCTGCTGTACAGCAGAAATTAACACAACATTGTAAATCAACCATACTTCAATAAAATAAATTTTTAAAAATTGGGAGTTTCTGTTGTTGTAGAAGGTGGGGAAAACTAATACTGGACGACAGCTATGAACATCTGCTGCCCCCTTGTTCAGGACTACTTGTTCTACACGGTCTTTGCTCACACCCCCACCTCCTCCACAAGCCATCCTTCCATTTCCTGAACTCCTAGTTTATCTGACCTTCCCTCCCAGCACATGTCTCTTCCTACTCTCTTATGGCCCTCTGTGTTCTTTTATTATAACCCCCGCTGTACTTTGGTCACCCATTGGGCAGTATTCTGCGCTGAACTCACTTGAACTTCTCCTGTCCTCACCAGCAGTGGGTACATATGGGGCAACGTTTATCACAGTAATCTACAGTGGTCTGGCTCTTGGCCAACCTCCAAATTCTGCCCCTGTGAGCAGTTTCCATGATGATGATAATGTTTCAGGTGTACAGCATCATGATTCAACATCTGTGTACACTGCAAAGTGATCACCACAAGTCTAGTCACCATCCATCACCAAATAGTTGACCCCTTCACCTATTTTCCCCACCCCCCAATGCCCTTCTCCTCTGAGTTTGTTTTTGTTTTATTTTGTTTGTTCGTTTTTTTGATTCCACAGATGAATGAAATCATACAGTATTTGTCTTTCTCCATCTGACTTATTTCACTTAACATAAGACCCTCAAGGTCCATCCATGTTATTGCAAATAGCAGGATTTCATTATTTTTATGGCTGAATAGTATTCCATTGTGTGTGTGTGTGTGTGTGTGTATCTCACATCTTCTTAATCCATTCATCCAACAAATAAACACTTAGGTTGTTTCCGTGTCTTGGCTATCATAAATAATGCTGCAGTGAACATGGGGGTGCAGATATCTTTTCAAATTAGTGTTTTCCTGTTCTTTGGATAAACACCCAGGAGTGGAATAGTTGGGTCATATGGATTCTTTCTTTTCCTGATAATCCATTAGTAGTGTGTAGAAACACCACTGATTTCTATATATTTATTTTATATCCTGCAACTTGACTATTTATTAGTTCTAACAGATTTTTGGCAGAGTCTTTAGGGTTTTTTATATATATAATATCATGTCATCTGCAAATAGTGAGTTTTATTTCTTCCTTTCTACTTTTGATGCCTTTTCTTTTTCTTTTTTTCTTTTTTTTCTTTTTTTTGCCGAATTGCTGTGGCTAAGACTTATGTTGAATAAAAGTAGGGAAAGTGGGCATCCTTGTCTTGTTCCTGATCTCAGAGGAAAAACTTTCAGCTTTTCACTGTTGAGTATGATGTTAGCTGTGGGTTTGTCATATACGGTCTTCATTATGTTGAGGCATGTTCCCTCTGTACCCACTTTGTTGAGAGTTTTTATCATAAACGGATGTTGGATTTTGTCAAATGCTTTTTCTGCTTCTATTGAGATGATCGTGTTGTTTTTATCCTGCTTTTTGTGAATGTGGTACATCACACTGACTGATGCACAGATATCAAACCCTCCTTCCATCTCTGGAATAAATCCCACTTCATCGTGGTGCATGACCCTCTTAATGTATTGCTGGATTCTGTTTGCTAATATTTTGTTGACAATTTTTGCATCTACATTCATCAGGGATATTGGCCTGTAATTTTCTTCTTTTGCAGTGTTTTTGTCTGGTTTTGGTATCAGGACAACACTAGCTTTGTAAAATGTTTGGATGTTTTCCCTCCTCTTCTACTTTTTGGAAGAGTTTGAGAAGGAAATGTATTAATCTTCTTTGAATGTTTGGTAGAATTTGCCAGTGAAGCTCTCTGTCCTGGGGTGTTGTTTGTTGGGAGATTTTTTTTATTACTGTTTCAATCTCCTTACTAGTCATCAGTCTATTTTCTATTTCTCCACAATTCAGTCTTAGAAGAGTGTATGTTTCTAGGAGTTTGTCCATTTCTTCTAGTTTGTTTAATTTGTTGGCATATAATTGTTTGTAGTAGTCTCTTCTGATTTCTGTGGTATCAGCTGTAACGTCTCCTCTTTCACTTCTGCTTTATTTATGTGAGCCCCCTCTTTTTTTCTTGATTAGTGTAGCTAGAAGTTTGTTGATTTTGCTTATCTTTTCAAAGAACCAGCTCTTAGTTTCATTGACCTTTTCTTTTCTTTTCTTTTCTTTTTTTTAGCCTCTGTTTCATTTATTTCCACTCTGAGCTTTATTATTTCCTTCCTTCTATCAGCATTTTTAAAAGCACACCTTTTTTTTTTTTTAACTTTCAGATCCTCTCTTTTCCTTGAACCCAGAAATATGTCCATATACTGTACTGTACTGGGGATGGCTTTCAGTGACACCCACACAGACTCACCCCTCCCTTGTAATGACTAGGACGATCCTTATCATATTTGGCTCCTCCTGCCACGGGATGGGCAGCCTCCCAGGATGCCCTTCAGCCTCTTGTGAATATACACACTCCAGGGTCCACCCCATCCCTCTTCTGCAGACACGTCTGAATTCCATCTCAGGCTCATAAGCTGTTACATAATCATAAGCTGTTACATAAATAATCACAGACAGTTACATAAACAATACCCAGAGCCTCTAATTCTGTGCAAAAACACAGTGTTATCAACATTTGATGGGTGGATGATTATTGCCTCCAATTTACTGACTCTCGGAATCATTTAGTCGGGCTTAAGTGCAGAATTATTTTTGAAATGCAGATGGATAACCATAGAGTCTCAACTGGAGGTAAAGCTAGTGATAGTGGAAAGGACCAGTTGTAGATAAATAGACATTTTGTCAGGTGAGGGAAAGGAAGGGGCCCTGGGGATGTGCACGCAGAGGGTCTTTTCTGTCTTTAAACAAAAATGATGTCCAGAGCCTCTCATGTTTCATGAATGATGTTGGATGCTTTCTGTGCATTATTTCTTAGCCTATAACAACTTGAGGGTAGGAACCCCACTTTACAGAAGGGAAAATTGAGGCTCAGAGAACAGAACTGATTTGCCCTGGGGCCCATTAATAGATTTTAGATTGGAACTCAGATCTGACTACAGAGCCTGTGGGGTTCCTGCTACTGCATGACTTTTCAGATATTTGACGAACTCTCCTGTAGAACAAGGAAGAGCCTTTTGGAATGTGTTCAGGTAGGCTGAGCAGGGGTCAGTGGGCAACAGTACAGAGAGGCCAGCTGGGCTCGGGGGCACAGGAGTGGCCTAGGAGGGAAATGGTCTGGCTTCCTAAGTGCTGAACTTCCCATCGGGGGCGGGTTTGAGCAGAGGTCTTGAGACCAGATGTCAGGAAGCTGCAGAGAAGGTTACATCTGTCTGGAGGTTGAAACATGATTCCTAAGGCTCTACCAAGCTCAAGACTGCAGCTAGAAGAGGGTTCTTCATCCGGGCAGACAGAGCAGGCTGCTTATGAAGAATGTGGGCATGAGATCAGGTCTAAAATACCTGAGGAAGGTTGCACAACAGTGTGAATGTACTAAATGCCACAGAACTGTACATTAAAAATGGTTAAGATGGTAAATTTTACATCGTGTATATTTTACACAATAAAAAAAAAAGTCAGTAGAAGAAAAAAAAGTGACAGGTCCACTTCTAGACTGAAAACAGCGCAAACACAGGCTTCCAGTGTCACTGTAGAGGACGATGGCCCTGTAGACTCGGACAAAAGAAGCGTCTCTGCTACAAGACTGGCCATGTCTTGGAATTTAAATAAAGAAGGAGGACTTCCTTGGTGGCGCAGGGGTTAAGAATCTGCCTGCCAATGCAGGGGACACAGGTTCAAGCCCTGGTCCAGGGAGATCCCACATGCCGAAGAGCAACTAAGCCTGCGAGCCACAACTACTGAGCCCGAGTGCCACAACTCCTGAAGCCCGTGTGCCTAGAGCCTATGCTCCACAACAAGAGAAGCCACCGCAATGAGAAGCCCGTGCACCGCAACGAAGAGTAGCTCCCGCTCACCACAACTAGGGAAAGCCTGCGCGCAGCAACGAAGACCCAAAGCAGCCAAAAATAAATAAAATAAAATAAATAAATTTTTTAAATAAATAAATAAATAAATAAAGAGGAGGGATGACCAGAAATTGGTCAGTAGCAGTCTTTGCCCACCCACTGTGCTCGTGGAACCAGCCCTGTGCCGTCCGGCAACTCTGAGTCCCATTTCCCTTGCAATTCAGAGGTTGGTCCATCAGAGGTGTCAGGAGGGTCAATGAGGTTTTGTTGTAATGACCAAACATAACAGCTGGCTTGACTGGGCACTTACTACCTGCGAGGCGCATCACGCTTACCTTACTGGAGCAGAGATGCACAGGGTCAGCGGTAGGGAGGAGAGAGGTGGGCCCAGAAGGAAGGAAGGGTGGGAAAGAGCACCTGGGGGAGGCTTCAGGCCTGATGACCAGTGAGCATGACTTCACTGCCTTTCTGGATGGTCCCCCTGGGTGGACAGTACATCCAGCGCTCTGTGGGTGGACAAAGGTTGCTAACAGATTAAAAAAATCTAGGAGAATATTTTTTTCCGTCTAAAGACAAGTTCTTTTTTTTTTTTTTGGCTGGGATTCCTTCAAATAATTCAAAGAGCTGGGACTTTGCTTTCATAAATCTAGTGTTCTTACCTGCCAAAAATCTTTGCGTTTATGAAGAGCGGCAGTGTCGTAGGAGAGCCAGTGAGCAGAGTCACGGGAATAGACAAGCCTTTGCCTTTTGGGGTTTGTAGGGTTTTTCTCACTTCCATCCCACCCCTGTCTTAGCCTGCACCCTCTACGCCTCGGTTACCGTCAAAGGCATTTTGGGTTCTCTGCCACCAGCTTCCCGAGACCCCAACCTAGACCTTCAGCTGCAGGAAAGTCTTCCTGAAATCCCGGGTCTGTCATCCCATGTCTTGCTTATGAAGCCAGCAAGGATCTTTCTTCCCAAACAGGAGCCCCCAATTTGGTAGCATCACAGCCCTGGGGGCCCGCTTCACCCTCTCCATTCCTGTCCTTCCGTACCAGCCCCCCTCGCTCTGGTCAAGCCCATCTCCTCCACAGCCGGCCCTTCCTGGCCTCTGGGCTTTGCCGTGACTCATCCCTCGCATCATAAATGCTCCTTTCTCCTCATCAATTCAGGGCTACCAGCTCCTGCGAGGCCCAGCTCACCGCCTGCAGGAAGTGTTCCAAAATGGCCATTTGAGTTTTGGGTGTTCAGTGTCCTCGGGTCCAGAAACATCTCCAAAATGAAGAATGTCTGGTCTCCTATCAGGCTGTGGGCCAGGCAGTCACCTGCCGTGCAGAGCCCAGTGGCTTGTGCGAGGTCGTGCAGGATTTGTTAGGTCCTCAGCAAGTGGGATCACTGCGATTTGGAGACGGATTCACTCCAGAGAATGAGGTTCAGGAACCTAGGCAGTGGTCACGTTTCTAGCTCAGGCCTCTGTGTGGTGACATTTACCAAGACAGGGAGCCCTGGGGCAGTTCAGCAGGATGTGCTGCATCTTTCTTACTGAAAAAAGGCAACAATCAGGACCAAAGATGCCCCTTCGCAGAAACTCCACCCCGCAAACCTGAGCACGGGGCCGGGTCTACCCTGAGCTCGTCAGCGCGTCCTCAGCACCGCCCTCTGCCCATCCATGGCCCAGCTCCTCACCTTAACCTCTAACTGGACTTTCTGATCAATGAGAAGCCAAAAAAACCCAGCTCCTCGGGTCAAACTCCATAACATCCCCAAGCTAAGCCCCAGCTGCACCTGGGGACGTCAGCTGTCACTCTGCAGCCCCTCACTGCCCTGTGCTTACACACAAGCATATCCCGGGCATCAGAGCAGCCTGCAAACCCACCGCGTCCCCTTTACTTCTGAGACCTGCGTGCATGCTGTCCCCTCTGCCTGGACCACTCTCCCTAACCCCGGGACCTCCCTCAAAGCCCACTGGATCCCCGGGCCTTCTGAGATCCCTTTCTAGCTGGAGGCAGAACAGGTGACTGTGGTCATCTGTTTGATGACACACACAAAACATTCAGGTAAAAGCAAACTGACGTCACTCATCCTCCCGCCACACACAGTGACCCTCTGGCTGTCGTGGCCCTCAAGGTCCAGACTTGCTCAAGAGTACAAGTGTCTTCTCACAAGTGCTGAGCGGGATTTAGCACCGGGAAGGACACAGGGCTGAATCAGTCTCTGTGTCACCTAAATCACTACGGTCTAGAGTTGACCCCGACCGCTGCTGATGCGGGCTGAGCTGTGTCCCCCAAAATTCATATGTTGAAATCCTCACCCCTGCCACCTACGAATGTGATGTATTTGGAGATGAAGCCTTTAAAGAGGTAATTAAGTTAAAATGAGCTCATGAGGATGAGCCCTCATCCAATACGACTGGTGTTCTTCTGACAAGAGGAGATCAGGACACAGATGTGTACAGAGGGATGACAGATGTGTACAGAGGGATGTGTACAGAGGGACGTGTACAGAGGACACAGAGAAGACGGCCGTCTACACGCCAAGGAGAGAGGCCTCAGAGGGAACCAACCCTGCGGCGCCTTGATCTGGGACCTCCAGCCTCCAGAACTGGGTGGAAATACATTTCCTTGGTTTCAGCCCCCTTGGTCTGCGAGCCGACCAAGCCCGAGCCGACTCATAGGGGTGGTGTGATAGGAAAAGGCAAACTGGACTTCGGGAACACAGAGGAGAGAGAGATCAGTCCTGACGGGGAAGGAGTCCGTGCAGGGGTCATTCGTGTGGGTTCCAGGGCGGACAGGCTGTGTTCACAATCCCTCACCTGCCCTCCCCGGGGGACAGTCCCGCCAGGCGTGGATTTCTGGAGGATGAAGTAAGAAAAATCAGGCACAGAGGAAGCCCACAGTAAAGGGTAGCTATTGTGAGGGAATCCCAGGCCATGAAAGCTGAGAACACAAAGACAGGTAGGTTTACAGGGCCTTCCCAGCAGAGGGGACCCCGTATCTTGGGGGAGTGGAGGAGGGGGCCAGAGCTCAGGAACAGCGAACACCAGACTAGACTCTACTCCCGAGAAGAAGGAAACAGGTCAAGGTCTGTCAGACAAGGAAGCGACAAGCAGGAAAGGAAGTGCTGACCAGCTGGTGGAAAAGGGCTCGGCAGGGAGAACGGCAAAACGGAGAGAGAGAGATGCAGGCTTCTGTCTCTTCTCTCTGCTCATCTTAAATATTTATTTCAACGTTTGCATGCATAAACAAGAGCCCAGAGGCAGCCACCCCCCTCCAGCTCGTAAAAGATTTCTGGAGAAGTACTCCGGGGAGAGACAGTTTATGCCTTTGCTTCTGTGCCCCGAAATGGATTTCTGAGAAGCAGGGCCCCGCATCTGCGAGCTGGTTGCCAGTGGCGTTTCTCAGGCCCGTCGCATCTTCTGGGTAGGTTTGTGATGAGACTCAGAAGGTCAGGTTTCCAAAGAGAGAACAGTCCTCGGGGAATTCAGCTAGCGTTGGCTAATGAATAAATAAAAGTGCCCGAGATGCCCCGTCCATCCTTTACCAACACTCTGCTGTTTAATCTTTGATCTGAAAGGTTAGCATGAGCCCTGACCTTCTGCAGGAACAGAGACGGGCTGTGCAAACCAGCATCGCTTTCCAGTTTACCCACGTTATTCAGGTAGCAGAGAAGTGGAAAGTGGTAGGTAGCTCACATGTTATCTAATTCAACTCTCTTATTTTACAGATGAGGAAACTGAGGCCCAGAGAAGGGATTTGCTCAAAGTCTTCCAGTTCGTGAGTGCCCGTAGATGATGCTGGAACTCAGACATCATGACCCCTGGTCCGGTGTGTCATAACTCCTAGCACCCACCAGGGAGGCACTGCTCCACAGCCACAGCTGTGTTTTAAACTTTCAAGTAGCCACATTTAAAAAGTGAAATGGGGACTTCCCTGGCGGTCCAGTGGTTAGGACTCCGCGCTTCCACTGCAGGGGGCACAGGTTCGATTCCTGGTCGGGGAACTAAGATCCTGCATGCCGCGTGGCCAAAAAGTAAATAAATAAAAAGTGAAATGAACCATAAGAATATATTTCATCCAGGATATGCAAAATATCCAGACCCCCATCTCTACACACCTCTCCTTCCACCAGTTCAAATCATGCTCTGCACCTGCTAGAACTTGCCAGGGATGAGGGCGGGGAGCAGGGGTCAGGCTCTGAGTAGCAGCCTCTCCAAGGAAAGCAGTCAACGCGCAAGCCCACTAAGCCACACATTTTGCAGAAAATCTGCACTTCTCTGAGGAGCCTGAAGCAGAGCGAGAAATGTCCCCATAATGAAAGCGTAGGCCGTGGTAGACATTGTCCCCGCCTACGGCACACAGAGGACTTTTTATCCAGCCACCCATTTCCAGGGCGCTTTTAGCTGACACAGGAGGCCTGTGGGCTACTGGCATCCCAGCCATCTCCTGAGGTGGCTGCCCGTGGGTGGCACAGCCAAGTCCTGGGAGGAATGCGGGGACAGAAGGGCCTGGGGAGATGGACGGGTTGGTCCTAGCGCTGGAGGCCCAAGAGTCAGCCCAGATGACTAGCGCGGAATTCCCAGCCCCTTGGGTCCAGGCAACGAGACCAGCTTCCAGAGTTCCACTCCCTTCCAACAGCCTGGAATTCCACATCAGGCCCTTTAAAAGCTGCTGCCACTGGCTCTGCTTCCACCTTGTCCGAAGGTGTCCTCGTGCATCCCCGGGCCAAGTGCTTCTTCCTTGGCCCTCTGGACAAGCTCTGTGGGGGCCACTTGACGGGCGGGCTGCCGACCAACGACAGGTTCCCAGGTCACAGAACCCTAAGAGCAAGGCTGGCGTATCGCCCGCCACCAGCTGGCCCAAGGCGTGGCTCACCTGAGCGCCGAGCAAGGTGGGCGCTCCGACGGGTGGAATCAGCCAGCTCCTCAGACAACAGGCCATCACAGGGTCTGCCTGCGGGGTTTGCTTTAGACTCACACTGAAATGGCCACTGAGCCCTTGCAATGTGGCTAATCCAAGTTGAGATGCTGTAAGTGCAAAATACACGCCAGAGGTCAAGGACGTCGTATGCAGAAAGGGTGTAGAAGACCTCACTGCAAATATGTATGTTGCTTCCATGTTGAAATGAGCATATTTTGCATATATTGGATTAAATGCACTGCATTGTTATAATTAATTTCCTGTGTGTCTTTTTACTTTGGATGTGATTACTTTAAATTTTTAAATTACATAGGTGGCCTGCATTTTATTCCTACTGGACAGCACTGTTTTAGTGGCAGCATTTTATTTGCAAGATCACTTCCCGGGATCTAATTCCAGGACAAGGGGTGTGAAATGAGAGTGTTTGGGCACCAGGGGCCACCACCCCCATCACTGGCCCTTTCTCCACCCTGGAGGCTGAGGCATAAACTTCAGATGAGGAACCGTCACCTAGACCCAGGCCTCTCATCACTGCCCTGTGATGTCAGCCAGGGCATCTCCAGGTGAGGGCTGAGTTATGTGATTGCTTCTTACCCTTTAGAAATGGAACATAAAATCTAGGGCTGCACATCAGGGCCTTGTCAACACAGGGATCCTTGGGATGATGGAACAGACCTGTACCCTGATTTTGGTGGTGGATGTATGAACCTCCACAAGTGATAAAATTACACAGAATTAAATACATACACACATACACACACATACACATTTGTATTATTTCTTACCACCGCATGTGAATCTACAATGATCTCCAAGTAAAAGTGTTCAATTTTTTAAAAAACCTAAGCCATATTTGCACACCCATGTTCATAGCAGCATCATTCACAATAGCCAGAACGTAGAAGCAGTTTTTTTCTTTTTTGGCCATGCCACGCGGCTTGCGGGATCTTAGTTCCCAGACCAGGGACTGAACCCGGGCCACGGCAGTGAAAGCACCGAGTCCTAACAATTGGACCGCCAGGGAAGTCCCAGAAGCAACTGAAGTGTCCATCCACAGATGACGGATAAACAAAATGTGGTAGATACACATACAGTGGAATATCGTTCAGCCTTAGAAAGGAAGGAGATGACGACACCTGTTACCACACGGATGAAACTTGAAAATATTATGCTGAGTGAAATAAACCCATCACAAAAGGGCAAATACTGTATGATTCCACTTACGTGAGGTCCCTAAAGTAGTCAGATCTGTAGAGGCAGAAGGTAGAATGGTGGCTGCCAGGGGCTGGGGGAGGGGGGCCTGAGGAGTTAGTGTTTAATGGGGACAGAGTTTCAAATGGGGAAGGTGAAGAAGCTCTGGAGATGATGGTGGTGATTGTTGCACAGCAGTGAATGTGCTTCATGCCCCTGAGCTGTGCACTTACACATGGTTAAGATGGCAAATTTTATGTATGTGTATTTTACCACAATGTTTAACATTTTTACAAATCAGGGCCTTTTGACTTCAAGATGAATGACTTTCTCTCACAAGTCACCCTGTTCAAGGAGGGAGACCCAATAAGCTATCGGGCATGTTAGCAGGGACCAGACGGCCCGCTTCTGGGCGATCACCCTTTAAGAGAAGCCAAGCAGGGCGTGTGCTTGGCAGATGTGTGGGCATTGGGGCAGGTGAGGCCCAGCTAGTGCCAGGCCTCACCTCAAGTACGTCCCATCCCCAGATGGATCTCTTATGCCACCTAAAGGTGGAACTAAACCTGTTATTACAGAGGTGGCCTTGATCAAAAATGTTCATAACCGTGGGGGTCAGGGAACTGAAAATCTAGGTGGAAACATGCACGCCTGGAGTTTGAAGCAGCTGGGAAGGCGAGGGCTGAACCCTGAATTGGCAAATGGGATCTACTTTAATGTGGGAGGTGGGATCGGCGTTTGGGGATGTAGTTCTTAATACCAGCTCACTAAAGGTACCAGGTTTTTCCTGTACAAACTAAGGAGGGGTTGACCTTATGAGCCCCCCACCCCAAGTTGTGCAGTTGAAGCAGCCCTGGGCTTCTTAGGACAGGGAGGGTGTGAACAAACCCGCTGAGAGGGGCAGGGCAGGGGAGGGGGTCTCTGCACCCCACCCCATCTCTGGGCGGTTAGTGGCCACCCAGAGATGACTTCAGGGTAACGGGGGAGGAGGGAGCTGCCCAACTGGGAGTGTCTTTCTTATCCAATCATCAAAGAGCACACGATACCAAGGGTCCATCTTTGGGAATGGGGGCGTCCCAGAAGATAATTATTTCTTTCCTCTGAAATCCACCCAGGCTGGCCAGGAGCCCCTGGACGGCCTGGAATGTTTATTAAAAACGCCAGATGTCTCGGCATTCATTTTCAGCCACCGGGGCATTGATTAAGATACACAGTGCCTCTGCCGTCCTGCTCCTGGCCTCCACCACAGCTGGCCATCACACGGACACTGTGCCAGGCAGCACTTTGGGTGGTCTTGCACCTGACCTTGGCAAAGGCAGGTGGGCACATCTTCATGATTCTGCTCCATTTATGATGGTTCCCTGGCCCCTGCTCCCTGAGCCAAGAGGTTCAACTTTTTATGAAAAACAGTATTGTTTTCCCTCTCGGTTGTCTAAATCATGGGAAATTTTTGTGTGGTGATGCAAAAATCCCAGAAAGTTTGGTTTAAAAAGTTCCCTCAAATGTGGGTGGTTCCTCAAGTCGGTCCAGATTTACTGAATATCCTGTGTCCATAAAACGAGCCTGACGCTTTCACCCCAACACCCCTCAAGGGGCCCCTGGGGTTTGTGGAGGCTCTCATTAGCGAGTTCTGGCAGCTGGCGGGGTTGCATGTAGCACTTTTAACCTTGAAACTGAGATGACCCTACAAGCCTGAGTTCACAGAGTTCTCTTTGAAAAATCTTTCCCTGATGTTTTAATCCGTCAACGCTCCTTTCCTGAGCACCTGTGTACGGGACTGCAGCAATGCCACCGACCCCGATTCCTCTCCTGTCCTCCCCTCCCACACCCTCCTCCTCACCCAGAGGATGACTTGGCTGAGACGCCTCCACGGTGACCAAAGCAGCCACTGAGAGTGATGGTGTCAACAGCATCCCGGCAGGGAGAGACGATGGAGGAGGGGCTGACAAAGTAGCACGCCCTTCGTGCCGCCTTCATAAAGACTTCAATAGTACACCTTTGTAAATATGTACGTACAGATAGATAGATATTCATGTGTATGTTTCAGTAAAACATATCTGAAAGGATACGCACAAAAATGCTCAGAGTGATAGCCGGGTAGTAGAATTTTCTTTTCTCTTAGCGTCTCTGTATATTTTTCCTAGAGTAAATATGTATTACATGTGAAATCAAAGGACAAATATGTTTTAAAGGAAACATTGGCGTTGGTAGTAGATTTGGTAGCCATTTAAATTGGCTTACGTGTGTGGTTTGAGGAATTCAGAGTTCTGGCTGAGATTATGGGCACCTCTGCACACACAGTTTAAGCCTGGACAAAGAGAAATGTAAATTTTGTGATTTTCCTATTTATCCCCTATGTGGGATTTAAATTATATCTATAAATATTTATGCATATATATACGTTTATTATATACATAATTATTTATCAGGGAGCCTTTACAACCATTAACATCGTCAGTATCTGTATTTATTACTGCACCAAGCTTAGCCCTCGCACTAGCCTTAACAATACGAATCCTGTTACCTATACCATATCCAGTAATTAACATAAATTTATGTGTATTGTTTAGGTCAGCTGTATCAAGCTTAGCTGTGTATCTTAGTCTCCGATCGGAAGGATGGGCTTCACACTCAAAATACACCTTAATAGGTGCCCTGAGAGCAGTGGCACGAGCAGCTTCACACGAAGTACCTCAGCGATCATCCGATCATCAGCACCATTCATCACATAAATATTAAGGTTAATATTCATATTAGCCTCCTCCCGGACCATGAGGGCGGGATCGCCTCTCGTCTGCTCAGGCTGGTTCCTGGCCCTGCCTTGGTTGCTCTGATGGGTCAAAGGCTGAGGCTGGAGAATAGGTTAGGAAAAAGCTAAGAGAAGTTAAATTGATCTACGTAAGAAAAAGCCTAACAAAAAAGTGGGGCAACACCCCCGTAGGGGAAGGAAGTTGAAAGAGCTTGAGCAGAGAAGGGAGGGGGAATAGGGTAGAAGCAGTGCATCTGGGGTTTTTTAGAGAAAAAACTGGGAGGAGGGCTTCCCTGGTGCTGCAGTGGTTAAGAATCCGCCTGCCAATGCAAGGGACACGGGTTCGAGCCCTGGTCCGGGAAGATCCCACATGCCGCAGAGCAACTAAGCCCGTGCGCCACAACTACTGAGCCTGTGCTCTAGAGCCCGCGAGCCACAACTACTGAACCCACATGCCTAGAGCCCGCGCTCCACAACAAGAGAAGCCACCGCAATGACAAGCCTGCGCACCGCAACGAAGAGTAGCCCCTGCTCGCCACAACTAGAGAAAGCCCGCGGGCAGCAATGAAGACCCAATGCAGCCAAAAATTAATTAATTAATTAATTTAAAAAAAAAAAAACCGGGAGGAAAGAGAAGAGATTTGTGGGAAGCGGGGAGAAGGCTCAACATCACCAATTGCAGGAAACGTGGACACAACACACACTGGCTCCACCTCAAGGAAACCTGCAGTAGAGTCGCTTTACTCGTCAAGGTCTGGGGCTCTAGATTGGGAATCCAGGCGGCTGAAAAGATGAGGCGGAGCCCCGAGAAGCATCGGGAAACAGCCCATCTCTGCCGAGCAGCCCGGACAGCTGGAGTCAGGTCCCCACGCCCCAGGGTCCCACCACCGCAGCACAAGCCACGCACCCACTGAACTGGTTTCCGAGGGCTGTTGTCACAAAGTGCCGCGGACCCGGCGGCTGCAACAGCAGAAACTTGCTGTCTCACTGTTCTGGGGGCTGGAATCCAAGATCAAGGTGGCATCAGAGTTGCTTCCTTCCGAGCGCTGGGAGGGAAGGGTCTGCTCTCCGGGAGCCTCCTGGCTTGTAATGGGCACATTCAGCCTCTGTGTCTGCCTCTGTGCCCCAAGTTCCCCTGTTCCAAGGGCACCAGTCTTAGTGGATCAGGGCCCACCCTAATGACCTTATTGTAACTTGACTACTTCTGTAAAGACCCGATTTCCAAATAAGGTCACATCCCGAGGGACCAGGGGTTAGGACTGGGACATACAGATTCGGGGGTGGGGTCTGACACCTGCTGACAGCTCCACGGCCGTGCTCACCCTGCAGCCACACATCCCCAAGCTGTCCCATGCTCCCTGTCCTCGGTGTCAATTCCTCGGAACCCCGGCGTGGTGACCTCACCCTTCCCGGTCCTCAGCCGGGTCCTGAGTTTCTTCCCGTGCTTCTGTTTCCCTGGTCGATGCGGGGGTGGGGACTGAGGAGAGGGGAGAACCTCGCGGGTGGGCTCACACAAGGTGGGCTCACGTAAGGTGCTCCCACGTTACGATGCCCGCCAATTACAGCTTCGTCCCCGGGGGGGGCCTTCAGGGGGCTGGACGGACAGCCCTGGCCACCGCCCTGGGACACACTTGGCCTCATTGCCTCGGGGGCTCCTGGGCCCTCTTGAGGACAAGTCTGCTTCTCAACGCCTGGGTCCTCTGCCCTAGATGCCAGCTGGGGGTCTGCGGCTGGAGGGACTGGGGAACGAAGGGCACATTGGGCCGCCCAGCATCACTTGGGTGAAGGCTGGGGTTACGGTGGGCAACTGGCCAAAGGGCACAGGGAGGAAAGGGGCCTGAGACAAGATGGGAGGAGGGGCTGGGTGGCAGGGCGAGGCGGGGGGCGCTGCTTAGAGAGACGTGATATGGTTCTGCAGGGGGAGCCAAAGATTTGCACTAAAACCCCAATCGCTGGCGTGGATACCGGGGAGTGCGGCTCCTGACGGGAGCAATTTACGTTTGGGAAAGGTTTTAAATCATGTGTTAGAGGATTCATAATTGTAGGGCTTCTTAAAACTACTGGTTTGCCTGCGGAGCTCCCAGGGTGTGCTAAGCCTCCTGCAGGGAAGTGGGGGAAGAGCCCGACCGGACTCCAGAGCCCCTCCCACCCCCTCTGCCCCAGCCTCCTCCCGGCCTCCAGGGGGGCCACCCAGCTTTCACCTGCTTGACTTCACCCCAGCATGACTTCAAAGGTCTCTGTGATTACAAAAAGTAGATAAACATATATTGTTTTATATATAATATCAATATATATTACTTATAATATTACACTGTATTATTTTATATATTAAAATATATATTATATATACATATGTATATATATGCCACTGATTTAGCTAACGAGTTCTCCATGCATATAAAATCATTCAAAATATTCAACGACAAGGTCCTACTGTAGAGCACAGGGAACCATATTTAATATCCTGTGATAAAGCATAATGGAAAAGAATATGAAAAAGAATGCACATGTATGTATAACTGAGTCACTTTGCTGTACAGAAGAAATTAACACAGCACTGTAAATCAACTATACTTCAATAAAATTTAAAAAAATCTTTTAATATATATATAAATATTCAACTTACCTATGATCTCTTTTCTGAGTCACATTTGCTACGTGGAGTCGACACCTGTGTCTGTAATTCATTCCGAATGAGAAAGGGCATCTTCAACACAACAGGAAACAAACTCTAACTCGAGAGGAAATCTGTCCCTAAGGAAGATGCTCCAGCCGTCAAAAACAAGAAATATTTGGATGGAGACACTCTTTGGCTGGGATGCTCTTGGCTGGTCCTGTATGTACCACATCAATGCTTCAAAGTTAAGCCAGCTGAGAGGACCAGCTCTTCTTCCCCAAAGAGGCCATGGACGCCGAGATGTTCTACAGATCTGACTGCCTCCGTAGAAGCCCCTTCTGGGAAAGGAAGGGCTGAGCTCGCAGGGCTGCGCCCCTTCCCACGAGCTGCATGGTCCTGCCTCAAAGGTGCGCTGCCTGAGAAGCAGGTTCTGGGGCCATCTTCCTGACTTAAAGTTCTCAGGTGTGGGCCTGGGCTGCAGCAAGCAGAGAGGCTGGAAGGAGAGACGTGGGTGGCTACCTGTGCTGGGCTCACTTTAATTCTGTTCCCAGTCCTTAGTGGGGCCTCCTGTCCGAGAAGCCCTGTGCTCCGAGCTGGGGGTCCCCAGGGGTAGGGAACGAGGGTCCTTGTTGTGTGGTCGGGGAAGGGGCCCCGTGCACAGATGATGAAATGTCCTGTGTAAGGGGCTGTACTCTGGTCCCAGGGCACCGAGCTGGGGCAGGGCCCGTCTGGAAACGCAGCGAGGCTCTCTGAGCTCCTGGCAAGCTCGCCTGCACTCCCATTGCGGGACTTTCTTTATGGACTCTGGGTCTATAAATACCTCCAGCTGTGGCGAATGCCCTTGCACAGAGGATAGAATTTCAGCGTTCGAAGCAAGCAGCATCTCCATTAACCCCTGCACTGGCCTGATGCAGGAAGCCCCTCCAGTACACCCTCACGGATCGGCATTTTTTGATTGCCCTCAGGAGAGGATGCTCACTCCCACCTGGCAGGCGCTGGGACTACCTGGGCACCCACTCAGAGGCGCCTCGTCTGTAGAGCCAGCATCCTGTTTGGGGCCTGTGAGGCTGAGGAATGATGTTCGCTGTCTGTCTGGCTTGCTCGGCTTGCCCAGGGCCCCAGGCTCCGGGATGCCGGGGCCTCGGGTTACATCCCAAAGTGGTGCAACTGAGCGGCCAGCTGCCAGCGGTCCTTCTGGAGGCACCCAGCTCCTCAGGGCACGGCATGTGCCTCTCAAGGCAGCCGGCCCAGCCAGAGGGTCGGGGCACAGCACACGGTGCCCCTGCATCTGTCCCCCCGCTCGGCCACAGGCCCTGCGGTGACCTAAGCTCCGCCTGGCCTGGCCGTCAGCTCAGCTCAGCCCGTAGTGCCTTGGGCTCTACATGGATGTGCTGCTCACCTGGCTTTGGGAGTTCTTTTTTTTTAAATTTTATTGGGGTATAGTTGATTTACAATGTTGGGTTAGTTTCCGGTGTACAGCAAAGTGAATCAGTTATACATCTACATAGATCCACTCTTTTTTAGATTCTTTTCCCATATAGGTGATTACAGAGTATTGAGTAGAGCTCCCTGTGCTATACAGCGGGTCCCTATTAGTTATCTAGTTTATATATAATAGTGTATATGTGTCAATCCCAGTCTTAGCTTTGGAGAGCTCTAATCTCACATCTTTCGTTTCTGCTGTGGCCCGGGGGGTCCCCTTCACTATTCCAAGTGCATCAGAGTTCCTGTGAGCACAGGGTCTCTGTCTCTCCTGTAAAGTCACATCACTGCCACCGTCAGTCCCAAGTCCTCCCAACCCAGTGCATCTTCCAATCCCCCCCAAAGCCACCTGCTACGAACCCCGCCTTTTCTCAACTTCCATGGCACTCTCGTGCTACACCTGCCCAGCCAGGACCCCGTCGCATCCTCTCTCCTGCTACTTCCCACCGATTTTCTCTCTGTCGTCCTCCTCCCAGTGAGCCCCTAACAGAAGAATTTTGTCACATCCCCCTTTAATCCCCTTTGAAGCACATCATAGGTTTCAACGAATGTTTGTTCAATGAAGAAATGAATACAGTTTCAGCCCTGTCCTCAAATAACCTCATAATCTATGGGGGGGGGGTGGCGTGGGGGGCAGGGAAACGATAACAAATCACTGCAAACCGGCAGGAGGCGGGGCAGCAGCACAGGGCCAATCACCCCAGGGTCCCTGGTGACGGTTTGACTGCTTGATAAGATGTGCACACGATCTGTCTCTTTCTTCTCGTGAGCCATCGCATCCAAACATCAAGTCGGCTTTATTCCTTACAACGTACCCTTGGGTTTATGCTAAAATAAGGAGACGTGTCATCATGAAAATCACGGTAATTGCACTTGGGCGATGATTTACAGTCTTCAGAGCTTTCTGTGAACAGAGCGTTTGCATGTGGCAGTGATGGGCTAGATGGTTTCTGGATCTCTTTCTAGATCAAATCCCCTTAACTTTACAGAAAAGAACAGGTTTTCCAAGTGACTTTCCCCAGTTCCTGCAGGGGTGTGGGCTACCAGGCAGCATCTTTGCTTTCAAGGCCTTATTCAGAAAAATACTGTGGCGGGCACCGTGACACCCCCTTACCTGGTGGTGACAGATTACCCCTGGCTTTCCCACCTGTACCTGGAGGTTCCCCAAACCATTTGCCCCTAAGCACAGACCCCTCTCGGGTGTTCTCCTGCTCCCATGGTTGAAGCCCACAGGAGTAAAACTCTTCTCTGATTGAACTTTATTAGCAGTATAGTGAAGATGTTTCCTCCATTTAAGACATCTGGGAGGGTCCCCTCGGGGAGGGTGTATTGATTTTCGTAGGGGCCAAGTCTGAGATGATTTCTAGGTCAACAGGAGTATAATCTTAGCAGTCATGGTGGTGAAGTGGGCTCTTCAGAAAAAAAAAAAGGAAAAGAAGTCCTGATTTGTAGTGTCTGCTGATTTCTGTGGTGTAAATACTCCCACCCTGGTCGATTTCAAGCTGCCAACGTAATGTGGCGGAGTTGGCAACGTGCCAGATGTACTTGGCATTGGAAAGAGATATGCACAGTTGGCTCTTATGAGCCTGCACGGGCAGCTGCTCCAGCCACCACATTTACTGAGACTTTTCTAGGAGCTAGGCATTTCTTTAGGCTCACTGAATCCTAGCACTTCACTGTGATTTATATACAAAAATAGGAACAATTAAAAATACCTGGGGCTTCCCTGGTGGCGCAGTGGTTGAGAGTCTGCCTGCCAATGCAGGGGACACGGGTTCGAGCCCTGGTCCGGGAAGATCCCACATGCCACGGAGCGGCTAGGCCCGTGAGCCACAACTACTGAGCCTGCGCGTCTGGAGCTTGTGCTCCGCCAGAATAGAGGCTGCGACAGTGAGAGGCCCGCGCACCGCGATGAAGAGTGGCCCCCGCTCGCCGCAACTAGAGAAAGCCCTCGCACAGAAACGAAGACCCAACACAGCCAAAAAAATAATTAATTAATTAAAAAAAAAAAAAAAACCTTCCTCTCGGGTTTTGTGAGGACTGAAGTCACACAAATGACGTAGAGCATGCCTGGCACGTAGGATGCTCATAGTAAACCAACACAACCGTAACTGTCCTTATTACCACGTACATCATCTCAGTTACTCTTTTTTTTTTTTTTTTTTGGCCGTGCCACATGGCTTGTGGGATCTTAGTTCCCCAACCACGGATCGAACCCAGGCCCTCGGCAGTGAAAGCGCGGAGTCCTAACCACTGGACCGCCAGGGAAGTCCCTCAGTTACTCTTCTCGACAGCTGTGTGCCGCCGATGTCCGTCAGGTAGCGGGCAGGAGGCTGACTTGGTGAGCACGTGTGTGGTGAGAGCTGAGAGCCCTGCACAGTCTGCTGATCTACTGAGAAGCTGATGCCACGCATTTATCTTTTGACTCCAACTCCCATTTTACCAGACCTCCCTGGGGATGAACTGTGATAGTTTATACATCAGTTGGGCTGGGCTAAGGGATGTCCAGATAGCCGGTAAAACATTATTTCTGGGTGTCAGTGAGGGTGTTTCTGGAGGAGATAAGCATTTGAATCCATAGACTGAGTAAAGATCACCCTCCCCTGTGCAGGTGGGCCTCATGCAATGGGCTGAGGGCCCGAATAGAACAAAAAGGTAGAGAAAGGGCAAATTCTCTCTCTCTCTCTCTCTTCTTGAGCTGAGACACGCATCTTCCCCTGCCGTCTGGCACTGATGCCCCTGCTTCTTGGGGTTTTGGACTCAGACTAGCCCTTACACCATCGGTTCCCGAACTCCCAGGCCTTTAGCTCGGACTCATTTAGACCACAGGCTTTCCTGATTCTTCAGCTTGCGAAGAGCAGACCGTGGGCCTTCGTGGCCTCGATCACGCCATGAGCCAAGGCCTATAATAAGTCTCTCACACCTGCCAGTTGAGCCGGGCCCTCACTGAAGTCGGGGGGCGGTTGCGTGGGGCACTGGCCTGGAGGCAGGGGACCCCCCTCACCTGACCTGTACTCACAGCTTCTTCGCCTCCTCTCCCCAACCCCATTATCCTCTCCCGCCCTCTCCATCTCAGACACACGTCCACGTGGTCCTCGAGAAAGGGGTGAGCCCAGCTGTGCGTGGTGCCCATCGGCCTGGGTGGGAGAACCAGGGGGGATCCATCCTCTGGGCCTGCGAGGGCCAAGCTCTGGGCACCTCCTGAGGTTTGGGCGATTCTGCAGGGCAGATGCTTGCGGGGAGGTCTGGGTGCTCTTGCAGCTGCTCCCCGGGCCCCCGCACACTCTCTCCTGGGGCGGCCGACGGCCTCCCGGCCAAGCTGTCCAGGGCGGGCGTGTACAATGGAGGCCTGTTCCTGGGGAACCAGGAATATTCTAAGAGAAAGAAGCCGGGAAGGAAAAAATGTCTACGTATCTGGTTTTGCTTCCCACGCCTCACCCACTGCAAACATTGACTTCATACCAAGCTCCCACTGAACCGGGGACCAGCCACCGGAGCAGCCCGGGCGAAGGAAGGCCGCTCTGCCCAGCTCTGGCCCCGCGTGGGCCTCACGGCCTTGGCCCCGTGCTCCATGCTTTCGGTTTCCTGGAACGTTTGACAGAATCGTCGGCACCAGTCATATTCCAAGGGTGACAAGGGAGGAATTTCTTTCTGCTTTGCGTTTTCCTTCTATTTTGGTATCATTTTTCTAAGTGGAAAGGGCGTGCCTTCAGACTGATTGGCAAGTTCAAGTTCGGACGCTTCCCATCACGTCTGAGGGAGGTACCTTCAGCACCTCAGGTGGCAGGCAGGTTATCACTTCCGAGAAGTGAAGGAATACAGGTAGCTTTTATTTTGCTGTTACCTTGCTATGGAGTTCGACCTTTTAGCAGGAAATGGGGCTTGTCAGTTAAAAGGATCAAGGAGTCTGCCTTCCACTCACCAGTCTGGTCATCTAAGAGAAAAGAGAGCAATTTTACTACCTGAAAATCACTTTCATTCTCGCCAAAAGGCTCAGTGGCAACCAGAAAAAAATTTCAGAAAGGCCCTCGGGGCTTACTCTTAACAGACAGTGAAAGAGATTTTTAAAGCTGCAGTAATGAAAACAATTTGATTCTGGCACATAGACAGATCAACGAGCTGAAATAGAAAGTCCCCAAAGAGATTGGAAAACATAGAATGATTTAAGGTATAAGAAAGGGAAATTCCCAATAATTGAGGGAAAGATGGATTATTCAATAAATGTTGTTGGAAAAACTGGCCAACCCAGAGGGGACAAGTTCAACTGAATCCTCCTTCATGTCTTTATACTAAAATAAATTAAAGGTAAAAATATATATTTAAGAAACAGAAAAGCTGTAAAAGTACCAAAAAGGAACATGAGGTAATTTTTTCATATACCCTTGGGAGAGGAAAAAGCTTTTCTAATTAAGACAAAATTCAGAAGCCATAAATAAAAATATTGATGAGGTTGACTGTATAAGTATTTAAATTTTATCCATACCAAAAATACTAAAATGACATCAAAATACAAATGAAAAGGTGGGAAAATATTTGAAAGATGGGTTATGAACAAAGGACTGAAGGGCTTAAGATAAAAACAGGACTTGCGAACCACAGGTTAAAGACCAACAAACCAATTTTTTTTAATTAGGAAAACATATAAACAAGTGGTTCACAGAGAGAGAGAGAGAGAGAGAGAGAAATAGAAATGGCATATAAACAAATGCAAAGAAGAAAGAAAAAACAGATGAAAATCTGTAAAATTTTTACTGATTAGGTTGGCAAAGATCAAAAAGTTTGCTAACGCACGTGTTGATTAGGATGGGGGGAAACAGGCCTTCTCACCACTGTGGGGGGATGTGAATAGATGTGGCCTTTTCCGAAGGCAATTTGGAAGTTTCTGTCCAGATGAGAATGAAAAGTGGCTACCACACCCCAGGAACTCCTCGTGCTGATGTGTCCCCGTGTGAGCAGAGACGTGGGACACATCAGCTCTGTTTCTGGCTAAAGACCAGAAACCACCCAAACATCCATCAAGGGAGGGCCGGCTAAATAGCTAAGTTCATGACCGACACTCACAGGACCTTACACCCTGCAGCTGCTTAAAAGGATGCAGTGATCCTATGTGTTCCAAGAGAAACAACCTCCAAGATGGCTACGTGGGAAAAGCACCGGGCAGGACAATGTGTATCGTATGACGTGTTCATACGATACACATTCATTCAACAAAGCTTTCCCAAGCAGCTACCTTGTACCAGGAACTGTTCCAAGCGCTGGGGACACAGCGGTGAACAAAAGAGACAGACCCTCTGCTTTCCTGAGCTGATATCCTACTGCGACAAGCAATAAGTAGATGGTGGGGTGGTCCAACAGGTAGAAAGTGATAAGGAGAAAACCGAAGAGACATGTGAGGAGTGCAGGGAATGGGCTGCAGCTTTAAATAAGCTTCTCAGGGAAACGCTCCACAGAGAAGGGGGTACTTGAGCCAAGACTCTTAGGACGTGAGGGACAGAGCTATGCACGTGGATGGGGAGGAGCCTTCCAGGCAGGAGGGTGGCAGGTACAAAAGCCTGAGAAGGGAGCCTGATGGCTGGCGTGATGGGGTCCAGGAGGCGGGAGCTGCCAGGGCGAAGGAGAACGTGGAGAAGAGGTCCAGAGAGGAGGCTAGAAGAGCTTGCTGGCTGTTTGAAGGACTCTGGCTTCTTACTAAGAGGGGATATGACGTGATGTGACTTCAGGTTTTCAGAGGATAATATTTCCAAAGGGACACACATCTACTGGTTAGGGGTGGTCACCTCTCGGGAGAAGGACAGGGGGAGGCAGGCAGGGAGGTGGGGACAGAGAATTGTTTTTCATCATATTCCGCGGACGTCTTTTTGGTTTCTTGACCATGTACAGGCGCGTTGCTTTTTCCAATTTTTTTTTATTTTTTTATTTTTTGGCTGTGTTGGGTCTTCGTTTCTGTGCGAGGGCTTTCTCTAGTTGTGGCAAGCGGGGGCCACTCTTCATCGCGGTGCGCGGGCCTCTCACTATCGTGGCCTCTCTTGTTGCGGGGCACAGGCTCCAGACGCGCAGGCTCAGTAGTTGTGGCTCACGGGCCTAGTTGCTCCGCGGCATGTGGGATCTTCCCAGACCAGGGCTCGAACCCGTGTCCCCTGCATTGGCAGGCAGATTCTCAACCACTGCGCCACCAGGAAAGCCCAGCTTTTTCCATTTTTTAAAGAGTCCTTTTGCCCTGAGTGAAACACAAAATAAGGAACTTGCCCCAGAAAGGGACTCCTTTATTCCTGGGTGGCTGGATAATCCAGGGATTGCCTGCATGATGTCTTGGGTTGCGTTCCCCAAAAGCAGACTCTGAGATGAGGATTCAGGAACAAGGAGTCTACTGGGGACATGAACCCGGGAGACACAGCAGAGGAGTGGAAAAGGAGGGCAGAGGAGGAGAGGAGGCCGATGCTCAGGGCATCCTTGAGTGGATGGCTACTCGGGTACCCGAGGCTCTGTCCCGCTGGGAGCTCAGAGACAGCGTGGGACTTGCTCACTTATCCACCCAGCTTAGGGGTGAGGAAGCTGGGCTGTTTGTCCTCCACCTCCTGTTGGCCATACTGAGGGCAGCTCCGGGGACCTTAACGCCCCGTCCGTCTGCGGCAGGGCATCAAGGGAAAACTCCAGGTGGAGAGTGAGGGGGGCCTGGGGTGCGGGCAGGGGAGGGGATGTGGACCAGATGCCACAGAGCCCATTTTGCCTTTCAAAAGTACTGGCAATGGTTTGTCCCTCCGGTACTTTTCTCCCTGCCTTTCGTAAAGGACGCTTTTTAATTCATTACACGTGAAGATGGAATCGATAGAAGGGGACGGAGTGGGCTTGGAGATGTTTCGAAAACCCAAGTCTCCTGGAGCACGAGAGATGGGGATCATCCTGGAATGAGGGTGTGGACACAAACACCACCTGCCTGCGGCACTCTGCTGGGAAAAAGAGTTTCAACAAAATCTTTAGTTTGCCATTTTTTTTTAAGAAAAGGAATTGTAGATGGCGGTCCATGTTTGGACGTACCTGGGATGCCCCACCCTCTCATCCACGCTGTTCATGTCACTCTCCTGCTCCAAGCCCAGCTCTTGCAGGAACCCTCCTGAAGAAATTCCAGCTGCCTGCTCTGGGCTACTGGGAGAGGCCCCGCTCTCGGGCCTCCAGGCCCCCTTCCCTGGTCCATGACAGGCATCAGCAGCGGATCGGGAAGACCTGGAGGGACTGCATTCAAATCCTCAACCAAATCACCGGACCTCTCTGACCCTCTGTTTCCTTGTCTTCAGAACGACCGGGTGAGATTAAAGGAGCCACCCTTCCACATCCTCCCTCATTCTGTGGTTCTAAAGCATCTGGGTTTTGGTACAGCCCATGAACTGACTCAGAAACTATCATGACCAAAAAATGGAGCTCAGAAGGCTCCGAGCAGGCCCAGCTTTGTTGGAACAAGGCACGACTTCTCAGGTTGACAACATGGTGTCGGTGGATGACTTGGAAGGGGACCCCTGCCACTTGAGGAGGCGATGCCTGTATATACTTTTAAGATCTCTTGTGAGCTCCTCAGAGGCGGGCCTTACATCCCGCTTTTCCTCACCCCCCATATTTAAGGGTGAGCTATAATGTCCACAGTGCCGGGCCAGGGAGAGAGGAACCCAAACAGGGTTTAGTCTCCACTAACAGATCTTGCTATTTCCCTGCCTAAAACCCCGCAGTGGCTGTCGGTCATTCTTAGGAAAAAGTCTGTCTTTCGTTTTTGTGTCTTGAGGTGACCCACTCTCACCCCCTGCCTCCCCAGCCTCTACTTGGGTCCCTCAGCCCACACCACCCCCCCGACACTGGGGCTTCTCAGAGTGTGCTCTTCAGGCCTCCTTCAAATATATAATATGGTATTATTAGCTATAATCAGCATGCTGTACATTAGATCCCATTCATCTTATAATGGAAAGTTTGTACCCTTTGACCAATATCTCCCCACTCCCCCCACCCCCAGCTCCTGTAACCACCACTCTATTCTCTGTTTCTCTGAGTTCAGCTTTCTTAGATTCTACCTATAAGTGATATCCTAAAGTATTTGTCTTCCTCTAACTTATAAAATAGGCCTTTTATTGAGACTGTGTCTTTGCTGGTTTAATAATTTTTCAATAAACAAATAAGGGCTGCACTTTCATAAATTTGTTCAGAGGTGATGTGGTGGTGATGGTAGTGGGGATGGAGGTGCAGATGGGGGAGGTGAAGGTGAAAGTGGTGGTCATGGTCACAGTGGTGGTGATGATACTAGTAATAGCTGTAGATGGAGGTGAAGGTGGAGGTGGTGATGGTGATGGTGGTGGTGGTGATGGTCATGGTCATGGTCATGGTGATGATACTAGTAATAGCTGTAGGTGGAGGTGAAGGTGGAGGTGGTGGTGGTGATGGTGGTGGTGGTGGTGGTGAAGGTGATGATGATGGTGATGATACTAGTTATAGCTGTAGATGGAGGTGAAGGTGGAGGTGGTGGTGGTGATGGTCATGGTGATGGTGGTGGTGGTGATGGTCATGGTCATGGTCATGGTCATGGTGATGATACTAGTGATAGCTGTAGATGGAGGTGAAGGTGGAGGTGGTGGTGGTGGTGGTGGTGGTGATGGAGCTGCTGATGGAGACGGTGGTGGTGCTGTTGTGTGTATCCTGCCAGGAGCTTCCCACCCTTGGACATCAGAAGGCATAACTTCCCCACATTCTGCCAGCAGGACCCCAAGAGGACAAGACAAAAGCCCTCTACTAACTGTTCTGAAGCCCCAGTTGCACTGTGTTCTGTTGAATATTGTGATTGTCTTCTCCAGGCCAGGAGAACTAAACCACCTCTTAGAAATGAGCCACTTGGTATCCCAGTGGCAATTCTGTGACCAAGAGGGAGGTTATTGACACGGGAAAGGAAGGTGGGAGGTGGCTCCAGTGCCTCCAGGATTAAGGGGGAACTGGCCCTGGATTCTGAGTTAACGGGCATGTGCTGAGATCCATGTTGGAGATGGAGCTGGCCCTCACCAGAGAACAGCGTTCAGATTTAGGCTGTGGGCCTCCCCAAATAGACACTTCCAATAGAATTGTAATTTACTCTGTTGTGCTTCTGCCACCCCCAGGCCTTCAGGGTAGACTTGCTGATGCGACAACCTGGGAGAGCCATGCTTTGAGAAACCACAGGGGAACCCAATGGCTGGGCTGGGGAGAAGTGGGACAGCAGTGACCTGGGACCTTGGGGCAACTGCTCTGGAGTGAGACGATGGCCAGGGTGACAGGGGCCCCAAGGGGCGGTTTTATGAGCTATGCAAGCATTCCTCAGAGCTTCCCAGAGAGCATCTGGGCACTCCCCATGGGCCTCAGGAGGGAGGCTCAGACCCAGGATCCGAGCATTAAAGGGACCTGCTTCTCCTAAAGTTTGTGGAGCCTGGGCCATCTCGGTTCACTTCTACCGCAAGGAGCCTGAGTCACTTAAAGCAAGCGTCATTTAATTTTGCAATGGCAAAAAAAATAAATAACAATGAAATTCAAATGGAAAGGAAGGAGGGGGAAAAAAAAAAGGAGGGAGAGGCTCTGCAGACAAGGGCAGAAAGAGGAAGGGCGTGGAGCAGGGACCCTGCCTTCCCCTGGGTTGAAACGCACCCCCTGCCCCGGTCTACAGAGGGACCTCCACAAACCCGGAAAGGCTGGTAGAAAGCATGGAAAGCCAGAACTGGTCTCTTTGCTCCGAGACCTGGGGAAGTTGAGGTGAGGCTCAGTGGGCCAGAGGCCAGATGCTGAGGGCTTGGGCCTGGTCCCCGCCCGGGGCCTGGTGGGGGAAACACAGAGGCTAGGGGCCTGCCTTGAAGCTGCCTCGCCAGCCCTCCAGCCAAAAAGGCAGGAAGTGAGTGGCCTGGGGTGGGCAGTGTGCAGATGTGGGCGCTGCCTCTGTGTTGCTTCGTGGGGCCGGGAGGGAGAGGCCATGGCCTGAACCTCGGCCCAGCCCAGGGACAGCTCCATGGTGCTACAGAAACAAACAAGACAGCCAGACAAGCATACACTGAAGGCAGCTCTGCAAAGTTCAAAAAATTCAGCAGGCCACTAAACTTCAGTTTGGCCAAAATTTCGCCATGACCTCACCCCTTTTCATGAGCAGCTGCCCTGATACTAATCCTGCTTCCTTCTCTAACTCCTTCCTCATGAGCCTGGGGAGGGCACAGCAGGAGCTCAAAGCAAGAACGCTCTCACAGAATCCTGTGCTTCTCTGTAACACCCCTCGCAACTGCGATGGGATAAAGTGATTGTCCAGTGTCTGCACCCCCAGACGGAAGCCTGAGTGTCTGCCCTGCTCACGGCTGGGCCCCCAGCAGAGTACCTGGCACAAGCCAGCACCCAGCGCATATTTGTCAGGTGCCCTCGATTGGCACGGCTGCAAATGTGGGAAAGGGAGAAACTGCTAGGTCTATGAAATTTTGTCCCTTCTGATAAAGCCCGGAGGAAATATGTATAATTAACTTGGAATTCCATCAGATAGGCATGGATTGGTCGTTTAAAAGGACAGAATGACTAGATGTTACATTTTAGGAGACTGTGTCTCCTGCTCCTCTACCCCTCCCATGTCCTACAAGGAAGGGCACGTCCAAGGTACCAACTGGGTCCTTTGTTTGAATCACAGTATCAGGACCAGAAGGAACTTTACAGCAAAGGTGCTGCTGCTTGCCTCAAACTTTCTACGCACCCCGGCCAAGTGGTTTCTCCAGCCTCTGGATATTACGAAAGAAACCACCGCTTCGCCATGCATTCTGTTTCAGGTGTCAGGACCTGGTGTTGTAAATCATCCGCTCAGTAAGTAATTGAGCCCCAGCCATGTGCCAGGCTGTGGGCCGAGCTCTGGGAAGGTGACCGTGAGCAGGACTGACCTTGTCCAGATCTCACGGCACCTCCAGACCCTCCTTCCTAGCTCTGCTGGTCCAGCGGCAGACGGTGAGTTGGCTCACCGTGTGTGGATGGGTCACACACGACGGGCTTCTAGTGAAGCCACTGCCTGACAGATGGAGTCATTGCTGAACCTCAGGGTCAGCAGCCACAGGCCGGACACACCTGCCCTCTTGAGGACGCGCCAGCAGGACTGCCAGTGATGAAACGGAGGAGGAGGAGGAGGCGGAGGGGACAGAGGGGGAGTGGGGGAGGGGAGCCGGGTACAGGGGAGGCAGCCTGGACGTGGGCTTGAGGGCCTGGGTTCCAGCCCCAGAGGCGCTCACTTCCTTCAGGGTCAGCTAGGAGAGCAGACAGAAGCCTCTAGACAGTGAACGGACGTAGACGCGCTGCAACACACCAAAGTGTGCGCACAGGTGCAGGCGCACGCGCGGCGCTCGGGGCGAGCTTCCACAAACCCCTCCCGACTGGCGCGCCCGCAGAAACCATGCCGACTTGCCCGAAGCGCTGTGCTACTCACCTGCCTTGTCTACCAAAAGCATTGGAGGGTCCTGGGTGGCTGAACAGTTAGATCTGCAGAGGAAGTGGATTGGTACCACGAGCTCTGCCGGGCCCCCAGCAGTAGAAGCTTCCTAGAAAGGCCTCAGGTGGGGTGGGAATTTTTATTTGCCCTGGAATAGAGAGCCTGGGAGAAGAGATGGGGGTCTCGGCACTAAGCCCAAGGTCATTTTCATGACACTGTTTATCCTGCCCTGTCCCGTATGGATATCGGATCATGGTCAGGACCAAGGCACAGAATATGGGGTGGCAGCGGGCTCCACCTAAAGCTGGGGTGTTCCTGCATCCCCTGCCGGCCCTGCCTGCCCTCACCCCCACCCCTACTGCCCCAGAGGATCCCTCATGCACACGGCCCCGCCCCGCCCCGCTGGTTTAGGGCACTGCAGTGTGATTTTCAAGTGCCCAGGTGGCTGGCTAAGGCGCTGGGTCCCTGATAAGAGATGCGGGTGGGGAGGGGGTAGTGAAGGAGGGAGAGGGAGGGTTTCCTGATTATTTGACAAACAGAAACCCAGGCCTGAGCTTCAGTCCGGGCTCTGACAACATCAGCTCACAGTAAACCCCAGGCCCCTGTTTACTTCCCCCTCCGGCTCGCATCCTGTCTTATCTGTGGCCCCGATACCCCGCCGCCCCTGCCCGTCACTCCAGAAGGGAGGGGCTTCCAAGAAGCTTCTAGGAATGAATGACTCAGCTAAAGCTGAAAAGAGCCGCTCGGTCCTGACGGGCATCCTGGCCAGCCCACATCTCACAAAGCACTTTTACGATCTTTTTTACCACCTCTGCTGACACGCGGAGCGAGGCTACGGGGCTGGGACTTTGCTGCAGGTCTCCGTCTCCAGGGACACGGAGCCAGTCCCTGGTTGGGGTCCCTGGGCTACATGTGACTTCTCCACCACCTCCCAGGACCCCCACCAAATCCCAGGGGTCAAAATCCCTACCTCGGGGTACCCAGCTTTTATCCATGTCCTAAGAAAAGATGAAGGGGATTGTGGGGCAGTCGCACCTCCTACGGTAAGTTTCCTCCGGCCCACGAAAGGAAGAGGAGGATTTGCTGTCTGTCAAGTCCATGGCTCCCCCAGGCCCCTGGGTTTAGGCCTTCCCCCCGCCCCCCCCCCCCCGCCTCCCTTGCCAGGTGGAGGGCTCCCAGGCCACCGCCAAGCACCCGGCCCGCACCCACCAGCACTGCAGCCTTGTTTACACAGTCACCCCCCCAGGGACCTGCGAACCCAGCTTGGCCTTGAAAGGACTCCCTCCTTTCCAAGGAATTAGACTGTTTCTCTCTCAGAAACGGCCTCAGGAGACCATGCGTCTGGACCACAGTCACAGACACAAGCCATTTTCATCACAGCATAGAGTGCGGATGTCCTTGGCTCCTGCTTGTGGGGTTGTAACAGGCTGAGAATTAAACTAATCTAAACAATACTATCTATAAAACAACCATTTTTACTTAGAGAGTATATGCGTGTAAAAACTATCAAACACCTAGAGATTTAAAAAAACAGAAACAACAAAAAACCATGTAACTACTCTGCCTTCAAAGGAATTGAAAGAAATCACCCCAAATCCCTGCAAACACTAACACGATGAGGATCTATAATCCATAGCTTCCCAAACATACTCTGGCTATAAACCCCCATAAAAGGATAGAAGAGAGAAAAATTCTCACTGGGAATTTATCACCAGACTCCATGTTTATAAATGTTCCGTGGACCCAAATACAGTCATTCAGATTCACTGGAAATCACCTATTCTTTTTGCAAAAATTCATTCTGGCCAAGAGCTGGGAACCCAGGAATGGGTCTGGAGCTCCTAATTCGTGCAGCTTCTACACAGCTCACAGCAGCCAGCGTGGAGTCCAAACGTTTCTGCACGACTCCTGGATGCAGCGAACACGTTCGTAGGGCAAATTCAGCCTCTTCCAGCAACTAGCACATTGCATCCTCTACGTCTCCGTGAGGGAAACAGGGTGAGTATTAACTGCTTCACAAATATAAGCAGAGAAACTCAGGTGAGGGCAAAGAAGAGAGATGCTACCAATGAGGCCATGCTCAGCAGACAAGCCCCAAGCCTGAGACCATGTGGTCTGCCTGTCATAACTCGATCCTCTTTGTGTCTAAAGACAAAGTCTTCTGCGTCCAGACTGAGTACAGCATCGTTTGCTTTGAGGCCAAGTGGGAACAGCTCAGAACATGGGTGGACCAACGCCAGCTGCGTCTGACAAAGCATAGCTGGGGTCCAGCCGGGAACCTCTCCCCCAGCCAACTAAGCTCCACAAGCCTTAAAGAACTACAGGGGAGAAAAATCCTCCATTTCTCAGCAGGGGACGCCCGGGTCGCCACTGCCACTTTGTAAACCCTCCAAGGAACAAACATCCCAATACCAGGTCCAGGTGCCAAGTGGGGCAGCAAGGTGGGATCGCCCAGAACCCCACCGGGCAGGTAACGAGCTCATCTTCCCTTGGCTCCAAGCCCATCCTTTTGCACTCTGCTTCGAGATGCAGGGTTTGGGATCCTGCAAATCACATTTCTGCCCCCCTCCCGGTGAGGCTCTGCCCATCAGAAGGGCCAGAGGGAGTCTGGAGGCTGGAGGAGGAAGAAGGAACTCGCTCCTGATTTGCTTCCTGTTTACCTCTGTTGGCTTCCTGTCGCTTTCTGTTTCCCCCAGCAATTCTCGTTCACTTGGACGGTGTCAACTCCTTCCAGAAACAAATATTTGAGTCCCATTTTGGTTTTCCCAACAATCTCAGAACGCGCTTCGGGGTGTCCGTCAGCCAAACAGCTCCCCCTCCTCAGAGGCGGGGCTGCCACCCCCAAAGGGGTCTCCTGCGAGCTCAGGACACCAGCGTCTGGGATCTGAGATGCAGCCCACCTGCCCCTTCTCCGAGTGTCTAACTCTTAACGAGCTCACATCTTCTCTTCGTCCCCCCAGCCTGCTTCCTGCGGGCGCCCCCTCCATCCACATCTCTGTGCCCTCTTCCTGCCTTTGCAGCTATCTGGCTAGAAATTCTTTCTATCAAAGGATCTCTGGTGTGATTGCTGTCTCCTGCCTGGACCAGGACTGATTCACCCCCAGCTGGGTCCGAAGCATCTATGGCAGGATCTAGAGCCTGGGGCTTCCCCCCCGCACATGACTGCACTGCCAGACGGGGTGCCCTCACCCCCTCCATGGCCCACATTCCATCTGGTTGCTCTCAGCCGACCTCTGCCCGAGCAGAGGCAAGTCCCAACGCAAAGGCCGTCACGAAATGTGTGGCAAATGGCCCTTAACTGCTGTACAAGCTTGGGGGGCGGCTGCAGGGACTCCCCGTTAAACGTCGGGGTGTTTCTCCTCGCCGGCCAGCAGTGGGCGGTATGGAAGCATCCTCGTCCTCGGCTTCCGGGAGAAGATGATCTTGTTGTAGTCGGCGGTGGGACTTGCCCTGGCATCCGCGTGGAAGCGGGAGCGCTCTGGAACCACGGGGGGACCCATGGCCGACATGGGGAAAGGGCCCCACCCCGAGCGCGTGGTCTCTGACCTCACGTCCTTGAACGTCATGTTGCCTGAGGGCTTGGAGGACTTTCTCCTTTTCAGCTGGGTGACGCTGGGAGGCTTGCTCTGCCTGCATGTCGGCCGGCTCTCCTCGGCCGTTTGCAAGCGTTCCAGGTCTCTGGCTTTGCTTTTCTCAATCAGTCTTTTCACCAGCGGGGATGTGTACGTGACATAGGCGGGCCACAGGTCATGTTTCTCAAGCAGATTCACTGGAAGCCCGATGTTTTCTGTCAGTTCTACCGGCAAAGAGAAATACGGGCAATTTAGAGGCACTCACAGCCAATGATTCCATTCTTTAAGGGTCGGAGGGTATTGGAACTACATGTTGAATTTCTCCCCGTCATGCATGATAGCCCTTCCACCCCCTGTATTCAGTGGGAATAACATCAAATCCAAAGTTGGGAGACATGGACTTTCCTGGCAGTCCAGTGGTTAAGACTCTGTGCTTATCGGAGAATGGATTACTTTACAGGTTCATCCGCGAACATTGGCAAGTGCCAGGGAGTGTGTCCACTGCCTCCTGCCAACGTCCAAGGACTAAGAGATCAGGTGGCTTCTAACAAGGTCACGGGTGAGGTGGGGAGCGGTGGCCGGGAGACCCCACTTTGAGAACCATCGGTCCAGGGCCACGCCACTCCACCTCTGTGAGCACTGAACTCCGGGAGAGCCTGGGAAAACACGGCCGCGGGGTCCCGCCCCAGGGATGCAGACTCGGCACAGCTGCTCTGGGGACTGGAGAACTTGCATTTCTAAGTCACTCCCAGGCGCCGCTGCTGGTTTGAGCACCTACTGTGAGTGGCCCTGGTGGAGGCTGAATAAGCTCTAAATCTTTCTTTTGGCTGCAACATACACGAGGACCGGCTTGTGCAGGTGGGAAACACGGCCCTCAGGTGAGCGACTGCCAGACTTTCCACCCCTTTTCCCTTCTCATCGAGGAGCCACTGTGGAAGGCAAGGGAGCGAGCTCTTGACAGGGGTCACCTTCAACGCCACTGCATTTATAAGTAAATCACTCCCAATGTCAGTGTTTTATTATAATATACCTGACAAAGCATAGCATCCTAAAGATTCATTCAAACTCTTAAAAAAAAAAAAAAAGCGAGTTTTTGTCAAACCTAGTCAGATCCAGGCCTCACGGACTCCTTACTGCTAAGTCTTGGCGGCAATCTTTCATGACAATACGTTTTTAGAAGAATTCACAATATCATTTTTCTGAAGCTAGGGAAGAAATAATGCTCAAATAGTCCTCTAAGCTAGAGAGTTTCATGTAATGATAATAATGATAAAATGGAAGTTGAAGCATCTTATGTCTCCTTCTAAGACCTAGAATCTCAGAATGTCAGGCCATCCATTCCAAGTCCCCAGCAACACAGAGTATGTCATCCAAAGGGTCACCGTCCTTGCTTGCCCACTTCCAACCAAAGGGAATTCCAGGCTTATCCTCCACATTTGTAGGGCTATTAGAAATGTGAGTACCAGGAGTCCCCTGGCGGCCTAGTGGTTAGGATTCGGTGCTTTCACTGCCGTGGCCCGGGTTCAATCCCTGGTCAGATAACTGAGATCCCGCAAGTCATGCGGTGCGGCAAAAACAAAACAAAACAAAAACAAACAAACAAAAAAACATTGAATTATACAATAAAAATAAGTGTATTTTTTTTAAAAAAGAAAGAAATGTGAGTACTTCTCCCCATACATACAATAGGATTAATCAATCATGTCAGACGGTGGAAAAATGCTCTGAGCCGGCGATATTTGGGGGATGTGGGATCATTCATCCTTGCTTCTAAGCCTCTAGTTTATGAGCCCTGAAGCTTCAAAGAAGCACAGTTACTAGTGAATCGTTTGTTTCAACAGCATCCCCCTCAGAGCCCCTTGCCTCATCCCGCTGCCCCCATAACAGCCTCCATGGTGATAGGACAATTCCACAGACTGGTAGGTTTTCTCACACCTGCCGATGCAGAGACTAGGATACTGTAAAATCAAGGGCGGGAATGTCCGAGACAGCCTCAAAACTCACGGGGAGGACTTGTTTAAAAATCAAAGGAAAGGGACTTCCCTGGTGGTGCAGGGGTTAAGAACCTGCCTGCCAATGCCGGGGACACGGGTTCGAGCCCTGGTCCGGGAAGATCCCACATGCCGCGGAGCAACAAAGCCCGTGCGCCACAACCACTGAGCCTGCGCTCTAGAGCCCGCGAGCCACAACTACTGAGCCCACGCGCCGCAACTACTGAAGCCCGTGAGCCTAGATCCTGTGTTCCACAATGAGAAGCCACCACAGTGAGAAGCCCGCGCACTGCAACGAAGAGTAGCCCCCGCTCGCCGCAACTGGAGAAAGCCCGCACGCAGCAACAAAGACCCAACGCAGCCAAAAGTAAATACACAAAATAAATAACTTTATAAAAAAAATAGAAAATCAAAGGAGAGAAATAGTCGACGTTAAGTCTGAAGACAAGCTGTGGGCTCTGATAATTTCCTCCAACTCTGGCACGCAGGGTCCATTCTGTGTCCCTAGAAATGAAACACAGACCAGCGGTCCCCAGACAGAGGCAGCATTGCTGGGGCAGGAGGCATGACACTGAAGGGGTTTTCTTGTTTCTCCTTCAGGCACGAAGGCCCGTGTTCAATCCTCTGGGTTTTCAAGCCCAGTTCCTCCCACCCACCCCCCCAGTCTCATATCCCAACATCCCCAGAATCTAGTCTGATTGGCCGGGTTTGGCCCAAGTAAGGAATGACACTTGTCTGGAACTTGATCTGTGACCTGGATCATGTCTCTTCACTCCGTACAACCTTTGTTATCTCACTTACGAGATGAGGATGAACTCCTGTCCTGCTTCTCTCACAGACGCGTGGTCGTTATAATAAAATGTTATAATAAAAATAAAGTGCTTCTACATCAGTGCCCCCAGTTTCGCTGCGTGTGGGGATTACTGGGGATCTTTAAAAAAAATTCAAATACCTGGCTCCACCCTGCCTCCACCCCACCACATTGTGATCTAATTGGAATAAGATACAACACAGGCAGCGGAATTAAAAGCTGGCTTCTAACGTGCAGCAAGGTTTGGGAACCGCTATCGTAGAATCTAAACCAAAAAGAAAACACTGAAGATTTATAGGGTTTTAACTACTTCAGAGACAGGAAACAGGTCCAGGAGGTCACTTCAGTCCTTTTAAAGTTCTAAGACACAGATTTAAGAATTTACACATTCAATTCAAATGTATATTCAAGGATTCTTTGTTATGTATGTTCAGGACTGCATATCAGTGGCCTTCAAACATTTTAAAGGACCCTGGAGCATTCCCACCACCACCTGCCAATACGGGAATCACTAAGACCAAAGAACCAGGGTCTTAAAGTGCTGAGCTAAGAACACTGGGGCTGAGGATGGTGCTTTGGTGCAGAACTAATTCACGCTCTATCTGTGGCCACAAGCTGCATCCTTATCTCGGAAAACCATCCTGCAAAAGGATTTTGTGGGTTCCAGGCAGGACTGATTGGATGAGTGGGCACGAGTCCACCCCACTCAGACTGTTTGCCCCACAAATGCTGTGAAAGTAGTGCTGTTTGCACACCCCTGATGGGCAAGACAGTATCTTACTCCAGTGTCTCCTGAGCTGTGCCCCCAGAGAATGCAGGAATCTCTCAAGATGTTAAGAGGTGTTACTTAAAGGAGGGAAAAAGTCCATGGCAAAGACCACCCTCTAAGGCTGCATATATTGTTTAATCCAGGGGGCCCCATCCACACAGTCTGTGTGGTTTTGCAATAGAAATACAGCAAGCCTGTCCGCAGTCCAGTTGGCTTGAAAGACGACGTGTTAAACTCCTTTAGTGCAGGAATTTCAGAGCCTGTGATAGGCTAACTTGTTCTGTAACTCTCCAAAGGGAGACTGGGATGCAGCATCCCCTAACCTCATATGACCAGGGAATCATTCATTCATTCATTCATTCACTGGGAAGGGCATCTCAGGGAACTAGTAACCAGGGAAACGGTTGGGAGAACTCTGAAACGAAGTCCTCGCCAGCCCTTGTTTTGGAACCCTGAGCATCAGAGAATGTTCTGCCATAAGTGGACAGAGGGACAAACTTGCTCAGGGTATAGCTGGGTCTTCAATGACTCACTTCCTCCAGAATCAGCCTCGGAAGGTTGGCCTCACGAAGGTGCCCATACCCAGAAGAGCCAAGCCAATGCGAGGGCCCAGCACTCCCTGGAAACCAGACCCACTTCCCTCTGTCCTCTCTGCTCTGCTCTAACCTGCAGGCATCTTGTCTTGCTTGCGTCTCCTCTCACTTTTCTCCCTGAACCATCCGGGGAGCTTGTCTGGCTCCCGAGGGAGAACCACATTTTCCCCAACAGGAAGCTGATGCAGAGCTTCTTTTCACCTCTGCGTGTTACCCTCCTCAACCTCCTGTTTCCTCCCCTGCCCACTCTTTCCTTATCTGCCCTCTGGCTACTACTCATTTATTTGGGGTGAAGAGGAAGCTTCCACTTAGGCCAGAAGGGCCTTGGGAGGCTTCTCTCTAGGAGCTGGGCATGAATCAACTTGGTGCCACGTGGGGTGTCTGTGCTGATCTTCATCCCGAGCGGCGCCCCCATCTTACAGGCCGAGGGTACGCTTTGACCCCCTCCCCGCACTTCAGACCTGGGGAAGCCCAGTGCCCCCAACAGACCTCCTGTGAGCGCCACCCGAAACACGACTCTCTCCACCTCTTCACCCTGCCCCGTCCCCCGGAGACCATGGAACTGATGGGCTCCAGGGGGCCTCCACGAGATCATGATTTGATGCTAGGGAGCCCTGAGAATTCCAGAGCTGTTAACACAGAGGGGAGTGGGATGGGGAGGGGCAAGTCGGTGTCCCCTCGCCCCTCACTATGGGACAACGTGCTGGCCACCTTCTCTTCCGCAAACACACACACTCCAGGGAGAGGAGGAACAAGCCCATTACGGAGCTCTGTTAAAAAGCCAAGTTGCACATGACGGGCAGCTTTGGTAGCTGATACAGACCACGCCTCTTTCTGGGCGGGGCAACGATCTCCAAGCACACCATGGGGGGGGGGGGGTGGGAGATGGGAGTCTCATGAGAAGGGACGGTCTTCTAACACAGACCTGGCATCACCGATTCACCGTTGTGGCGGGAGGGAGGGGACACGCCGCTTCTTGAGAACCCTTCTGTACCCTCCATATTCTCTAGTGATTATGCACGGACTTTGAGGGACACAAAAGTGGAAACAGAGTTCAAGTACCCACGGCCACACAACATCAGTTCACTCATGCACGCAGGCATTCCGCAAATCTACGCCGAGTTCCAAACACTGCACTTCGAAGAGGTGCGGGTCCCGCGCTCACCCAGAACCCGCTGTGGATGCTCCATGCTCACCTCTTGCCTTGGGGGGGGGGGGGGTCTACCCTTCTCAGTGTCAAGGGTCCACAAGGCACATTCGTTCCCCATGCTGATAACAGATCAAACAAGACTAATCCATGCCATCTGAGTCATCAGAAACAAAAGCAGAGAAATCCCTGTAGAGACCAAAACAAGTCCCCTCGGCCACTCTGCAGACGGGTGTCCAGTGCCTGCACGTACCAGGCCCAAAGCAGAATGAGACCGAGCCTTGCTCCAAGGGGCTCCCTGCCCAGTGAGGAGACAGACCACAGGCTTCCTAACTCAGCCTGGGTGGGGAGGGATGGCAAGAAACAGGTTCAAGAAGAGAAGATGATCGTGCTGAGTCTTGAAGGACCGGGGGTGGTGGATGGCAGGCCTCGAGGGTCTCAAATTCCAAGTCAACTGCATCTCTGCTCGGAGCCCACATTCTTCTCTGTGTGCGGATCACACAGGCTGTTTCCAAGCGGCATGGATTCTGCATAGGAACCGCGATGCTGAGTTGGCTGAATAAACACTTGACAAACGCGTTACAGGAAGAAGCATTGGGCACTGGGTAAAACTACGAATCTGAATTTTATATTTACCTGAGGAATGTTCAATTATAAATATTAAAATTCCCACTTTAAGATGTAATACAAAGACCCGTTAGGCTAAAAGCACCCATGGCCGTAAGTGTCTAGAGATCAAGTTTCAAATTTTTTAATGTAATTTCCAAAACAAGCCCAACAGGCCTGATCAGAGGAGAGCTTTTCAGCCTTTTTCTTCCGTGGCCGTTTTGGGGCAGCCGGGTACACTGATAGGCTAGACCGCTAGGAAAGGGATGAAAAAACAGGCAGCAAGAACTAGCCTTGCCTTTTCGTACTCAGGAAGCCAGACATGAAAGGCTTCAAGCAGTTTGTGCTTGGAGACCCTGTCTCTGCCTGACAGCTGGCTCAGGAGTAAAGGGACCATGAAAATGTGTGGCTTCACAATGTGTAATCAGCCAGAAAGAGGAAGTCCTGCTCCTCTGGAACAATGAGGGAAACAGACAGGCATCTCCCAGGGCTGGCCGCAGTCAGTGGGCCCGGCCACCCCCTTTTACGATGCTCAAATCACTAGCAACCCAGGCCAGTGTTTGCTTTGAAGAAGGTGACTTGCTAACTGCTAACATTGGTTACCTTCAGGTCAGGGACCAGGGGACCAGAGAGCGAAGGAGGGAATTCAAATTTCATTTCATCCCTTAATGAAAAGTGTGAATTTTTAACATGGCATATATTACTTACATTTAAAATATCTTTAAGAAAAAATATAAAAGAAATCTCAAGCAAATCCTAGAAACAATGCTTTCTTTTACAAAACAATATTGTAGGTAATAATTAGGAGCAAAATTTTATTTTTTTATCCTTGTATTAATTTGATTTTTCTGCCTGTTTACCTGTACATATTTTTCTTAATTGGGGAATTTTTCATAAGGCCTTGTTCCACCTGATTGTTTTCTTAAACTTTGCTTTAAACATATTAAAATCCTTCATCTTGTTTAAAAAAAAGAAGTGACTTGCATTTGAGACTCTGCCTAGAAGCAAAGAACTAAAGTGGCTGCCTTCTGCAGGGTTCAATTATCCCATCAACACATTGACAGCTTGGCCTCAGCGTCAGGCTTTATCCCAGTTCATGCCAGGATGTGAGAAAATCCAGGCATCACACTTTGCACCCAACTCTCGGGTCACCCGTAAACACAAATTGCAATGAAATTAAACTCCCAGCTGTCTGGGGTGAGTTGTCCGCAGCTGAACCACAATCTAGATAAACCACCCTTGTGAAAATTAAGGGTTTGACTTTGGCTGTACCTTGTCCTGAATCTCTTCATTCATACTCAGCAATAATTTCAGTCCTAAAACAGCTTACAAAATGGAAATGAAACAAAAGGAAGATGCGACGTTTGGGGATGAAGCAAAGGAAGGAAAGCTGCGTAGATGGATACTCGGCACCATTAAAGTTGGAAGATGGAGTGAAGGAGGCTGAAATCAAAGCCGTGCAAAGACGACCCTGTTCAATAACTGGAGTCCCACACTCCTTCCCATGTCACCAGCCCCACGTTCACTAGCAGATTGTGAGGAGGAAATAGAGCAAATCATCCCCTTTCCCAGAAAAGCAACTCAAGGCATATGTCGTGTGAATGATGGTCAGCTGCATTTTGCTGTATTTATTTTTCTTTTTCTTTTCTTTTCTTTTTTTTTTTTGGCCGAGAGGTTTTCAGGATCTTAGCTCCCCAACCAGGGATCGAACCCAGGCCCCTGCAGTGGAAGCGCAAAGTCCTAATCATTGGCCCACTAAGGAAGTCCCTATTTGTATGTCTTCCCATAATGGGAATTATAAATCAGCATTAAAGAAAGTTTGGAAATGCTATGTTTTAATCTCACAATCCCATCACCATCACATGACTCTGACCTATGTGCTCTCACCTAGTTCTAACATGGTTATGGGCACAAAACGTACTTTCGTCTTTGAATCCATCATTTTTGCGCTAACATTAAACTATCTACCCTTGTGGTCTTAGAGATTCCTCTGCTTAGTCATCCATCAAATGAATGAACCATTATTAATCATATTATTAATCATTCCTCTGTTCGTGTTTTTAACTTTAGCCACTATGAGTGATGAGCAGTGACTCTGAAAGATGAAGAGCTCCTTGGTGCCCTCCTGCTTTTATAAACCTGTGCATCGCAAGGTGCTCGGAAAATGTTGGCCACTGAAGGTTTCTGGTCCCCCAAAGTTCTCGGTACCACCAAAGCCCCTCCCCTCTCAGTCCTGGGAGGTGGGTAGTGTCCTCCCTGATCCCCTATCCTCCCTGAGCAGCAGCGTATTTGCCACCACGGTCTCTAGGGTTCCTACCAGCTCCAAGGCCCATCGTTTACTGCAGCACATTCCACACTGATGAGGCCAGAAGCTAAAACAGAGTCTGTGCGCGACTGGCAAAGTGAAGCCGACTTCAGGCAGGAGAACCACAGCTAAAGCCCCAGATGCCACCGTCATAGAAGGTCAGGGAAGAAGTTAGAGAGAATCAGCTCCCTGAGGCCAAGACCAGCTGTGCACAGGGAAATCGCCCGAAAAGCACGCTATGCTCTGTGAGGCTTTGTTTTGGGTTTTTTTTATTTTTGCACAGATATTTAGGTTTTTCCTTTAATTGAAGTATAGTTGATTTACAATGTTGTGCTAGTTTCAGGTATACAGCAAAGTGATTCCGTTTTATATATATGTATATATACATACAACTGAATATAACAGTTTTATATATATAACAGTATATGTATGTGTATATATGTACATGTATATACATATATGTGTATGTACATGCGTGTGTGTAAGTATGCATACATACATGTATATGTGTCTATGTGTATATATGTATGTATATGTGTATATATACATGTATGTGTATGTGTGTATGTATATGTATGTGTTCATGCATGTGTATGTATATACTCATGTATATATGTGTGTGTAGGTACGTACACACATATATATACACCGATACATATACATACACACACACACACATATATATGTTATTACAAAATATTGAGTTCCTGTGCTATGTGATGCTTTGTTAAGACTGGATGTGCTAGCAGGGAAACAGCAATGGGATCAATGAAAACTACTCTCTAAACTTTCAAGGGGTGGGTCCCTAGGGCTCCAGGCATAGGAGCCAAGCGAAGGCCACACAACAACCCTCTCCCAGCCAGGAGGGATGAAATACTCCAGCCGATGGTCCAGACACCGTGCGACCGTGGAGGGAATGAAAGAACTTCAAAAAGGAAACCAAGTTCCTATAAAAGCACAAGGAGCGCAGGCCACTTGGTGAAGGGCCACCAGCCTCAACTCCCTGCCCCAGACACCGCCGTGACGAGGCTGTCCCAGCACGACCACAGCCAATAAAAAGCACAGAGGCCCTCAGTGAGGTCCCTGAGCCATCAAGAAATTGTCGAATTGTGTCCCATATTTTCTACTAAGAAAGCAAGGACGTGTGGGAAAGATCCTTCCACAGTTTGCACGTTTCCTCCACACTGTGCGAGGGAGCAGGGACTTGGGAAGGGTAGAGCTGGTTCTCTGAGAAGTGACCGAACAGAAGGGGGGCTCGTTGGCTATCTGAGTTGATTAAAGGGGTCCCCTTTTGCTCCTGTGCTCTCAGCAATCTTCTAAAAATCAATAGCCCAAGTAACTCATAGGTACAGGTCCCATTATAAATTAAGATGTTGGCATCCTGAATGATGATTCATTTTCTTTTGAATTTGGTCGAAATTAATCTTTCCACCTGAGCCTTATCACTCTGTATCCTCACTTCCACGGGGACCTTGACAATGAACCAAAACATGCTCCTGGGACCCATCTCTTCCCTGAGACTAGACCCTTGTTTCTAACTGCTTATTAAACAACTTCCTCTAAGCACTTGTATTTCCATCAAATTCAAACTTGTTCAAGACCAAAGTCAGTAGCGGTTGCCACCCCACAGGTCCACAGACGCCTCCTCTGTCTCCACACCCTGTTTCTGTCAATGGCATCAGCATCCTTCCCGATGCTCAAAGTAGAAACTCAACTCCTCCTTCCTTCTTTCAGCTCAAATTCAGGTGCCAAGGTGACGTCCATCGGTTCTGTGGCTTGGCATGTCATCTATCTGCCGAGTCTTCACTCCAGCCTGACCCCCTCCCCAAAGTCCACACCTAGACGTCCTAGCTGCCACACCTACATCTTCACTGGTGTGTCTAATAGGATCTCAACGTTTTCACGGCTCAAAAGGAACTCTTGGCCTTACTCCCTAAAACGTTCCTCTCTGGTCTTTTCCATCTCAGAGAGAGGCACCACCATTCACCGAATTGCCCAGTTCAAAAACTGGGGTTGGGACTCCCCTGGGGTCCAGTGGTAAGATTCTGCGCTTCCAACGCAGGGGGCGCGGGTTCAATCCCTGGTCGGGGAACTAATATCCCACGTGCCGCAGGGTGCGGCCAAAAAAAAAAAAAAAATCAGGGTTGCCTGATTCCTCTCGCTGCTTCGCTGAATACATGCAATCTATCACCCTGCCCCCTACCCACTGCCCCCACCATCACCCTCTCCCATTACCTGACTTCCCGACCTCTCCATCCTTAGCCAAGAATCAACAGCTGCCTACTGGCTGACTGGTCTCCCTGCTTCTCTTCTTCTCTTGTTCCCTGCTAGGCCTTCTCCCCAGGGGACCCAGAGTGATCATTTGTAAACATAAATCAGATGAGATTATCCCGCTGCCAACACTCCAATGGCTTCCCGTCCCACTTAGGACACAAGGCAAATCCCTTCCCTTGACCTACCAAGCTCCCCTTGGTCTAGCCCCCCCCCCACCCTGACAGCCTTCACTGCCCCCGACCACAGGGGCCTCCTTCTCGCCTCAAACACACCAAGCTTCCCATGTCGGGGTCCTTCTCCAGAGGCTCACCCTGCCTGGGATGCACTTTTCCTGATTTTCGCATGGTTTTTCCTTCCTAGGAGTCAGGACGCAGCTAAGTGTGCATTCTTCAGTGACGACTTCAGGACAGCCTGAAACAGCCCGCAGTCACTACTCTGGCTCCCGTTCTAATCCTCTGTGTAGCACTATCCCTGACCGACACATCTCATGATTTACTCATTTGTTTATTTTCTCTGAACCAACTAGAAGGCAATTTCCACAGAACAGGGATTTCACCCATCGCATCCACTGCTCTGTCCCCAGGCACTTGGATCGTTAGATTAAAGGATGTCACTGCAGTTGCCACAGCAATTTCCCCAGAATCTCTAAGGATTATTAGGAATCCAAACACCAGGCAGCTCCCCTTGTACAGGACCCAGAGGAAACCGTGAGCTGGCTGACTTGATAACAGCCAAGACGAGAGGTCAGATGGCAAAACATGGAACATGACCTAATAAATAGGAGGAACAGACATGGTGCATGGAAAGGCCTCGGTTTACTTCCCAGCGCTGTCACTTACTGCCTTTAACTGGGCAAATCACTTCCCCCCTCTCTCGGAGCTTTAGCTTTTTCCATAGGCAAAGTGGGAATGACACCCCTCTCCTTTGTAGGATTATTGTGAAGATTGAATGAGACACTGCATGGGAAGTGCCCAGAAAAGAGCAACAAGGCAGTAGCTTGGGGCCACCAAGTCCAGGGTTCAGGCTTCACTGAAACCCTGTCTAACACGGAAAGTCCATGGGGCCTGAACGGACCAAATTCCAACTCAAGCCCTACTCCGATTTTCCTCAGAACCTCCATTTCCTTTCCCACCTGGTCCAACACATGCTCCATCCCCGGTGCACCTACCAGACATGGCAGATGTCACCACCGCCAGACGCGGCAACTGGGGGGTCGGCCATCTGCTCTTAGTGGATGAAATGGCCTTTCCGTCCCTCAGAATGATTATACATTTAGACGTGTGGCCCCCCTCTCTAGTCCCTTTGTCTCTCCTTCCAGGACTGTTCCAATGACACTTCTTCTGGGAGGCCGACCAGCCCCCTAGGTGGGCTTACACCTGCCCCTCCTCTGTCCTCCCAAGTGTCCTATCTGTGCCTCATCTACCAGAGCCATTTATCCCATTGTGATGACTTGGTATAGGGGTCTCTCTCCCTGGGCTTGCTCACCTCGTTCTGACCGCCTCTGGTCCCCACTTCTCCCGCATGGAAGCTTCTGAAAGTCCCTGGCGTGGCTCATTTCACAGGGTTTCTGAAAAAACAGTTTGAGGAAGGCAAACTGGAAAAATATACTATCATGTAACTACCATGGATGGTTTGAGGGAAAATGAACAGTTGAATATACAGGAAACTGTTGCCTATGGTTAAAAGAGAACACAGGGAGATCAGCTCGGTGGTTTGTGACCACCTAGAGGGGTGGGATAGGGAGGGTGGGAGGGAGGGAGACGCAAGAGGGAGGAGATATGGGAACATATGTATATGTATAACTGATTCACTTTGTTATAAAGCAGAAACTAACACACCATTGTAAAGCAATTATACTCCAATAAAGATGTTTAAAAAAAAAAAATAGCAATGATCAGTTCCCCAGAGATCAAGAAAGAGGTCTTTTAAAATCAGGGAGAAATATTGTGCTACTAGTTTCAAATGAATCTTTCTAGGCACAAATATACACAAATAGTGCACAGCGACCCGTAACTGCCATCCACACAGAAAATATGTGTGGGTAACATGCCAGGAAATTCTGAGGTACTGACAAAAGGAGTTTTTGTTGAGTCAGAAATCCAGTTAAACAAGGGCTTTAAGTGTGTGTTTGGCACAGTGGAAGGATGCATGGAATACTTTTGCAAGCCGGGAACGGGCCCTCCACGGCGTGTGCTGGGTGGACGCTCTCTCCCAGCGAAGGCCCGGCCCTGCCGACCCGCCCTCGTGCAGCCTTGCAGGAAAACCAGCTCTCCCCTTGCTGCTTTCGTGTTTCTGTGATCTTATTGTGTGTGTATTTCAATATCTCCAGAAGGCGACACACAAGAATTAGCCAAAGTTCCTAACAGGCCAAGGCTGCCTCTGAAATCACTGTTTGGAGTAAAGCATAGAATTAAGATCAAGAGTGCAGGACAGGAGGCTGCTGCTCAGCTGTGTGACCCGAGACGGGGTACCTCAGCCTCCTGAGTCTCAACGATCTCCTCCGTAAGATAGGGTCAGTGACAGGAACTCTCCTGCCACGAGGACGCTGTCATGAGGTGTGTCGTGTAAAGCACGGCGCACGGGGCCTG